>NW_026517031.1:0-600000 GCF_026229845.1 Diaporthe amygdali
TATTAAAAACTAATTATAAACTTTTATTATTAAAAAATATAAAAATTTATTTAATTTTTTATATTTTAATATTAAAATTAATACTAATAAATACTAAACCTATTAATAATATTAAACTTAATAATTATAAATTAGAGTATAAAGTAAAATAAATTTTTAATTATAAAATATATAATAATATTATAAAATACTTAATTAAATAAAAAAATTATAATAATAAAAATAATTTTTAAAAATTTATTAAAAATTTAATTAATTATTAAAAAAATTTTAAAAATATTATTAAATAATTAATATAAAAAATTAATATTAATATTTATTATTATAATATTTTAATTAATAATTTTAAAATTTTTATTAATTTAAAAAAAAATAATAAAATTAAAAGCTTTAAATATTATATTATTTAAAGTTAAATAAACTTTTATTTTTTTTTTTATTTTAATATTTATTTATTTTAATATATTTAATAATTAAAAACTATAATAAATTATATATTAGCTTTATTTTATAATTTTTTAATATTATTATTTAAAATATTTTAATTATTTAAAATATTTATTTATTTTATATTATTTTTTTAATAAAATCTTTTAAACTTTATAAAGCGTTTTTTTAGTTTTTTTTTTTTTATATTTAATATATTTTTTTTTATTAATATATTATTTTATTATAAAAATTAAAAAATAAAAAAATAAAAAATAAAATATAAATTAAATATATTTAAATTTAAAAATATTTTAATATTTTTATATAATTAATTATAATTAATATAATAATTATATTATAACTTATATTTTATTTTAAAAATAAAATATTTTTATTTATATTAATAATATAAAATATAAAATATAATTTTTATATTTATTATATAAATTAATAAAGTTAAAATATAATATTATTTTATTTTTTTAAAATAATAAAATTTAAAAATATAATTTATTATAATTATTAAAATTTAAAAATATTAAAAAATAAAAATATAAAAATATAAAAAAAAAAAAAAAAACTTATAAAATAAACTTTTTAAAAATAAAAAAGTATTAAAAAAAAAAAATATTATAATTATAATAAAAATAAAATTAAAAAGAATTAATAAATTAAAAAAAAGTTTATTAAGTTAATAAAACTAACTATATATAAAAGTAAAGTTTATTTAAACTATAAATTATATAACTAATTACTTATATAAAAAAAAATTATTTAAATTATTAAAATTATTAAATAAATTAAATAAACTAAATAAATTAAAATTTAATAAATTATTAAAATTACTATAATAAGCTTATAAGCTTTATAAGCTAAACTAAAAAAATAAATTATATAAAATATACTTATTATTAAATAAATAATATTAATTTAAAATAACTTTTTAATAATTAATTTAAATATTTACTTTAAATAATTATAAAGCTTTTAATTAACTATTATTATATATTATTTAAAATATTACTATTTTAAATACTCCTTAAATATAAACTTGCTTACTAAGTTTATTAGCTAAAAACTAGTTATAATTATTATAGTTTATATAGTTTTATTTTAAGTTTTAAAGACTTATAATAAGGCTAAAGTAAGCTAGCTTATATTTAATAAAGAGAATTAAGAAAATATTAGGATAAAGGATATTAATAGTTAGTTTTAAAAAAATACTATATTTATATAAAGCTTTTTATTAAGCATATTGCCTTTTATTATAAGCTTATTATTTTAAACTTTATTAGTAAATATAAGTATAAGGGCTTTAAAAAAAGAAAAAAAGTTAAAAAATAAACTTTTAAAAAAAGAGTTTAATAGTAAAATAAAAAGCTTTTAATATAAGTATAGTTTATAAAAGTTATATTAAATAGTAATTATTTTTATTTTTATATTTAAATCCTAACTTTATTATTATTAAAGATTAATATTATAAAACTATAAATTTTATATATTAATATTTAAAAAGCTTTTATTAAGTATAAATTTAGTTAAATATAGTACTTAGTTTTTACTTAATAGCTACTTTTTAAAAAGCTTTAAGTAAAGTATATTTATATATTAGTAAAAAGTAATAGTTAAAAAAGTATTAGTATTTAGTGTTTTTATATTATATAAATTTTTATAAGCTTATTTAAAAGAGGTTATTTTTAAGCTATTAAATAGCAATTATTATAATATTTTATTTATAAAGTATATAAAGATTAAAATTATATTAATTATAACTTATTTTAATTTATATATACTTAACTAAGTATATTATTAACTTATATATAAGCTTAATTAAAGCAGTTATTTAAAATTGAAATTTATTATAATTTATAAAGTTTTATAATATTAGGTTTTATATATATATATACTTAATAAAGCATATATTAAATTTATTAGTATGCTTTATTAAATATAGTAATTTAGTTAATATAGTATATAGTACTATTATTAAAAAATTTTTACTTTAATTTAATTAATTAAATTTATTATTTATTTTTATTTATTTTTTTAAACTATATTTAATAGTAATATTAAAGAATTATTTTTAATTAACTTTTATACTATTTATTATATTTATAAGCTTAATAGCTTTAGCTGCTTAAATAAAGTAATATTATTTTATTTAAATTATACTATTTTTTATAGTTATTATAATTAAAATAATTAAATAATACTAATAATATTTATATTAAGTTAATTTTATTAAATTATAATTATATATTTAGTTAATAAAAATAATTATTTAATTTTAATATTTATTATTAGTATAAAAAGGATATTTAAAGCTATTTATAATAATTATAAGTAAAAATGTTAATATTAATATTAATAAAGTAATAAATTAGTAATATTTTTATTTATTAAGTAAATATTATATTACTAATATTTATATTTATTTTTTAAATTTATAATATTTAATTAATATATTTTTAATAGTATTAATAGTATTATTAGTAATAAAAATAGCTTTTATTAAATATATGCTTTATTATAATAAATATTAAATTTTTTATTTAATAATTATTTCTTTTTTACTTTAAACTTTTTTATTAATATATAAATATAACTATTGTTTTTATATTTTTTATTTTAAAGCTATTAAATAATAGTTTTAATAATATAAATTTACTTTTATTTATAATTTTAAATAGCTTTAAAGTATTTTTACTTATATAATAAATAAAGTATAATAAAAGTATAATATATAAGTAATTTATTAAGTAATATATAATATTTATTAAGCTTTTTTTAAGTTAAGTTAATATTAATTAAAAAATATTTAAAATTAGGAAATTATAAAGTAATTGATTTTTATATTTTAAAGTATTTAAAAAGGAATTTAAAGGTTAAAGTATAGTTTTAAATACTACTAAATATTTTAATAAAGCTATTTTAGTATTATTAGAATTAACTATTATTTTTTAATATTAAAAGTATATTTTTAATATTTTTAAAAACTTTATTAATAATTATAATTATATTTTAGTTACTATTTAATAGCTTTATATTATTATAAAAAGTATATAAATGTTTTTTTATATATTTTATATATTAATAAAATTTTTAATAATAAAAATTATTTTATTATTACTAAACTATTATAATAAATAAATATAGTTTTAAAATATAGTAAATAATAAATAATATAAATAGTTATTATATTAGTATATATATAATTACCCTTAATAGCGCTTAAGCTTTATTTTCTAAATTATTTAATTTTTAAAAATTTAATATTTATTTTATTAAGAAAAGTTTTATTAAATAGTTAGATTTATAAATAGTAAGAATAAGTAATACTAGCTTGCTAATAAAACTATATTTCTGCTATTTAATATATTAAGCTATAGTATTAGCTTAGTTTAAGCTTAATAGGTTTTTAAATATTAAAGTATTAGATTTAAATAAAAGAGCCTTTACAGTAAGATTAGCAATATATCTAAAATAATAAATATAGTAATTAGGTTTATTAAAGCTTAATAGCTTTTCTAATTTATTTATTATTATATTATTATTATTAGTATTATTTATAGTAAAATAGCTAATTTTATAGTAAATTTTAAACTTTTTAAAAATATTATAAATATATATAATAATATTTTTATTAATATAATATTTAGCAACTTTTAATATATTAAAAATTAGTTTTTAAAAATAAGTAGCTAAGTTTAAATAGATAATAATTATTTTATAAAGTAATAGATAATTTTTTAATTACTAGCTATTAAAAGTAATATAAATTTTATTATTAATAGCGTTTAAAATAATAATAATTTTATTTTTTAAGGATTTATATATTTTAACTATTATAAATTAAATTATTATTTATAAAAGATATATATAAATATTTATAATTATAAGATTTAAGTATTTAAAGGTAGCTTAAAAAAATTTAAATTTAATAATATAAAAAGGAAGGTTTTTAATAATTACTATATTAAGCAGCTTTTATTAAAAAATATTTTTATTAAATTGCTTAATAATATAATTTATAATTTTTTATTTTTATTTATTATATATATTAAAATATAAGTATTAAGTAATATTGTAATTTTTAATTAATAGTTTTTTTTAAATATTAGCTTTAATAGGCTTTAGTATTATCTTTTAATTATTTTAAACTTTATAATTTAACTAAAGGTAAACTTTTATATTTTATAGCCTTTTATATATATAGTTATATAGTTTGTTTAGAGATTTTTTAAGTGTATAATAATAATATATTTATTTTTACTTTTAGTTTTATAATAATTTAATACTATACTTATACTTTTATATTTAATTTTAAGCCTTTTTTATATACTATACTTTAATAAAGCTTAAAAAAAACTTTTATAAAAAGTTTTTTTAAATAAAATTAAATATTAAAATATTATTAAAAAATATTAAGTTAAATATTATACTTAAACTTAATATATAAAAGGATACTTGTAAGCTATATTGCTAATATTATACTTTTATAAAGAAATATATATATAAATAATACATATTAAGAATTATAAGTAAAAATACTAATAATTTTAATAGGTTTTTATTTATCTAAAATAATAATATATTATTAGTTATATATTTAAGCAATTTTAAATAATATACGCTAGTTTATATATTAATATATATATTCTAATATTTTATTTACTATAGTAATAAAGCAATATTTAATATAAAAATAACTTATATTATTTAACTTTATAGCTTTAATATATTTTATTAAAAAAATTATATTATATTTATAATTTTTTTTTATAAAGTTATAAGCAAATAAACTTAGCTTTTTATATTTACTAAGCTATACTAGGTACTCCTTATTCTTACTTTTATACCTTATAAGGTATATATTAAATTTATTAATATACTTTATTAAGTGTAAAAGTAAGTGCTATATAAGTATAAGTATAACTTTTTTTTAAATTATAATTTTAACTTATAGCTAAACTATTATTTACTTTTATAAAAAAACTATTAATATACTATTAAAATTAAATAGTTATTAACCTTTATATATAAGAATAAATTTATAAATAAGCTTGCTTTATAAAAATAAATTCTTTTCTAGTTAAAAGGAAAAATCTTAATTATTAGCTAAAACTAGCCCCTTATAGCTGCATAATTACTTATTTAAAAAAAAAGAAGAGAATAATAATAATAAGCCCTTTTATAGCTGTATAAATATCTATTTAAAGAGAAAAAGAATAAATTACTATAATAAAAAGGAATATAAAAAAGATTAAGGATTTATAGTTAATTTATTAAAAAAACTTGTTTATTATTATTAGTATTAAAATGCTTAAATTAGGTATATAGCTGCTAGTTAAAAGAAAGTTTACTTTTATAACTATTGCTTTTAATAGTACTAATTTTTTTATTATTACTTTTAATTATATACGTATTTAATTAAAAAAGGTATAGTTATTATTTTAAAATATTTATATTAATAAAATTTAATATTTAATATAAGTTAAATTTAAAGTAAAAAGAGTATAATAAGGTAAAACTTTAAATTAGTTTTATTACTTTTAAATTAGCTTATATTAATTAATAGTTTATACTTTTAAGCTATATTTTTTTAAATTTATTTTAAAGGCGGAACCTTATAGTAAATTGTTATAATATAGCTTATATACTAAGGGTTTAGGTAATAAGGGTTATTACTATCCTATAGGCTAAATATTATTTAGTATTTAATAGGCGTTTTTAGTTAAATTTTATAGTATTAATACTTATATATTAAAAGAGTTAATTAGTTAATTAATTAGTTTTATATTTTTATTATTTACTATTATTTACTAATTTTATTAAATTTACTAAGTTTATTAATTATACTATTTTTTTTTTATTTTTTTTTTTATTGCTTAATGTTTAGAATTAAATTATATTAGTATTATTAGTTAAGTTAGCTAGTACTAGCTTAGCTTATATTACGAACGTGATAGGAATAGAACTAGGAGAGTACTGTTGGTCCTTTAAAGGTGTAGATAAACCTTATAGGCTAGCAGAGCAGGCTTGGAAGGATTTGCTATATAATAAAAGCAGGTTATATAATAGAGTAAAAGGATAACTAAGATAACTAAAGCGATGCTTTACTTTAAATAATTTAAATAATTTAACGCTTTTACTATTTTAGATAAGTAATACTTTAAATAAGCTATTAAAAGTAATGCTTTTATTGCTTTAGCTAAAAAGATAAACTATATAGATTATGCTTATTACTAATAGATAGTATTAGCTTAAAATAGCTTTTTAATAGTTAATTTAAATATTTACTTAAAATAGCTATAAAGCTTTTAATTTACTATTATTATATATTGCTTAAAATATTACTATTTTAAATGTTTTCTAAATATAAACTTGCTTATTAAGTTTATTAGCTAGGAATTAGTTATAATTGTTATATTTTAACTGCTTTTATTTAGATATTTTATATAGACTTTGAGTAATAATTTATATAGTTATTACCTTTATTTTAATATATCTTTTAGTTGTATTTAGAAGAACTTTTAATAGGAGCTGGATAATAATAACTTTAAACTTTTATAGGCTTAGTACTTTAAGATAGTTAAGAAGATTAAGAAACTTTATGTTTATATTTAGAAATAGGTTAGCTAGAATAATAAAGTAAAAAAACTTAAAGTTAAGGTTAAAATACTTTAAAGCGCTATTAATATTATTAATACTTTAGTTAAATTTAAGGAATTTATTAAGCTTGCTAATTTAACCCTTTATAATAGTTTCTTAGGATAGTTATAGGCTTACCTTATTTAGGTTAAGGCTTATTAGCGCTTTTATAGCTTTAATAATTAGTTTAATAAAGAATAAGTTATATATATAGTTTTTTTTTTAAAAGAATAGGCTTTAGTATAATTTAAACTTTACTTTATAAACTTTTTTAAAAAAAATAAGTTTAAATAATATAAGTAAAAAACTTAAAATATTTTTAGTAATTTTAAAAATTATAAGCTTGCTTTTAGGTTACTTTTTTAAGACTTAAATAAGGAATAGTAAGTAGAAAGGGAATTTATAAGATTATATTAAAAGGGATTTGCTATAACTTATATTATAAAGTTTTGCTAAATTTATATTAAAGTTAACTATACTAATATTATAAAAATCTTTATATTTTATAATAGGTTAAAAGATAAAGTAAAGGATAAATTATTTAAACTAGATTAATTAAATGATTTTATTTAATATATAGAATTGGCTATTTAAATTAATAACTAAATTTATAAGTGTAAACTTAAGAAAAAGGGGTAGGACTTAATATGTTCCTTTTGCTAGTAAAATAAGCTAAGCTTTGGAAAATAGTATTAGCTATGGATAACAGTTAGTAGGTAGTATTTAGGCTTAATAAAATTTGATATTGCTTAAAAGAAACCTAAAAAGGATATTAAATATTATAATTATAGTAAAAAAGGATATTTTGTATAAGATTGCTAAAGTAAAAAGAAGAATAACTGGAAATTAGTATTAGAGTAATAATAAGCTAACCTAGCTATTAAAAAACCTGTGAAAAACTATGCGTTTATAAGCTAAATAGTATACTATAATAATAACTATAATATATACTTTTTAAGTAAAGAAGTGTTAGGATAGTTCTTAAAGGCGTTTAAAGGCTAGAAAACTTTTATAATAGTAGAATAAAAGCTATTTATAATTATAATTAGTATTAACTAGATAGTACTTTTAAATTTAAAGGACTGGAACTTTTATAAATAGGTAGGTAAAGTACTTTTTATAGTACCTAATATTAGTATTACCTGAATTGCAATTTTAGGATGGAATAGGAGCGTAGTAATATTAGCGGTTTATAAAAAACTCCCTATACTATTATTAATATGTTTTCCTAATAATAACCCTTAAATATATTATTAATATTTAAACTATAAGAAAATTTTATAGGCTTTATATATTTTTAATAGGTATAGGATATACTATATAAGTAAAATTAAAAAGGATTTTTTTTTTAAATAGCTAAATATAATAAAGATAATAAGGCTTTATAAGTAGAAAGAATTATAATATTAAAGTATTTAATAATACTTTTTAAGCTAAGGATATATAATCCTTAAACTTTAAATAAACTACCTTTTATATTACTTATAAAACCCTAAACTATAAAAGTACTATTTATAAATTAATTATTAAATATACTTTAAACTAAAACTTTAAAACTAGTATTAATATTATTAACTTAATATAGTTTTACTATTTAATAAAGAAAATATAATATTAAAAAACCTTACTATTATAGTATAAGCGCTAAAGGTAGTAAAAGGGCTTATATAAAGAGCTATTTAATAAATTAAAAAAATTTTAATAGAAAACTAAATAATAAAAAATAATTAAAGCTAAATTTAAATAAGCTTTAATTAGCTTTAACTAATATAAAAAGGTTTTTCTATATAATAAATATTAGAAAATATAAGTATATAAAAATTATATTATAAATTAAACAATAACCCTTTATAGTACTTTTAAATAGTAAAGTATAAGGAAACTTTATATTATTAATAGTAATAAACTAATATAAAATACTATAATAATAAAAAATAGAACCTTATATATTTAGTATTATTAATAAATAAAAGGTATTTTATAAAAATAGAATTATTAATATAAAGATTAATTATTTACTAGTTATTTTTAATAATTATAAGGAAATTATTTAGTTTAATATTATAAATATAGCAAAATATAAAATTATATTAGGAATTTTATAGCTTAAAAAAAGCAACCTTTAAATTAATTAAACTATTAGCTAGATTTATTAGAACTAATTAATAGATAAGAAAATTAAAGATAAAGGAACGAATTCAGTTTTTAAAAATAGCTATAATACTAGCGCTTATATAGATTTATATAGTAAACCTTTTTAGAAATAAAAAAAGGACTTAGTTACTAAAGTAAGAATAGCTAATCCTTTAAATAAATTAAATAAATAGTAGTAGTACTTTAGTTTATTATAAATTAAAAAAAAAATAAAGTAGCTAATCTAAGCAATATAGTAGCGGATATAAAAAATTTAAATAATATTTAAATAAGTATACTATTTATTAAAAATCCTAAGGATTATAGTTATATTCTTAAAAAGAATTTTATAATAAATATAGAAATAATAACGTTTAGCATACTATAAAATAATATAGCTATTATTTAAAAAGTTTATCTGTTTTATATAATAATAAAAAAAAATAGATAACTTAAAATAGATTTTAAAAGAGTATTAGAAATACTTAAAGCTATTTTAAGTAATACTTAATATTAAACTATTTAAGTATAATTAGTAGGATTATAAAATACCTTTAAAAAAAGGAAGTTACCTTAAGTTTTATAAAATCTATAACCTTAACGAAAAATAGCTTAAAGTATTATAAGAATACCTTAATAATAATTTAAAAAAGGGATATATTTAACTGTTTATATTATTTATAGGCTACCCTATCCTTTTTATACTTAAGAAAAATGGAAAGCTATACTTTTATATAAACTATTAATAGCTTAATAAAATTATAATTAAAAATTAGTATCCCTTTTTGCTTATTAAGGAATTGCGCAATAAACTTTAAAAAGTATAATAGTTTATAGTACTAAATTTTAAGGGTATTTATAACTTTATTAAAATAAAATATAGAAAAGAATAAAAAACTGCTTTTAAAATAAAGTATAATTACTTTAAATACTTGGTTATGCCCTTTAGCCTTATTAATGTGCTTGCCTTTTTTTAGGCGATAATTAATAATGTTTTATAGGAATACTTTAACTATTTTATAGTAGTTTATTTAAACAATATTTTAATCTTTTTAAAAATGTTTAAGTAATATAAGTAGTATATATATTAAGTTCTTTAGACTTTTTAAAATACTAAACTTTTAGTAAAACTAAAAAAAAGTTATTTTTATATATAAAAAGTTGATTTCCTTAGATATATAATCTAACTAGGAAAAATTAGAATATAGGCTTTTAAAATTACAGTAATTAAAGATTAGCTAATCCTAATTAATATTAAGGAAATTAAAGGCTTTTAAGGTTATATTAACTTCTATTAATAATATATTAAGAATTATAAAAAGTTGTTTATACTATTAACTAACCTTACTAAGAAAGATTAACCCTTTAAATAAGGAAAAGAAGAATAGGATATATTTAATAAAATTAAGGAATAAATTCTCTTAAAACTTATACTTATAAAAGTAAACCCTAAAAAGGTTTATAATATAAGCACTAATGCTTTAGACTTTACTATTAGAAGAGAACTAGGATAATGCAATAAATAAAGACGATTTTACCTTATTATATTTTTTTTACAAAAACTTAATAAACCTAAACTAAACTACTTAATATATAATAAAAAACTAATAGTAATTATTAAAGTATTTAAAAAATAGGAATACTATTTAATTAAAGCAAAATACTAAGTATAAATATTTATAAACTATAAAAACCTAATATACTTTATAACTATTAAAGAATTTAATAAGCGGTAAATTTAATAGTTAAAATACTTTTTATAGTTTAATGCTAAAATTATATATTAAAAGGGATCTAAAAATAAAAAAGCAGATACTCTTAGCAAATAATTGAATTATTAATAAAAGGTTTTACCTAAAACTTATATAGTATTTTATAAAAACTTAAATAGAAGCCTAGGTATAGGGTATTTAAAAAAGCAGTCTGCTACGGATTAACTAAAAAATAACCTACTAAAGTAATAAATTGCAGTAGCTTATTAAGTACGGTTTGCTATAGATTAACTTAATTAGGTAAAATAAAGCTATAAAGATATTTTAGGTAATAAAAAAAAGTAGCTATAGAATATAAATAAAACCCTATTTTATAAGGGAAAATACTATTTCCTAGCAGCTTTTTAAAAAGAAGTTATTAAAAAACTTTATAAAGTACTAGTATATAGCTACTAAAGTATTTAAGCTATATATTTAAGGCTAAGATAATATTAGGACTTTCCTAACGTAAGATAAGAAGTAACTTAAATTATTAATAAATGCAACCTTTATAATAAAAGTAAGCTTATAAGATATAAGCTATATAAGCTATTATAACTACTACTAATACTAAATAAACTATAAAAATTAATTAGTTTAGACTTTATTATTAAGCTTTCCTTATTTAAAAAACTAATAATAGGAGTTAGCTATAATAGTATTTTAGTTATAGTAGATAAATTTATAAAGTATATATATTTTATACCTTATAAGAAAGCTAGTATAGTAGAAAAACTTGCTTATATATTCCTTAGAATAATTATTAGCTAATATAAGCTGCTAAATAAGATTATATTTAATTAAAATAAACTATTTATATTAAATTTTTAGTTTTCTTTAATAAGATAATTAAAAGCTAAGTATAGATTTTTAATAACAGTATATTTATAAATAAATAGGTAAATAGAATAACTTAATTAAATATTAGAATAATATATATACTGCTATATTAACTACTAATAAAATAATTAAGTATTATTACTATTGTTAGCATAATTTATATATAATAGTATAGATATATATATTATTAATATTTTACTATTTTATATTAACTATAGATTTAATTTAAATATTTATTAATACCTAATTTTTAGTATAGAAGCATTATAAGCTATTAACTATATAAAATAAATTAAAAATATTTATAAAAAAATTATAATAAACTTAAGATTTATTTAAAAATGTATAGTAAAATAGGTAAACTAATAAAGGTTAAAGGGATTAATTTTTAGAAAGGGAGATATAGTTTATTTATTTTATAAAAAATAAATTAAAACTAAATAACTTAATAATAAACTTAATTTTAAAAAGATTAAATTATTTAAAATTAAAAAAAAAATATTAAAAATAAATTATAAATTTACGCTATTAAAAGAAATAAAAATTTATTTAGTTTTCTATATTTTTATATTAAAACCTATATTAGCTAATATAATATTAGCTATTAGTATTAAGCTTAATAATTATAAATTAGAATATAAGGTAAAATATATTCTAAACTACTAGATATATAAGAGAATAATGGAATATTTAGTTAAATAAGAGAATTATAGTAATAAAGATAATTTATAGGAACTTATTTAAAACCTAGTAAACTATTAAAAAGCACTTTAAATATATTACTAAATAACTAATTAGAAAAATCTATATTAGTAAACTCTATTATAAAACCCTAATTTATAATATTAAAACCTTTATTTTATTAAATATTAAAAATAGCTTTAAACTTTTTAGCTATAATTTAATTAACAGCTTTAATATAATTAGCCTCTTTAAATATATTTAAAGTAGTTAAACTTTTATTTATTAAACTAGCCTTACAATAAACTAAAAACTCCTTTTAATAATATAAATAATCTAAATAGGCTATTACCTTACTTGCCTAATAATAAGCCTTATATAAGGCCTTTTAAGCTTTAAGCTTTTAAAAATGTAACTTCTTTTTTTTTATAATAACCTAAAATACTAAAGAAATAGTTAAAAAAAAGAAAACGGAAAAATAAGGAAAACTAAAACTTATAAATACTTATTAATACCCTAAAACTATTATACTTTTTGCTTTACTTAATATAAGCAGAATAATAGGAAATACTTTTTATTATTTAATAAAACTATTCTTTTATAAAATAAAATAAATAAGGTATAACTTTAAAGCTTAATAACTTAATAAATATAAATAGTTAATTATATTAATCTAATTTCTTAAAACATAGTTTTTCTATATATAATAATATAATTATTAGTAGAATAAATATAATAAATATATAAAAGAAAATAAAAAAGAAAAAAACTTATTTAGGTTTTTTAAGGATAAAGAAGTAATAAAGGAGGGGAATAATATTATAAATATAATAGAAATAAAACTAGGAAAGTACTATTAATTCCCTAAAAGCGTAAATAAACCTTATAAGCTAGTAAAATAGGCTTAAAAGGATTTGCTATATAATAGAAATAAGTTATATAATAAAGTAAAAGGATAACTAAAATAATTAAAGCAATACTTTACTCTAAATAATCTAAATAATCCAATGCTCCTACTGCTTTAGGTAAGCAATGCTTTAAATAAGCTGCTAAAAGCAATGCTTCCATTGCTTTAGCTAAAAAAATAGATTATATAAATTATACTTATTACTAGTAGATAGCATTAGCTTAAAATAGCTTTTTAATAGTTAATCTAAATATTTATCTAAAATAGCTATAAAGCTTTTAATTTACTATTATTATATATTGCTTAAAATATTACTACTTTAAACGTTCTCTAAATATAAACCTACTTACTAGGTTTATTAGCTAGGAATTAGCTGTAATTGTTATAGCTTAATAGTTTATTTTTATTTATTTGTTTTTTAAATAGTAGAATTATAAGTTTATAAACTATTTTAAAATTAGGTTGTTTATATAATAGAAATAACTATTAAATATTAATATAAAAAGCAATTTTAGTAATAAAGGTATTATAGTAATTTTTATTTAAATTTAGTAAACTTGCTTATTTTAAAAACTTTTAAATAGATTTAGAAAAATCTAATACTTAGATTTTTTAAGTATTTAATTAAAGTATATAGGCGATTACTTTAATTAATAAGATTTTAAGTTTAAGTTATATAAAAGGTAGTTTTTAAAAAGGTTTTAAATACTTATAGGCAGGCTAGTTTATTAAGCGTACATTTATAAATAGGCTTAAAGGGATATAGCCTTTAGCTGCTTTTAATAACTAAGTAAATAAAGTATATATAAATTAATATAAGTATTTTTAAATATATATTATATTTAAGTATATAACTTAGCTATAAAAGGTTTAAATTTTATATATATATTTTTTTTACTAAGTTAAATTTTAGGGCAGATATTTTTTAAGTATTGCGCCTTATAAAGCGTACTAATAAATTTAGTATGCGCTTTATAAGGCATAGTATTTAAAAAATATCCGCCTTAAAACTTATTTTTTTTTATTATATTTAACTAAATTATATTAATAGCCTTTAAAATTTAATTTAATTTAACTAAGAGCTGAAAATTTCCTATTTAATTACACTAGAAAGTTTAGTAGATGTAATTGAATTGGTTGATACCTTGATGGTGTGTATGCCGAGGGCCACAATCGCAGTGAATGCCACGCCAACCCATCCCAGCACCATTGCAGTTGCTCCCACCTCAGCCTGAATGATGCCGTAGGAAAGCAGTTCCAGCAACTTCGATGCCGCAGCACCTCCTATGTGCTGCCATAAAACAGTTACGAAAGAGAGAAGCAAAGCGATGTACGCCAGCGCAAGGCAGGGTACGGTTACTTTACGGCTGGGGAACGGTTTTACCATTCTGTCAACCGATCCACTGCTGACGTCGTCTTCATGCCAGCCGGGAAATGTTGCCAAGAGGAGGAACTGGAAGAAAATCATGACAACTACTGCAATCCTAGTCCCCAGTTTGTCTCAGCTCTGCCGACACCATTGGATGCGATGGGCAGTGAGGAGAGACTCACAGAAAGCCGTAGAATATAATATTCGTCCTGAACTTCTCCGCTATCCAGACAAGATTAAATGGATCAGCGTCGACGGATTCCTGGTCCTTCAGATTCTGGGCGATGTCTTGAGCACTGCTCCCGCAAAGCCAAATTCCAGAGTTGAGCTGGACGCACAAGGCCATGAACCCAATATTTATCTGCCGGATTGTCTTGGAGCTGCCTGTGATCCCATCGATAAAGCAATTTCCGGCATCGTGATTGACTTGCAACGAGCTGTTGGTAGCCGTTACGCCAGCGCCTTTGTACGATAGGGAGATGAGATAGACATTGCTCAGTCCATTGGAGGAGGTGCATCCAGCCACAAGCACGGCTGAACAGTCTGTCAGCGGTCATAGAGAGATGATGGGGTAGAAAGACAACAGCAGCACAACTTACACCAGAACACCATGGCCAATATACATAAAATCATCAGTACATGATGAAACCCAAAGAACGGAGTAACACTGGACCAATTCATTATGCACAGAATGACTCCAAGCTACGATGCCGTTTCTATTGAGGCAGGTCTTGCAAATACGCGAATGAGAAAGAAGCCTGGGGTTTGAATAAGTGCGGTAGGCCGTGAACGGGGCACAAGCCCCTCTTCGTTCAGATGTCACATTCTAAGCTGCCTGCGTTGCACAGCCCAACCACGTACCAGTCAGGAGTGACCAACACTGCATGCAAGACATTTATTAATCGAGTATGGCACGTGACATTCTTATGCAATACTTATCTTGAAGCCGAATGTCGTGGGACCAGCAAAGAACAAGCCGTGGCGAGGATGACCTGTCAAGACTGATTGACAAGTAATTATTCAACTCAACGAATCATCTATGCGAGAGGTACAAGAAGCGGCGATGCAAGTACAATTCTCAATAAAGCCAAGAAGTAGAACTACGTATGTGCCGACAGGTACCTAAGATCCACAGCAAGCTACCCAGCCAGCCGATGGACTCGAGACCACAACAACAACACAACGGCCACACACCCCTCGGCCCTCCTCTTCAACACCCGGGGGGACAGAAACGATCGATAGTATTTGCTGTTCCGTGCCGTGCAATGATGCGAATGACGATGATGCTTCCCAAGAGAGTCGTACAACACACACGCGTACACACCAGCCAGTCCGTCCATCCATCCATACATCCACCCACCAACCGACACATGCTATTTTCACCCTTGCATACCACTACAAGTTACCACCATTACTTCCCTCGCTGCTGATCCCACGCCCGGCGAAGCAGTAGCACTAAGACCAAGGGTTCCCGTCGAAGCTGCCCCTCGGGCTGCCCTGGAGGCTCCGCCGCACAAAACCGTCGAGGTAGCGGGCCCCGCTGGACCGCTCCGTGGACCGGTGCCCAGAAAACTTCGCCGATGAGACGCTCGCCGGGGTGCTCGCGCCGCTGTTGTTGCCGGGGCACCACACCCCGGTGCACCTCATCGGCAGGGACGCGGAGCCGATCTCCTAGTTCTGGCCCTCCCAGCCGACCCAGCTGCGCGGCATGACGCGCCAGATCTTGACCTCGCCGCTGCGCAGGTCGTCGAGCTTGAAGCTCTCCTGCTTGACCTTCTTGGACTCGCGGCCCTGCTCCCAGGCGCGCACCTTCTTCTTGGTCCCGTCCCACTCGGCGACGATGCCGACGTGGTCAGGCTTTCCCACCTCTGTGCTGTACTTGGCGTGCATGGGGCCGTGCTTGCCTTGGAACTTGGCGTTGCGGATGCTGATGATGTCGCCTGGCCGGATCTGGTCGGCTTGTGTTGTGCTGGCATTGGCGAGGTTAGAATAAACGAGTGCGCCGTATGCGCGAGTGCCCACGGGCAAGAGAGCATCCTTGTAAGGCTTAAGTAATTCTAGCACAAGCGACTGTGGCGTACCATCGCCAACGACAGTGTCTTTCTTTCCGGCCACAGCTGTAGAGAGTGGGCGGCCGAAACGTTCGTATGATTCTTCAAGCTGGTCTTGTCGCAGACTTCGAGGAGGACTCTCATGGCGTTGCTCCAAGTGGACATCCTTTGCATCCTGAGGGTCAAAGCGCGCGGTGATGACAGTCTGCGAGTAGTCTTGGAATAAAACGTAGATGTCTCGAGTCACAGTCGTTTTGGTGCCACGCTGAGTGGACTGAGACTCATCAGATTCAAAGAAAATGTCCTTACGGCCCTGCAACTGTGGTGGAAGACTGTTTGGTTGCATCCACCATCCGGACTGAGGGGCCAGGTCAACGTCATTGGCAACGAAGCCGGATTCCATGGACGGCCTGTTCAGCATATCCACAGATCGTCTAGACGTACGAACATCTAGTGAGCCGCGAGAAGTAGGCGCAGGTCGACCGGCTGAAGCAACTGGAGCAGCCCTGTGCTCGGCCTGGTAAGAGGGCTCGTCGTAGTCATCCTCCGGACGAGGAGGAGGCGGCGGCGGCTGAGAAAAGCTTGGCGCAGCAGGGATCGGAGGAGACGTCGCAGCGGCGGTGTAGTTGTAAGGGTCATAATCGTCATCCTGTGTCGGGGCTTTTGTGGGTGGAGGTGGCGGGGGCGCTGCTCGAGGAGCGTCGACAGACCGTCGAGTGTCTGGTCGACTGTCTGGCGGCGGCTGGCTCGGCACAGGAGGCGGTGGAGGCACAGCTCTTGGGGCAGCAGCAGAGGGAATGGGCGGCGGCAGTGAGGGAGGTGCTTCCTTCGGCGATGCAACTGAAATAGTATCCTCAATGCTTGACTCCCGCCCATGGGACTTCAGAGCATCCTTATGCGGCACAGAGGAAGCAATGTCTGTGTCGTAATCTCCGTCGTACTCTGTGACCTCCCCTTCATTACTATCCTCTGGAAGGGCGGATGGTTTGGACGAAGATCCTGGACGGTCGGAGGAAATCGACGTCCTCGGCAACCCGCCAGGGGGAGGTGGTGGAGGTGGTCTAGTTTGAGATGGAGGGGCTGGAGCTGTGCCTGGGACAGGAGGCGGAGGTCGACTGGCCCTCTTGCTGGATGGTGACACCGGCGTAGAATCATCACCGTAAAATCTAGGAGATGTTGGCACCCGAGGAGACGTAGGCACAGGTGGTGCAGGCGCAGATACAGGAGGCAGTGGCGGCGGTGCTCGAGTCACTGGAGCCTCTTCACCTCGTGGCGTCTCTAACGCCCCAGGCCCTGACAGCTCGTCGTCCGATTCAGACCCCTCAGACCTGGCAAGATTTGCTACAGGAGCAGGTGGGGGAGCCCGGGCTACGTCTCGTTAGCAATATATTCAGCAAATTCATTGCAAAAGGGAATGTTGGACGTACATTCCGCAGGCACAGGGGGTGGTGCTGGACGCCCGCCTGGAATTGGGGGGGCACCAGAGGTGCTGGTCGGGACTAGACGCAAGTCAGTCTTAATACAAGATCAAAAGTGTAGGTGCGATCACAGCTTACCGGCTGGGGGACTGCGTGCGACTGGTTCGTCGTCCTCCTCATCATCAGAAGCAACAGGCGGCTCCTCCGTTACCGGTGTCTTGTCTTCGGATTTCCGGGGACCGCCCAAGCCTGGCAGAGGCATCATCATGGGGACGGGAGGTGCGTGTCCCGGAGAAGCGAGCGGTAGGGAGTCCTCGCTAGGACGTCTCTCGGAAGTAGAAGGCTTCTTCTTCTTTGGAGGCAACGAGGGGGCACCGCCAAGGGCCGGCATACCGAACATGCCAGGCATTCCCATGCCGCCACCCAGTCTCGCCATTCTTGCCCGAAGCTCCTCCTTGCGCCGGAACTCCTTGGTTTCCTCATCTTCTTCCTCCTCTTCCTCTTCTTCGGCCTCCTCGGGTTCTTCTTCGGCTGCAGCCGTTTCTGTCGCCACCCGAGAGGGGCGCCGGGGCTTCTCATCGCTATCTTCGCGTTCGGTAAGATCGGCCTGATCTTCCGTCGTCTCACCAGCGCCAGACAAGTCCGCCTCGTTTCCGTCTCTAGGCTCAGGACCCTTGGATGGCTTGCGGCGAGGCTGCGCAGGCACTCTTGGAGGATGCGACTCGTCAATGGACGCTCTGCCTCCTGTTCCACCCGTGTCGGTGCGATCCAGCGGCGGCGGCTGAGCGGCTTCCTCCTCGTCAGCGCCCTCGGCGGCAGCGGGTTCGTGGCTGGGCATGCGAGGCTTTGCCGGGCGTTTCGGTTTCTCCCTCTTGGCAGCGGCGTCTGCGTGTCTTTGCGCCTGCTCTTGCTGCTGTTTCTGAAGCAGTGCCATCCGTTCTTTCAGACTCAAAGGTTTGGGCTGATCCTCATCGCCCTCGTTCGATTCAGTGGGCATCAAACCGGCCTTCTGAGCAGTCTCCTCATTTTCAGCTTCCCGTTCCTTGATCTCAGGATCTTCGTCTCGACGATAGACAGGAGCCACTGGAGTGTTCCGCTGGACCGGAACGTAGGTGTTACCCTTGGGAGGAGGAGCGACGAAGGGCTTCTTGATAAACGAGGCGGCGCCGGACGCGCCGCCCAGCCCAGAAGGCTTGAAGGGGGCGATTGGTGGTGCAGCAGTCTTGTTGAAAGCAGCAATGCGATCCTTGAAAGCGCTGCTGGCCGGCTTTTGCGACACGGGAGGCGGCCCCTTCTTAGCGGGTGCGGCCTTTGGTGAAGACTGAGCAACTGACTCTGCTGCGGGGGCGCGGGGAGGCGACGAGGGGAGCTCGGGCTCAGCTGGCTCAGCGGGCTCGGGTGCACGAGGAGCAGGAGCAGCAACGGGAGACCTGGGCTCAGTGGGCAATGGAGGCGGAGAAGCAGGCTGGTGTTCCTCCTGCGGCGCGGCCGCCGGCTCTGGCGCAGCGGATTTGGGGGAGAATGCCGGCGGAGCAGGCTCCTCGGGAGCAGCGGCTATCTCTTCGGGGGCAGGCTCGGGTTCCTTCTTGGGTCTCGTCCGAGTCGGGCGAGGCGGGGCGACTGGCTCGTACTTCTCGACGAAGTTCCTAGGGAAGATGCCCTCATGCTTAGCTCCAGCCTCATCGAGGTACTCTCCGGTGTACCAGTCTTCATCCTCCTCTTCCGTGACAGTAATGATCTGCCCGACTGGGAAATTCAGGTCATCGTCGTGCGGCGAGGAGTACTCGTACAGGGCCTTGACCTTGAAAGACATGGCGATGCTGCCAGGGCCAAGGCGGAGGCGAAGGCGAAGGTGTCGCGGAGTTTACGGGAGCCCAATGGGGGGTGTCTGACGTAGGATGATGCGGGGAGCGATGCTTTGGAGGAAGGGTTTTTGTCCGATCTGTCTGTGCTGTGGCACTTGTAACAAGTCAGATGTTGTGCAGAAGACAGCAATTCGCCAATGCTGGCTCTGTGGGTGGATGAGAAGAGCAGAGCAGAAGAGAGGATGGGTTGGATGTTGGACATACAGTCAGTCGGCAGGCCTGAGGGCTCGGGCAGTCGGGAAGCGACGTCTGCTCGGGTGCTGGGAAGCTTCAGGAGGCAGAGGGACAGGCGCGGGCGCGGGCGCGGGCGCTGCGGGATTGGGGATTGATGCAGGTCAGTTCAGGTCAGTTGGAGACGATCCTAGTTGGACGACGTCAGCGCATGAACAAATAAGGAGCCGCCGCGTTCAGACCGGACCAAGCCCGACCACACCAGAGCGTCAGCCGGGACCTCAGGACGTGTACAACACAGCTACGCCTTCCAGCCTAACTGACGTGCTCCGATAAAAAGGTGGCAGAGCACGGCCAAGCCTCGCTCGGTAGCCCGGACAATAAAGGAGACTGGCTCCCACGTACCCCGCCAGACACACAGGCAGCCAGATAGATGCTGTAAACAGACAGGCTGGTCCCAAGATCTACAGTACCCTAGATTCTTCAGACGAGATCTTGGTGACGAAGCCTGATCTTATGGGATTGCGCTGTGCTCCTTGCTGGTGATCATGTGTCATTAAACAGACAGCCAACCAGATGGTGATCGCATCGAGGGGATCCGCAAGGCCAAATTATCCAATGCCTGGCTGGGCTGATATTGTTTTGCTCAAAGGCGAATGATGGTATGTTGGATGAACGGCCAATAGCCAGAACGGATAGACTGCCAGAATAGACAGATAGAGTAAGGAGAAAGGGGGCCACACGGTAGAGTTAGGCAGGCAGGTATATGTCTCTTCGATCCCAAGGGTCTGGTTCCAGCTGCAGCAGAGATGGGCACTGTAGCCGCCTCTCGTCTGGTCTGGCGATGGCTGAGGATCAGGATCTAAAACAACACCAGACTCCTGTCTCCATGCAGTTGGGCTATCTAGACCCGTCTAGTCTACCTGTTCTATTGTTGAACTTGGGCCAGGTGGGCCAGCACCGGCCAGCATCGACCGCTCCTCAACGTCAAACAGCCCCGGCACAGTCGAGGACAGTGTGCATGTTGGAGATGGGTGTGCGAACCCGACAGTGCATAATCCTTGCCGACAGCCAGAGCACTGTACGCCAGAAAGCTCATCCAGGCCGTTGAAAATAGGAAAACAGCTTGCTGCCTCGGTAGCCCCCACCATCGTCATCGGCCCAACACAATTGTTCCTTCAGCAGGCAAACGACACCTCGGGAAGCTCAGGCATACGAGAGCAACACACTAAACTACATCATGGCATCAGAAACAAAAGCGCCCATCAAGGGCATTCTCAAGAAGCCAAAGGCGTCTCCCAACTCGGCACAGTCATCGACCACATCAGCAACGAGAACAGCGCAACCACCGCTACCATCCAAGCCAGACCCAAGACAAGTCGCCATCCAGCACGCCCGCATCCTCCAAGACCGCAAGGACACCGAGGCCAAGATCCTCGACAACGTGATCGCCCTGCTCGACTTCCCGCGCGACGCCTCCCGCCCGGCATGGGACCCAGACCCGGCGGACGCGCGGGACTTCACCTCCCTGGTGCGCATCTTCCAGCCGGGCGACTACGACGACCTGGCGGTGGAGCGCAACCTGGACGGCGACAAGTGCGGGTATGCGCTGTGCGGACGGCGCCGGCGGCGGTTCCCCGGGGCAGGCACCTACAAGATGATCAACAAGGGCCGGAAGGACTTCGACATTGTCGAGACGCGCGAGCTCGAGAAGTGGTGCAGCCAGGAGTGCACGCGCCGCGCCCTGTGGGTCAAGGTCCAGCTCAACGAGACGGCCGCCTGGGAGAGGGTCGGCCTGCCTGACATCGAGATCGAGCTTTACCCTGAGAAGAAGGATGGAGAGGACGGCAGCGGCGGCGGCGGCGGCGGCGAAGCGCCTGACGGCTCTGATGTCAACGCCTCCGTTGGGGAGGGCAAGAGTGAGCCAGAGAGACTAGCAGTCGAGATGGCTCGGCTGCAACTCGAGGAGGACCGAAAGGCTGCCAAGAACGCTGCGAGTCTGGCTCTGGAGAGAGGAGACGATGCCAAAGCGGCGCCTAGGCGTAAGGTGGACGTTGTCGTACGCGAGAAGACGGTGACAACAGAGGCAGAGGCGCCGTCCCTCGGCGAGGGAGCGGAAGGTGATTCCATCGAGGGCTACAAAGCTAGGTTTGGAACGGAACCAAAGAAGGCTTCGTAGTACACACCTAGTTTCATGTCTACAAGCATTGCCGTTTACAGAAAAGGCACAGGAGTTACGGTTGAGTTTCGCGATACCCAAATAGAGCAAAGTCACATAAGCACGTCGCATGTCACCAGCAAGTGTCTCTCTTCACAACGGCATACCGGAGTAGTCCGCGTGAAATTTGTAGAGTGAGTCGGTGGAAGATCACACGACCCAGGATCGTAATCCACACCTGAGCATTGGAAGTAATTGGCCATCAAGCCTTATCTCCGGAATTACCCTAGAGATAGGCGACACCTTGTAGGAGCATGAGATCTGTATTCGATCTAGCTGGGAGCTCACTACCTTCCATGTCGGTAGAAGACGAACAAGACACTGTCGTGCCATCAAGAACGCCGTGGACGCCGTGGGCGACACCACGCGCCCGGAACCCAAGCCTGATATGAATCCATATTGAACTGTGACGCCCGTGCCACTTCCCTCCCTCATGCCTTTTGAAAAATTTTTCGTAACCTCGTCATCGCAGCACCGTTTTTCGATTGAGTTCGATTTAGTCGCGGCGAGGGGGGCGGTCACCGAAGCGGCGGCCACCACGCTCCTGGGTCTGCTGCTGGACGACGTTGATAACGTTGACGGGGACAGAGTCGAACTGCAGAGGAGTCCAATGTTAGCAAACCACACGCCACCGGGAGGCCAAATTTGCTGCTGAGAGGCAGGATATGATGTGAACTTACGCCCAGGTGCTTGAGCAGGTCCTTGGTCTCGGCATCGACGTCCAGCTGGCCAGACTCGGTGTTCTGGGTGAAGTCGAGAGCGGAAACCTCGGGGACGTATTGATCCTTGCGCTCACGCTCCTCCTCCTGCAGCTTGAAAGAGATGCCACGGACGGGACCGTCCTGAATACGCTTCATCAAGTGGGTGGTGTAGCCGGCAATCTTGTTGCGCAGGCGCTTGGAGGCGATGATGGCGATCTCATCGCAAATGCGCTTGTTGGTCTCGAAGTCGAGGGTCAGCTTGGGGTAGAACCGCTCAATGATGACCTTGGCGGACTTCTTGACGGTCTTGGTACGAACGCGACCCATTTTGGCGGTATTAGAGGGGTTTGAAGATGGTGGTTGTCGACGAAGAGAGAGGCAAGCGTTGGGCGATGGACGGACGGCTGGGTTGAGACTTCGCAAAAAATGAACGAGGTGATTAGAATTCGGGGTGCCCACTGCTAGCTACTAGCGTGTGTGTTGGAGTTGGGCGGTGGCAGGTGGCAGAACCTCGAACAACACGTGCACAGTCACATGACACCCTTCAGCTTCAACATCAACTCGCTATATGTAGCTCCCCAATTTGCGCTCGCTATTGGTTTCAGACTCATGGAAGTCCATTTAAATGCATTTCAAATATTGGGAATCCCAGATTTTACGTCTATACCTGGTGCACCCAAGGAACCCAAATCAGCAGCAGGTTTGTTACGCATGACGGCAACCGACAAGTACAGAGATTCCCTTGCCTTCTAATTAGCTCACACGAGCCCGAATAGAGGCAAATCGAGACCGGGAATTGACTGCTTTCGTGGCCGGAACCGAGTTCATATTTCCACTTAATGTACAAGCTATCAATCCCACTTCTTCAGGAGTACTAGATGTCTTGGATGTTTTACAGCAAGCCCCAGAAACGCGACAAGATCCACACTGCACGATGGCTTATTGTGGTTTATCTCTGCCCCTAGACCGACCCAACTTGATTCCGTATTTCTCGCCGCTTCCTGGGGTGATTTTAGGGTCGACGTAGCGACCCCTGCGGTCCAGCCTGGCCGCTGATCTCGGTCCCCTCATGGGCAGCATGAAGTCTTGAGTGCTATCTTCTGCCTCCTTGTGGAAGACCTGCTTTTTTCCCACCATCTCCTCCTGCACCATTCTCGATTCATTAGTAGCCCCACCCTGCACCTCCTCGGCGCCCAGCATGACCCGACCTTGGGAAGTGAGCTGCGCCGAGAAGATGTGTGCCCATAGCTTCTGACCACCCTTAACAGTCGGGTCAAGGCGGCGGTCCGAACTGCGGTACTCTGTGTTGCTTCCTTTTGAGCCGACGACGAAACCACCGATACCCAGATTGCCAGACTTTCCGAAGGAAGTGGCGTCGGTGCTCGACAAAAAGACTCTGCCCTTGACTGGGGGGTGGTACTTCAGGGGCCCGTAGGCAGGGTGGTTGTCCATGTAAGACGTCGTCCGCAGATAGGATAGACCCGCCGAGGGATGTGTGACAGGGGGCCCGTGCAGGGCATAGGGGTTGTCGCGATCCAGAGTCCTTGCTTGCCCAACCATCAGGTTCTCCAGATAATTCGGGGTCTGTGGAGGCTCAATTGGCGCAAGGTCCAGGAACTTCCCAACAAGGTCGAAGAGGGACTGACGGTCCTGGCGCAACTCCCTCAAAAAGGCAGTAAGCTGGTCCTCGGTGATATCGCCCGGCTGCACCTCCTGCACGCGCACAGCTTCCTCCTGACCTCCCTCCTCGCTCGCGCGGAGCTTCGCGTCCTGTGTCAGCTTGGCAGCAAGCTGCTCGCGCAGGAACTGGCGGAACTCGGTCTTCCTCGGCCGCACATGCTTCTGAATGTACTTTTGGAACTCTCCCTCCGTCAATTTGGCCAGCCATGGGCCCTTGTACTTCCATCGCATCTGGCCCGACTCGCTGATCTTCTTTTCGTCGATCGCAGTGAAATCGTACTTGCTCTCGAAGACGGACTTCGCATTCACCTCCATGGAACGAAGCGTGGATGTCGCTGACTGAGGTATCGTGTGTGGGAGGGATATGGCAATGTTCATTTCCTGCCACTTCTCCAGCGTCAAGGCATGGTCGGCGGCCGAGGCGAAGTCGGTGACGTGCTCGATGGAGTCGACCTGCTTGATGCGGAGATAGGGCGTGCTTGTCCTGGCGGTCGACCGCATGGGGAAGTTGCGCTTGAAGCCCCAATCGCCGCGCTGCCTGAAGTTCTCAGGGGCGGTGACGGTCTGCAGGGTCGGGTAGGCCTGGGTGGCCGTGTCCGAGTTGTAGCTGGTGGCCGCCTGGAAGTCGCCGGGCGGCGGCGGTATTGCTTGGGGCAGCGAGAACATGCGCGAAGCCCGGAGGAGGGAACCCCCGGGCGACATGGTCCGGCTTGCAGTCGCCATCGTCGGTTCGCGACTGCTTACCGTGACTTGAGGTGAGTGTCCAGGTCGGTTCGAGACGGGTTGTGATGTGATGCAGCGAAGCTGGAGAAAATTGGTAGAGGCGCCGGGAAACTAGCGGTAGATGTTACGATTGGCTGAATTGGCCAGGGTGGGCCCAAGCTTTGCTCTCCCAGCGACCAGCTACACTTACACTACAAGAGCAGTCTATATGCTCAGCAATATTCCGAATTGTCATATCTAAAGTGTTCTCTTACGATATTAATGACTATCTTACCCAGTCGTAACTGCAATGATGAATTCATAACAATGTGAGGTCGTCTGTGGCTCCTGGCATGGGCTGAGTTTCGCCCAACCACTCGTCTACTCACCTGAGGGCCGCCAATGCCACTCGAGATCTCCTAGTAGTGGCTTCCAGCTCTACAAAAGGTCGAAGCTTTCGATGTGGCTAGGCAGTACGTTCTGTGGGCAGCCGTACTCCAAGGCTAGTGGACGAGTGATGGTGGGTATTCTTCCAGTGGCATGAGGTGCCCTTTGACGGGCTTTCTTTCCAGGCTGTGTACAAATCCACGCCTCGTCTCCGAGTCTGCTCCAGTGCTCACTGGTGTGGGTGAGCTATCACATCGTTACTCGGGCAGATCCTGCAAGTGATGCAGGCATTGCCTCTTCGAGTAAACAGCATCGGCTCCTTTCCAGCACTCGTTTGAAAGGGACTGGGCCGGCTTGATGAATCGTACTGAGATTGTTCTACCTGTCAGGTTGGGGAATCGCCAATATTGGTAAGCTTTGTCTCTCTACCCAACAGACATAGAGCAGAATGCATTGGCCGATGGCGACGACAGGTAACGATCCAGTTGTGTGTCATCGAGCATATTGACTGTTGGTGCAGTACTGGTATTTCCATGAATGGTACAATCACATATATACGTCTATACGATCTTGAATACGATAATGTTTACGTACATACCACAGTAGTTTATAGGTTGCGTAGAAGAAGATATCGGTGGGACAAGCCTTACCAATCGAGTACTGCATATCTACAGTGTTGTCCTGCCAAGGTGAGATGCCAGGCGTTCGGTGTTAAGCGGGGCACGGATTTAAGCGAGTCGGTCAAGATGATTTCTTAGTCGAGGCATAGACTACCCCATCACCCCAGAAACTGCTGATCTCACCATGACACACAAAATCGATATGGTGTCGTCGGGTTCCATACAATAACCAGAGGAGTCACAATCTCGGCCGGATGACAAACAGCTGTAGCTTCTAGAACTGCATCCAGAGGCTGATAGGTGTGTGGTGTGTGTCGTTGCCTTCGGTGAACAGTCAGGCCAGTACTTGGTCAGCCTGAGGGGCGGCCAGCTTGATTGGCTTGGTGTTTTGGATGAAGCTTGCGAGAGCTCTAGGGCTAGACCATGGCCACCATGGGACTGTTTGCAAATGAAGCGCCGCCCTGCCTCGCGCCGGGGTCCTGCGGCAAGGTCGACCCACTTTGCAAATGCCTGGTGGTGGGGCTGGTGTTGGATTGGGCTTCAGCGAAAATCTATCACCCCGCACCCACATTGCCCGTTTCTTCTTCCCTCCCTCTTTTTTTCCCTCCTTCACCAGCGCAAGCCTTGACGGCGAGATTCTGTACGTCCAACCCAATCCATCCATTGCACCACCTGCACCAGACTCCTGGACTGCTTTTTCCGGACTCCTGACCCCTCGCCGAAAAGCATCCAAGCCCTTCCAGTCGCCACAGCTAACGACCCCGCGCAGTCCTCTTTAATCAGCAGGTCAAAACCTCGAGTGTTGAGTCTGCCCGGCGTGCGATCTCTCCCCCTTCGCCGCCACAATTTACTTGCCGTTCTCGAGGCATTCATCCCATCCCCAAATCCACAGAAGACATATCATTTAGACAGGTTTCATTGTCAATACCGTCAAAATGGTCAAGTAAGTTCCAAGCCGACCGGCTCCCCTTTCCTGCATCTTCTACCCCAATACCTTGCCGAGACCTGCAAGCTCCGGCACAAGCACAAGCACGATCGTATCGTCATGTTGGACCACAACGCACGACCAACCCTACCCTGGGGAGACAGGAACACTTCAAAGCGTGGCGGTTACTTGTTTGCTAACCTCGCCCCTCTATCCAGCTTCACCGTCGATGAGATCCACGATCTCATGAAGAAGCCGAGCAATGTTCGTAACATGAGTGTTATTGCTCATGTCGACCACGGCAAATCTACCCTGACCGACTCTCTGCTGGCCAAGGCCGGTATCATCTCCACCGGAAAGGCTGGTGATGCCCGAGCCACAGATACTCGTGCCGACGAGCAGGAGCGTACGTTCTGCCTACGAGACTCCACCTCTCCAAATTGCTGGCGAGGACAGTGTGCTAACAATAAGCAGGTGGTATCACTATCAAGTCTACTGCCATCTCCCTGTATGCCACTCTCCCCGAGGCAGAGGACACCAAGGACATCAAGGGACAGGAGACCGACGGCAACGACTTCTTGATCAACCTGATCGACTCTCCTGGTCACGTTGATTTCTCTTCTGAGGTCACTGCTGCTCTCCGTGTCACCGATGGTGCTCTCGTTGGTAAGTAGCTCCTGGCGGCAGCAATCTTGACCAAGGGGCCTATCATTAACAACATCCCAGTCGTCGACACTGTCGAAGGTGTGTGTGTGCAGACCGAGACTGTGCTCCGACAGGCTCTCGGTGAGCGTATCAAGCCCGTTGTTGTCATCAACAAGGTTGATCGTGCTCTCCTCGAGCTCCAGATCGAGAAGGAGGACCTGTACCAGTCCTTCTCCCGAACAATCGAGTCCGTCAACGTCGTCATCTCCACCTACTTCGACAAGTCTCTCGGTGACGTCCAGGTCTACCCTGACAAGGGCACCGTCGCCTTCGGTTCCGGTCTGCACGGCTGGGCCTTCACCATCCGTCAATTCGCCACCCGTTACGCTAAGAAGTTCGGTGTTGACCGCAACAAGATGATGGAGCGTCTCTGGGGAGACAACTACTTCAACCCCAAGACCAAGAAGTGGACCAAGAACGGAACCTACGAGGGCCAGCAGCTCGAGCGTGCCTTCAACCAGTTCATCCTGGACCCCATTTTCAAGATCTTCGCCGCCGTCATGAACTTCAAGAAGGACGAGATTAAGGTCCTCCTCGAGAAGCTCGACCTCAAGCTGCCCTCTGAGGACCGCGACAAGGAGGGCAAGCAGCTCCTCAAGGCTGTCATGCGCACTTTCCTGCCCGCTGCCGACTCCCTGCTGGAGATGATGATTCTCCACCTGCCTTCCCCCAAGACTGCCCAGAAGTACCGTGCTGAGACACTGTACGAGGGTCCTCAGGACGACAAGATCTACGCCTCCATCCGTGACTGCGAGGCTGACCCCACCAAGGCCGACCTCATGCTCTACGTCTCCAAGATGGTGCCGACCTCCGATAAGGGTCGTTTCTACGCCTTCGGTCGTGTCTTCTCCGGTACCGTCAAGTCCGGCCAAAAGGTCCGCATCCAGGGCCCCAACTACGTCCCTGGCAGGAAGGAGGATCTGTCCGAGAAGGCCATCCAGCGTGTCGTCCTGATGATGGGTGGCAGAGTCGAGGCCATCGACGATATCCCCGCCGGTAACATCGTTGGTCTGGTCGGTATTGACCAGTTCCTGCTCAAGTCTGGTACCATCACCACCGACAAGGCCGCTCACAACCTGAAGGTCATGAAGTTCTCCGTGTCCCCTGTCGTGCAGCGATCTGTGCAGTGCAAGAACGCTCAGGATCTGCCTAAGCTCGTCGAGGGTCTGAAGCGTCTGTCCAAGTCCGACCCTTGTGTCCTGACCATGACCAACGAGTCTGGTGAGCACATTGTTGCTGGTGCTGGTGAGCTTCACTTGGAGATCTGCTTGAACGATCTCCAGAACGACCACGCTGGTGTTCCTCTGATCATCTCCGACCCCGTCGTGCAGTACCGTGAGACTGTTGGTGGCAAGTCGAGCATCACTGCTCTGTCCAAGTCCCCCAACAAGCACAACCGTATCTACATGACTGCCGAGCCACTGGACGAGGAGCTTTCCCTGGCCATCGAGGCTGGCAAGATCAACCCCCGCGACGACTTCAAGGTCCGTGCCCGTCTCCTTGCTGACGACTACGGCTGGGATGTCACCGACGCCCGTAAGATCTGGACCTTCGGTCCTGACACAAACGGCCCCAACTTGCTGGTCGACCAGACCAAGGCCGTGCAGTACCTCAACGAAATCAAGGACTCCGTCGTCTCTGGTTTCCAATGGGCTTCCCGTGAGGGTCCCGTTGCCGAGGAGCCCATGCGATCCGTCCGCTGGAACATTCTTGATGTCACCCTCCACGCTGATTCCATTCACCGTGGTACCGGTCAGATCATGCCTACTACTCGTCGTGTCATGTACGCCGCTGCTCTGCTTGCTGAGCCCGCCCTGCAAGAGCCCGTGTTCTTGTGTGAAATCCAGGTGCCCGAGCAGGCCATGGGTGGTGTCTACGGTGTGCTTACCCGTAGACGTGGTATCGTCTTCGGTGAGGAGCAGCGCCCCGGTACTCCTCTGTTCACCATCAAGTCCTACCTGCCCGTCATCGAGTCCTTCGGCTTCAACGGCGACCTGCGTGCCGCCACCTCCGGCCAGGCCTTCCCCCAGTCCGTGTTCGACCACTGGCAGCTGCTGCCCGGTGGCTCTCCTCTGGACCCCACTTCCAAGGTCGGTGCAATGGTACTGGAGATGCGTAAGCGCAAGGGTATCAAGGTTGAGGTTCCCGGTGTTGAGAACGTGAGTCTTATTTCCCCAAAATCCCATTCAGAGGAGACGATGCTAACCGATCTGCACAGTACTACGACAAGCTGTAAAAGCCTTATCTCCATGCTCATAGACTTTTCCCACCGCCTCACACGGCGGCTTGATAGAGCGTATCTTCGGCAATGTTAGCTAATTGCAAAGAAGACGGAAAACGGTCTACGATACAAGACTCAAGGGTCTGGGGAGGAAAAAGGCGAAGCGGAGGCCAAACAACAAGCACCGGAACATATCATGATCATAGTCCGACCTGAGAGCTTGTACTTAACGCTGGAATTGGAATTTATTGCGTCGATGAAGTAAACCTGCGTTCTTTAGTCCTGAGTGAGTGATGTGAATCGTGTGACAAGCCATATTTCCTATTATAAATGCACGTAGATTAGGGAAGTGTTGGGATAATTACGAAGATTGGGCTTCTGATCAAAGTTGGAGAAACGAGTTGTGGTTTGGCGCGCCTCTCCAAATAGATCTAGTCGTTGCTAGCCTGCCGTTGTAGGCCCCACTACGAATCCCTGCTGCAGCTTGGAAAGCTCCCGCGCGCATCTATCCCAGAACATTTCGCAATTCTTAGACCAAACTTCCGAGTCACAACCAACCAACCAAGCGACCAACAACTCTTAGTGCTCGTCCTGAACCACCCTCTTTTTTGTCGCTGCACCTCGACCTCTCCCTAAACGGCTATCTATATGTCCACACGAAAGTAGAAAGCTGGGAAAGATGCTGTTTCCCGAGGAGGATTCCCCACTACTGAAGGCGTGGATCGTCAAGCGTCTCGAGAATACGTTGGTCGCACCCTCGATACTCGCCGCGTCTCCTGGCTGTGAGCGTTCAAGCTGATTTTTGAAACTCAAACAGGTCCGATGCAGACGCTGATGTGCTTGCTGACTTCGTCCTGGCCCTCTTGCATCACGATGACGGGAGCGAAGATGTCAAGTCAAAGTGCATGTCTGAGATGGGCAACTTCCTCACAGAAGGTATGGTTTGGTCGCTGTGCGTTGAACTGGCCACAGAGCTTCAACTGACTTCCGGTACTGACAGATCCTTCCTCCTTCGTCAATGACCTCTTCGAGATAATACAGTACAGGTCTTATGTTCCCGGCGCCGCCCCTCCGCCGAAAGCAGTTCCTGCTGCCGCTCCTCCACCAGCTCTGCCCAGCCTTGGAGCCCCGAGTACAGATCAACCTGTCATTCCCACTGGCCCCGGCGGTGGAAACGCGCGCAAGCGTGGCTTCCACGACCGAGGCGATTTCGATGCGCCGACCGGTCGAGACCAATTCCCAGGCGGACGACCGTACAAGCAGCCCCGGCGCGGCGGAGGCCGCAGAGGCTACGTCGACCCCGATCGACCACAGCCGATGTCCCCGGATCAATACCCGTTCCAAAATACATCATCTTCCTTCGCGCAACCGGGCCAAGTGCCCCAGATGCCCCAGTTCGACCCGAGCAACCCTTTGGAAGCGATGAGACAGCTGCAACAAATTAGCCAGCAGATGGGTTTGTCTATGCAGCCTTTCGCCGACTACTCTCAGCAACATTCCGGTTTCCAGCAGAACGCGGCGCCACAGCAGGGGAAAAAGGGACGGTGCTGGGATTTTGACAGGAAGGGTTTCTGTCCCAGGGGCCTCAAGTGCAAGTTCGACCACAGCACTGGTCCGGAGCCCGTGTACAGCCTGCCCACGCCACAGCTGTCGGGGCAAATTCAACTACCAGGTGAAGGTTGGTCTGGTTCTCGATTTCCTAGTACGCCGATCAAGACCGAAGAGCTCGGGTCTTCGCATGATTTCTTTGCCACACCATTTGGTGTCAATCCTTTCTTCGTGTCCTTCAACGATTACTTCAACCCGCCGACTCTGACACAACAAGCAGAATACGACCCGACCTCCGCGACCATGTCGCAACCTCAACAACCAGCGCCTTTCCAAGGTAACGGACATCCTAACCAAAACAGAAATCACCGGCAAGGACAGCAACGACGGAAAACAGGCCAGGCCCGCGCACCATTTTCCGCAGAGGGTCCGGTCTACGATAGATCTCAGACGAAGGTCGTGGTGGAGAGCATACCTGAGGAAAACTTTGATGAGGATCAAGTTCGGAATTTCTTCGCGCAGTTTGGAAATGTCGAACAAGTCACAATGATGGCGTACAAGCGACTGGCGATCGTTAAATATGATAACTGGGCGTCGGCCAACGCCGCGTACAAATCGCCGAAGGTAATATTCGACAATCGATTCGTAAAGGTATATTGGTACAAGGAAGAGAAGCACGGTGATGTCGCAAACGGAGGCAACGGTGCAAACGGTTTCAAGAACGGTCATTCGGCGAATAGTGGCAAGCGCGAGGAGTCTGCAGACGTCAAGATGGAGGAGATCGACATGGAGGAATTCACGCGCAAACAAGAGGAGGCGCAAAAATTGCATGAGGAGAAGATGGCCAAGATCCGAGAAATCGAGAAGCAGCGCGAGGAGCTGGAGAAGAAGCAGAAGGAATTGCAAGCGAAGCAGGCCGCTGAGAAACAACGTCTCCTAGAAAAGCTGGCTGGCTCACGGAAGAACTCTAACGAGGTTGGCACCGGCGGCGGCGACGCAGCTGCAGAAGGAAAAGGCGGCGAGGCATCGAAGACCGAGGCTCTGAAAGCCACGCTGGAGAAATTGCGAGGAGAAGCAGCAGCGCTGGGGATTGACCCGAACGCGCAGCAGGACGACAGCTCTGCGATCTCGACATCGTACATACCGAGCTACGGTCGCGGCGGCAGGGGCGGGTACTACCGTGGCCGCGGCGCATATCCCCCACGGGGATCGTTCCGTGGCGGCGCGCGTGGCGGCAGGGGCAACTTCCACGCTGCCTACGCAGCGTTCTCCCTGGACAACCGGCCCAAGACGGTGGCTATCTCGGGGTTGGACTTCTCAGCGCCCGAAAAGGATGAGGCGCTGAGGCGGCACCTTTTCGTAAGTATCTCTTCCTTTCTTCACGAAGTTGCTTCTTCTCTCACGCATCTTCGTGGGACAGAAATAGGAGAATGACGGCTAATAGCAACCAGGGTTTCCAGGTCCACGGCGAAGGCGTCGCCGAGATCCAAACCACCCCGACGGTGACGCATGTGAGCTTCGGCGACCGCAAGTCGGCTGAGGCGTTTTACAACAGCGTCAAGAACAACAAGATCCCCGGGATCAACGACGGCCCCGTCGAGCTCTCGTGGGTGGCCGGCGCCGCGGCGCCGCTGCCCGGCAGCACCACGTCCAATGTCGACCTCGCTAACGGCGGGGCGGGCGTTGGGCCGACGGACGGCGGCGGGCTTGACTCGGCCATGGGGGATGCGGATGGCGGTGATGACAATAACCAACATCACCACGATGGCGACGGCAAGGCCGACCAGGATGGCGCGGCAGGGGAGAACCAGCAGCACGCCCAGCAGCAGCAAGAGCCTGGCGAGGCCAAGGCCGAGGTGGATTATGACGTAGCTGGTGAGAACGAGTGGGATGAATAGTACCCGTCCTGTGGCAGTGTCTTCCTTATACCCTAGGTGGCGAGAGAGTGGCCTCCACCAATATGACAGTTGCGAGTCGGGGCGCCTGTACAGATGTATGTATTGGATCGACGGATTGATGGATAGCCAGGCCTCCATCCGGGAAGTGCCGGACCGGGGAGCCTTTGCATAGCATAGCATGACATAGTGGCATTATTGGAGTCGGCGTACATATCAACTAGATTCAATATCTGGAAAATGCGGATTGGTGGTTGCATGGTCTGGAGCGAAGTTCTGTCCCTCTGCCATGCTCTGCATTTCCTGGCGCATCATTCCGCGGTATCGCCGTGCGGGGACAGCCATGGGCCCGATGCCATGTTAATGCACATTTTACTGATGCTTACAGGTATGCCAGCAGATAGAGAACGGTCAAACATGAGTCAAGTATTTTGTGTCTGTCAAGTCCGTAACGAGTCTCAATGATGCTTCGTAGACCTGTCAAGCCAGACGCTTGATCTGCTCTATTCTCTTCCCTTCCCACCTCCCCTTCCATGATTCCTCCGCTCCTCGCCCTACCAGCTCTCACCCCTATTTCCTCACTGCGTCCCTCCCTCCCATCTCTGCCGCGTCTCCATGGCCGCGGGCTGTCACCTCTGTTGAAACGAGGTTGGCCCTCGCCATGAAAAAAATGCCTAGTTTCAAATGTTGAACTCCGTAGCACCATGATGCCTGAATTTTTGTGGCCCGGGCATTCTAGCCTACGCTGCCCTTGCCCTTGCCTTTGCCTTGCCTGCCTGCCCTTGGGGTATCTATCGTTGAGAATGAATATATGTGCAGAATTGAAAGAATCCTCCCAGTACCAGAGAATGGGTTCGATCCCTCAATGCTTGTGCCTCGATCCGCTTCGAGGCTTCGCTCCTTTCTCCTTTCTCCTTTCTCCTCTCTTCTCGCACTCCTCTCTCAACTCTTTTTTGTTGAAAAAGACGTAATTCACACCCCACACTTTTTGCTTTGCGCCGCTTACTGCCGAAATGTTGAAAAAAATGTTGAATAAGCAGAAAACGCCGGCTGTTCCCCTCCGTGTCATGCAACCCAAATCGTTAAGGAAAGGGTATGTGTGAGTGTGTGTCCAGTGTGTCATCGCATGTACACTGTAACTGCACCGCGGTATATACCGCAGTCTGAGCGATTAAGTTCCGTCGTGTTAAATTCAGGTCGTATCAGTCATCAGTTGATTAATTGCCGTCGAGGCATTGTTGAAGCCTCTCCAATAAGTGTGGTGCTTTTGTAGCAGTTGTGATGCAGTTGCGATTAGTTTGCTGTGGGCCCGTCCGATTGCACCTCAACATCGAGGTCCTTGACCTGAAGTCCTTTCATTACTTCGAAGATAGTGCGTGGCTGGTGGAAGTCATTGTTCACTAGCAACCATGTCAGGATTGTTCGATTCTAAGGAAGTGGTTTTGAAAAGAGTATCTTACCGATATTGATCAGGGACCAATCCTTCATCATGCGCTCCAACAAGATCCGACTAGGGCTGCCGGCCTCAAAGCAGTTGGCCCAGTCTGTGCCAAGCCGGAATGCCTCGTCTTTCCATGCCAGGAAGCTGATGGACTCGACAATGGTGGGCTGCACGATCTCCTTACCGGGGAAGACACCCCATGTGACCGCATTGGGACCTTCTGATGGGGTGTTGGTCGCGAGGTTACCGGCTTTGGTGACGGCGTAGTACGTCAAATCTGGGTGCTTTTCGATGCGGGAGATGAGCTCTGGGTACACGTCGGGGGAGACAAGCAGTTCGAGGTAGGCCTTCTGGTACACGAAACCGTTCGATGGACCCCAGCCGTAGACAGGATGGGATGACTTCACACCATTGACGGCAGGCTGCGAGTTGATGGTGACAAGTCCTCGCTTGTTAAGCTCGATGAGGTCATCCTTGATGGCGTCTGCTTCGCTAGTAAGGGGAGACTCGCTCCAAGGAAGCTGGTCAAGCTCGTTGTTGAGGTATTTGACGAAAATGGCGGCCACGTCCTTGACGGATTTGGGCTCACCCCACTTCTTACGGTTCTGCTCGTTTGTACCCGTCAAGCCAATACCATAGGCGTCCAGCTCACCGAAGGCAGGAGATCGAGAGTCACCCCAGCGACCGTTGGGAAACTCGTCCCAGTCCATTGTCCTTGAAATGTATGACTTATTCCTGTTGCGCCAGAAAATCGGCCGCACATCCTCGTCCCGTCGTCCGAGTGCGAGGGACTGCTTCCATGGCAAAGCCTGCTTGACAGGGCTACGCTCTGAGGGCATCCAGTCCAGCTCTTCAAGGACCATGCGGGTGGCCTGGGCCAGGTTCATGGTGTAAAAGTGTAGGTGAGGGATACCTGCTGCCAGAATCTTGCGGCACATGTTGGCAACCAACGTCTTGCCGATTTCACGAGCAGCAACATCGTCGTTCTTGACGGGCTCGAGGGCATCCAAGAACTCCTGAGGGACCTTACACTTCATGTGGTTGACCCTCCTGATGAAACTGGAATAGGTAGCAATGGGCATGATGCCAGGAATGATAGGAATGTCGATGCCGCGGGCGCGGACCTTTCCAACCCAACGGAGAAAGTTGTCGACATCGTAAAACATTTGAGTGACAATGAACGTGGCCCCGGCGTCCACCTTCTCCTTCAAGTGGTCCAACAGTTGCTCCTCGTCTTTGTTGTCGTCGCAACCCTCGGGATACCCGGCAACGCCAATATCGAAGTGGTCGTGGTATGTCTTTCGTATGTGGACCACCAGATCCTTGGCGTACCTGAAGCCGTCGTCGGCAGCCTCCCACTTCTCCTTGTCTCTCGGAGGGTCCCCTCTCAGTGCCAGGATATTGGTGCAGCCGGCCTTGTAGGCTTTTCGCAGAGCATCGTTGATCTTCTCGAGCCCCATATCGGTGCAGGTGAGGTGCATGCACGTCTCGAGACCGAAGTAGGCCTGGGCCTGGCTGACCATCTCGCATGTCAGCTCGGCTATGCGGCCGCCAGCTCCCCAGGTGATGTCGATGAATTTTGGGCCGAAGTGGTACATGCGCTCCATGCGGTCGTAGAGGTTTTGCACACCTGTCAGGGTTTTGGGAGGGAAGTATTCGAAGGAGAAAGACGGGGCAGCCGTCTTCTCGGCATCGGCGACCATCTCTTTGATATGCATCTTGAGGGCGGGGATGACGACGTCGTCAACAAGTACGAGGTATGTGGCTCAAATGGGAAGGTCGAGAAGAGCAACTACTCGGCAGGGTCTGTAAGATCTGGTATATCAGCAAAGATGTCAGAGAAGTGGCCGCCGAGCAGTTTCCAGACAAGCATGCCGCTCGAAAAGATGACAGCCTTGGAGAGCCAGGAGTCAGCAGCAGAGGTAGACATTGCTCGTCTCGTATATTTGTGATGAAAGCGTGGAAGGGTGTGTGGTCGAGGAAAACTAGGTCTCATGATCTTGGAAGCGAGGCAGACAAAGACTGGAAGGTGGGACAAGATTTAAGTTTTTGCATGGTGTAAGACGGCTTACCTCTACAATCTGGAAGGATTTGAAAGGATCATCAACACTACCCCATACGACACTGGCCCAAATTACACCATTGAGGCCCTTCGAAACGAGGGAGGTGCAGAGAAAAGCGGAGGAATAGAGGGAAAGGAAGAAGGGAGGAAATGCAGCAGAAGCAGCAGGAGGAGGAGGAGGAGGTGCAGCAGGAGGAGGAGAGGTGGGATGGGATGGGACGGGACGGGGAACGGAAGGTGGTGAGGATTTTAGAAAGGAAGCTTACCGTCAGTCCGCCCCGTCAGTCCGTCAGTCTCATCGGTGGCCGAGTCGGAGCCCAGCATTAGCATTTGTTCCCCAGTCCCCGGCCTCGCCAGATGAGCCTCGATTGGCTCAAGCGTCGCATGTGCTGCCACCCCACCTCGCCCACGGTGTGATCGGGCCCTGCAGCATCCCGCGCTTGGTGATTTGATGTTTCAACAGAAGAGTTGGGGGACCTAATGCGCCAATGCGCGTATGCACAAGCACAATGTGCAGCATTTTTGGTGGGGGACGAAGGGAGGGGTGGAGGGAGGGGTTCACTAGGTACGGTACGGTACGGTACGGTACGGTACGGTACTTCTTGATTCTCGAGCCCTTTTTTTTTTACTACTCTGCTTATTATTGTGAACTTAGTCCCCGAGGGCGTGCAGCCATACTGCAGCGACAGCAATAAACTTTTCTTTTTCTCGTATGCATGACTGACAGCTCTGACAAAAGCCCCACGATACTCCAGATACCCTTCTCCGGCCTCGCTTCTGCTTGGTTTGATTTGGCGGGGTTTATCCAAACTGCACCAAGTAAATTTGAGAGTGCGGGAGACTAAGCCAGAGCCAGACAAAAAGAAGACTGCCCCTCTATGACGAACCAACGGTCCAGGGTCCCACCCGACGGCTTCTGTTGAGTATTGTCAGCTGCAGCCCACCTGTCAGACTGGCTGACAGCTGCCAGCTTGGCAAAGTCAGCAAAGCAGCCTCGTCCCTGCGACAGCGACATTCACCCTCCCATCTTTCATGCAGCCTCATCCATCACTACTACATTGACAAAGACAATCTGGTTGAATGAAGCGGCTACAATTATAGCAAACTCAAATTTACTGCGCATAGTCCCGGGTAATTCTACACCATTCTCCGCCCAACAAAACAACAGATCTCCACCATCCAGTTCAGGTTCCTCTTCGGTCATCATGAAGGGAGCATCCTCTACTCGGCACAGTTGTCGCCTGTCGGCGCCCGGAGCTCTTCTTGATCCTGGTCCTCGGCGTGCTAGCCTCGAGTCCCACGACAAGCACTAGTAATTCCCCATTGGCATTGGTATTGGCATTAGCATTGGCATTCTTTTACTCCGTCTCCCCCACTGCCGTTGAACTGTCTTGTCTCGCCCTGCGGCTCGAGAAACTTCTAGTCAGCCTGCGAGCCTTGCTGGTTGTGTCAGCACCGACTGTGCACGCAGAACCACCACCAAGTCAGACCACTGTGGGCCAACGCCCACCACTGGGTCAAGCCGAAACTCAGTGTCAGGCGTCAGCAACTTTTGTCATTCAAGGTAAGGGCACCCCTTGGGATTCATTCTCTTGGACAGGCTCTCCCTCTTCAAGGGTCTCCTGGCTTTCCCCACGTGTGCACGTGTGTCCTGCCAACGCGCACCGACATCTTAGGCGCCAGGAAGCCGGGCCCGGACACGTTTTCTCCAGGGGGGTCGTCTTGTCATTTTATATTTATCTCGTTGGGAGTGTCAGTTCCTCTTCCAACCCACCGGTACGTCCGGAAGACAGGACGAACACTCTCCCCTGGCAACGTGTTCTCCTATCAGCGTCTCATCCCGTTGGCCGGAGAAGCCAATCCTGGCCCTCCGGCCTGGAAACACCACATCCGGTTTCTACGAGTCGACCATCTCTGCTGTTCTCTGACAGTGGCAGGGCCGACCTGGAGAAGGATGCGAATAAGAGACTGATGTTGGAAGTTATCGGGAGTTCCAGCTCCACAAGTGTGGTCCTGGAATAGCCTCCATGGGGTATGACTCGTGCCTATGCTGAAGCGACATGATCGCTTCAACGGGCCACGTCCCTTTTCTGCCATTGTCCTCACGATGTGAAACCGAAGCGATGCTTGATTCAATATTCCAGCTGAAAAAAAGCGGAAGCGGCCTTCGCTAGTCAAGCGGTGATGGAGAAGTTGGGACGACAGTGGAATTCTCCGTCTAATTCTTCCATCTGGGGTACAAACTAACCTCTTCTACATTATCGAATTTGATCCCGCCAATCTACGTAGCTCTATTCTTCAACCACACACGTTCGTTACCCAAACCACACTTCACTTCTCAAGGTCGACGCAGGGCGTTGGCGCCCCAGTATCATTCGTTATGGATCGACCGGCTCGATTTAACAGTGGAGGCAGCTGGATCCACGAGGACTCAGCCTCGACCTCTGACAGGATCGGGTCAAAGGCCCCGATGATTCCGGCCTTCGAGACGATACAGCTTGATGATATGAACGGCCGGGTTGGGGGATCTGCGTCCAGGGAGGCGCCGGTACGGAAGACCACCGTAGAGTTCGCGGATTGGTCCAAGAGAATACGTTCCAGTAACTCGCCGGAATACTGGCCGACACGCAGCAGCACAGTCGACTCGACAGATTGGGCCGAGAGGAAGAACGGCGAGGACCTTCCAGACTGGCGCCAAAAGCCATCACCCTTGAAAGATACCGGCAAGGAGTGGCCGACTGTCAGTGTCGAGAAGGTGCCAGCCCCGGAATACGACGATGTCCCAACAAGAGAGCCCGGACAACAGTACAACCAGAACTTTCTCCACCCGCCTACGCCGTCACGAGAAAGCATCAATGACGCATTGTCCACGGATGACCGCGACAATGACGACACGACCTCATTGCGATCCCGCCGTCTGAGCGTCAACATGGAACAGAGCAGCCGCTTCGGGTGGTGGACTCTGTGCCTTCTGCTCTTGGCATTGATCATGGTGATACTGACTGCTTTCTATTCGACCGGATCGGCTACAGCCTTGATGAGGGACAAATTCTTCACGACGTCTTCCGCCAACGCAATTCTCATCCTGAGAGTACTCACCGAGGCCTGCGCTGTCATTATGGCTGCACTTGTCGTGGTGGTTGTAGAAGATCTACAGTGGGCACTGGCATCACGCCCAGAGGGGGTCAGCCTGTTGCACTTCGTTGGCATGGACTCAGGTACCGGCGTCTGGGGCTTGATGCGTCTGCTGGCGACGGCTGACTGGAGGCAAAAATACTCCAGTCTCTTCCGTCTCATGGTCATTTGCACGATACCCTTGCCAGGTATCATCCTGATGGGCAATATAACCATCGAGCTCATCTTCTTCCCGCAGGAAACATACGCCGTCTCTGCTGGCATTGGCAAATTCAACTCTTCCTACATCAACTACATCGACTCCGTCTCGTCCACGGCCCTACTCGTGCAAATGGGCACCCCGGCATGGTCTGACCGGGACTCATTTAGTATGGATTCCCTTGGCCCCGAGGAAGGCCTCTGCACGGTCTCGGCCACTGACCACAGCTGGACACCCTGTGCCGAGTCGCACTTGTTAACCGGTGGTATTGTCAGCATATCACCGCAAAAGGACGACCTCGCGCATCTTTCGGAGTCCACAGCCTACGTGGTTCCCAAAACACGCGTCTTGCATCTTGAGTATGGCACAGTGCACGATATCCAAGGCCTGTATGACAACGGTAACTGCTACCTGATCGGTACCGCAGCAGCAGCTTCATATTGGTGCGCCGCTGTGGGATCAGACAAGGAGCTACTGTTTGGTAAGAACGAATAATCCCACTCTGTATTTCACTACTATGAGCACTAACATTCCTCGATCAGGCTCCTCGTACTGCCCACTCGCTGTGCAAAACAAGCAGACCTGCCTGGAGGATGCCACCTGGTGGAGCCCACTCGTGATGGTATCATCCCTCTTCGTCTACGAACGCTATGGCACAGTGAACTACGACCGTGGAAATTTCTCTATCCTTTCCGTTACGAACCTCACCCCTCCTACTAGGGAAATTATCAAGCTTGAAGAATACATGCTAGCCCTCTCTGCGGTAGTCCCAGGTTTCAGCCCCGCGGCGACAGCAAACAGCAGCGCCCTCTCGAACTCCACTTCCACTATGAAGGGCGACAACTCGGCCCTTGCCGTCTACGCCGTGACCGCGCTGCCGATCAACGACAACGAGGTCGCCAAGAAGCTGAGCCTCAAGGCCATTCGCAAGGCCATGAGCGTGCCCTTTAACTACTTCCACGCCAACTACTTCTCCAAGCCGTCCATCTTCGAACTCGACAACCCGCGCAAGGGCCTCAGCGAGGACATGTACACGACCATGTCGCTGGCCATCATGAGCCACCAGGTCATCGCGGGCCCGACATCGCGCTGGCTCTTTGGGGTCATATCGGGCCTGCTGCTCGCCCTCTGCACCGCCGCCATCATCGCCACCGCCCGCATCTGCAAGCGCCGGCCCCAGCGCTGCGGCTACCCAACGCTCGACTTCGCCGCCGTCTGTGCCGTCAAGGGCGGAATCCCCAGGCCGCCCAGCAACGACGAGGAGAGGGGCCCCGGCGGCCTGCATGGCCTGCACCGCAGCCTGACCCAGCTCGGCCAGAAGCCGCAGGCCTTCCAGGTCGCGAGCAAGATCAAGGGGGAGAGGGTCCGGCTTCATGGCTGAGATGAGGTTTAGTAGTGCCGGAACTTCGGCGTCCCAAATCGTCGGGATGGATAGATGTTCATATTGCAGACCGCGTCCCTTGACGTGCTGGGACCGTAGCGGAGGGATGGAATCAGTTGCGCCGGGCCTGGAACAGGGCCCCAGTTTTCGCTTCTTTTCAAAAATCATTTGATTTGTATATATTATTACTTTTTAACGCCGGACATCATGACGATGCCTCGGCCTTTGGTATTGGATAGAGATGACTGCATCATGGGAGCGTTGTAAATTTATTGATAAAACATGTAATATACATGGAAACCAACGAATCCACGACGTCTGGGGAAGCCAAGGGAAGCGGGCATGAGTGGCACTTTCTGTTGGACTGGGGCAATCAGGATGCAAAGAAGAAGCTCAACCCCAAGATTAATGTGCACAGACAGACCTCGACTTCGAAGAAGCGGAAGAAGGATGGACAAGAAAGAATAGTACCAAAAAGAAAAGAAAAAAGAGAAAACAAAATTTGGATTTCATCCTACGGCAAGTCCTTATCAAACGAGGTCTTATGATAAGGCTCCATACGCAACATTCTATCCTATTCTCTGGATCGGCAATTCGGAAAGGACACCAATCATTAAAGGCGCCAGTAACGCCTCAGCACTGGGAAATCTACTTTGTCAGGACTCGAGGCTTCTGCCAGAACCAAATTAGTAAGATTAAAAAGGGGCTATGCAATGCTAAAGACCATTTTCCCACGCTTTGTGCTATGTGCGTGCAGTATGCTATTTTCAAGGCCAACCTTCCAACTCCAAAACTAAATCAATGAACCATTTATTTGCCCCCTTCTCCATACAAGAAATAACACAGCCACCCCGCTCACGAGCTCCCCAGGATCCTGCTGTAGGCATCCTCCACCTCCCCGGCGAGCTCCAGCAGGCTCACAATGACAATCTGGTGCGTCAGGTTCGGCAGGCGGTCGCGGTGAAGGCCGATCCACTCGAGCGGCGGCGTGGCCTCGCCCATGTCGCGCAGCTGCGGCGTCTCGATGATGGGCGGCTCGAGCGCGTTGTACTCGTATTTCGACTGCGGGAGGTCGACCTCGGCCGTGATCTTGCCCTGCTGGCCCTGTTTCTTCGCGGACTCCTCCTCCCTGCCGCCGTCCTTCCTCTGGCCGGCTCCTCCTCCCTCGTCCTGCGTCGGCGGCACCGCCTGCTTCTGCGGCTCGGGCAGCACGCCCGTGACCTTGATGGCGGAGGGCAATATGACCTCCCTACCGTAGGCCTGGTTGAGGGTCTTTGTGTGATTGGCCCACATGCCGCGGATGTACGAGATGCGGCTGTAATTCCACCCGACCTCGACCTTGCCCTCGAACGCGCTCTTGAAGATGTAGTCGATGTGCCTCGACTGCGGACTCTGCCACGTCTTCATCACAGCCTCGACCTTGGGCACCTTGAGGATCGTCCCGCCACGAGAGCCCGTCGCCGACGCCGCCACGTCCTCGACCGTCAGCTCGCTCAGCGCCTTGGGCGCCTCGATCGTCCGCACGCCCGCGAGCCCGATCCGCAGCTGGCCCAGAGTCAGACCCAGTATACTGTGCACGCGCCGGTCGTCGATCGAGGCGGCGAAGCGAGCCTGTGCGTTGAGAGCCTCCATCTTGAAGACCTGGTGGTCGGAGAAGGTTTGAGGGAATACTCCGAGATTGAGCGCTTTGAGCGTCACCACAACGGAGGTGTCGAGTGAGATGGGAGCTTTCGCTAATGTCTCATCGACCTGGGCCTTCGAGATGGACGGCCTTTGGATCGTCGCAGTGCTTGAAGCTATTGAGCCCCGCTTCATGAACTTCTCAATCTCCTTGAGTGATGTTTGAAAGCTGGCTTTGCGCTCTGCTACGAGTTTGGTAAACGCTTGGTACAAAGCAACTCCTTGAGCAGCAGACGTCGTAGTTCCGAATACTTGTACCGCCTCGCCATCAAAGGTGGCCACGAGCCGGTCGCCAGTGCCCTCTTGTGACCTTCTGACATTGTACATGAGGAATTTCATCGACGTGATGTCGGCGACTAGGAAAGCCTGGTAATCAAACGCAGCCTTAACTCTGAACTGGCTGAACGTGACCGAGGCTTGAATCATGGGGGTTTCATTCAGTGCCCGCTCTCTCTGGGGCCACTGGATCGCAGTCCGTAGTTTGAAGTCCTGCATGGCCACGAAACCGCTCATGCGGCCCTGACTGTCGACCCCGATTCTGCCAAACCCCAAGCAGAGGTTTTGCTCCCAGTCAGATGATTTCTTGGATGAAACCCAGAAGTCATTGATGGCAAACTTGGACTTTCCAATTGCCTGTCCAAGATCGACATTGATCACGAGAGCAGACATGGATATCGTAGCCGTCCAGGGGAAAGCTGCAGTCGCAGCCACCTGCTGGTACCTCTGCACCAGATGCCCTTGTGGTCCTTGGGACGTCTCCGTCTGGAGCTTAGCCATTGGATTTGTCGAGGTCTGGCGGACGTCGCGAGGTATCCATATCTCTCTGAAGAGCAGGAAGTCCTGAAGCTGCTTCGCGTTGATGGAAACCTCCATAGGGCTGAACTTGAGTATGGCAGACACGCCACTGGTACCACTGACATGCTTGCTGTTCATGAGGGATAAGACAATCGAATCCACGTTGAATTGACCTGTTTCCTCCCGGGAGTACACATGGCGAACAGAGGCATGCAGATTAGCAATGGCTCCCGACATGGCAAAGAAGTTCCCTTGGTCAACAGAAGCCACAGTATTGACTGTGAAATACATGTCGTCGAAGGCAGCGGTCGCCGCCACGCGTGCGATGGGCTGACAACTCAATGTAAATTCCTGCCGGCAGATGCGCAGGCCAAGGTTGAGCTTCAATCGTCCGATGACGGCGCTAGGATCAAGCAGGTAGTCCTCCTGGGCAGCCTTTGTCTTAGCAAGGGCTTGCTGTGGCTCGACGGTCTTACCCGAGTCATTCGCGAGGACCTCTTTGATACTTGATGTCATATCCAATACCAGAGGGACAAACGACGGGTACAATGTATTGCTTGAGGCGTCGATTTTGATTTCGCCATACAGAGAGGGGTCTTCATTCCCACTCCCCGGGTCTCTGTACTCCACCTTGAAGGCGACACCTGGGGACTTCATGACTGTACTGCTACCGGTGTCGTCGGCAGTGAATTGCCCATACTTGCCGGCGAGACCAGCACGCGTCGCCCTGGATGAACGGAAGGCGTCATCAGCCTCCCTCTTCGCCGCCAAGTAGACGACGGCTCCAGCAAAGTCCGCATCGACAAGGAACGATTCCATTCTCTTGTTCCCAAACAAAGCCTTCCGTGGCTCAGCTGGCTTCTCTGCTGACGCTGCTGGTTGGCTTGGTCTCCTGGGCGGATTCCAATGCTGCGAAGCCTTGCGAACGTTTTTGACGGACAGGTTGATGGAGTCAGCAACGTTCGACACAGGGATGACGAATCCGGAAGTGAGACGTAGATTCAGAGACTTGCCAACAGCCTGAAAGGCCATGCGGCGAGTGTTTGATGTGGATACATAGGCCACATTAAAAACCACCTCAGGCATCAGAGCTGAATTAGCAGACCGTAGTCTCTTGTCCTGGCCAATTGGGACCGTCTGGACCTGGAAGTTCTCGATCATGAGCCTGGCTGAATTTCTTGTACGGGTTCCCAGCTCGATCTTGTCCCAGGTAAAAACCAAGTCCTCCTTGCCTTCCACCGGCTCCTCACTCCCGGTAAGGACGAGCCAGCAGATCTGCATTTTCCGAATCTCAAAGTTGTACCTGATTGTAGACAGGAAGGAGTCGAGGAAGTCCGTTTCTTCTTGTTCTTCCTCGTCGTTAATTTTGATCTTGGGCTTGGTCTGCCTCAGCTTCCGCAGCAGTTCGAGCTCACGGGATGTGTCGAGGTCCTTGATCTTGTCACCCATGTACCCGAGGACATCGACAACAGTTGAGATGGTCTCCGGGGAGAGAATCACATCAAAGCCATCAGTGGCAACATTGAAATGCCTCTGTTCGGACCCATCGTCTGCTGCCTTGGAGGTCGCCGTGATAAGTGCCCCAAAAGCCAGTCTTCCGCAGGTTCGAAAGTCATCCTCTACGCCCCTGCCTATTCCCATTTCAATTTGCCGTAAGTTGACATGAACTTCTGGGAAATCCAAGATTGGCCTATGAGCCTCCGGGCGATTTCCCATTCGTAAGTGAACGCCAGCAAGACGGAACAAGATGTGTGCCAACGGCTCCGCATCTGACTTCAAAGGCGAGTTTCCAAAGATTTCGAGGCCCTCACAAGTGACACTGGCGATATACACCAAAGGTTTCTTTGGCGCGTCAACCGGAGTGTAATCTTGTGGAGATCTCTGGCTAATGTTGAAGGTCTCTCGAGCGTGCACTTGAATGAGCTGCACCTGTTCTTGTATGTCATCAACTGAGCTCGAGATCTCGGGCCGATTTAGGGCGCTGAGCAAGCTGTACACCGCAGACGCATCCAACTGGATGAGCTCAATTGACGCAAATGTACTGATGCTGGTCTCGCCCTCACTCATCAGACTCGTGACTCTTCCATTGGTAGGGGGTATTTCAAGCAGCGAGAGAGACCGCGGCTTGTTGTTCACTCTGATCTGCATCTCATGGGAGTTCTCCTTGATATCGAAATCAAAGATGATTTCCTTCCCAAAGTTGGCGGCCATCGCAGCGCGAGCTACAACGCCTGACACACAGTACGTCAATGACTGGAGCAGAGGAATGCTGATATAGTACTCGTCCAGGAACATAGCAAGATTAACTCTGACCGAAGACAATCTCTCTTTGATCTTTGGTTGCAGTTGCTTAGGCTTTGGGGATGAAGAAGATGGCAAATGGCCCTTCAGCCGGTAAAGTTGCGCTGCTTCATCCTTGATCAAGAGATCGAGGACTTCTAAAAGACCAATCGGGTCTTGCTGAACAGCAAACGAAAGTTGTTTGCTGCTTGCTGAGGCCTTGATAATGTGAGAATCGGTCGTCTCTGTGGCTTGCAATGTATGAGAGACAATAACAGCCGGCTCCCGCAGCTGAAAAATACCGATAACTTGGGTGTGGCTGCGCAAGCGCGACGTGAAGGCTTCGCAGCTGAGAACAAAGTCTGTATCAGTGACATCTTTGGAGTCGTGGCGAACAAGCATAGACCCCTTCATGCCATTGGCAAGGGATACAGAATTGAGGTTGATAGCATCGAATGCCATCTCGCCACGGCCAATGGACATGACCACATGAAGGGGCTTGCCATTAGACTTAGCCAGAGGTTTGGTGGCTTCTTCAGCTTGGGCTTCCTTGCGATTCTGCAGCCGGGTAAAAAGCCTCAGAACATCCTCAGCGAGTTCGCATAAGTCCCAATTAAGTCTGATCGCAGCTTCGCCGCAGTAAATGTTGAGCATTGTGATAGGAGAGGATCCGTGGTCAGATTCTGGGCCTGGAAGATTCCTGTCCTGGAATCTGGCAGTAACATCAGTGAGAACGATTTCATTCTGCTTCGGACCAGGATCCAGTATAATTCGTGTATCGCGAAGGCGCATCACTGCAAGGAATGCCAAATCTGTGCTGGGTGATGCTGGTCTCATGCTGGCATCCTTGCCGAAGATGTTTTGAATGAGCTCCGAGTGGTTTATACTACTCAGGTCCCAATTCCTCCATCGTTCGAAGGCATTCACGACTTGCTGTCGAGCATCGTCGGGGAATTCGAATGCTGATCCCAGGCAATCCAGCTCCAGTCGCTCTCTGCTATTGGGGTTCAAGGCAGCCCACATCTGTCTTAGCCGGGCGATGAGCTTCCACGAGTCGAAGGTCCGCAGATGCTGTTTCGCAGACCGTAGAACAGCCGATGGTCGGATCAAGAAAATCGGATCGATAGCATCTTGACCTTCGGTCACAAGCTTGTAAGTCAAATACTTGATGAGCCTACCCTCGCGAGCTAGTGTTGGCTTGAATACTTTCTCCAGCTCAGTAGCCAGTGCGGTCGTTCGATGAGTGAGGGATGCTAGATACTCGATCTTCTCTGACGATATGCTGCTTTTTACACTGCCGACTTCTCCGTCGAGATAGGTCATGTCTTTGGTGCCCATGGACACCATGACATTCTCTACTTGCGCCTTGACTGCTGCATGCGTATCAAGGTGCAGTGCGAGACGCTCAGCTGCTGATAGCTCGAGCACACCAAGTCTCACGTGGAACGAGCTCTTCTCCCGCACGCTGGTCAAGTCGAAAGGATCTTCCCACGAGCTCTGGGTCCTTGTCGTGAGCACGAGGTTGCTCACGTGGGCATCATACTGATCCTGCTCTTCTTGAGGTGGTTCCGATGAGTCCATTTCAGAGGCATTGACGAATCTGAGGTTTGCGCTGGGTATCCTCAACATCAGATCATTGATATTTCCTTGCATCTTCTTCTTCTTCTGTTTGGCAAAAATGTCGTCCATTGCATCGATTTGCAAGGAGTCGAGGATGTCTTGCGGATCCGAAGGTTGAAGCGCGGCTATCAGCGAGGATATGTTTTTGACAGCAATCGGGTTAAGGAAAGCGGTCAGCCCCACGGGCAATTCAATCATCACACTTGAGTATGCACTGTCCTCCTTCATGTTCTCTGAATCAACATCCTCTAGGTCGAAAGCCGTGGGGGAGGTAGCGGTTTCTTCATCTGTTTCGATGCTAGGCGCCAGCGTCTCTGCGATGTCCGGCTGGACTGTCTCGAGAGGAAAGTATGGTGCGAAGTATTGACTAGAGAATGCCACCGTGTTGTGAACCTGGTCCCTTCTGTCTCCGCCAATATCTGCGTATGCACTGTAAAAGGCCGAGTGACGACCGGTAGAAGCTGAAGGGTCTCGGCGGTGTAAGCTCTGCTGTCCCATTGCAGTCAGAGGCCGTAGCCCCTCCGGCAGCCTCGAGTGGCGCGAAGACTGTCGAGAACTCAAGGGTCGTATGATACTGCTTTGACTCGAACTTGATACACTCAGGAATGATGATTTGTGCTTGAGGCCTCCGAAGCGTCGCGATGTACCGCTGGACACCATCGATGCTTTGTCGTATGGCACATCACCCTCGGCCGCTGGTTGCGGTACTGGTGGTACAGGCTGGGCTACTGGGTCGACTGGTTCTGGGGTGGAATCGCCAAGTCGACCCGGTAAGAGGAGGAACGGCGTTCGCAAGGTTCTCTGATCCTCACGCCTTATGAGCTCTTGCTGCAGCCTGCACTCATGCGAGAAGTCAAACTTCCGTCCGATGCTTGCCAGGTGTATGCTGGTTCGAACTAGAAGGTTTGTCTCGACTGTGTCATAAGACCTGGACCTTTGCCTCGACGCAGACTCTGCATTCACGCAAGACAGCTGTAAATCTGGTATCTTGACATTGGCTCGCTTGGAATAGTGCGATCCTGCCCAGTCATTAAAATTGACGTCGATCGTGCCAGTCGAGAAGAGGAAGGCGGCTTCATCAACGTGAAGCCAAAGCCGGACAGATAGAACCGAAACGCGCAAGAATGTGACGTCGTACAAGACGATTGAAGAGCTGGGTACCAACGCATTCTCGTCGTCATCAAAGCTTAGGACGAAAGCTTTGCCGCCTCTCATAAGAGCAGTGAGGAAGTCAGCGGTGCACTCTCCAGTAATGGCACCGATGCCAAGGTCCCAGTTGCAAAGATACGTTGGTTCTGTCGGCGGTAACCCAAATACACGGTGTCCATAGATATTGATTCCGTCAATGAAGAGCTGAGTGGTCGTCGTCGCACTGAGAGGGGTCTCTTGGCCGCTTTCACCATGTCCCAAAGATAAGTGGAGTGGACTGATAACCAAGTCCAAATCCATGTAGTAGTTCGTGAATCGCAAATCTGCGGACAGATGCGTACCGTCGATCTGCACATTGTTTTCCGAAGAATACAGATTGGCAGGCAAGAAGATCTTAGGGTCATCGAGTCTGACGCTGAGCATCACATCCATGTCATTCGACTTCTTGTACGGCGCCTTCACAGGGAGCTCTGCCTCGGGGTTCTTCTCTTTCACATCAAGCATCTCTTGGTACTCTTCCAGCGTCTTGAAATGCATGTCATCGCCGAAGTAATTGTCCTTCAGTTTCATGACATACCTGATGAGGAATCCGTAGAGGTGGAGGACGGGAGACTGGCCATTCACATTGACGACGAGCGTGTCTGTCAATGCTGGCGAGGTTCCAGCGTTATAATGGTACTGGCCATCGACCACTAGATTTTCTAAATGGCCGACTGCCATCGATTTGACAAAGCTCGCCTGTGTATTCCAGGGCGGAACATGCAAGCTGATGAAGGCCTCGTCTGCGCGAACGTCGAAGGGGATCATGCTCTTAGACGGCCGGTATTTATCAAGTGAAATGCACGTACTGGACTCAAGAAGAGGGCTCGTGACGATGATATACGCATTGTCCTCGGGGTCTGTCGGCTTGTTGATAATATTGCCGTCATTCACGTTCAGGTAAAGTTTGAGATTCGAGAAATGCAGGTCGAGAAAGTACTTGAAAGGTGTGAAGACAAGGTATTCAGCAGGAGGTCCGCTAGACCAGTCATTGATAAGATCAGTCAAGAGGAAGATGTGGTCTCTTAGAATGAACAACTCAAGAGCGTCGGTCGTCACATCAAACCGCCATTGACGAAGGGCGTTCCACTTGAGGGGCGTCGACAGATCACAGGAGATGCGCTGCTTGCCGGACCTCCATAGAAGCTCATGGTTGATGCTGCTTGTAATCTCGGTCTTTGGGAAATCGAGGTCAAGTGAACTGGAAAACCCATGGGTACTCGCAACCATGTCCATTGAGTAGGACACTGTGGCGTTTCCTGCGATCTTAACATCAAGCCATCCGTACTGACGTTCGAAACCACCCGTGGCGCCCTGATCAGACTGCTTGAGCCGATTTCGTGTGTTGCGTTTGTCGCGGTCCTTATCGGTCCTCATTGGAGGTTCTTGGCCTCTGAATCTCCAATTCTTCGACTCTTCCCGGATCGGCACTCGAAGTGTCACATCGTCATCGAGCTCGACGTACAACTTGAATTGAGTCGGAACCCTGCTAGCTCCTATCGAAAGTTTCTCCGCTGGGTGGGAGTCCTTGCAAAGCCCTGGGAAGAACACTCGTTGCAGCTCTGCGCGGTGACGATCCGCCCATGGCCCGTAATTAACGAAGCCACCCTTGATTGACAAGTTAATGCCCCAGGCAGGCGGATCATCACCATTGATATTTGTACCTTCATCCGATCTTGTTGCCTTCTCAACAGTACCGGGCCGCCGAGGTGCGACTAGGGTCGGTGTGTCCCAGTAGATTGTGACGGTTGCTTCCGGTGTATCCATGATTGTATTAACAGCCGCATATTCCACACCAGCCCACCGCAGTTGTTCATTTCGCTCGAGGTCGTCTAGGTACCTCGAAAGACCTTGCCAATGACTGGACCCGGGTATTTGCCTGTCAGCCGTAGCAATAGGAGTGCGTTCCCCCGGAGAAAACGACTCGACAGATGATCTCCAAAAAGGGACCAGATCCCGTAGGTGAGACAAGGCTTTACGTCGGTAACGTCGGAAGAGCGACCGCCTGGGCAGCGGAGCAGAGTCTTTTGCCACTTGTTTCTCTCGGACTGCTCTATCGACTTGATCCTCTTTGTAATCCAGGTTATCCCTCATTTCAATGACGGGACAATCCAATTTGATTTTGTAGATTTGGCGGTACGGGTCAGGCGTATCTGTCGCACTTGCGTCGATCTCACCAGAGAACCCCTTGGCGTTGACAATCATGATGGCTTGCGTGTTTTCGTTTCCCATGACCACGGCCGCTTTGTTACATTGCAGGTTGATGGGATAGAATTGAAGCAACAATGGAAGCTCGTCTTTTGAGCCCGTTTCTGAGTAGGCTGTGTTGTCCTCGTCTGAGCCAGAGGACTGAAAGGTTGCCTTGGGCTTTCCATAGCCATTCATACTACTCTCTCCTGACTCAACTCGGTTGATAGGTTTCTGCGGCGAGGCGTCTCGAGCAGGTGCGTTCGAGGTCCTGTCAGCGCGTCTCCTCAGCTTGGCAGGTTCCTCTTCCTTTGACACAGGAGTTGTAGAGGCTTCATCATCAACCAATCCAGCCAAAATGGTGTCGTAGGCGGCGCTGCGGTTATAAATGAACCACTCGAGCCCAGACATGACAACGTTCACCCGGCATGGCAGCTTCGCGTTCTTGCCATTTTTTTGGCCTTGGGCATGATCCCGGGGTCCACCCCTCGATGTTTCGATATCCGCATCTCGGACTCTCCATTGCCAGTATGACCATGTGATATATGCATCGTGTACGAAAATAGTCTCGTTGTTTCCATGGTATCGAAGGCCTTTGATGAATATGCGCCCGGCTAGCAAGGAGACCTGAAGGGCTTTAATGTCGATGTAGATGCCGTAGACGTTCCAAAGATAGGATCGGAGCAAGAGGGAGACGAGTGAGGCCACTGCTCTGTTGAAATATCCGAGGAAGAAAACGGAAAGAACGAGTGCGGTTAGACACCAGGCGAGGAAGATACTAAAGGTGAAGATGGAGTCAGCGCCAGGCTTCACAAGCAAAAAGGGGCGAGGAGAGAGTGGGCATACCCGCTGAAATGGGAGTTCTCGAATGGGCTATCCGCCAAAGGACTCCTGACCATCTTGATCCCGGATACAGATCCAAGCCTCCTCGTAGCTAGCCACGATGGCTCTCGCCGTTGGTGTTCGCAGCCCTCCGTGCTTCCCAACTTCTGTCAGCTCCTCTGCAGCTGGCTACCTTCGCCATGCCTTATTTCACGCCCATGCCCTTCGCAGTCCGAGTCGTGACTTGAACTTATGAATCGTGTCCTGGACAAGGAGCTTGCTGCGTGCGCTCGCTATTCGTAGCGATTTAATTGCAGACGGAAAGGTGTGCAGTTGCTCGTATGGCGTCGCGTCAAGCTCCAATTCCCCAGATAATTGCCCAGGTAATTGAAGGACGAACATGGACAGGGGTTGTTGGTAGCTGCATGTGCCCATGCACCTGTGCGTGACGTGCCGCCCGCATAGAGATCCGCTTAACTCCGGCTGAAGTTCGGCTCATACGTATTCAATCACTCGTCCAGATCGTATTTTACAGCGTAGTTTTGACACACTATCATTAACACGATTCTAAGAACATTTTTGAGAGAGTGTTGTTCCTGAACTGGAACGGTCTTCATATCGAAAATAATTCTGTCATGGCCTCGTAACGGTCGTTGTCCTTGAAGTGCAGTATCATTCGCCTTTACTGTTGGTGACTCCGAAGCAACCTGGGACCGCCCGCTCTTCCGCAAAATATGACCAGACTTTCGAACAAATCTGTGACTATAGGCCGTCGAAATGCGTCTGAATGCAAGACCTTTGCACCATATAAATCACTACAAATCTCTCCATCAACGATGAAGACGGTGCTGCGTCCTTGTCCAATACTGTAAGTCAGACGCATGGCTCGGATTCTCGACTTTGTGAGCATCTGCTGCTTAGAATTAACTCACGAACGTTTGTAACAGTTAGTTACCGTTTGCAAGAGGGTTAATGCAGACGCTCAGTAGGGCAGCCAAGAGAAGCCATAGGTGACATCAGCTCATCAAGCTGTCACAAGCTGTCATGCCTACAACTATCCGTCTCTCACAGCCCTCGTAATACTGAATTTAATCTGAGGTAGGTAATTGCGCGCATGCCGATCAGATGCAGAGTGTGCCTGATCCTACTCACCCTTAAAGGTCAAAGACGAAGTATTCTCTTAGTTCTTCTGCCGAGGTACTTCTCCTGTCCAGCTTATAGATGTAAAATAGTTTTCGATGTCGCTTTGTTTGGATCTAGCATCTCAAATGGTGACCGTGACACTGGCCGTAACATGGTTTTCCAAGGTTCACAGAAACAGCTTGGTCACCAAGGGTGGAACTGACAAATGCGCCCGCGCATGACGACTTGCATTGTGGGCTCCCGACTGGCCCGTTTGAATTGAGATGCTGTGTAGTAGCACGACTCTTGCGGTCTCATACTGCATTAATGAAACAACTTGACGTGGGAGACGTCTTGAAGCGCAATTATCACATTTCGGTTCTGATTTCATGGAATTTTGATTCTGTTGTAGGTGTCTTTGATATTATACGCAGAATTTCTAAGGTCTCATCGATTTCTTCCCCCACTACTTGGACACCTAATAACACATTCATCTAGATGCCCATCCAGATTGTCGGTCCACCATGCATGCACCCCTCCTGGTTTCCTAGAAGAATAATTCGCACGTGTGCTTTCTTCCACGTCCACACAGGAAACGCTTAGTTGCAATCACAGACACGAGCGGCACCCCAGCAGTCGTCGTTGCCTCCCCAGGTCTATCAAGAATATCAAATTTCTGGCCAGGGTTCATGTTGCAGGATAGAGGGAATGGGAATGACTTACAAGGCCGGCAGCGACGCAGTCAGCCTGGCATTCAGAAGTGTCACACTGCCTCCGGAGGATCAAAGGGGTAGCCAAACTGGCAGCGGCGTAGGCGAGAGTGACAAGGATGGTGGCGAATTGCATTTTGGGCGACTGCGTATTGACTGAAAGATCAAAAGGAAAGTCAAAGGAGTCGTAAATTTACATGGGGTGGACTTAGAAGGACCAAGTTTCAAGCTATGAAACGATGTTGGATTTATACCGAAAAGACGTTGCCAGTAAAAGGGGTCGATCTGAGCAACGAAGGTATGTTGTCTAAATCCGAATTGACTTCCACAGTTCTAAGCGATACCGAGCCCCCCTCCTGCCCGTTCATAGGTGGGTATCCCTATCTGTTGCCAAGAGGTAGAAGATAAATTAGTATCTAGTAAACAAGAATGGAAAACTGGGGTTCGTGGAACATTCTCTCGAGCTGGACAGGCGAATCACCCGGGAAACTGTTCTCAACTGGTCCTGGAAGAGAAGTCTACGCCGATACTTACTTAGATGGAGTCGCCACATCTCCAGTGAATTGAAACAGTGTTTCCGCGTAGGAGCAGCATCTACAGCCCGCGATGGTTCTGTTCACTGTGGCTGTGCTACATGTATACCATTTTACCTCCCTTTTTGAGAAAACTACAATCCGATATTGTACCCATACACTTTAGGGAACTCGGGTCTTTCATGATACTGGAGATATTACTGATTGCTGTACTGTTTTTTTTCTTCACGAATTCTTAGGGATGTGGCTCAGAATCAAGAGCAGCCAACCCTACATGAATCTACTAGCCATAGAGTGTAGCAAATAGGAATTTTGAAGAAAGCGTTTCTTCCCCCTTAACAACCATCCTGCAACTAAATACCGACACTACTTTCCCTCGAACGCCTTTTTGGGTCCCTCCTTGAATTTGTGGAAGTTAAGGGGTCTCCTCAAACGGGACTCGAATAGCCAGTGCTATGGCCCCCTTGCAGCAAGTCTATGTTGCACTGATGTTTGATTTGCTTATACGCGTATTCCTGGTGCTACCAGTGCTGAGAGACGTCATCCGCTTGATACAGGCGCTAAAAGCTGCCGCCCAATCAGTGGAGAAGACCCTGCAACTCCAGGCTTGGCGGGGGCCACGCTCCGAGTCGGCAGGCACTAGCTACTAGGTAGACCCAGCTGTCAGGAGGCACGACGCCTACGTAGTGTTCTCGTCACATGGCTGCCTCCACCACCCTCGCGGCACGGACGATGATGACCTCTTAGGGTTATTGTTTGATTACTCTCCTGCTTTCTTCACTGCCTCGTGCTTCGAACCTCCAGCGCATGGAGCCATGGCCGGAGGCACTGGCCAGAAGCTCACCTACGCCACCACGGTGGTGGCTGGTGTCGCGTCTCTATCTGCAACTCTCTTCTCCATAGTGTACGCTTCAACGCATCCTCTGAAGCCCCTGCGACGTGATCCCCTGAGCTAACATCTCCAACAGGTCAACATGGCTCCAGACGTATGCTCTCGAAAGCTGTGCACCCCTTGTTGGGCTTTCCGCTGACATGACCCCAGCAAGAACTACAGGAAACCGCTACTGCAGCGATACGTCGTTCGCATATTGCTCATGTGAGTCTGCAGATCGACGTCCCCAGAAACTCCAGGACGCGCATCAAGGCTGACCGGCGCCCACAGGGTGCCTATCTACTCCATCTCCTCCTGGGTTAGCCTTATATCCTTCTCCGCGGCCCAGTGGCTCGACCCTATACGCGACGTTTACGAGGCCTTCACCATCTACACCTTCTTCCAACTCCTGATCAACTACCTTGGCGGCGAACGAAACCTGATTATCATGACCCATGGCCGAGCCCCTGTGAACCACCTGTGGCCCTTGGACCGTGTCCTCTCGCCCGTCGACATCTCCGACCCCTATACCTTCCTGGCTATCAAGCGGGGCATTCTGCAATATGCATGGCTGAAGCCGATCCTGGGTATATCTGCGATTGTGATGAAGGCCACCGGGACATACAAGGAGGGCTACATCGACGTGAGCTCCGGCTACCTGTGGAGTGGGATCATCTATAACGTCAGCGTCACGCTAAGTCTATATTCGCTGGGCCTGTTCTGGGTGTGTATGCACGATGACCTGAAGCCCTTCAGACCGATGCCGAAGTTCCTCTGCATCAAGCTCATCATCTTCGCATCCTACTGGCAGGGATTCGCTCTGTCCATTCTCGTCTGGTTGGGAGCGATCCCTGACAATGTTGAGGGCTACACGCAAGACAATCTAGCGGCGGCGATCCAGGACGCTCTGATCTGTCTTGAGATGCCAATCTTTGCTATTGCTCACTGGTACGCGTTTTCGTGGCACGATTACGCGGACAACAGGCTATCTGCCGCGCGACTGCCGGTCTGGTACGCATGTCGAGACGCTTTTGGTCCTCGAGACTTGATCGAAGACACGAAAGAGACCTTTAGTGGAGACAAATACAAGTACCGGCAGTTCGACTCCAACGACAAGATCCTGGCTCACGAGGACTCGAAGTCACGACTAGCGAGACTGAAGGCGGGAATGCGCTATGAAAGGGGAGGCAGGGGGAAGTACTGGTTACCGAATCCTAACGAAATCAACGAACATACTTCTTTGCTGCAGGGCGGCGAGTCAAGTCGGGACAGGTCTCAGTCGCGGACGAATGGTGCACTGGATTTTAACGAGCCGAGTCTCGATCCCGGTGACGAAGATCTGTTCAAGAAGGCCAAGAAATTGGAGTTTGGAGACTGGAACGTGAGTTGCCACACTCACTCATTGTGTAGGGTCAGAACACTAACCTCACCCGTAGTACCCAGTCATCACAGCCAACAAGCCCTACCGAGACCTCTGGACAACTCCACAGCCCAGCTTTGCCCGCATACCCAACATTGAGCCGAGATCATCGTCATCGTCACCATCAATTTCGCGCCCATCTCAGGGCTCAAGGACGCCGAGCGCGGATCTTATCAAGTCGAAGACCAAGAAGAAGGGCAAGCGGAAGGACTCGACCCCCTCGTCATCCGGCATCGTCCATTCTCCTGACCATCACCAACATCGGGACAAGGCAACGGCCGAGCCTCTGCCCCACGAAAACGAAACAGTACCGTCTGGCTTCGGTACCGCCAATGAGGACTACAACACCGTCACCGAGGAGTACCTCGAGGCGGCAGAGCGCACCGGCTACGACGGACGAGTCAAGACCGTCGAGAACGAAGGGCCGCTGGTCGAGGGCTCGCGCGCGTGGGAGGAGGCTCACGAGGAGGAGGAGGCCTCGCCGACTGCGACCCCGAAGTTCGCGCCTATCGACGGCGCAGACGAGGAAGTCAACCGAAATCCGTGGAACAAAGACCAGGATGAGTTCTTCTCCTAGTGAGCGACGATGGCGAGCATGAGCATGCAGCAGGTATAAGATTTGGCTTGTGTGTGATGCTTTTGATACCCTGGACGTTGTTCTTTTCATATCATAAATGAGTGTTGGTTTGGTTTTGGTGTTTTGTAGCGACTATACATGGGTGCGGCTTCCTCGGGTCTGGCATTGAGACACGTGTGGCATGGCAAGGCGTCTAGACGTATACGGAGAATTGAATTCGGTTCCGTTTTATCAGGGTCGATATCGAGTCTCGATGGCTCGCAGCCTGCCCTGTGTGGCTCCCGTGCGAACAGTTTACATCTGATCCTGGCCTCTTACTCACAGTCCCTTCTCATGATTGCGCGAGCCAGCGCTTCTCCAAGTGCACTCGTCTCTCGAAAGCCGTCGTGGACTCCCCCATGGCCCAACCTTCAGCGAACATCGCCTATGATGACGGGCCGGGACAAGAACTCGAGCTGGGCGGCGATGCAGCCTGTCTTTCTAGCGTCCCTGAATCGTCATCCGGACCCTTCAGCCAGGTTCTGACATCGCTGAAGTCGAGGACCATCTGGGACCTCAACTCCATCCGTGCCAGAGCTAGTCAAGGCTCTGGCCTTGTGGCCGGGGATACCTATCAGCTTTGCAATCCGAGTACGGCATCTTCACAGTGTTATCAATAAGCACACACATTTTCATGGCAACGAGGAGTATGATTCATGTTCTATTCAGCTGAGTACTATTCCCTCAAAACTATCCCCCCCCCCCCAACAAAAAAAAACCTCTCAAGTTAAAACATTCATCGTATCCCTTCCAACAAAGCGAAGATCATGAAGCAAAGGATAGTCGCCCAGATCCGCTTTTCCATGCCCTCCTTCCCATCATATCCATTTCATAGCCCTTTAATATCGACCGAGTCCCCGATGTCGTCCCAAGAACAGTGTGCTCGACCACCGGCACAGGTTCTTAGTTGTCGCCCTGCGGGGCATCATCATCAGCCACCAGTGTTGTCGTGGACGTCGCCGCCGCCGAAGAAGAAGTGGAAGAAGAAGCGAGAAGTTCCGAGTGCATCATGCCAAAGCGCGCCTCGATCTGCGCATCGATCCGCGCAATCTGGGCCCGGAGACGGTCCGCGCGGAGCAGCGCGGTCTCGAGCCGGCGGAGAATCTCGGCGTATCTGCGGACCGACTCGACGGCGCGCTGGATCTCGGCTTCGTACGAGCGCATGGTCTCGTGGGGGCCCGGGCGCCTGAGGTGTGTCTGCCTCAGGTCGTCGCCCAGGCTGTTCCAGATGGTGAGGAGGGCCGCGCTGGTTTGGGCCGGGGTGGAGTGTGGTCGTCGTGCCATGCAGTAGCAGAAGTGGTTCAGCAGGGAATCTGGATCAGCCAGCACGTCTTCTGCGGTGATGGAAACAGTGGCTGTAGAGTCTTCCATGATGGGCTGATGTGTTTAGCCTGATGGTATTTTGTAGTGTTGAAAATTAGGGTATTGGTTTGGTACGTCTGTAGATGTGATGATGATGTCGAGGGCAGACTTGTGATACAACGCATCAGGGGGATTTGATTTGATTTTATAGTTATGTGTGCCGCAATAACTAGCAATTTTGTATTGTACGCCAAACTTACTAGAATTTCATCAGGCACGCTATAGTCGTTATGTTGTCTTGTGACCATTTTTCGTCTTCCATCAAGGTGTTAGGCGCCCCCAGAATTGAACATATATATCACGCCGAGCTCTCATCCCGGCAGTCCGAGCATCATAGTGCCTAAATTGACAATCTAAACCTATGTGACTTGGAATCCAAAAGGTGCCAATGCTTCAAGTGACATGTCTGCTATCCATGGCCCAGAAGATTGTGGCGCGAGAAGGGATCAATAATTTGTTATAAGAGAAGCTCTGTTGTCGAACATGCCAAGGCAATTGTCACTGCTACACAAGACGAGCACACAGATCACCGTGGAAAATTTGAAGAAAATATCGATGCCTGTCAATTTTGTCTAAAAATAAGCCTTTTTGCGGACATTTTGAGGTCTATAACGCCAGGTAGACTCCAGGGTATTCCATTTCGCCAAAGCTCCAAAGCCATGTTCTTTTTCTCGTGCTAAAGTAGGTCAATCAATTCATGGAGGCATCTGGAGTTTTCCCGCCCGAGACTGATTTCTTAGGAGGGCCAGTTGTGCCGTGTCCCATTTTCTGTATCCGTAACTCCCTTTGTCATAATGCCGCGCGGTCGTCTCTGAGGTTCCGAGTCTTCGACTACAGTCGTGACGAGCAGCAAATGGAGCAAGGTCGAACCATTTGATTCCGCGTGGAAAACTCCTGTCCAAGATTTATCGCTCATCGTGGGATTTTCACAACCCCGACAGACCGGAAGCCTCAGACGGTGCAGGAGCCGCTGCTGAAGATGGGGTTCCAGGGCCCGGCTCATGAGTGTAAGCATGGTCTGAGACATGATTACTTCCCGGACCAGCAATGTTGTGATCTTGGTGCGAGCCAGTGTGGGCGTCCTGATAAGGCAAAAGCAGGTTTGAGCAGAGATGGAGCTCGAGAGTGCGCGAATCCAAAGCAGAGAATGGAGCGTTCTGCTGTTGCGCGACGACGTCGGCAGCTGACATTATTGTTAGTACAAAGTTAAGGACTCCAGCGTCAGAGGGGAATTCTTACCTCGCAGGTTGATGCTTTCAAAATAAGACTGCAGAACGGGATCTGGGTCCTCGACAACCAGTACACCGTCGCTCTCTCGAATCGCGGTCTTTGGCAAAGCTCGCCGTATGCCCAAGAGCATACCTAGTAGTTCAGAGATCCTATAGCCCTGCTGGGTGTAGTCGCTCGGGAGTCTCTCCAAAGGCCAGCAGTTGATAGTTTTACTCATCTCCTCCCAGGCCTTAAACGCCCAGGTCGATTTCTCAACGCAGATAAGCAAGACCAGAACGGTGAAGAACATGCCATGACCAATCTTGGTCCTTGCATCTTGCAGGTCTCGTTGCATGTGTGTCAACAGATTCTTGCTGGTGGTTGATGCCTTCCTTTCCGCGGCGGCTGTCAATTGTAGACATAGAGTCTTGTATAACTCCGCGTCGGTCTCCTGCGTAATGGGCTTTCCCTCAATGTGAGCTACCGGGGATGGACATATGTTGAGGTGCCACTTAAGCTCCCGGTCGATGACTTCCACGAATCCCCAGAGTTCAAGGGCCAACCTGAGATTCCTATCGTCGTTATCTCGGGCAATCTGAAGAGCGGTCTCCACCGTGATGCGTGAGAATGAAGCTCTCTCCTTTTGCGCAAACACCGGTAACTGATCTCTGACATAAGCCTCTAGCTTGCCAGAGAGTTCTTCTTGGTCATTGATCATCACAATTTGTGGCGTTGCCCAACGCTCATCTTCTGCAAGGAGTTCGGCACCTGGCTCCTTGGGCTTGGTGCCACGGAGAGTCTCCACGAGAATCGCTGAGCCCTCACCGGGAAAATGTGAAGCTTCAAGCACCACAGGAGGGTGGTCCAAGTTCAATGTGGACTTGAAATTGTTGATCTGCTTTTGTGAATGTACGATTTGAACACCAGCATCGTAAAGATTGAGCTCATCGGTGAATTTTGTGCGGACACATCCACTTCGCCAAATGCGTGGGGACAGCACCTTGCGGCAAGTGTCACAAGGGTCGCCTTGGGAACAGGTCTTTCTCAGTATCCTGCAACGGATACATGCGCCGATTTTCCGAACCTGCTGAACCTCTTTTCTCCGTTGCTCGTCAAAGCGTGCCCGGGAATGCCGTGACTTGGAGCCGTTCTGATCTACGCGGAAAACCGATCTGCTTGACATAGGAACCCCGTGCATCGGGTGGCTGGCGGCAGACGGCGGCGCAAGGGGCGTACTGGCCATGTACGTAATCTCCCCCCAAGGTTGCTGCGAAGCAGATTGCGGGGCTGGAGGTGGTGCTGGAGCTGGAGGTGGTGAGATATGGTCGGGCGTCGCTGGAGGAGCATGTTCCTCGGGAGCAACAGCTCCTGATGCAGGGCCAGGTGTGGCATCCGCATCTTGGACAGTTTCTATAGCTCGCGCTAGATCCTCGCCGAGATTGTGATTGAGGAATAGTGTAGGATCCAACATGGCATTGTTCAGCCTGGCGGCTGCAGCCGCGGCGACAGTCAAATTAGGAGCATCAGCGGGCGCCGTGCCGTGCTCATGGGAGTCCTGGACGTGCTCTGCCACATTCGATTGGCCGTCCAGCCCGTCCTTACCTGCAACGGATGTCAGCTATTCCCAGCTAAACTGATATAGATATTGCAAAAATGCGCTCACCTGGTCGTTCTTCAGTCTGATGATCGTTGTATGGAGAGGAATGATCCTCGACGGTGAACTGTTCCTGGATCTCGGCGCGTTCGAGTGCAGTGGGACCAGACAACTCGAAAGCGCCTGAGAAAGGCTCATGTGATTCGTGTTGTGTCTGGGGACGTTCACCTCCGTACTCATTCAAATGGTCGATCTGCCTCCTAGAAACCTCCGCCAGTGTCTCCAGCGGTGTCCAGTTCTGATGAGACTGCATCAATGGGAGCTCCATTTGCGGGCCCTGGTGCTGCTGAGCTTGTTGCTGTTGCCGGGCGTGCAGAGTTCGGGGAGTCCGAGCTGCTGAAATGCCATTGAGCATGAGACAGGCGTTTATGCGGTCTTGTTCGGATATGGCAGGGCATCGCTTCGTCAGATGGGTAGTAAGGCTGTCGATTCGACCCTTTGGGAAATTTTCACCGCAGAGTTTGCATGTTTGGGGATATCTGCAAACATCAGAGTCAGCTCTACATCCAGAACAATCAAATAACAGTGAATGGTGCAACACGGTCCCAAATAGAAGGCCCCAAGCTTCGGGTCCGGGGTTGCTGCATTCTCGAGGACAGTAGAGGTACTCACCTGTTGGAATTGTCTGCCAGCTTAGGACCTCGCTGGAAGTATTGCTGGATCACCTGATTAGGCCGGCGACCCATGGCGGTAATTGCCTACCAAGACAAGCTTGGATCTGCTCGAGGCGGTTGCAATATGTAGAGTTGCTCTTCAGGCTGGTTCGAGTCTGGGGTTGACTTTCTCGAGATTCTGCTGGTGGAATTTTTGGCGGCGAAGGTAGCCCATCTCTGAAAAGAGCAAGCGGTAAGGCAGGCCCCGCCAGGTGAGTCCCTACTCTCAAGCTCATTGGTCATAGATCGATTAGATATGAAGAGATAAGTCATCCCTGCACGTGCCTTGGTGCATCCAGCCGTCCTGAGCGGCACCAGCCAAGCCAGCTGAGCCCAATCTACGCTTAAGGTACCACACCACCAAGTATTCATTATTCCAGGCGTGTCTCGTGCATTGAGATGGAGTGCAGCAAGATTTGAAAGTATGAGTGAATCGAAATCAATATTTCCCACCCTAACATACTGAGTCACAAAGCGTGGCCAGAAATGTGATCATTTGGATGGCAACATCAAATGGGAACCTGTTAGAAGCAACAATCATTTCTACTGCCTCTGGGTTCTGTCACACTTCTTCGGCTCAACACAATCTAGTAATCGAGCTTCGAATGTAGACATCGAATTCATTTATAGCCCTACCGCTGAGAAACATGAAGTATCTGCGGTCTGCCGTGGCTGAGTGTTTCCTTCTAGAGCAGGTTCGCCTCATCGCTGAAGCGGCTTGGGGATGGCAACCACGGATTCATGGTGGATTTAGAGGCTACCTAGAGCTAAGTTACTGGAATGTGTGGATGAGTATGTGTCCATCGAGTGAAGGGTAGAGTGCAGGAAACAATGTCTGATGCATGAGAGGTGGCATGCGACAAGAAGAAGATTGATGCGTCTCAATGCCTGGGCTCTGTGAGAAATGGTGGGCAGAGCCGGTCAAGATCATTTGGCGGGAGGCAATAAATGGCCGAAGTCGTTCTACTGAGGCCAGTTGATTTCAACCGGCGGGGGAGCTCAGGAGACTCGTCAGCCGTGGCTTCTACGATGTCGGTGGAAGGCAAAGACCGGAACGATCGCATTTGCTGGCGCTTTGTCGGCCTTGCGGATTGAAGACCAGGTTCAACACTTGGTGAGTCTTGTCAGGGTGAACAATAATTTCAGAAACAGATCTGAGAGCCATTGGGACGATCTCAGGATCTGTTACAGCAGAACACCTTGAGAGAGAAAATCTCTGGGAGAGTCATCATGAAATTACGAGCTAACATGATCCTCGTGTGATCTCGCTCGTGTGATATGACAACAGTAGCAAGGTTCAGTCCCGGTTCAGATCCTGAAAGCCTGCAGAGGCTTGTGGTGGTAGATGTTGTTCGTTGGTAGGGACACGGACCATCCAACTTTGTAGATAAGACGAAACGCCCGAGGCAAACAGTTGAATACTGTCGTGTTGTGTTGGTGAAAATGTTTACAGTTCCATTAATAAGTTTCGTTTCAATCTCACCTCATGCAAGATGGAATGGCTGGCTGTGGAGAGAAGAGGAGAAAAGGCTTCAGGGTGTGAGTGAGGTGTGGTAGGCTCGGAAGAGCTCGCATGAGAGGAAAGCGGGCAGCCGAACCAGATGAGGGATGGCGTGCATCCGCTGTCACCGTGACCTGCCAGTGGAGCCGCTGGACCAGTGGGAACTGTGGAACTGTGGAACCGTGGACCCCCTCCACTCATCCAGACAGCCCAGATCAAGCCCAGACGGCCCAGCTTGGCCGTAGGAACTGTAGCAGTTACAGCCTAGCATCAGCAGCTGAGGCATTACATGACCCTCCTCTGCCCCCTGTCCTGGCAGGTACTCACACTACCTAAGTACACAGGCACCACGCTAGGGACACAGCAGGTAGAGCAGGTAAAGCAGCAGCGGCAGCAGCATCATCGCCCAGGCCCAGCCCAGGGTTCAACTCCGCTTCCGGCGCCACCCAATAACCCCATGTCCTTGGACGTCAATCCAAGACGACATGCCTTCATCACATCACTTGACTTGACTCACAATCGCCCAGTGCACCTCGTCCCAACCTCTGTACATATCTAGCATTGCACCCGGCAGTCGATCTGCCTTATAGATCTACTCAGTCGTGGCTGGGCCGACCGACCTGCACTCACCCATCGTGTCACAATTAATGTCTGCGCCTTACCGATGATGATGTATCCGTGAGCGTCCGTTCACAATAAGCCGCCAAACATCTCGACTCTGACCGATAGGATCGTCCTACACTCGAGGCTCGTGGTGTATCCGAGCATCTGATTCACATGCCACTGCCCTCTCCGCCTCGTTCGTGCAGAATCGGGATCGCCAAAAAAAGAAACATCGTCCTGTTGGAGGCAGGTCTGCAGTGTTGGATCCTCAACCCGGTCATACAGCACATCTTGACCGCGGTGGATATCCCCAATGACCAACCGGCCAGGCCCGTTGTAACGACCGCCTCTCAACCTCTCAACCTCTCACCCCGAGCCACCCAAGGTTCTGAAAAGGACCTAGGGTGGTCGACCCCTCACCTTTTATTCTGCATCTACGGCAACCCCAAGACAGCGAGGGCTCTATCAGCTGTAGCAAGGACACCACCAAGATGCCCATATTCCGGGAGAACCTCGACGAAGATGACGTTCCAGCGCCCCAGTCCGAGCCCGCAGTCGCCCAGCCAGTCCCGCTTCGTGTTGCCATGCGTCACCAGGCTCACCCTGTGTCCCTGAGCCGCCAGATCTCGGAGGAGAGCATCCGAACAGAACTCTGCGAAGGGCCGGTACCAGACAGTTCAGAACCGTCACCTCCCAGGCCCGGTCTGTCCGTTAACACTACCTCGGACCGACTTGAGTTGATTGAGCGCCTAAAGAGGGGCGAGAGCCCTACATGGAGCCCTAAACGCCATGTAAGTAACTTGATGCTGCTCGTTCCACAGATTGGCAGCTGGCTAATTTTCCCCTCAGCTCGAGTCTCTGTTCCGCCGCAGTAGTTCTCGAGAACAGCCAACCAGCCCGCGACCGAATTCGAGCCAATCTCCGCCGGTACTACCCTCCACGAAAGACAGGTTAGGTGCGCAGACTCAAGAGGCGGAAAATCCAGAACGCATGCAGCAAGGTCTTGCAATCGAGCGGCCCAGGTCGGCTCTTCACAGCGGGGACTTCACCCATCACGCATCTTCATCTCGTCATGAAGAAGTGAGCGATGGGGGCAATAGGGTGGTTCCCAATACGGAGGGTTTCTACCCGGAACGTCATTCTTGTTATGCCACATCACCTCCGCGAGACTTCACGCCGTTCAAGTTTGAAAGGAGAATACCTTTTGCCGACTCGCCAGACGGCTTCCGGGCTTCTCCACCCTCCTTATCTTCGTCGATATCTTCCAGTTTTGTGTACAAGCATCCTACGAGCCCTCTCGTCCAATCTGAGAGCAATGATGATCTGAACTTGTCTATGCCCATAAGTCACATTGACCTGGATCCGCCCACACCAAGCAGAATTTCTCGACGGCAGACATTAAGCGGTCTTTATTCACACCAAAATGTGCCCATCACCGCTCAGAGAATACCCGGCACACGCCGCGAGTCAATACAATCCTACCAAGCGCATCAGCCGAGGAGATCCCTCACCTCCACTCCGAGCTTTTCCCTGTCGGGAACATCGCCACAAAGCTCGGCGTTCTCAAGGCGCCCCTCATTAGGTCTTGAATCATCTTCACCTCTCCATCAAACGTCGATGGTCGGTTCGTATGAGGAGAGCATCCTCCGGGGCCGCATGTCCACCACACCTTCGAAACCCTTGGATTTCATGGCCCAGATTGGCGTTCTGGGTCTGGGAAATTGCAAAAGTAGTCTACGGTGTCCGGCTCATGTCACATTACCTTTCCCCGCCGTCTTCTACAGTTACGTTAATACGCCTCACGGGCGATCCAAAAGCGATGACGGGCCGAGCCCCTACGTTGGACAGATCGACCTGGAGAATGGGCTCTCAAATCCGGACGAGACGTCAAGACAGAGGCGCAAGTCGCACCAAAGAAGCATCTCGGCAGCCAAACAACCACGGCTGGATGGAGACGAGGACATCACAATGACTGATCTCAATTCTGGTGGCGAGGTACCCGATTTCGACGCACGGAAAGCGGTCAAGCAAAAGCGGAGATCAGGTTCTCCCAAAGCGCCCCCAGGAGGAAGCTATCGTATCCCAGAGAAGGGTCAAGTCCAGATCATCATAAAAAATCAGAACAAGACGGCTGTGAAACTCTTTCTCGTTCCTTACGACCTAGCGGGCATGGAGCCGGGGACGAAGACATTCATTCGCCAGCGGTGCTACTCTGCTGGGGGCCCTATTGTTGAGAACTTACCATCAACCAGCGATAGGCCGACCCTGCGATACCTCGTCCATCTGCATATCTGCTGCCCAGCAAAAGGCCGTTACTACCTCTACAAGAGCATCAGAGTGGTCTTTGCCAATCGTGTGCCCGACGGCAAGGAAAAACTTCGGAACGAGGTCACCCTCCCTGAGCCAAAGTATACGCCATACAAGCCCGTCAGGGTCATGCACCACCCGGTCACGCAGACAACAGGGCCAGGTGCGAGCCTGGCAGCCGAGAAGGCATTCAGGAGAAGGAGCTCCGGCTTCTCATTTGGCCAGCAATTCCCACCATTCGATCCCGGCGAGCCGATGCCGAGCCTGTCCCTGCTTCGAGCAAAAGCCTCAAGCTTTCAAGATAGAGGGTCTTCTCTTGGACGGCCTATCGGCTCTGGCCTGTCCGGCGCTCAAGTTCTCGCCCCAACATCGGTGCCTGTAGAAATGATGCCCAACATGGCTCCTTTGAGTTTTGTCAAGGGGGACATTGGTGGGTATGTGGGGAATGGCACCCACTACACTGGCGCTGGCAGTGGTGCTGCCATCGCTGAGGGGTTGCTCTCGCAGCGGCTGAGGTCATTGGGGATGCAGAACGCCTGCAGACAGGAGACAGATGATGCCAATGGCCATGAGCAAATCTGAAGTCTCGGGCGCTGCCTGATACTAGACCGCGAAGTCTCGTAATTACACAAACACACATATGTATATATCACCAGTAAGGTTTGGGAGTTAACGTATAGACGGTGGCAAGGACTCGAATTCGGGAAGGGTTCCGGAATGTTCATGGGAAACAACTCCCATCGGGTGGTCAATGTCATCACACCAGTCAGAGGGTTCACAGCACTATGGAAGGAGTTTTCGGATCTGGATAATCAGTTGTAGAATCAAGTGGGAAAATAGTTTATATTAGAGGCCTCTCTCGACCGCGCCGAATATTCTGCATCCGCATGTTTGTATGTTTGTGTAACAATCGGTACTGTACGGTTTTTCCGGCGCACAGCAGCAATGGATCTTTGTCGATCTCCCGTCCCTCTATTCTGCTCATCCGCCTTGCCACTCAATACAACGATTCATTGAGCAAGCAGTACAATTTTATGCAAAGAATAGCCCCTAATTGTACCTAGGTAGGCCAATGACTACACGGTCTAACAATTGTACCCGTAAGATTTCCCTGCATGCATGGCTTACCATTAGTAAAGCCCAAAAGGTACAAGTCTAAATGGAAAGCATCCAGCGCAGGCCTCTACAACCAAGAGTCATGGGAAAGCCAGAAAGGGCCGGTTGCCAGCAAAACCAATTGCGCGTTGATGGACCTAGAGTGGAGCTGTCATTTAAATGTCGCGTTAGTGCCCAGGGCCTTCGATGGCTAGTAGTTAAGCATCTACGGAAATCCCGGAGATCCCTGGCAGCTTCCGGACGTTCACGAAATACTTGTAAGGAATCATTCACGATGGCCCGGGTAGATGAGCTTGCTTTCTCTCGTCGCGTGCCTTGTTTTGCGGTGTTCTAGTCTCGTGGTTGCAAACATGGCGTCGTATCTTCTATTGCTTCTGTCCCTGGCTACTTCTGGCTCTTGGGCACAGAGTACGTCTGACAGCGGCTTGGTTCGTCGTGATAATAACACGACTTCCCCAAATCCGGGATCATGCACTAACTCATCCATGGGTCCTGTGGTTGATCTGGATTATGCTCTGTACGCGCCTCAGATTGCCACCTCACCAGACGAGCGAACATACTACAACTTCTCGAACATCCGATACGCAGCTCCTCCAGTCGGCTCGCTCCGATTCCAATTGCCTGAAGACCCAGTCAACAATCGCTCTGCCGGCGTTCAGGATGGCACGTACGGCAAGATTTGTCCTCAGTCGTATACTCCCTGGCAAAACTCCAAGCTCGTGACCGCTCCCCCGGGCGAGCTTGAGAGCGAGGACTGCCTTTTTCTCGATGTGGTGGTCCCGGACACAATTTGGAATCAACGCTGCAACTCGTCCCGCCCTGTGATTGTGTGGATTCACGGCGGTGGATTCCAGATTGGCGCAAAATGGGGTGGGCCTATGACGAACCCTCTGGGCCTGCAGGATCGCAGTTTCGATGAGGATGGCGAAGGCGTCATTTGGGTAGGATTCAACTACAGAGTAAGCCTCTTCCTTCACGATGCACTCACGTTCTCAACGCTCACAAAGATAGCTTGGCGCTTTGGGTTGGCTTCAAGGCGAATCATTCACCTCAGCCGGAGGAGTGCCTAATGTCGGATTCCAAGACCAGCGCAAGGCCCTGGACTGGGTGCAGAACCACATCCATCTCTTCGGTGGAGATGCCTCTCGTGTCACAATCATGGGTGAATCTGCGGGCGGTGGTTCTATCCTCCACCACATCACCGCATACGGCGGCAAGAAGGACGCTCCGCACTTCCAGCAGGCCATCCTACAATCTCCAGCCTATGTGCCACGTCCGTATGCCTCTCAAGCCGAGAAGTCGTTCGCTACTATCCTCGAAGCCGCCAATGTTTCGAGCCTCGCAGACCTTGTAGCCCTCGATACCTACGACCTCCAAATTGCCAACAAGCTCTCGCAGAATTCCGACTTTTTCGGTACTTTCCAGTTCGGGCCCGCACCGGATGGATCTTACGTTCTAGATTTGCCTGAGAAGCTGCTAGCGAGCGGCCAGTACCACAAGGACGTCAAGGTGATGGTTGCACACAACACCTTCGAGGGCCAGAAGTACACGGATCCCGCTGCGACCAACTCGTCCGCCTTCGATACCTACATGAAGCTCTACTTCCCTGACATGCCCGAGGCAATCCTCGAAGAATTGTCAAACGAGGTGTACCCCGCGGTATATAACGACAGCTCAGTCCCATGGACGACTCCCTTCGACCGGCTCATGTACGCCGTCGCAGACTTCACATTCACATGCCACGCCTACTTTACCGGCGAGGCTCTGGGTACGGACAACAACAATGCCTCGGCGTACTCGTATCTGTTCAGCGTGCCACCTGGAACCCACACGCTCGATGTCAACTACTCGTTCTACATCAACAGCACGTGGAGCACCCTCGTGACCAACGCGACTTTGGCTGGGATATTGCAAGGCTACCTCACGAAGTTTGCAGAGACTGGGGATCCCAACCGTGAGGAGCTGCCCACATTTCCCATCTATGGTGAGGGCTTCACGAATTTGAACCTAAATCAGACCTTTGTAAACGTGGTGAAAGACCCAGCTGCCAATTCCAGGTGTGATTGGTGGAGGAAGGCTTCATACGCCTAAATGATGTGAACTAAGCGAAATATAAGAACATTTCATGTGTAAATATGGCAATTAAATAATATTGTTTCACCCAGGGTGAGGTACAGTTTTCATCAGTCCTTTGGCCTCTTTGCACATTGAAGGATATACGCAACTGCTCTTGGTGTGTCTGGGGAGCCTTACGTCGACTGTCTCGGTCTTTCGCACATCAACTAGGCGATAAGCATGTCCCGGCCGTCGTATTCCGTCGATCGACGTACATTTTCAGGCATCCGGGAATTCTCAACCTTCGAGAGCAATGAGGTTGTTGTATGCTTTGGATGTGGATGCGAAAATGTGGGCATGTCTTATGGTGTACGTAAGTGTGGGCTTTCGAATGCATATTGGTCGCGATCATGCAGGAGGAACCCCGGAAACCGGCCTGTATGTTCGCTCAACGCCCAGAATGGCAAGATACGCTGTTGTGGAGGTTCTCGATCAAACTAAGCTACTGCAACACTATCAGTTCTCCATAGCCAGAAACCTCTGTCATCGATTGGTGGCAAGACCAGCCGAGGTTACTCACATGTGTTATTATGGGGATAAGACAGCAGAATTCCTGCGAGGTGTGGGTCGATTCCCTCCAACAGAAGAGGGGGTTCGGTGTATACCCGCCTCCAAAGACGAAGAGACTTGTGCAATTCTCTTCAAAAAAAAAAAAGTATTTGATTTGGGCTTGAGTCTTCGCCAACACCTTGACCTCGCTCACACCATCTCAGCAAGCTTGTGGGATAAGTATCGGGCGAGTAGACCACGTTCTCCACACCTCCAAACATGTCAAGCTACGAAGTTAACGGCAAATATGCCATTGTTACCGGCGCCGGCTCTGGTAAGTTTGGGGTCATTACTTTCAGCGCTTTCCCGCTACATCGTGGTCTCATACTTACGTTTCCCAAGGTATCAACCTAGCCTTCGCCGAACAACTCCTCGAGAAGGGCTGTTCCGTGATACTAGCTGACTTGAAGCTCAGACCCGAGGCTGAGGAAGTCTTGAGCCAATACACAAATAAGGCGGCAGGGAAGCCCTCTGCCGTCTTCCACAAAGTGGATCTTGCCAATTGGGCGCAGATAAGCTCCCTGTGGAACACCGCTCTTCAGACATTCCCGCAGATCGACATCGTCTGCAATGGTGCTGGCATATACGAGCCTCCAGAGACTTCTTTCTGGAACCCTCCAGGAATTTCGCCCCTAGCACAAGATAGGGAAGATGCGAACCCTGGGCAGTACAAGAGTTTCGCCGTTAATACCGCCGCGCCTATCCGCATGGCCCAGATCGCAATCGACTATTGGCTGCAAAACAGACACATACAGGGTAACCTTCTCTGGGTGGCAAGCTTGGGTGGCTACGTGCACAACATTCAAGCGCCGATCTACTTTGCGACCAAAGCAGCTATTGTCAGCTTCGTCAAGTCCCTGGCGGTGCTGAAGAAACGACTCGGCATCCGCAACGCAGCTGTTTGCCCCGGCACAGTACACGTGGGTAACGTCATAGACCGTGAATTACCATTGAATGACTCGACTGACATTTGGATTAAAAAGACGCCAATTTTCTTCCCATTTTCTTCCCTGAGTACTGCAAGAACAGAGTCCGCCCCGAAGACCTTGGATTGACGCCGGCAGAGTGCGCCTCAGTCATGATGCGAGTACTTACTGAGCCCGAATTCGGCGACGGGAACATTGTCGAGGCGATGATGATCGGTTCGAAGGAAAACCCGAAGATCAATGCCCGCGAGGTCCCAATGGAAGCATTGTATCCTACCACTGGAGCTCTTGGTGAGGATAATCACCTTGTTGAGGAGGAAGAGAAGTTCGTGAAAAGATTGCAAGAACATGGCATGAGGTAAAAGAAATTCGGGCTGGCTGAAAGCTATCGCAGTTCAAGTATTCCCCCATCTTCCTCTTTAAAATCTGCAATGCCACTGTTCGCTTGTAGGCCAAAGCCTACTCTATTTCTAATGATTTTGTGTAAGAAGCAGTTGGAGATGTAGTACACCGAGTAAAGACAAGCCTAGGTCGGCCAGTCCAGGGATATATCCACAACGCTCAATTTGTATTAGCCAGATGGCTTATGAGTCAACAACCCTACCCGAACACTTGTCAGGAGAGAGTGTTACCACGCATAAGCCGACATAGATGCCCACTCTTTATTTATCATGCCTTGAAAAGGAGACCCATGTCACTATATATAAGTTCTGGCTGAGACCAACCATTGTTCGAACATAGCGCTCCTCTTGCTCTGACATCTCGCTAAAAACCTCAAGCATCTCATTGCAACCTCTGAAAAACAGAACAATTACAATTTCGGCGGTAACAATGAAGTTCTCTACCTCAGCTCTTCTCTTCTTTGTGCCTGCAGTTTTTGGCTACTGGGTAAGATCTTTCTTGAAATAGCTTGCTCTCTTTCTACCACAGCGAGCGTCAGTCACTGATGTTTTCATTCATAGAACTGCGAGCTTCCAAAAGGTGGAGACCTCGGAACTTGCGTTCCCAATGGCTCTGATGCGGGACAGATGGTCAACACTTGCGGCGAGGTAAGTATCTTCTCGGGACTCAATTTGGGGTCATTCACTGACAGTGTAATTAGGGACATCCTTGCTTAACAGCTGGCAACGGATGTGCTCCTCTCGGATCCGGCATCGCCAACTGTTCGTAAGCAACAGAGCGGGCACATTAGCGGATAGCAGATGCTCAGAAAACCATACGTTGCTAAACTATTAGTACTAAATATTATAAATCTAACTGCGTTGATACCACATCAAACTCGAATCATCCTTCAAAGGAAATATCATGAAACCTACAATTTTATGACGTTATGTTATTTATGGGCATTATCTGTGATTCTCATTCTCCAGCTTTAAGACGAATTAGTTTGTCCTTCAGTGAAAGTGGTTTTTCCTGATTGATCGGGCTTTGACGGCTGTATGTCTTCGCTGTAAGGATTTGACAATATCCCAAGGGACCATTCCAAAATTGCCACGCAAGCACACATTTTGGGTATTGGAAAAGGATGGACCACGAGTATTTCCTGCCCCAACAAGTGAATCTTTTCTGTGTACACTCTCCCAGTTGCCAAAGGTTCAGTGGCGAAAAGCTGACGGGAGGATTGTGACGGTGCTGCTCGGACCGTAATCCTTGCGACATCAACAGCCTCCATGGGAAGGTCAAATGGCCACATCACCACCCACCATGCCGCAGCAATTGAGCAGGCAACGGGTCCGATCGAGCAACCACGGCTCTCGAAACTATGGCTTTGAGCGAGATTATCTGGAATTGCAAGAGGCTGGATTTGATCGCTGTATCACTTGTGCCCGCTGCCTGCTGACGCCAAGGGGCGGCCAGTTCCAGGCCAGGTTCTCCTAAGCTTTGCGGCACATGCGTCGCGACCTGTTAAAGAGACCTCATACACAATAGACATGCTTATTGTACGCAGCCTAATACGAGGCCGTCTTGAAGCCAAGAATTCAGACTTGTGATTCCAGCTACGGGGCCCAACTTCAGGCCTGCAGCTCATCAGGTTCCGTCTCTGCCCCCTGCACAACCCCAATGTCGACCTCTATTCCAACCCGTTTGATGTCCTTTCTTCTGACGTTTTGGTGCGTCGCGCAAAGTCTTGCACCGCTGAGGCCTATGACGTCCATACGAGGCAGGAAGATGTCTTCCTCCTGTATCAAGAGTTGCATGGTCCTATCGGAATCGAGGCTCTAATTTTGTATATTTAAACTAGCCGTGTTCCGTACCACATGTTCATCCGAATTTTCTCATCATCATCATCAACTTCACCAACCACATCAATCAGATCAGCCTTTCATTCACTAGTGCGACCCGGAGTCCACCACGTAACACCTAAATCTTAATATATATTTATCACACAACCTTTCCAACCACAATCAAAATGGTCTCCTACCGCTTCATCACTCTCCTTGCTCTCGCCGTCACCGGAGCCATCGCTGCTCCTTGTGAGGCTGGCGCAGGCGCCGGAGCCAGCGGAACTGGCGTCGCTGCTGCTTCCAACGCCCAGGCCACAGGTGCTGCCGGAGCTGGCGGTGCTGCCGGCGGAGCCGCAGGTGGTGCCGGCGGACAATGCCCTCCCACCACCACCAACGAGAGCGCCGGGCCCGCCAACGTGGGCGTGGCCGGCAAGCAGTTCGTCACCGGCCAGTGCACCAGCGACGCCAACTGCGCCTCCAACTGCTGCGTCTTCGGCGGTGGAAACGACAAGACCATCGCCGTCTGCCGCAACGAGCCCGCCCTCAAGCCCGATGAGAAGTGCGGTTTCACCTGCACCGCTTAAGAGACCCGCCTTGCGAGGCTGTCAACACCCTCAGTCTCCGATACCTCACTGCCTGATACCGACGCAAGTGTGGCAGGGTCCACTTTGGGTCATCCGGGAGACATTTCAGGGTCAGGTGGTACAGAAACTTGGTGGTCCGCGGAGATTTTGGATCCTGGTTTGAGGCATGGTGTTGCCAATTACGGTCTCTACCATATACACATTAGAATCTGCTAGACCAGTCTATAGAACTAATAACTAGACTCATAAAGGCTTGCAATCCTTAGCACACTTTCATCCCTCATTGAAATTTCTGGGTCGATGACAAAACTGATTCCTCGAACTCGTGATGAAGCTTTGATTAAAACGTGACAAGTACTGAAGCTAACAAATGCTCCTTCATAGCTTAGGCCTCCTCCTACTCCAGGCGGTAGTCACTGAATCTGTGCTCTGACGTATGAGACAGTCGTGTCAGTATCATGTGCTACTTGGTAATCTCGAGATCGGCGTCCAAGGGGTTGGAAAGTTGGTGTAAGTGAGATCAGCCAACGAAAAGCTCCCCTTTCGTCTAAAGTCCTGTTATCCCTAGCTCCCTATCTATCATGGATCCTAGCCCTAGAATAAGTTGTGTGTTCACTTTGGACACTACATTTCGTGATGTTTGTTTGAAGCACTTGCTTGGGTTTCGAGGCCATCGTGCTCTTGTCTACCCGGGAGCGTCGAGGACATGTTAAGCACCATAATGTGACTGCGCCGGCCTTCAAATTACACATGGAGTTTCGCGTCATTCTCCGGAAAGAAAAACACTCTCTGTCCATTTTGCTTTTAATCTCCTTGGGGGGTTATTTTGTTGTTGTTATTGGGGGGGGGGGGGGTTGAGATTCGCTAACAAGGATCTGGCCACGAGGAAGGGCGGCGAGAAGATGGCTGCGACCGCAATGACAGCTGTCATTTGGCCTTTTCAACAGCTAGATCGCTAGCCGCCAGGAAAATTGAGTAGAATTTGACGTCGGCCTTTCGTTGCATCGTCAGAGCGAGCCGCCGGCTTCCGCTGAACGTGTAAACCCCGACCTCCGTGCGCGGACAGTGTTCGTTGGCGCCAACCCGTCACATGGCCGGATAGGCCGGCGGGCTATTGCAGTATCCGAGCACGAGAGCGAAGCTAGTTGGATGTCGATATTGACTTCGCCATGTCATAGACGGGCCGACTGGCTGGCTGGCGCAGAGTGTCAGCTGAGGTTGACAGACACAAGCCATATATATTCTGCCGTAGTGCTGGTTGCAGCCGTCAATGTTTGAGAAGCCGCGACGTGAGTTTGGCGTGAGAAGATGCAGGCTAGCGCTCGACATAACTTTCAGATACTTTTGATTGCGTCGTCCCACCAACGACTATAACATGTTGAGAGTGGTTGAGCAGGGCGCTACTCTCGAAGACTTCCTCGTAACGGCCATGACTACTCAAGGAGCTTCACTCAGCTCAGTATCGCCCATTGCAGATCCGGGTCATCTTTTGCTGCGCTTGTTCCTTAGGCACCTCGTCTGAGGACTATTTAGCATGCGCACCCCTTCAGTCTCGAGTAAGTCTTCAATTTACTAGTCCTCAATCAGTGTTCGTGTTTAGATGTAGTGCAGGCCAAGCAGCTGCCAGGCTGAGCACGCACCACGTGCACAGAGTCATGACTTGACCATCGTGTGCAGTCGTGATGGCATCGTCCCCCGTGTCTTTCCACTCCCGAATGCCCGTCTTATCTGCTCCCATAGCTCTCCATAGAGAGTCCTGAGCGGGCGGACGGAGGAGAAAAGGTGTTTACTTGGGCTGAGGGGGCTCTGGATCGTTTGATTATCATTGCACATAGCTTCTCTTTAGTTTAGCCTTACCGATGTTAAGTCGGGGATATTTAATCTCTTGCTGGCACGTCCAGCGTTGTTTTCAATGTGACCTCTTCGTCTAATTACTTTTAATCAACCCTGATCGGTTACCAGTTTCTTCCACAACCCCATTATCCATCTCAACTTACACATTTTCGAAACAACTGGTCGCAATGAAGCTCTTCCCTTTCTCCACCGCCTTGACCATGGTCTGCGTCGCCTTTACTATGGTTCTTGCTGGTCCTGTTGTCACAACAAACGCCATAACAAACGCCACAACAAACGATGTCCCTGCTTTCCCGGATTATTACAACAAATGCTACGTGTCATCGGGTCATCTCCTGAAGGGCCCTTGGAGCCATAGGTGGTTCGTCAGCATGAAGAACATCAATGGTACCCACATGGGCGATTTGTGTCATAAACTCTGGAAAGGTCTCAAGCGACATCAAGCTGCCTGCCCAGCCACCTCAACATTTTGTGGGAAACATCATGATACCACTTATGACCTCGCATGGAATTTCAAGACCCCTATATTTTGCAACCCTGGCCACCTTGTTTCCGCATTCTGGGAGGCGACTCACAACAAGTTCGGGGGATTGCAGCGTTGTTAGCGGTACTTTACCTGGGTGACCTGGAGACGGTGATTGAGCATGGATTCGCTACAGCCCAACTGCAATGGGACTCGGTTCGCCGACTCGCTGCTCAATTGTTCCCCATGCTGGGATTCAGGAATTGAGATCCAACAACTAGTAATGATAGGACAGCCTGAAAGACTTGGCTTAATAATGCAAGAATAAGACTGAAATCACCTTGACACACACGGGTGCATTTTTATGGTATCAAAATTCAAATTCGCTATCGCTGTGACAAAAACAAATAACAATCTTTGTCCCCGAAGACACTGTTGGCAATCCCGTGATATTCCCGCAGCCGCAGCCCTCCATTGCAAATGTCCATCGGGATAGGCTTGCCCCACAAATGCAAGGAAAAAGCGAGGCTACCGCAGGGGTGGCTTGCCCGGGCTCTCGCGTTAGAAGAAAGACGATGCAACGCAAGTCGCGAACCCAGAAAGAATTCGGTGCCCTCGCCGTGCCTTTTGCTTTTCTCGAGAGACCACCAAAAGGTAGCCGAAGAAGTCATGCGCTACCGCCCTTCCTCCTCCAATGACGATCAATGCGATCTAAAAAGACGCCGACGCAGGCCCGGAAATGCGTTTATGCAGGTGTCTGCAGGCATTTTCTCGGTGGATTTTTTTTCTTAGGTGGTTGGTAAGGTCGATAATACGTTGGTTAAGGTGGGCTGCGGGATTTTGGAGGTCGTGGGATGAGACGGAGATGAGTTGGGATGGGATGAGCCGCATTTCCGTTGCGACGACCACCCCACGCTCGACTCGCGCTAGAGCGGGCGCGTGGGTTTACTTGGACCCAGATGTCGAGGCCGAGTTGATGGAATCGGCGGAGCTGGTCCGAGTCGATTTGACGCGCTCACTGCAACAGACACACCTGTCAGTTATGGTTTCTAGAAGGGCTTGGCGACATGTCTTGGCCTGCTCGCATTGGGAACCATGGAGCAAGTCTTGATTTTCAAGGTAGTACTGGAGCACTTACTATGATGAGCGATCGGTGTGGAGTTGAGCGACGTATGATGCACCTCCAGTCTTGAACTTGAACTTGAGAGGCTTGTTCTCAAGCACGGACTTGATGTCCTTGGCAGCAGCAGGGGCAGAACCGGACATTGTGAGATTTGTGTGAATGGATAAGAGGATGTTATAATGGGAAGATGTCGTTCTTGAACGTGGGATATGTCAGAGATGCAAAGCGAGTAAAGGATGGAACAGGGCAGACGTAAGACGGTAGACAGAGGGAGGGAAAGAAGACAAATAAATATTTGAACATCGAGGTACGTCTCTCGTGGGGACTAATAGCCCGGAGGTCTTAGACGCAGTCACCGAAGACCGAGATTGAGATTTGTGCAAGTACGGATACGCGGTACGGGTACCTTAAACGAGTACTCCGTGCCTCTGGTGTCACTGAGCGATTTTGCAACAGCCAACAGCCGCAGCCGCAGGCCCGACGGGGTCCAGTCCACCCCACAGCTGGCTCTTGTCGTCGCTGATTGATGAAGCATAGTAATTACCACGCTTTCGGGCAAGCCTTGAGCTGACTGGAAAGCTCGGACCGGGGATCGAGGGCGACGGAAAACCCCATCCTTGGTTCATCAGGGTCCAGGGAAGCTTGGTCATGCTCATCTGAATTCCGCCCACTCCCACCCACTCCCAGTCAGCCCGGTCCGGCGCCGAAACGGCGACTTTGTGGAGCCGAACGCGAGCCTATGAGGTGCGTGCGTGTACGTGTGAGTAAGAGCGCACTTACGTGTGTGGTAGCCCTCGAGGCTCGAAGGAATCTGATGGGCTTGCACTTGTGCCCTGGTCGGAGGGTTGCACACGGAAAAGACGGCAGCGCTTGCGCCTGTCCTGAGCGCGTACGACAACCTCACCACTTGGACAAGGCTGGGTTTGTCCGGAAGATGGCCCAACCTACGCGTGTGCAAGGCCGCATAGAGTACCACAGAGTAGTACGGACTAGTCGTGCTCCATGCCAGCATGTGCGTTCGTCCGGTGCGACTCTGACCAGGGGTGATTTGGTGCTTCTAGAAGGACATTTGCATGACGAGCGTCTCTTCGGATAATTTGTCCTGCCTTGGCTGCATTTCTTCAATCCTGGATCGATCTTCGGGAACACGCTTGCTGACAGCGTTGAGACGACGATCAACCAAACCTTATGAGGATTCATGCTGGTATGTTCGTAGGTTTTCGAGTGCGGTTGTGCCTCACCGCCGATGAGAGATCGCCCGGCTTGAAATCCGACGCGCCACTGCCGATGCGTTGACAGATGGAGGATTCTGACTGCGTCTGCCCGTCTGCACGTTTGCCCGTCTGGCTGGCTGCTGTCTGTCTGCCTGTCAAACAGGTTTCATCCTGCGCCGACGACACTTGTCTGCCCGGGATGCTCCCTTCTGCAGCCTCACTCTCCAAGCAAGTCAAGGCACGCAGATTAGTGAGCTTTCGCCGAGGGCCTATGGTCCTGGGGTCCTATGGTCCTGTGGTGCGCTGTGGAGCAAGCTTGACTTGGTCCAGTACCCCACGACGCCCCCGTGGGATAACGGTGCATCATCATTTCCCCAGCTAGTGATGTGGGCGGGATGTGCCCCCCTCGCGAATCGCATTGCGTCTCGAGCTGCTGGCCCCAACGTTTCCGCGATCGGGGGGTCGCACTGCCGATGGCTTTACGACTCATGGAGCGGCGATCTTCCAGGTGGCCGAGTTGTCTTTTGTACGTCTTGGGACGTGTTGTCCTCAACAGGGCTGCAGTGCCCCAGTCCTGCATTGGTGGATGACTTGGCAGGTACAATGCATTTCATCCTGTTGCCCATTGGATGAACCCCTCCCGGCAAGTCACGAGGTTTCGAACATGACTTCACTCGGTCAGTCGGTGGGAGCTCAACGTCTCTCGCTGCACAGGCAAGTCCAAGACTGTGTTGGCGGATGTGTTGACTTGCAGCAGTCTCACCCTCGGGCGACACAACAGGGAGCGTCAAAGCTGCAGGATCCTTCGAGCTGCACTCCATGTCTCACTTTGAGAGATATGCTGTGTGTCGTCCTTCATTTTCCTCATTCGCGCACCCCGAAACTTTGCATGCCCGAAGGCCCAATGCCATTCTGCTTCGTGATGCAGGCGGCTGCCGCCGATGAATCCCGTCGGCCGCCGTTCAACGCGCTCATGTGTTCGCCCGCTGCCAAGTGCAACATGATGAGTTGTCCTGCGTGTCTTCGGTACGGTATTGGTAGCAAGACGGCTTGTTTCAAGGCACGGACGACGTGGGGCTGGAAGTTGGCCGCAGATATTTGCCATGTGAAGAGCGACAAGCCAACTGTCTAGACATGTGGACGCCTTTCAATCTCAAGGCTTCGTTGGGTATATCGCACCGCATGAACTGACCCCAGCTCGCCAATGGACACCCTTGTCTTTCCAGTCAGGAGTCTTAGGTCGATAAGACCACCTCTTCTTTTCTCAAAAGTCGTAGAATTCCTCAATTTAGTTGGTAGGGTCGAGCAGACTTGGTGTCCCGAGTCCAAATGTAGTACCATGCGCAACGCAAGTCGGGAGCTGGACTAGTTTCACGTTTTACAGCTCCACATGAATGTCAAATGCTGTCATCTGCCGTCCACCGACACTGATTTTTGGATGAATTGTGTCTGATTTAGACCTCGGCGTTTGAGCTGCCAAAGCCCCAACCTTGCCTCCCCTGGAAAGTGGGATTGCATGAAGAACCGTACTGTCCAGCCTGGTGATCCCTATCAACTGCACCAAACCCCTGACTCCTATTCTCACTGGCCCCCACGTTGAGTTGCTCTGATCAAAGCCTGTGGTCATCTTCGTCTTGATTTCTTAATACCTTACTCAACTTCAACCTTTGTCATCCTTCAGCTTAGCTGTGCCAGCCTAAGGTGATGCTTGACCCAAGTGACGACTGAGTATCGAAGACGTAAAAGTGAGGAAAGGTTCTCCTTATACAACAGTGGTCTAGTCGTTACAATATAACTCCGCTTCGATGATCAAGTAGGACCAAAAATGGTTTATGTCTACCTGATTCTCACTTCGAGAGGCCTTTAGGAGTGGTTTCGCTCTAGTGCACACTTCCGAGTTATATAAAGTTGTCGTCTTCTCGCAGCGATCGTATGGCCCCAACTCTCATATAGTAATGCCTGCTTTAGAACAAGCATCTCCAGACATCGATCATCCAACTCATCTTCAGGATCAGAAAGTTCGCAGAATGTAACTTATACCCTCCCAAGACTGAATCAAAGGCCGAGGGATTTCCCACACCTGGGTCCGCCAAGATGCAGGGTCAAGTCCGAACTCTCGTCTCAGGTCCATCATACCCTCCACTGGCGAATCAACACTGTGATCATACAAGTCGTGTATCCTCCGAAATTTTTCCGCATACATTGGGAACCAAAATGAGGTGAGTTCCCCCAAAGAAACGGACCACTTCTGAGCTTTAGCCAGCTCCAGGATTCCACCATGGTCTTCGTGGACATATATTGGTGAGTGGACTTCGTGCTTGTCCAGACCCCACTGACCTGTCATCGAGATCAGTTTCCCACGTTTGTCAACTTCGCTAAAGTTGCAAGACTGCTCAAAGCTGAGTGTGAAAATTTGCTCGGCCCCATGCAGGAGGAAGAGCAGCCATACTGGCGCGGGGGATGCCTTCGGCCCTGATGTCACAATACTGCTCCAAACCAGATGCTGCCAAAAGCTAACAGGGACTTCAAATTCTCCGATGAACATGAGTGAATCGGCTGATGTTCCATCTGCAAGGCAAGTTGCCAGGCTACGGAGCAGTCTGTCAAAGTGTCGCCTGGGAAATTTATCAGTACCCAGAGGTCTGTTCAACCAGTCACCCATTATGCTACTTTGGATAGACTGTAGAGTGGCCTGTTGAAGGTTGTTATCGAGGGCTTCTACCTGCCAAAACTCATAGAGACCAGAGCTCAAGGCCGTAAGAGTGAACAAAGCTGTTGAATGACATCGCAGGGGACTAGAATGGGGAGGAAGTGTCCAGACACTAATTTCGCCAATCCTCCATTCACATATGTAGGCCGGACAGGCCTGCGAAGTTGGATTTCCCTCGCCATCCGCAAGTTCTCTCAACTGGTTCAAGGCCGAGAAAAGTGTTGACGTATCTGGTGCTTGGATGAAGTAGTAGAAGATCGTAAGGCGTTTCAAATCTCGTTCAAACCAGGGTCGACGACCAGTTGACTCCAATTCTGTACTTCCCGAAAAGTATGCATGTCTTTGGCTTGATGCATTTATTGATGATGTTTCTGATTTGTCTTTCTGTGAGAATGGTACAACTAGATTGCATCGTAGCAATTAGAGTCATTTCCTGGGGAGAACTTGCGTCTTTTGTGAATGAGACGCTCGAACAAGTGAGGCTACTCACCGATGTTGGGAGGCCATAGTTTCAATTCAGCAATTAGCGTCTGACAGTAGAAATGCAGCTTATCAAAGCCTTTGGAATGCGCCTCGATGCACTCTCGAACCTCAGACAGTTGAAAAAACTCAACGAGTGAGCGATGTGCCAACTCGACAGTTTCTTGTCTGAAGAGATCATTCGAATTTGACACAGCACGGGTATTTATGCTGAGAAATCCCCTGCATCCACCAGTCACTTGCTTCCGACATCGAGACAAGCGCGTAATTATATCTGTTGTGTTGGAAAAACCTCGTATGTGGCTTGCAAAATCTGAATTGCGATCGTAGTCGTCCATGAATGAAAGATGTGATAGCCAAAGCGGACCAAAAAAAGGGGCTGCTTCAAGCTCATCCACAGCAAGAGAAAGAGTCCTCATGGCTTTACGACGCTTGACAAGATCCGGTTCTTTTTTGATTGAGTCAAAGATGACTCGAAACAATTGCTCGACTTCTGTGGGGAGCACGTCGATAGAGCTCTTGAGTTCTTCGATGCTGTCCTCTAGCACAAGCCCTCGCTCCACAAGTCGTAATGCTAGAGATACCCAGAGAAAAACGCCTTCCGCTCTCTGTACCAGCATATGACCCAACTTCGCCACATCCTGGGGCTTCGATATTATTTTTACATCTTCATTATCTCGTAGCGTATCGTAGACAAAAAGAAAGATATCGTGATGTGTAACTTCCTGTAGTCGAAACCTGGGGCAGTTCAAGAACCGTTGTTCAAATATCGGCAGTTCTCGGCTAGACACGCAGATCTTGACATTTTCAGGACTCGACTGAGCCCATTCAAACAAGGATTTTATAAGCGTCTCGTCGTGGCCTTCAAACTCGTCCAGTCCGTCGATAAAGAATGCGAATTTGTGTCTGAGATAGACCTGAGATGTCTTCATGAGGCCGATGAACGCCTTCTGGATATCGGACTGGCGGAAATGTACTGTCCTACCGGGATTGTTGCTCGCCGCCTCCCATTGGTCGGGAAAAGCAACTCGTGCGAGATCTGACTGTTGATCCAGGACGGAATATAGGAGCGATCGTAGTAGGCCCCGGAGTGATTTTTGATAATCCGATCCATGCCTCCAGAAGAAGAACGAGGCAATAATGAGCTCTTTGTTCCCCGCCCAGTCATTCAGATATTTCTTGACCTTGTCACTCTCCGTGAGATACTTCATCAGAGTTGACTTGCCGGCTCCTGGCTTTCCAGAGATGTGAAAGAACCCTTGCCCAATTGAAAGCCATTCAGTAAAGCCTTCCCTTATATCACGTCGCAAGGGCTCCTCTCTTTCGAGATAAGGCAGAATGTTTTCGAACCATGGATCATCCGTACTCGTGGTCGGTCTTATTGAGCTCGAAGCTGTATCTTCCAAAAGCCATTTGAAGGTTTTAGTATGGGCCTCTTCAATACTATCAAACCGTTTTTCCATTTCTTCAAATCGTAGAGCTTCTAGTATGTTGTTCTGCAAGACTTTGGAAACAGCCTGATCAGATAGATCGAGAACCATTCGTGCTTCATCTTGGAGCCTCGAGTGTGACTTCATGCCGGTCACAGCATCTTTGAGTGTTGCCACCTGCCGATTTAGAGACGCCAATTCTCTCTCATTGCATTTACCAGTCTGAGCGATCTCGCTCAAGCGACTGAGAATGTCGAGTCTGAAGTAAGAGGTAGGTGAGTAAACCATAGTGTACAAACACGTCTCGTCAAGGAGTCACAATACGAACCCTGTTGTGTGAGACAGCTGTAAATGCAGCTGCTGGCGGCATTGATCCAGCCTGGCCTCCAGAACGGTTTTCTTGCCTTTCTTTCTCACATTTTGTATGGCAGAACTTAAGATCTGCCGCTTCGACTTCGAATCGCTGGCTTTCAATCTGTCCAGTAGCTTCTTCAGCTCATTCGAGAGACCCAGGCACTTGTCAGCGAGCTCGACCAGTCGTTGTTTATCGGCCGGCATGCCTCCTGAGTGCGACTTTGAGGCCTTTAAGTCCGTTGCCACGGCTTCCATGCGAACATTGAGGAACTCGATGTGGTCGTTGGCTGTAGTCGTGCCGGTAGCGGACCCATGGACCTCTCTAGCAGCGGATATGAGTTCATACCCAAAGTCTATGAAGGTAATTACACTCGAGACGAGACCGATGGCAGAGAGAGGATCCATTGTGAAATGTCGCCGCTGTCTCACGGTGACAGGCTCGATTGAGGCACGTAAGCTAAGATAAGGCACGTCACACTGAAAAGAAAACGACCAGCATTTGCCACAGTCACAGGCAAGTTGGGGCCCAGCAAGGGGTTGAAAATGGTTGTGGTGAGGGATATTACCGAAATCACATCAGGCAACAATTGGGGGTTTGAGGACTTGGGCTAAACTCGTCTGACTGCATGACCTGCGCACAAGCGAGGCCAATCAGGCTCCGAGAGGCACCTCGCCCACCTCAGCACCAATATTGTATGACGCCAACGCAGGACGCTTACTGCCTTCCCTTAGTCCCGGAATATTCAAAAAGATTTTTTGCAAATTCAGATGCTGCCTTGTTCTTGGACCAGAGTGATGCAGTTACGCTTGAGATAGAATTGCGTGATGAAACTTCCTTGCGCGATTGAGTGATTCCAATGTCCTTAAAAATCATGATAAACATTGTAGTCTTCATTTTCTGATCCGCGAATGCTCACTGTGGTTCAGAAATGGTAATGACAAATTGTCATCATGAGGCTGTGTATGCGTAATCGGATATGAAATAAATGCTGTAAGTATTTACAAATGAGGCCGCACGACGAAATATCATGATTGTTTCTTCTCAGAAAACCTCAACTATCAGACGAACGAATAATGACTCGCTCGAGGTAGGTTATCATTCAAGGCCGGATTGAGGGGACACTCAGCCAGAGAGTGTAGTTGCAGCATCATTGCTGCCTGGCCGCCACCGTACTCTTCCAGAAGGCGTCGGAAATAGCTGCATATAAGCATGGAATGAATTTCAAATAATCATCAACGAACTAATCGTGCGACAATACCATGTTAGCAAGAATTCGAAAAAGGGCTTCCTTCTCCAAGCCAATCCAGAAGGCTCACCCGAGAGCCAAAGGTGATCGTCGTGCTCACTTCCTTCTATTTTGCTTCATCTTCATCAACTTGTTATCAATATTGTGATGAGGCTCAATTCTAAGCAGATGTCTGGCCATATTTCTGTGACTCGTCTCGCTTGCAATGACTGCTAACATCGCATTGGGAACGTTTGAATACGCGAGGATAAATTGTTATCGGGTTCGCCGTTCGTGTGTTGTACTATGCTTTCTTGGGGCTCAGCTTTTTTTCGTGGGAAATCGGATTCTACTTTCACTTTGATTTGAAAAATCACTTCGATTTGAAAGAAGAAAAAAAAAGGTTTCTATATGCAAGGACCATGTCGATATGGTTTTAAACAAGAATTCTCATGTGTTGCAGACCATTGGACTCGGCGGATAAGATCCATAGTCCTGGGCAAGTTTGTGCTGGATCCCTCCCACGCGCCATTGATTCTGTACATGATCTCCCATCACAACGGAACCAACATTTTTTGCTCTTGTTTTCGCTTTTGCAGTTCTCGGAGCCGCCGAGGCAGGTAGTAACTGGCGCAACAGTGGTTGAGCAGGGGACGGAACCTGCGAGAAGCGCGGCATGCATGACTACTGTGTATGCATCGCTGCCCAAGTGCCTCCGACGATACCTTGAACGGTAATTATGGCACGCGGAGTGGGTGTGCTGGGCAACCGTACTGTATATTACTTTGCAACGATGGGTCGGCAAAGCCGCAATGCTGCTGGGCACGATCTTGATACATACAACATAATGCGGTTGAAGAACAACACTCGGGATTGTATAGTTGCGCACACTCTACAGATAAAAAAACATAGGCAGTATCTGTTGAGTCAATGGCGAGGAACAAATTGCAACAACGTCAAGTTTTATAAGACTTTTGCAAATCCGGCCTCCTCGTCGCTGTCTTCGAGTTGGACAGCCTTGTGTGATCACACTATAGGGTCACTCGCTGTCGCATTGTTTCTGAGCATTCTTGACTCGTGGGAAGGTGTCAAGCATGACCCTCTAAGCTCACCACAAGCCAGGTACGTGACAGACCCCAATTTTCAACACGGCAGTCGAAAAGTTGTAACCGTTAGACGTTACAACTCGATCCAACTTCCCCTTCTTAGATATTTGAAGTAATGTTGATTGCATCTGCAGACATCGGTCGATGACGTAGCATTGGACGAAACCCCAGAAGGCTGCGCCGCACGCAGGCATGTTGCTATGTTTTCGTCTTGCCGACCTACCACCAACAGACACAGTCCCCAACCTTCGGGAATACTCCTCATTCCGTACCGCTTTTATGAACATTAACTCTGTTCCCCATTTCACTCCAATCCATTAGGAGTCATTCGTACGTCTGAAATCACGTTTTTCTGTACTGGACCCAAACTGAACATACCTTCGGCGCAAAATGGCTATGTTGGATGCCCTCCGCACATTGGTGAAATACTCCGTTCTGTTTTCTGTACCTTGGGTGAGTGTATCGAAGAGACCTTTGATCACAGATGGAGACTGATCGCTCAAACAAGCTGTTCTTGCTGTTCACTTATCGAGTCGTATTTCACCCACTCCGGCGATACCCAGGCCCGTTGCTGGCCAAGGTTACCGACGGGTATGCCGGCTTTCATGCCCTCTTGATGCGCCTTCACCTGGCAACGACAAGGGATCACAAGAAGTACGGTGAGTTCTCGAGCTGTATTGTGCTGCGAAGATGTGGCAAGCTGACAGCAGTCCATCATAGGCCCTGTTGTGCGACAGGGTCCAGACAAACTTGTCTTCAACTCGAGCACCGCTCTCCAAGGTACGGGCCGTAGCAACTCGAAACACCCGAGCCCTTTATCTGTTCTCAACTGATTATAAAGCAGACATATACCACAATGATCGAGTCACCAAGTCTTATGTCTACACACTTCTTCTGCGGGCCAAGTCAAACCCACATGTATTCAATTGTATCGACAAGACATTACATCGAGCGAAGCGCAAGGTCGTCAGCAAGGCTATTACCGACCGAGCCATTCGCATGTTCGAGCCAACAATGGCGGCGCAGATTGATATTTTCATCCAGAACCTGCTTTCTTCCGTCTCCGGGGCTGAGCCAGTGAACATGTCTCAGCGATGCAAATGGCTGGGCTTCGACATTGTTGGCCTGTTGGCTTTTGGGTTCCAACTTCACGTACAAACAGAGTCACAGTATCGATTCATTCTGAAAGGGCTCGTTGCTGGTAACTACAAGAGTAATGCGTTTATGCAGTTCCCACTGTTGAAGCAGACGGGGCTGGACACTGTGCTGCACGGGCTAAGCAACTCCAGCCGGAACAGCTTCCTCTCTGTCCTGGACCATATGGTCAGCACCCGAATTTCGCAGGGAAGAGACGCCCGAACGGACATTGTTTCATTCGTTGCGGAAGGTGCCGAGGGCAACGCACTTGACGACGCCCAGCTTCGGGAGCTTTTATACTCGGAGGGCCTCTGTAAGCAACTCATCGAGGCTGATTTCACGAAAGCCAGCTGCTACCGCTGCGTTTCGAAAGATCTTTCCAAGCGCTTCTTTACAATTTGCAAGCTTTAGTTGTCTGACTATGAGCGTTGTAGTCTTCTTTCCAGCCGGCGGTGACACGACAGCCACTGCCTTGAGTGCGCTCTTTTTCTATCTAAGTCGCAACCCCGAGGCCTACAGCAAACTTGCCGATGAGATCCGCACAACATTTTCAAGTCACTCCGAAATTCAGGGCGGTCCGAAGCTCGCAGGCTGTCGATACCTTCGCGCCTCCATTGAGGAAGCTCTTCGAATGTCTCCGCCAGTAAGCAGCATCTAATTGACTCCAGCAGTCTCATAATCCCCGTGCGAGCAGCCGTGGGCGAGCTCGGGGAATTCTGAATCGCTGCTCTCACTCAACTCCACTATTATTAGTTGCTGATTCGGATAATCAGGTGTCTGGCATACCGTGGAGGGAACTCGCAAAGGGTGCAGACGATCCGCGCAGGGGCGAGCCATTCATCGTCGACGGACACGTCATCCCGCCCGGAACTCAGGTAGGTGTCTGCACCTATGCACTTCACCACAACGAGCAATATTTCCCCGAGCCGTTCGTCTTCCGGCCGGAGCGATGGCTGGTAGAAGAGTCGGGCGAGAGTGGTCTCGCAAAGATGCACTCGGCATTTGCCCCATTCTCGGTGGGGCCACGCGCATGTGCGGGAAAGACCATGGCCTACCTGGAAGCGAGCTTGGTGGTGGCTAAGACGCTTTGGTTCTTGGACTTCGAGCCGGCTCCAGGGAAGTCGGGGGAGCTCGGTGCTGGTGCGCCGGGGAGGGCGACTGGTAGAGAAAGATCGGAGGAGTTTCAGCTGTATGATATCTTCTCATCTACTCATGATGGTCTGAATCTGGTCTTTCGACACCGTGGTGAGTTTTTGAAAGCTCTAAGTGGAAAGGAAGTCTAGGTAGATTCGACTCTGCCCCAGCCAAATCTGTTGCGCTCAGTCGCACCTGATCAAGCACTTCATTCTCATCACAAGGTCGTTAGCAATCAGCAGTCGAAAGGTTGTATCCGTTAGACGTCACAATCTCGATCCCACTTCCCCTTATTAAATATTTGAAGCAGTACTTCTATTTTCCAAATGATGGTACGAATGAGCCAACTTGGAAAATTTCGAGGCCTGCTGAAAGGCAAAGGTGTGGCTGGAATTTCTAGCGAGTGTCAGGCGAGAGTAGCACAGCGCCTCCAACATTTGCAGCAACCAATGTGGGAGCCATCCTAACCGCCCCACTGGGGCTGTGAAGGCTGAATTCGTAGTTATGAAGAGAACAGCGGCCTCTCATTTGTGCCAGTTGCCAGCATGCATATGCAGTCAGCACAACACATTCCTCCCGGGGCCGAAAAGAATGCCTACCTAGATTATGGCAGCACTCGCTGCAGCAGAATCAGTAAGCGTTTCTTCTCTCTATTGTAATGTCAAATCTGACCTGTCAAAGCATGAGCCTCGGACGAATATTAATTGATCGCTCCCGGCATTTCTCAGTGTGCAAAGCAGGGCCCACTCTTGTGCCACTCAATTATCTACACAAGCGAGGGTCTCTCACACACCTACAACAGGCCTACAATGACGAGAAATTTCACTGATTTTCTCTATTCGATATGCCCTGCTGTTATCTGCCACATTCAGACATACTGATCAAGTTCTCAGGCAATGGACCCGGTATCAGCCATTGGCTTTGTTAGTGCCATCGCGGGGATCGTTGACCTAATTGCAAAGGGAGTAATTTCTCTCTCTGACTTCCAGTCCAGATACAGACTTGTCGATCTCAAAATCAGCCTCTTGATCGGGCAATTGTCGACTCTCAAAGCCGCTCTTACCCAGGTTGGACACCTAGTCCAGGATGTTGCCCATGTTCCTCGAGACAGACAGCTCGTTAGCGATCTATCAGTATCCCTGGCGTCTTTGGAGACGATCGTCGGCGCTCTGGACAGTCGCTTGTCTCATCTCCAGCGAAATGCTGAGGACGGACTATCGAGCTGGGGCAGAGTAAGCTTTGTTTGGGATGAGCAGACGATGAGAGACTACCTCAGCCTTCTGGATCATCAGGTCAATGCACTTGGGCTTCTGCTGACTGCTTTACAATGGTCCGTATAATCTAAAATCCCGATGAGGGCCACCGGGGTCAAGTGTGCATCAGGTACTAACTGCAAATTGACCCAGTCGTACCACCCTAGAGCAAAAGGATATGCTAGGGGCTCAAGAGTCTCGCCATGTTCTCAATCTCGCCAGAGACGAGACCTCATCGTTGTTGTGGCTCATGGACCCAGAGTCAGTGGAAGTTAGCTCGCTGAGGAGTTCTGTGACCCAAGATCTCGAAACAGTCCACGCGCGGTTCGATTTTGATTCTGAGGTATTCACCTCGAGGGCTTACCAGGTAGCCACCAGAGCCAATATGATCGACGCCCTAACAGGCTACAGACGCCAGGGCATATCTCACAGTACGGAGATCAGGGGTGGTCCGCTAGCAGATACACCCGGTCCTAATCAAGCCAGCCAAGCGACTCGCACCGACATTGCGATGACCACAAGTGTGGATGTATTCTGTGACTCGGCTGCGGAGTCTGTCTCAGAGGGCTCTGTAGACACTATTACGGAGCCACGAACATCCACAAGCTCATTGATAAGAGCAGAATGTGCCAACGCTGAGTTACCCGATTTCGTGATACATAAACCGAAAATTCTGGGTTTACTTGCTATTGAGCTTGGCGGAGCTTCGACAGGCGAGCAAATGCCACCTTTTTTGACAAACAAGACGCTTCCCTCCACCACAAGATTAATGCGTGGAAAATTGTTTAAGCCGTCAGCACAACTGTCGCACCTACTCCGGCCCAGGCAACAGGTGGCAAGCAGAGGGCAACTCGGAACATTGATCAAGCCCATGCAGGTGAACATAGTGATCTTGGGGATCTCAGAGAGTGGAAAGAGTACATTGGCCAAAGTCGTGAGAGCAGCTTACGGCGACATCAACGAGGCCTGGCGTCGATTATATCGCGACACTGTTCTCACCAATACGATCACGAGCGTGAGGTGGCTTATATTTATGACGCAGCAAAAGCTGCAGGATGTCAAATCTCGGGTTGGAGCGGGTTCATGGCTTGAAGAGGCGTTTGCTGCCCACACGCGCTTTGTTGGCGAGCTCGGGAGTGATGCATTCCTAAAAAGTTCGCTGGAGGCCGTTGGTTCAGCCACTAAGTCGCTGTGGAATCACCCTTACGTGCGCGATACGTTCGAGAGGTCGGGCACGGAGCAACTTCAACCTGCTCCAGGGATTCCTCGGGACTTTCCATTGTATCTTCCGGATTGTGCAGCACAGTGAGTGAATCACGTACAAGTTCACGGATGGCGAACGGGACCTGACTTGCTAATTATTACTCTCACAGCTTTCTGAATTCTATTGAGCGAATCTTCAAGAAAGATTACCTTCCTTCTCTCGAAGATGTCATCTGGGCTCAGACAAGGACGACCGGTACGTGGGAATCGAAATTTCTCATAAATGGCGCGAATTACCACTTCTTCGACGTTGGTGGGACTAGGCCAGAACGCAAGAAATGGATAAACGTCTTCCCAAACGTCAATATGATGGTCTTCACCTTCGACGTATCGTGTTACCGCCAAGCGCTGAATGAAGATCTGGACGGAAACCGTATGGACGAGCAGTTCATGCTATGGGAATCAATTGCAAATTCGCATTGGTTCACCAATGTCAGGATCGTTGTTTTGTTCACTAAAGCGGACAAACTGACTCCAGACAATTTGATGTATCATCCGTTCAAATCAAAGTTCAATGACTACAATGGCGATCCAGAAAGCGCCGAAGATATCATCAAATATCTAACCTGGCGTTTGGATGGGCTCGTCAGTCGACAGCTGAATACAAGGAGCGGGCGTGTGACGTTCTGCCGCGCAGGCACTATTTCGGAATCCATGAGAGTTTGGAATGATTTGTTGTCAGTGGAATAAGGCGCTTTTTTTGGGGGGGGGGGGAGGTGAAGGGGTTGGCTTGACCAAATGGGAAATCCAGAGACAAGCATAGTCATGTCCAGACATGGAATTGTAGCAACTCTAATATCAAGCAAAATTTACCCATGGCTATAGTGTACACAACGAGGAAATATGATAAATGTTTTGAAATCGAATTCATATCAGGAACTGGATCACGAAAATGATGAATTCATTGATCAAATCGATCGATTGCTTCTAGAGACGAAGAGACTAAAATAAATAATGGCATTGTTGACTGGGTCACGTATTCCAGTCGAATACGATGCGCGTTTAGGGATGTTGGTGTTGATTTGTGTGTGTTGCTTGCTTGGTTACAGGAAGCAGCCGAAGGCTGCATCCCTCCAAGGCCTACTTATAGACGTAGGCCTAACGGACCAATCAGCTCGCTAAAAACGCTAATGCTACTATTCCCACACTACGGGTATTAAGTGTAGCCTAGCTGAACCGGAGTCAGGCGGGATCCTAGCCAACAGCTCTGGTTGATTTCATGATAAGATATGTCTGTCCCGTTAGCAGGGAATTTTTGCTAACAGGGGTCTTGAGTAGCGATATCTTCAGGTCTTTGAATAAGATCGGCTATGTGGGGAAAGAGAGAAGACGAGATGGAGGCACCGAAAGCTGGGCTGCGAAGGCATGGGCATGGCTCTCGAGGGTCAACGGGAAGGCGAGGCAGAGCCTGTGGAAGTGGAAGGAGCCAGCCAACGCAGAGTGATGTGCTTTACATGACATCGCCTGGGTGAAGTGATGAGAGAGTATTGAGCTAGGATGTACCTCCCCTCCCACCATCCTCCACACAGCGCAACGTGAAGGAAAAGAAATGAACAGGTACGTGGACGGACGGAGCGTCCCTCCCACTGCCAGGGGCCCGACTCGACACTTAGGCAGCCGACTGCAGCACGCCCATCTTCTTGTTGAGTGCCTCCCAGTTGTAGTCTGAGGCACGCATTGGATTGAAAAGGACCTCCCCAACGTAGACAGAAACAATGAATAAGAAGCAAATTGCAGCCATAAATCCTGGGAGCCACCACCCGGTTTCGATGATCATTAATTCCACCATCGATGCACCAATGACTGGACCGACCGCTTCGTTGATAATGCTGGCGAGCTTATGAGCCTGATGTGCCTGCAATAGAGGTGGACCAGACAAGAAGGGGCCAAATCGGTCGGGGATGCATAGGACTCGGGATTGGATCCAGTAACCTCGTCTGGAGATTGCGAGAAGACTCGGGTTGATCTCGCCATCAACCACGATTGGAATCTTGGTCCGCTTGAAGAGGGCTAGAATGTGCCTGGGATCATACCAGGCCATGGCTGTGGTGTGCTTGTGACAAAACTGTTCCCAATCAGCTCATTTCACAAGATCCTCGACTGTTGATAAATCAGACGGAAGGAAGCAAGCAGTGCAGGTAGACAGGAGCAATTCAATGATACCAGAGGCACATTGTGCTCCAGAAGGGATACTGAGGCATCTGGGGGCTTACGTGAGGTAGATCACCAAATCGAGGATTGATGTGGAGTACGCTTTGGGAAGGAGCGCGGACTGCAACCTGAAAATCTGGACGAGGAGAGGTTGGAGGAGAGCTGTCTGGGTCTGCTCCCGCTAGCCCTTACTGTTGGGGCATATTAAAGAAAAAATCTGGTCTTGTGGCCATAGATCACCGAAAGCAAGCTTTAGATCTAAGCACTGCTCCAGTCGGGTACTTAAATGGGCTACATATGGCGTCAAAGCTCTCAAGTTCACATCGACCGGTGATAATAGCCTGAGACTATCAGGGTATTAAAAGGGAATTTAAAATCGCTACAGGTAAGGCTTGAAGTACTTGCAGGACAAATCCCAGCTGTTATCTGCCACATTCATGGCTTGTAGTGCACACAAAGAGCGTTGAAAATCTGATTAATATTTTGAAATTTAATTCATACCAAGAAATGGTTAATGAAAATCATGAGCCCATTAATTAAATCGATGGATTGATGCCAAGGTTTTGAAAGGAAGATATTGAAATCAATGATGACATCCTTTACTTTGCATATTTTATTGTTGTATTATGTCTCTTGAATAGTAGTATGCAGCCCGTGATAGCAGCTATCGTTGTTAATCCAACCAAATTGAATCCGATCAAAATGAATCAGACCAATGAGTTCATCATGAGCTACAGCCACAGCTCAACCACTTCATCAGTGCGGACCACTTTAGTTCATGAGACTGACCGTTGCACACGATGACTTGAGCGAATGTTTAAATTAAGCCAGGAACGAGGAAATGATCCATGCTTCCTCTCTCTGTACAAGGAGTTTTGGAGTTTTGAAAGCGACATGCTTAGGACACCCTTGCTGTGGGGAATGGGAGGTCGCAATAAGCTGTGGTCCGTGCGCCTCCCCTGTGGCCTGCAGCTTCGCTGGACACTTGACAGCTCCAATTGCATACATGTGAAACATTGTCTCTACAACAACTACATCTTGGACCACGATTCGTAGATTAACGAAGCCTTGTGGCTGCCGCTCGCTGGGAAGACGGCCCAAACTCCATCATGGCCGACCTTGAAAGAACCGTACTGGACTTCTACCAGCTGTCGGACCCGTATCCTGTCGAGTGGCCAGCCGAGAAGGACACGAGCGACGTGTCGGAAGATGAGGAGACAAAGAAGAAGATCAACCGACGCAAGTCGAGATACCAGGCGCTGGAGAGGGCTGTCAGCAACAGGGTCAGCATGCTTCCTGGGCAAGAGAAATCCGCGAATGGCGTCGGAAACATTGTCCAGAAGGACGAGCCCGACCCCTTGGGCACCACCGACAGCGTCGTCAGGACGTTGAAGCAACTCGGCGTCCCTGTGCAGGAAGACCCGCGGCTACGAAATCGATTTCTCATGTCCTCGACCACATTCTCCCCGGCGCTATTCCTCTCGCAAATGCACTCGACAGCGGACACGCAGTCCTTGCTCAACGGTCTCGACATCCTGTCGCAATCTATCGACCAGAAGAGTGCATCCCTCAAGGTCCTCGTCGAATCCAACTTCGAGCGCTTCGTGCGTGCGAAAGCCACCATCGACAACGTCTATAAGGAGATGAAGTATCGTGGGATAGACCCAACGCCCCCGACCAACCGACCCCGCGCGCACTCGAGACATGCTAGTAGGAACAGCTTCCGCAGTAGCAGCGGGATCGGGCTCACCAGCCCGATGGTACCGGATCCGAGGAAGAAGAATGCGCTTGTAAAAGAGAGTGAGTATGGAGTATCGGGAATCAAGGGCCCGCTACTGGATGTGTCAGCAAAGGCAGAGGACGTGTGGGGACCAGCTTTGGGTGGGCGAGACAAGGAGGAAAGGCTTAAGGATGTGGCTGCAACTCTGGAGAAGCATCGAGAATATGTCGAAACCAGTGCGGCTATCGCTGAGAGCATCAAGCGGAAGGACTTCGAGGCCTTGGTTGAAGAGTACAACAGGGCCAGGTCATTCGCAGACGACGCCCGTCAAATTGCTCAAGGAGGAAGCCAGGAGGAAAAGCTGCCAGATCACCAATTATATCAGATCCTTCTGGCTGCCCGGATGTGGCACGATGTGCACGAGCAGATTGAGGCATTCAAGCGGGATATGTGGAAGAAGCTGGTCAATCTCCATACTGCTCCGAAATCAGAGACTGCTGGGCGCCAGGACCAACACATGGAGATTATAAGTTTACTGCTCGAGCTGGGCGTGGAAGAGAACCCCATATGGATCTGGCTTCTCAGTCGTTACGAATACCTCAAAAGCAAGGCTACGTCAACGGCAGACAGGACTAAGGTCGAAATCGAGGTGGCAAGACGTCGTATTGCGAACGTTGAAAAGCCAGGCTCTCAGGCAATCGCGACCCATTTGAAAACTATCGCACGGCAGTCGATGGAGAGCAAGTCGCATTCATTTGATTCGGCCGATATCGTGGAGTTGTGGGAGAAGATTTATTCGTTCATGAACAGCATGTTATCCTCACAGGGCATTATCGGAGAGGTCGTCGACTTCTGGCAGACTGTACAAGGCTTCCTGGAAGGAAGAACTCAGACCTCCATGCCAACGGGATACAACGGCGAATCCCAGAAACACCATGAATTGACACCACAATGGGCAGAGGATCTACAGAAAGGGACATTGGAACTTGTCGACATGATTCGCGAGCACGTTTTCCTGTTCTTCGTTGGCCCGCCACCCGAGGATCTTTCAATGCTTCTCTCTCCTATGCCCTCAGAGCCGAGTACACCCTTGTCGGCTGCTCTTGGCGTAGCTCTCACGCCCAATACCCTTAGAGATCCTCGGATGCACCTGGATCCGGGCAGCATCCCGCCTCCATCCCCAAGACGAGGAGAGCAATGGGAGAAGTATGCATTCTGGCCGCCGTGGTCTAATTCGGTCAGTGCTGTGCACTATCTCGCCAAGATACTCGCCGTTGTGGGTTCAGGGTCATGCGACATGGCCAGCTTGGCGCCTGTTGTCCGAGGCGATGGTGCGGTTCTCGAGAGGTTGAGAACACTTGTTGCATCCGTCAGAGAGCGATGCGTATCAGCCCTGTGTGCCGCATGGAATAAGGACGCGGAGAACATCAAATACGTGGAAGACTGGAGCAGATCTGCGGAGAGGAAGGATGTGACGAAGATGCCCGCCAGTTTCAAGGCATTCGAGAGCGCTCTCCTCACTGGCATGCAGCAAATACTGTACATTTCTGAGGCTATGTCGAAGCCTGGTGCGGGTGACATTGTACAACCACCACCTACAAAACTACTGCAGACAGTGCGCAGCCAGTACGTCACGACTCTATACAAGGCTTTGAGTGGTATGGTGGAGAATGCAGAGCGTTCCGTTCGAAGAACGGATGATGAGTGGACGACTGAGGAGGGATTTGTCGTTGTGAATGGAGGCAGTTCACGCGTAGCCAGCATGAGCGGTGCAACAATCAATGCTGGTGACAGGGTAAGTTCAAGTCTGAAGCTGCATACAGGTTACACATGCTGACTACTTTGTGCAGAACGTTCGCATGCTACTGACCCTGAGCAACTTCCAATCACTCCGAGCAGAGGTCGTCCCTGGTCTGAACACACAGTTCGAGAATGCTTTCTCCGTCAAGCTCACCGACGAGACGCTCAAGATCAAGGACGTCCTCGCCCAGATCGACGCCCGCCTTTTCCAATCTTACACGCGGCCCTACATAGAATCCCTCCGATCCGTGATCCGCACCGGCGTCACGGCGCCAGACTGGGCGCCGGCGTCCCCGACCGACAAACCGCGCGAGGTCAAGCCGTACGTTTACGAGGCGCTGCTCAGCCTGGTGCTGGTGCACACGCAGGTGTCGACGACGGCGGCCTCGCTGACGAGCCAGGTGCTGTCGTATCTGCTGGAGCTGTCGTCGCGGGAGCTGCTAGACGCGTTCCGGACGCGGCAGCGGTACGACCTGGCGGCGCTGATGCAGGCGACGCTGGACGTCGAGTTCGTCGCGCAGACGCTGTCGCAGTACATGACCGAGAAGGCCACGGAGCTGCAGACCACCATCTACCAGGAGCTGGACTCGCGCACCGACAACGACGCCCGCGCCCGCCTGCAGGCCGAGCTGCCCGAGATGCGCAGCGTGCTCAAGAGGCTGCGCGAGGCCAGCAAGAACGAGTTCGCCTGCTTCCGCAAGCCGAGAAGGCGGGACGGCGCCCCTGGAGGTGGCGGAAGTGGGGACACGAGCAGTGTCTCGACTACGACAATGTCCATAGCTGGGTCGATTTAATAGGGCCGTTATCTGTTGTTGGGAATTGAATGGATGTGAGCGCGCGAGTTGTTAGATGGCATTTAGAATTGATGCATTGCATTTGCAGAGCCCGAACTACTTTACAGTCTACAATTTCGTAGCCCCCCGCAACACCCTACCCCCTTATCTTCTCCCCTGTGTGTGTGATTGTGTATAGTCATCCCCTTTCTGTCCTCCCCTAGACTAATGAAAAGGTGCCGACGAGGGCGGTGGTGTCTGTATGTAGTTGATATGCGGAACAAAGTAATGCATGCCTCCCTATACTCCAACAAGTGCCCCATCCAAGCTCAGCCCTCTTGTGAGTGGTAGGTAGATGTGTGTGATGGTTATTGGGTCGTGGTCGTGGTCGTCATCGTGACATCCAGGAACTGTGGCATGTCCCCGTCTATGAAGGGTTTTCTCCCTTTGGGATTCCCTCGCTTTACAGCTTCTCGATGATAGCAGCGGCGTACTCGTGTGTCTTGGCCTTTCCGCCCAGGTCACCGGTCAGGGCCTTGCCCTCGGCGAGGGTGGCGAAGGCGGCCTTCTCGATGCGGTCGGCGTACTCGCCCAGGCCCATGTGGCGCAGCATCATCATGGAGGACAGCAGCAGGGCGGTGGGGTTGGCGAGGCCCTTGCCGGCGATGTCGGGGGCGGAGCCGTGGACGGCCTCGAAGATGGAGCACTCGTCGCCGATGTTGCCCGAGGGCGTCAGGCCCAGGCCGCCGATCAGGCCGGCGCACATGTCGGACAGGATGTCGCCGTACAGGTTGGGCATGACGAGGACCTTGTCGTTGTAGGGGATGGGGTCGGTGGTCATCTTGAGGCAGGTGTTGTCGAGCAGCTCGTCGTCGAGCTCGATGCCGGGGAAGTCCTTGGCGACGTCGCGGGCGGTGGACAGGAACAGGCCGTCAGACAGCTTCATGATGGTGGCCTTGTGGACGACGCGGACCTTCTTGCGGCCGATCTCCTGGGCCTGCTGGAAGGCGAAGCGCAGCACGCGCTCCGAGGCCTCGCGGGTGATGAGCTTGATGCTCTGCACGACGCCGTCGACGACGGTGTGCTCGATGCCCGAGTACTCGCCCTCGGTGTTCTCGCGGATCAGGACGGTGTCGACGTTGTCGTAGGGCGTCTTGTAGCCGGCGACGGAGCGGCAGGGCCGCAGGTTGGCGAAGAGGTTGAAGGTGCGGCGCAGGGTGAGGTTGAGCGAGACGTGGCCCTTGCCGACGGGCGTGGCGAGGGGCCCCTTGAGGGCAACCTTGTTGCGCTCAATGCTCTCAATGGCCGAGTCTGGGATGGCAGTCTTGCCGTCCTTGAGGATGGGCGTGACGTCGACGGGCTCCCACGCGACGGGGGCCTTGGCCGCGGCGAAGATGTCCTTCACGGCTTGCGAGATTTCGGGTCCGATACCGTCGCCCTCGATCAGACTGACAGGGAAGTTGCCGTTCGAGTCCTTGACGCCGTTGTACTTGGCCACCCTCTCGCCCGAGATCCACCTCCTCTGGCATTGTGTCTGGCTGAAGGCGAACGAGGCGCGGGGAGCTGCGCGGACGAACTGGCGCCGCGCAGGGGCGGCCATGGAGCGAACGGCCAGCATCTTGGGGGTGTGTGAAGAAGAGTAGGATTAGGATATATGCCAATTCCCAATTCGGAGGAGTCCCAGAATAACAACAGGAGGGGCCACAAACGACACTGTGCCGGTGAGGGCTGATCACGGAAAGAAGGAGTGGTTAGGGGCTGAGTGGAGAGAGAAAGAAGAGGAAGTCGAAGTTGAAGATGAGGTTGTAAAAAGGTCACACAGCAAAACGTCAACCCCAAGTCAAGTCTGGGCTGGAGGGAAGCTCCTCTGCGGGTGCCATTGCCAGCCGCTAAAAAGATTCACCCGCAAGGATCCTGCGCCATTTTGCCTTTACTCCGACATGGCCGAACATACCCGAGTCGGTTCGGCCCCAAGATTGCCATCTCGCCGAGCTGGTCGGCTCCGCTAAAATTTATTCTGTCTGCTAAGCTATCAGTTGGCCTTGGCCATCAAGGTTCCACTCTACAGTACCATTCTGCACGCAGGCGGCTGACGCTGAACCTCAAATCGTGTGAGGCTCTGCACATTTTCACAGACGGCAACTCAATTAACTCCAATTTCGACTGCAGCACGCAGAGCCTTCATCAACAACTCACAATCTACAACCCAACCAACTCTGCACAATGAATTCTAAACGACCGCACGACGAGGTGGAGGGCGGAGGAGCCCCATCCGCAGCTCCAGAGGCAAAGAAGCGCAAGGGCTTCCGCGTGGGGCCAGACAACCTGCCAGACGGTGCATGGCGGCGCAAAAACACCAAGATCAAGCACGAGTTGATCCACAAGGCCAAGGTCAAGAAGGACTACGCCAAGGTCAAGGCGGAGCTGCAGAAGAAGAAAGAGAAGGAGACGCAGGAGAAGCCTTCGGGAGGCACAGAAGAGCCGCAGATCCACCCGGACCGCCAGCAGCGCATGGACGACGACCAGCTGGACAGGCAGCACGTCAACCCGGAGCGGCAGGCGTTGCTCGACGGCGAGGCGGCGCCCCTGCCGCCGAGGCAGGCGAGGAGGGAGAGACCAGTACCTGCAGACAGCGAGCAGGAGGGGGGGCAGCAAGGCGAGCACGAGCACACATCAACGGCACAACCAGCAGCAACATTAGCAGCAGACCCCAAGCCGCGGCGCGAGAGGCACAAGCGCCGCCCAGACTACTACGACAAGGCGCTGGAGGAAGGGCAGCGCAAGAAGGAAGAGGCGGAGGCGCGGGCGGCGGAGAAGGAGCGGCGCGAGCAGGAGCGGGCGCGCAGCATCGACGAGCGCGAGCGCACGCGCCGGGCGATGCTCAAGGCCAAGGGGTTCTCGGCGTCGGGCAAGCGTCGGGGGCCGCCGAAGCTCGGGCGGGAGAGCAAGGTGCTCCTGGACAAGGTGAAGAGGATGGTCGGCGCTTAAAGGGGAGCAGGGGCGGCGACCTTGAGAAAGATGGTCAGGAGTCTCTGCGGGGCCCAACGGATTGTGTGTCTGTGAGGAAGACGAACAGAGGGGGGAAGAAGAAAAAAGATGATACCCATGACAGCGTCAGATCGACCTACCAACTTCTGATGATGAGGCGGGAAAGCAGTGAATTCCATTGCATCCGACCGATAATGCTGCTAGATACTGCTGCTTTCATACGCGCATTGTATGATGGATGATCAACGGCTTTGCCTATGCATGAATAAGTCAAAGAATCCTTCCAGCAAGGCAAACAAATGTGCACTATAATTCGGTCGTGGCACCGCAACAACTGTGACAGACGGCGGGAATAAAGTGTAGTTTTGACGACAACTTTCTCACCTGTCTCATTACATCGGTCTTGGTTTAAGAAACATAGCATCAAGAGGATGGGCTTTTTCTGTGCCATCTAAATTGAAGCTTTTGAAGCCTCTATCACTGCGCACTATTTAGGTATTTGTCGCCAACGCCAACGCCCTCATAGACAGCATTACAGGTAAATAGTCGTACAGTCATGTCGAAGGGTTTCAAAGAATCCCCCTCGCTCCGAAAACCCCAATTGTGGTAGCTTGGACCACATGCATTTTAATATTCGCATGATCGTCGTAGTTGCCCTCCCTGCCATAGCGGAGAGGCGGCTCTCACTCATCTTTCGGCGTCTCTCGAATTGGTAGAGTGTGGGTAGCCTGTATACCAGTAGGCCTGGCCTCTTCAGAGACAGACTCTGACCGCGTCAGGCCTGAGTGGTGTGCAGGCTCGTGTGTGACCGAAGCGGTGCTGCCGCCAGGAGTCGTGTCTGCGAGTTGTCGCTCTTCATGAATGCCTTCTTGTCAGCGATCTGCCGGTTTGCGTGTCATGCTTTACAGGAATCACAGTCCCAGACTTACCTAGGTCTCGGATTCGATGCCGGAGCATTTGGTTCTCCCTGGTCAACATCTGAGTCTCGGCCTGGTAGAACGCGCTCTCGTCCCTTCCGCCCAGCGCGAATGGTTCCCCGCTATCCTGGCTGATGGACGTAGATCGAAGTCGTGGCGAGGCACCGCGGCTGGGGGTTCGGGACCTGTGTCGTAGATCGTTGCGGGCAAGGTCGAAGGAGCTGCGCGGGAAGATGGGTGATCGGGGCAGTGAGCCAGAGGCTGAAATGTTCGGTGCTGCAGAAGTAGGATTGGAAGCTGTGGAAATAGGTTGCGCTCCAGGAGCTGGAGTCGTCACACCGGGCGATTCGTCGCCTGCGATGGCGGACGAAGACTGATTCTGGTGAGACTGAAGTTGTAGGATCTGGGCTTGTTGCTGGCGAATTTGAGACAAGAGGCGGTTCTGGAGAGGAAAGAGAAAAATCAGCATCTATGAACGAATTCGAAACTCAAGCTTTAGGTCGCTGTCATACCACTTGAGCTTCCTGCTCGGCCTCCAACTCCTGGTGAAGCTCTCCCAAGCTGGGAGCTCGGTTGTGATGCGGATCAGCCATTAGCAGGGGCGAGCCAACACTGGGCCCTGTTGGGCTCGTGAAGCTGCTTCTGTGGCTGTGTCCATGGCCGTGGCCGTGGCCATGGGCGTGCGCGGCATCGGGGACCATCTCGCCGGGTCCAGGCACGGAGGGATCGTTGATCTGCAGGTTCATGAGGACCTGGGAACGCCTCCGTCCGTTGCTTGGAGAAGTGACCTGTCGCGAGAGTGAACCGGACGATCCTGTGGGCGTTTGAGACATGTCAGCAAGGAAGACGACGCCATGATTTGCGCTGGGCCGGGGCCGGGATGGGGTAGCATCGTACGTCGCGAGTTAGAAGAGCGTTCATGCTGCAGACCAGCATTGACCGCGGCAGCGGCTTGCAGGGACGTGGAAGCGGACCGGTTTGGAGAAGGCGAGCTGTTGGGACCATGAGCCGGGACGGGCTCACTGCCGTTGGCGTTGGCGTTGGCCGACATTGCAGAAGCAGAGGTAGAGGCTGGGCCAGATGCTGCGGCGGGGGATGAGGCTGAGACTGATGAGGAGGAAAGCGGTGGTGATAGGGCAGAAGGGGGAAGAGAGTTGATGTCGGGCATTCTGGAGTGAGTGGTGGAGTGGCGGTTGCCAGAGAAGGGCCCCTCTTTCTGGTTTTAAAGGACCATGCAATATTATTTCCTGTCTCTTGATCTTCGACAGGTCAGTTCTGATGAGTAGACTGGATGGGTGTAGGTCAGGCAGGAACCATGCGGCTGGTGATGGATGTTTGGTCCTCTCAATCGATGTAGGCAACTGGACTAGACACAATTTAGACTACATGGAGGTTGATTGATGGATGGCGGGGCCAAACTAGGAGGGAAGCTCTACAGCAGCGTGCATACCGAGTGCACTGCCAGGTACTGAAAGGTGGGGAGACTGCTACGTAGGGTGCTAGTCACTGTGTGGGGGATGGGTGGCAGGTGAGATGGAGGGGCAACTTGCGTCACAGGGCTGCGCCCATCCAAAGTCACCCTCCACAGGCAACAGCAGAGAGGCAGGGATTTCTGAGGTCTGTGTTCGTTCATCCCATTCCACCATCCCTCACCCTCACCCGTCACCTTTTCCGCCCCCAGACCACCTCAAGAGAGGGAAGAAGGGTTCTCTCCAATCCTGCCATCCCATCCCAAGCCACACACTGACTGGCAGACTGACTGACAGAATTGTCGGCCGCACTGGCAATTCTCATGTAAGTTTGGCAGTCTGTCACGCTGATCAAAGCCAATTTAGCCGGCCAGCTGACCCTCTCGAAACGGGCAAACACTCTCGATCTCGATGTCCACCAGCACTGGAACATGAATGCTGGCAACCAATGCTTCTTCTCCTCAAGCTCGTTCCCTGGCCAAATGAGAAGACCCATTCAACACATCGCACCACTAACACGCACACGACCACACACACCATACGACTCTCTCAATTTGTGGCTTGCTGTCGTCCTAAAGGGGCTCGTTCATCTCTCTGCAACATTCCCGGTAGAACCCTTCTTTTGATTATCAGAACACTTCAATTCACGGTTTGGACCGCATGACCTCTGGTCTCAGACACAGTATAATTCTAGACCCTGAATGTCTGTGTCCCATCAAGTTGGGCTTTCATGGTGCTGCTGGGGGACATGCGGGATGGTGGGCTGGTGGACGGGGAGCCGGAGGCGGCCAAGGTCGGCCGGCTCGGTTCCTGACCCCGAAGTGGCTGAGATCACCGAGGAGTTTATACCTTCACCTGACAGCTTCCCTCAGCCCACTACATCTCTCCTTGGACATCGAGGCAGTGGCTGTGGTCTTGAGCCCCATCTCCAGTTGCACATGCCATGCCTCAGCTTCGATGACGACCGCCGCATCTCAGACATTCTGCTCCTATTTCTGCAGGGATGCTTCGAGTACCTTGAAGTCAGACAAATCCTTAACAAAGATCGACTAACTCCTCTCAACACGTGTGCGCTCGTTGCGATAGGCGGAACGACGCGCCTGTCTCGAACAAAGAACGTACTCTACATGTCGGCTAAGAGCCTGATAAAAAAGAACCTGAGACAGAGCAGAGCTTTTGCAGTCACCCGCATCACGCGTCAGACAACACGACACGGCTCAAGCTTCGACCAGGCACCGCATCACGCGTCGGCGGCTCATCCAGTCAGTCGGTGCGCTAAGGATCTAGACGAACGTGGCGAGGATTCGGCAGGTTAGCAACCGCTGCAAGGCAGCTCCTGGCTTGCTCTGCACACTGTTGGTGATGATCACACGCATACATGGAGTCGATGCAAGTGATCGTCTCCATGCTATCATCAGTTCCAAGTGGTTTCAAAAAGATTGCAAAAGGAAAGGCAAAAGGAAAAGTCAAAAGTGAAGATTTTTCTCCCAGAGAAAAGAAAAAGCTGCAGGTGGAAATTAACAAGATGTTACAGTGTAATACGTGATCCAAGTGGATATCACAATTTATTATAGCCACCCATGCGCCCAAAGGGCCACAGGTCTTGCATACTATTCACCGGCCAAAGAACCACTGCTGACGGCGTCTGCGATGGTGTTCTTCGCGGACCAACGCCTGGTTCCTCTCCGCGACATCGCGCGCTCCAAGAACGGCGGGCACGACTGAGTCATCCCCGCCTGCGAAGGCGGTTGCCTCAGCGAGGCCCTGCGTGGCAGGGGACCATCGAGTGGTCACATGAGACCCAGAGGGCGAAGTTTGCTTCTCAACATCTTGCCTTAGGTGGGCTTGCTGCTGAGTTGGATTACCTTGCTGCTCAGCATCTTCCGCAGGGGTGCTGTCGCGGGTCTCACTCGAGGCCGGCGATGTAGGCCTAGAGCCGCTCTGGTCACTAATACCAGAAACATACGCGCTACCCTCGATCCTTAGTGCAGCTAACCATGCGGTAGCGGCTTCGATAGAGTTCTCATCAGATAGGTTGACCATTCGGAAAGGACCGCTATCAAGGTTGGATTGAAATTTATCTCGAGCCTCCCGCTCGTCGCTGAAGACAAGGGGCTGGACACGCTCAGCATTCAGGACTCCCTGCAATAATTCCAGGAGCTCTGAAAGTGCCTCCTTGTCTGAATCCGTTTCTGCATAGAGACGCTCGAGGGTTTTTACATCATGGATTGTCTGGGCAAGGTCCTGAATTTTTGGTCTCTCGGCCTCGGGCAGCTTGCGATCCTGTTCGTCTCGTTTGCACATGTCGTCCATTCGGTCGAAGAGGGTGAAAAGCAGTCTGTTCTCTTTCTCGTTCTTGTCGAGGCTGTCTTTGACATCTTCACGGATGTTGAAGAGAAACTTCGAAAGGTCCCAGCGCAAGCGCCAAGAACGGTCCTCAAACTCGTTCGGGGGCCCGTAGGTCCCAGGAGGCGAGGATTCTCCTTTACGGTCTGAAGTATTCATCAGAGTACTTTCCCAGTTGGTGAAAGCCGGATGTCCTTGTCCCGGAAGACGGGAGTAGCCAAAATCACCAATGACAGCATTCAAATGTTTTCCATTAACCAGATGAAGGAAGACGTTGCCCGAGTGCAGGTCCATATGCGTGATGCCAAGCTTATTTAGACACTGTATACCCTCAAGGCACTGGCGAATAATGCGGAACACGAGACTGAGCGGCGGCTTGACCTCCGTGAACATGAACAAGTTCAGAGTGGACAAGGAGCCAGTGTTATAAAACTCCCACCAGCTCTCGCGACGCTCATCAAGCAAGTCCTGGGAGGACAAAAGTTTTGCGAAGTGGGATGCCCCCTTCGAGGCGGCAAGCACCCGGGCGACACTGACTTCGCGATCGGGTCGCTTCATCTTCTCCTCACTGTGCGCTATGTTATTTACCTTGTGGACGGAGAGCTTGTCGCCGCCATGCTCCCGGAAGAGGTTTGCCATCGACTGATACCCTGAGCCGACCTCCCTGACAAAGAGCTGCCGTTTCCCACTAGGGTCCAGCGCCATGAGAGCCCACTGATCGGGCTGATCATCTATGTCTATGATCTCGAACTCATGGCCATCAATGGGGTCCATTATCTCGATGGACCCGGGCGGTGCCCGAGGTGTTGTTGCTATACCTGAGCTCAAACCCTTAGATCCTTACCTGTGAGTTTGTCAAGGACTACGGAAGACAATGAAGTTTCTGGTCTGCACTGCAGGACTCAGAAACTTTCCTATTCGGGTTGTTGGAGTGAGCTGAGGTGGTTATTGCAGAGACCATTTTGGGAGTCAGTCTGCATTCTGGGATGTCTTAATATATCCGCATTGGGAATCTTTCAGTGTCCGCATCACGGCCATGTCTTCTATGACCTCGACTTCTTTTGCGATGACTCTTACAATGAACTTTGTTCCATACAAAATAATCAGCCAATAATGCCTTTGTATTTGTCTTGCATGGGAAGAAAAAGAAGACCACAGACATCGGCGTGCGGCTAGCGGAACGCACATTGGACGCAGGACATGGACGCGGCTCTGGAATGCAATGGCATAGACCAGCTCCTTTGTCAGGGAAGACCGGGATCAACTACAGTAGCTCGCAAAAAAGAAGCAAATTGTCCTCGAAATAGCACCATGAGCCGCTCTTCTTGGCCTGTCCTCGCTTTCTTTTTCCCAAAATGTGGCGTCTTTCACACCTGCCGCGCTGGGCCTGAAGGGGCACACAACATGGAAAGGTAGAGACTATGGGACGAACTACAGCGCGCCGTCCCTTCCCGGCCCCCCTCCTGGGAGCAGACACGAAGCCTCAGTGCGATCTTGTTTTCTTTCGCCCCCGTTGTGGAAAATTGGGTGCTGACCACGTCTCTCACCGATGAGGAAGGGGGCGTTCCCGGTGAACTCGTCGCTTGGGGCTCTTTCTAGTTTCATACTTACGAAGCCACCCACCGGAGTGGCTTGACCGGTCAAACAAGCCCGGCGAAGCGAGGCTCTGCCCCCAGAGCAGCGCCGAGAGACGCTCGGCGTGGAGCTGAGGGTGTATATCGGGCGAAGGAAGAGGGAAGAAAAGATTATCTTCGCCACGGGGCGACGAAGATCAAGCCCATCAGCACCATCTCGCGGGAGCTCCCTCCCGCCCTACCCACTCATCCATCCCATCACGCCTACGGGCTGACGATCTACAGTTGAGTTGCAACGGACGGGCCTTCCCCCCAAGAGGGTCCGGTCAGGGGGGGGCGAATGGGGGGTGGCCAACGATCTTGATCTACCGGCAGAGAGTGAGTGGTGAGGATGCCTTGCAGTCAATAGTGCGCTCAGCTCGCATGCAGGCGGGCAAGCAGGTAGGCAGGCAGGCAGGCAGGCAGGGCCGCAACCACCCATCTGAGCCCGGCGGCACTGGAGATTGGGAGCGAGGCATTCGAGCAACGCGTCAGCCTGAAGGAGGATGATTAGTGGTTGGAAGGATTTTGGCTTGTTGAGGGGGGGTGTCGGTTGGTTGGCTGGCCCATCTCGCGTCCTATTGTGCTTCTGTAAGGCTGTGGCGGGCTGACAGGAGGGTCAGATCACCACCACCCAGCCAGGCCGGCAAGGCCTTGCCCGTGGCTGTCTGGCACGGTCTGACAGCCTGGCCCGTTGTCACGTCAGGGTTCGATAAGGGGGGGCGGGCCGGTCGGCCTGGTGGGCTTTCGGCTGCGGTCATGGTCGCTCACTCTCTATCTCTCTCTCGATGGGGATGGTGGGACGCCTCCCGCTTGGCGGGTTGGGGGAATGGCATGATGTTGGTGATTGAGGCGGGTGGTGAGTGGGTGGGCTGGCGTCGCTGGGTGGCGTGTTCTGGTCTTTGGGTTTGGCGTGCCCCTGTGCATACATACATACACAGATTCAATTATACATATGTACATGCGCACATGTCCAGTGCAGTTTTTGGGAAGGATCGTGTGTGGTTCGACAGGAGCTAGTGGGTGTTAATTGGGCGGCATATCGAACCTCAGGCTTTGATGTGAGTGTGAGCGGAGTGTTGCTTACACAGGAGTCATCGATGTGTCAGTGTGGTTGGAAAGTTTTCGCGGTACAAATCGTACGTAGCTTTTTGATTATCCAGGGTCTCTTACGTATCGGCTGAACGTTTCCGCGATGCCTATGTCCTCGTCATTGTGTCGACACCATACATTGTCGCAATCCTCCGAAGCATAGTGTCCTCGGCTCCTCGAGAACAGAGACAGAGGCTTGTGAATACGAGATCCCAGTCATATCAGAAACATGTGGCAGGGCTCGACCATAGTAAAAAAGCATCGCAAACTTTTGTATGAATTAGCACTAGATTAGTAGACAACTAAAATGTGCGCGATGGCGCTCGTTTCGAAACGCAAGCCAAGGTGATCTGCGGGCGAGATGCCCAAACCTGGGAGGAGTTACGGCAGGGTAGCAGTTGGCAGGTGTCTGCGCCAGTCTGGATAGGTCTATAGCAGAGGGAGAAACAGACTACTGTACCCGTGAAAGCAGTAACCCCACCGTACCGAACAATTCGAATTTCGGTGGGAATCTATTGGACTCTCATAGACCCCCCTCCCTCAACCTTCTTTTTTATGCACGGCGCTACTGCAGGTACGATACCAGTTTTACGAAGGGATCTGCGGTACGGCCGCCGGGACGTGCATGCACCGTCCACGGGCACAATAGGACGGGCGGGCGGGCTAGACTGGACGCTTGTGAGGCTAGGAGGCCAATTGTTGCGATAGGCGGGCGGGAGCAGGACAAGGAGAAAGAGAAAGAGAGAGCGAGAGGAGCCTGACGTCTGTGTGACATCGGGCGAATGCGACACGTCGGGACTCTGTCCCGAGCGAGATGGTATACCGGTCGGAACTATTCCTGCCCTCTGCCCGTGAAAATGCGCGCATCTAGGTGGGATCCAGCAGAACGCGAGAACCGTTGTTGGCAAATGATCCGTTCGGAAAGTTCGCGACGGCACGATGCGGCGGGATGGAAGGAGATGGAAGATAGATCCGGTGGGGGGGGGGGGGTGGCAGCGCGATGGTGTCGAGAGAGAATTGCCCGGATGGTGGAGTGAGGAAGAGGAGGGAAGCTCCTCTCAGACATGCGCAGATCACCGCCGTGCGCGTGTCCCCCATGAGGGCGGGCGGCCCAGAGCGCGTAGCACAAACCCGCAACAATAAGTCGAACCAGCGGGATCGTGCAGATGGAAATGGAATAGCTCGACGCGGTGCGACACGAGTAAGCGAGAGACATGAGGGAGAGAGGCGTGCGTGCGTGTCGTGCGTGTCCAATTGCTGTCTTGCGACCGATAAGTCAGGACAATTCGTGACAGTTCCTAGCCTTCTCTCCTCCCGCCGTCTTTGCCGCCCACGACCTCACGAGGGGGAAGTTGAGCCGGTCGGATACGTGGCCTGGCCGACCCATCTCGTAAAAGCATCAAGTAGTCGTTAGCTCTTCTACTCTTTCTCCTTCTTTTTGGCCTTGTCCCTGGGCTGCGCAGTAGCGAGACCCTCCGTCCAAAATCGGTCCCGACCAGCTTGGGTCCCGATCCAGCTTGCTGCAGCCCCTGCTTATACGCAGGCGAGGTGCATGCGACTTTCTGCAGCTATGGGGGAGGGCGACTACGCAATATCGCAAGGCCCAAGTGCTTACGAATGGATCATCAAGCAGCGACACCCAGAGTGGCCGTGAGTGGTGGGGATTGCACCTAAGCCCGGAGCAGAGCCGCCCTCGTCCTGCTCGTCTCGTCTCATCCCATGTCTGTTGTACCGTACAGATTAGAGCCCAGAGGCATTCATTCCCTCGCGTCGCACGAACTGTTCCCCGCCCGGGCTGGGACGGCGCGTGTGCAAGCTGCCGAGACCTGTCAGTCGCAGGGACGAGACAGGGACTTCGGTTGGAAGATGGCGCTTGGCTCTCTTATTCTCTCCCTCTCCCACTCTGTGTACCCATGGCTCAGCTTGACTCCTGGAGTATTTACTAGCGTGTCGACGGGCAGAGCTGGTGCAAGACAGCTGGATAGGTGAAGTCAATCTCCAGAGGAGGCTGAACGAGATTCCCCCGGCCGTCTCAGCAAGAGTTCCGTGCGGCCCCTGTATTTCGTGGCAGACATGGGCCTGAGTGTGGGTTGATGAGTGGGTTCAGCGTAACGCCGGGACCGGATCCAGGTTTCTGTGACCCCGTCCCTGTCTGCTACTGTACTGCCCCTCCTCCTCCTTCTCCAAGCACAGACTTTTTGACGATCCACAGAGCCCACAGCCCACAACCGTCTGTGTGATGGATGGGTTTTGGCTTTGATAGTCAGGGGCTGTGGAAGTCAGTAATTCAGTCAGTCATCTAGTCCGTTAGCAAATTAATTAATCTGGGTTCATTGACGAGCAGGCCAATTCCTCAACTGCCGTGGCGTGTCGTGCGTCGTGCATCGTGCCTGAGGTGTCGTGCGAGCGTGCGTGCGTGTTGCAAGGATGCCGCAAGGGGAAATAATATCGAGTTATGTCCGCAGGAGGCCACGTAGACGGCCGCATCTGCAGACACCTGCGGGACGGCTTGATTGAGTTTCGTTTTCCAAAGCCCTGGGACCACCAGTTCTGGCCAGTATAGAATTGGCCCTGTGTGGATATATTGTACTGTGGCAGTAACAGTGGGCAGACTGGGAAAAAAATCCTCCTTGTGGGCGGCGCCAGCGTGGGGGAAAAGCAAGATAGATACGAATAATCAATCGAGGCCCAATCTTGTCGACGGCGCGAACTATGACAAAAGCAAACTCCATCCCAAGAGCTGGCGGGCAGCTGGAGCTCGAGCGCGAGCAGGAAGAGCCCTACAGACGTCGATCCGACGGGCTGGGCTGTACCTAGACCTGGTTGACGGCCTCGCTGGCATCTACACAGTAGACACTGTGATGCCGTACATAGTACGCGGCAGAACAGACCACACAGTGCTGGTGCTTCTGGCACCACACAGCCATGTTCCGGTGGGTACTGAGGCATTCTGGAACTAACGGCAGAGCTGGAGATGGGCAGGGCGATATGGGTCGCGGGTGGGGTGTTTTACCATGTAGGATCTGGTTTCCATACCCGCGAGAGTTCCGGATCGGGAGCCGTCGGCAGGGCAGAGGGCAGAGGGCGGGGTTCGGTCTCTTAGATCGTGACTCTTCTGTCATAGAACTGGGGAGAGAGTCAGTTTGCCTGTCAGTCAGGTTGTGCTCTACAGTAGTCGCTGTCATGTCATGTCATCAATTGGAAAAAGGATGCGAGGAGGTGGGTGGCACTTGGCTGTGCTCCCACAGCCAAAGAATACCTCGCCCTTGGGCCTTCCCGACACCGAAACAGTTTGACGGCCACGATGTCTCCTTGCGTTTCTCCATCATCCACGGGTTAGCCCATCCCGTTGCCGCGACCGCGGCCACGGCCACAGGCCATTCGTCATGGGCCAGGGTTGAGCGGGCGAAAACTTTTCCTTGGAGAGCGAGCTGGGGTCCACGAACCAGAAGTTGGCTGTTCGGCTTCCCGCTCGCGTCTCCCACCCCGTCAGCCCCGTCAACGATCCCCTGCTGCTGCCTTGTGGTCAAATCTGCCAGAGCTGGGCAAGGAAGACATGGTGTGGGCGTTGGCATGGCAGGGCCTGACCACTCTTCCCGTCTCCCTTGTCGTCTCCGTGCTCTTCTCTTTCATCTAGTTGGATTACTCGGACTTGTTGAGCTGCTGATTGTCCTGTGAACCCACAAGAAACTACAGTCTGATCCATACCGAGTCTGCATGCAGTAAGCATTAGCAGGAATAGCTCGCGCCACTTGCATGTCAAGCTCGAGCAAATAGGGTTTCGCCGTGCCTGACAGGGCAGGACGCGCCTTGGAGAAAGAAGACGGCGACGATGAGGAGAAAGAGGCACACGCTCGATAAAAAGCGCGTCGTGTCGTTCATGCAAGAGTGTGAGTGGTCGGACCCTAGATCGAAAAGTCAGATTTGCGAGATAGAATTGGTGGGCATCCTTGCAGACGTGGTGTGGTGGCGGCGCGGCGGGAAGAAAAGGATGAGATCATTGCTACTTCGCGCTGGTGTGGCCCAGGCAAGTACTGCAATATTAAAATCCTGGCCGGGCTGTCGATTCCCCGAGAAGACCAGCCTGTGCCTACGTAGTGTGACTATCTATACAATACAGGACAATATTCAAGAGCTGCTGCTGGCCGACTGCGCGCGCTGGCCTGGCCTCTGGTCTGGCCTGGGCGGATCTGTCCTGGTGGGCCAGGCGGGAGATGGTCAAGGCCAATTTGATTGCCCTATGAAGCCGGTGCCTGGATAAGTTTTGACGTGTGGAATCGCCCACTCGCTCACTCGCTCATTCGTCATCCCACGGCCAGTGTAGGGGATCAAACCAGGTGTCACGGCCAGCTTGGGAAAAGCCCCAGTAGGATATGGTTACATTATAATTACACTGCTACGATACATGATTACAGGGTGCACTTGGGCTGTACACTGTACACTCGGCGTACCAGACAGGGCAGGGCGGCTTCGCGGCACCCAGCAGTCCCTTGAATATCACATCTCGATCACCATCACAACCTTATCCGACCACATAAGAGATTCTGATAATTCGATAGCGCAGAACGGGTGAGTCCCGACCTGTGCCTGTGCCTGTCAAGTCTTCGGCTTGATTGTTTTTGTCTTCCCACACACTAGTCAGCAATAATTGTCTGCCCATGCCCTGCCCTGCTATGATGTGATGCAATGTACCTGCACAGGCTCTTCGCGTCAAATATTAGCAGATGAGATGCCATGCAAATGCGATAGATACTTGGTATTTGAGGGTGCTGTCGGTGTATGCAAGGCTCCTGGGCGGCCGGGGTGTGTCGAACCCTAGTCCCTGTATTGTTGGACCCCCGCCAACCTTACTGCAGGACCTGCTCTGCCCAGAGACAGTGCTAAGGTACGGAGGTACTTGGGTACGTGCCCCACGGTGCCTTACCTGCAACCCCCGGTCTACAAGTCTACAATACTGTGTCTGCCAAGCATGTATCTTCGTACCCATGTACTTGGCCCTGCTGCCCACCCTCTGTGTAGTACTTCGGTCAGCAGCAGCTGCTGCTCCAAGCACCACCAAGACCCAAGCAGCAGCAGCACAACATCGCGCCGGGACATCCCATCCAAGCCTCGACCTCCGAGCCTGTCCCCTTCCCTTCTCCCAGCTTCGACTCGGCCAATGTTTTTCTTTTCCCCCCAAAGCTTCCATTCGATATTAATATGGTCCAATGTGCTATATCATCGCCTGATAAACCCGTCCTCGATCCGGGCTACGTTCTGGACTCTGCGTTAGTCGTTGCAGCTGTTGCTGGCGCACAACTTTCTTCTCGCGCAAGAGAGTTTGTTTTTCCCCCTTTGGTTGTAACTCTCTCATATTACACACAAACCTTCCCTCTCTTTCTCGACCCCAACGACGACACCGGCTCTCTTCTCCTTTCATCACGCTCGTGAGACCTCTGCTCTGTCGTCGGACCCTGCACCACCCACAGAGACAGCCCCCACGCCACCGACGCCCCTCCTGGTTCGACTGACAACGTCTCGGCCTGTGATGTTTACCTTCCCTCGTGTCTCGTGACTGAACACCCGCCTTTTTCTTTCCTGTCGTTTCTGCACCACGACACCTGTCTCACCCGTCGCTCAGACATCTCACTCGCTTTCGTGATCATTTCTTACCTCGGTGTCTTGACCGGTCTCGATCACACTGCTAGTAACCCAATGTTGATATCGCGCCGGACAACCTGTCTCTAAGTTTGCGTCATTCTCTCGTCTGCATGAGGCTGTCACCTGGTGACCAAGGAGCATTATACAAGCACTTGCGCCTCTTGTGACCGACACTTGAGGCTACCTTTATATATCCATCGTTTAAACCAGACACAAACTTTAAACATGCCGGAATTCGATATTGCCAGCCCCGCCAGCAGTACCTCCGGGAGCTCAAGCGAGGCTCGGACCACCGTCTCGCGGAGACAGCGACCGCCGGACCTTGATATCACGGCCGCCATGGAGAACAGGATCCCGCTGCGTGCTGAAAAGGAAGTTAGGTCAGGCAGGAGAGAGTCGAGACTGGGGTTCAGAAGCATTTTTGCCAGGCACAGGGGGTCGAGCGAACCAGACGAACTCAAGGCTGCCCGTAACGTTGCGAGAGCTGGGAAACGGGAATCATTGTCGGCCGACAAAGACGGTAGCCCATCTTATGGCTTGCGGCCGACAGCAGCACATTCAGAGACATACCTTGCACCGGCTTCAGCTGATGGACCATTTCTGAGACCCCGGACCTCAACAATCAAGTCACCACCCTTCATGGCGCCCAGGTCACCTCTTGGGCCCAATGGGAAGAGGCGGGGATCGCTTGCCACTTGGGATCCAGTACCTCTGTTCCAAGCATACCCGCAGGCGGTTCGGACCGCAACTTTACCGGCCTGTATGCAGGCAGATAGCCTTCTTCGGGCGCACTATAAGCGAGAAATAATCAACAACAGCAATATAAACCACCCAGATCTTGGTGATCAGAAGGCGTTATTTGCTGACATGGCACGCAAGAAGCACAGACGCAACAGCTCCTCTATCAAGCTCGACTGGACCAGCAAGCTCTATGTCTTGGTTACTTCGGGGTATCTGCTCCAGTATAGCGGCGATGGCACACATGACCGACTGCCGGAGAAGGTGATTCAGCTTTGCAAGGACTCGGCGGCTTTCGCGAGCGATATCATCCCGGGGAAGCACTGGGTGCTCCAGGTATCGTCGGTATTCGAGGAAGGCGCTATTGTCAGCCAGGACACGAGATCCTTGTTCGGGAAGTTTGGGATGCGGGAGAAGGAGAAGCGCCAGGCTTCTGACATCTTGATGGTTTTCGAAAATGTCGATGATATGGAGGATTGGATGTCGTTCTTGCGGAGAGAAATCGAGTCCTTGGGAGGCAAAAGGCCCGTAACAGAGACAGGGGCGCCCAAGGAGCCTGTGGAACCCACCAAACTGAAAGCCCAGCCCAGCCAAAGGGCGATTGTGGTGAGAGACCCATTTCGATTCGTGCCGGCATTGACCAGCCCTGAAACGCGGTGGGATGCCTCAATCACCTTTGACGAGCCAGAGCTACACCTCGACGCGACGCTCACTGAGCTGCTCCCAGACCGAAGCTTCGATGACAACTCCACGACCAACAGCTTCGTTTCCCAGGATGGGCGACAACTCGATGGCCTCCGAGATAGCTCCAACCGGTACTCTTTCACGTCTGCAGCCAGGACCATTGTCACATCCGACTCATCGCCGTCTAACTCGCCACTCCGCGACAGTTTTGGGAGCCTCATCAGCAATTCTGACGAGCCTACCCCACTGGCCGAGGAGATGGAAATCCGGCGTCGACCCAACGCAGCAGAGATTGAGGACCGACGTCAGTCCTACCGCACGTCCAACGTGGTCCATGATATGAACGCAATACCAACCCCGCACAAGGCCCATTCTTCTCTGTCCTCCATTCAGGAGCCGCCCAACTTCAGCCTCCCATACTCAGGGGCACGCCGTCGCTCTGCAACGCAAGATTACGTTCACGTCCATAATGCTCATGGAACACCGGGGCGACCACCACGGAGGATGAGGCGTCCTCCTCCCTCAGCCCTCGGCCTGTCTAGGCCGCTTTCCATCGTGGCAGACACGCCCTCACCCTCCAAGCTGTCACCAACGCCAAGAAGCCCTCTAAAGACCGATGACAGCGCCGGTGTTTCACCGCGTCCAAACTCTCCGTCGATGTTTACGAGCTGGTCAGCTGGTAACAATAAACCTGAATATGATTTATCGTCACGGGCGTCGAGCCGTGGTTCCATGAGGACGAGTTACCAGGTGTCGGTACACAACAGCCCGCGCAAGTACGCGAGCATGCATACGCTGCGCCCTTCTGATGACTCCCTCTGGGCCGAGACGCCCAAGGCCGACCTTCCCACCCACGCAGCGCTCAGTGGATCCTCGCTGCTCGACAGAGCAGATGCGGCGGCCGAGATTCCGCGAAGCATGTCGTCGTTGGATAACTATGAATCCTCGGGCAGGAGTCGATCGCCCATCATCCGTGCCGCAGCCGCCCAGAAAAGGGCCAGCATGTGCAGCCTGCCCAGCGCGATGGACTCGCCACGGCACCGCTCAGTGTCGATGTTTCCCACCACCAGCAGGCGCCGGGCGCATACTCCATCCTACCGCGACGAGGCCACCGAGCGTCGGGCCAGGTCGCCGTCTCCGGAACGCGGGCCGCGCAGGGGGTCGGCCATGACAATCCCCGGCCACGGGCAGAAGCAGTCAGGGCCATCCTCCAAGTTGGTCAACAGGCGCAGCCTCCCGCAGATGCCACATGCGCAGCCGCAGAACTCACCCCTGCTGCCTCCTCCCGCCCCGCCGCCGACCAAGGCGCTGCCGCCGATCCCGCAGGCAAGGAAGAGGAGGTCGTCGAGTATCCCTCCCAGAATGGGGATGAGGGACCATGCGACGCTCGTTGTATGAGAGATACGAGAAAGTACGGAGGCAAATTTTCGTGTCATTTCTTCTCGCAAGCTACGATTGATGATTTGACACGGTGAGAAGGTGAACGAGAAAGGGGGCAGAATGGAATTGGAAGAGTGGCTCTCTAAATTATTCGGACCTCATCATAGCACTACTGGGTGGTGCGCTTCACTTCGCCTACTGAAGTTTTTCCTTTGTCTGGTTTTAGGACGGTGTTGGGCTGGTACGGCAAAAAAAGAGACAGGTCGGAAATGGGGAACGGGACGGACGCGGAAGGACGGCGTCCCTTGGAATCAGTGAGCGCTACTTTTTGATGCTTTCTTTTGTCGGGAAAAGAACCTGCTATGGAGATCTGGGCGGGATATTTAGAGGGTCAGGGTGCAGCATGAACGGAAAGGTCACACACACTACACATCAGGCGAAGGCTATGGTCATATGTCACATAAAGGGAACAGCGCAGCATGTGGTTTTAAGACGGAAAGCTGGTGATGGACCATAGCCACCATATTGGTCGCAGCCTGGGTGTTTTGCAAGCGAGTATCTAATTATATTTCTCAAATGTCCTGACTTTGAATGCTCTGTGAATAAATAGTAGCCTACGGTGCCGTGCTCATTTGCATCGTTGGTTATGTCGCTGTCTGCTCTGCAGGACTAATCGACCGGATAGGCGGTCCTCTTTGATGACGGAGACGAGATGACACTACGGTGGCGCATAGCAACTGACTGGTCGTATCTAGCGCGACGGTGAGTCATATTTTGGTCAGAAGTATCAAAATCAGTGTGTACCTTATGTGAAGAACAGGCTCTCATGGTAAAGACTCAACGTGTCGAATGTCGCGGAAACAATGCAGCTGCAGTGGAAGAGGGTGACTAATATGGGCAATGGACGGCCCTCGGGTGTCGAGGGACGCTCGCTGCCTTGGGGTTGGGGGGAGTGGCCAGGGGCGGACGGCTTTTGGTGTGTCTCTGCACTAAATTCTGCCCCACAAAGAGCTTGCCTGGTGCGCCTCCCTGCTACCGCATATCAGAGTTCAGAATTTCGACCTTCACAAAAAAATCCAACCCCACATCAAACGCCAACCGAACACCACAACACACACTACCGCCAGTCAACTCCCAACCCAGCCAGCCCATCAGCCAGCCAGCCAGCCTGTCAACCAACCCAGACAGAATCACATCCAAGATGGCTGCTACCGCCACAAACAACCCAGCCAGGTAAGCTGTCCTGTGCTTGGATCATTTCATGGGCAATGATCAGCGATTACGGCACGATGTGTGTCCACGAGAGCTTCCCCCTAACATTATGTCACCCCCGCGCAGGGACTGGGCCGACGACGACGACAACGAAGAGGTGCCAAGCACCGCCCTCCCCGCCGATGAGACCATCCAGAACCGCGACGGCACAAAGACCATCATCTCGTACCACCTCAACGACAACGGCCAGACGGTCAAGACAACCCGCCGCATCCGCCTCATCACCCACCGCGAGGTCGTCAACCCGCGCGTCGCCGAGCGCAAGAAGTGGGCCAAGTTCGGCCTGTCTGGCAGCGACCCGATCGGCCCCGCCCCCGACACCACCTCGGTCGGCGAGAACATCATCTTCCGCCCCTCGGCCAACTGGAAGCAGGAGGCCAAGGACGAGAGCAAGGACCCCAACGCCCAGAGCATGAAGGACAAGCTCAAGGACAAGAAGGTCAAGTGTCGTATCTGTTCCCAGGAGCATTTCACCGCCCGCTGCCCCTACAAGGAGACCATGGCCCCCGTCGGCGAGGCCGCCGTCGCCGACGTCGCCGCCGGCATGGGCGACGAGCCTTCCGCTGCAGGCGGTGCCGGTGCGGGCAAGAAGGGCTCCTACGTCCCGCCTGCGCTGCGGAACGGTGGCGCGCGCGGCGAAGGGGAGAGGATGGGCGGTGGCAAGTTTGGCGAGCGCGACGACTTTGCCACGCTGCGTGTCACAAACGTACGTTTTCTTTTGATTTTATTCGAGTCTCTCTCCACGCACAAATCACACGCATGTATGCTGACCTCTGGCTTTTCTCCCCCCATATAGGTCTCCGAGATGGCAGAAGAGCAAGAGCTGCGCGACATGTTCGAGCGCTTTGGCCGCGTCACGCGCGTGTTCCTGGCCAAGGACAGGGAGACGGGCCGCGCCAAGGGCTTCGCGTTCATCAGCTTTGCGGACAGGACCGATGCCGAGAGGGCCTGCGGGAAGATGGACGGCTTCGGTTTCAAGCATTTGATCCTGAAGGTCGAGTTTGCGAAGAAGGCTGCTTAGATGTTTGGTTCAGACTCGGCGTGTAGGGGTTGATGGATAGATTGCAGATGACAGACATAGGTCCTGGAATGGATGATTTGACCGTTTCTTTGCCACGAAATACTCGTCTCCTAAAACTTCAGGGGGCGCTCATGAGGTCACCTGGGTGTGATCTGGTGAAGACGAGCTGCAGGTTCGTGGAAGTTGTCATTTGAGACCGCCAAAAATATGCACATCTGAATTCGAAGAGCTTGCACGGGACTCGATAGTGACGGCGTATTTGGTTACGACAACGACGGAAACAGGTGTGCAGACCAGATATGCGGGATTGTAGGATTGTATTACAATATTAGACCTGGTTGAAAAGCACGGTGAAGCCCAGTACAAAGAGGTGAGAATGATGCTTGCATGGCATTGTAACTCAATGATCGACCTAACATCTATCCTTCCGCCACTAGGTATTATCTCGGTACCATGATCCTGCTGATACCGTTCACTATAACCGCACATACTGTCTCTGTCTCTCCCCCCCCCCCCCCTCTCACCTCGCACTGATTGTAATCCCTGGATATCTCTAAAAAAAAAAACAGCAAACCGACTCCTCCGAGTGATGTTGACATAGGAAAAATGGCTCTTCCATGAGAACCGTGGGTGTGGTGAGGCCCGGGTTGAGGAACCCGACCGACGATTTGACCAGTCCAAGCTCTCTTTCTCTCTTTTCCTCCTCTTCCTCCTCGACGTCAGATCTAAAAAAAGCGATTGTGCTGGTCATGATCGTTGCCTCGTAAAAGCCATCATAACAGTCGAAACGACATGAACAAAAACAGGGAAGCAGACTAGACTTGTAAAAGGAAAACAAATGAGTGGAGGGTGGGTTCTTGTCCCGGAAAAGACGTCAGCAAAAACAAGACATAGGAAAGGCGCGCTGATGATGGGGATTCGGTCGACGGGTGTGTGCCCAAGCAAACATCGTCGCTTTAGAGGTCACACACAAACGTCCCCCAGCCCAACATCATCACACCGAGGCGATTCAACATCCAGCCCCGGACCATCCCACGCAGCCCAACCTACGCAGCCTCCGCCTCAGGCTCGCCCTCGCCCTCCTTCTTCGCCGCGCCCTCCTCGCCCTCGCCGGCCTCGCCCTTCTCAGCGAGCTCCTTCTCGCGCTTGAGCTTCTCCTCCAGCTTGCGCTGCTTGTCTGCTGCGCGCATTTTGCGCTTCTCCTCGGCCTCGGCCTTGAGCTTGTCGTTCTTTGCGCGGAACAGGTCTACCCGGCCAGTCTCAATTAGCAAGTTGCGACTTGATTTGATAGCCCCCAGAGATGGGAAAGCTGGGTGGGGCGGGGGAGGGGAGGGGGTAGCAGTTGTGTGTGTTTTCACTTACACCCGACGCAGCTGACGACGCGCCACGACAGGCGCACGCCGTTCATGTTGTGGTGGAAGCCCTCGCGGAAGTGCTGCTTGGCCTCGGTCCAGTTGGCGCGGGCCTGCGTGGAGCGCTTCTTGGTCTTGTAGGCGCGCTCCTTGCGCTGGGCGTCGCGCAGGCGCACCGACGCCCGCTGCCGGTTGTTGACGAGCAGCATCTCCGTGCCCGACGTGCCCGGGCGCTGGGGCTCCGCTGATGTCGATGCTGCGCCGCCGGCGTCAGAGGCACCGCCGTCGCTCGAGCCTGACTTTGGGGTCTCGCGGGCCATTTCTGGTTTGGACTTTGAGAAGAAACCCATTGGAGGTGGTTTTTGGGGGTTTTATATCTTCTTTCGATTCCTCTTTTTTGAAGTGTGATTTGGTGATAGGGTGGTATTATGAAGTGGCAGGTCCCTTAGGATGTGGCCAAACTTTGGGGCGCGCGGATCGGCGTCTCAGGAGGCGAATAGATAGATTTCCTCCTCGTTTCTTCCTTGCTGGACAGGTCGGGATCACACGCCAGCGAAGAGCAAATTGATGAACTGGTAAGGCACGATGTGATGTCGCTAGTGGTAGTGATTATTTTTGTACCGGAGAACTGTACCGGAGAACAGGAGGCTGTGTATACATGCGACAAAAAGAGAAGCTCGAGACGAGAGAAAGCAGCGAGCCACAGACTTCTGCGGACTGGCGAGCAACCCCCCTGATATCCGATCACCCATCATGCTGCGATGGTATATGGTGACTCACCTATAGACCGCCCCTTCTTTTTCCTCTTGCTCTGTACGCGCTGGGGTCAGGGGCGGGCACGCGCCCGATGGTGGGTGGGTCGCGACCGTGTTGACTGGAAAGGGAAGAAGAGAAGCCAGAAGAACACACTGGATCGACCATCTTGGCCGGTACTCGCTAATTCCCGAGTTCATGCGTCCACTGCTGGGGGGGTGGTATACCACGTATAGCCCAGGGACTGTGGTGGTATGAGCAACATCAAGAGCGGCAGCAGAGGGGACCCTTTCTGATTGTTGTGGACCACTCGACCCGTGCAACCCATACCTTGCCTTCCCCTCCCTACATCCCTCCACCCTGCTTTCAAGGCAATACCCTTGGCTCCACCGGGTTGAGTCGCGCTGTTCGCGGTGCTGGTGGTCGTGGTCGTGGTGGAGCTTTGTTGACATGGCAGCTGGAGGGGGAAGAAGAGGACGGCATGAACTTTCCCAATCAAACGCGTGCCACGTTGGATGCTCGGGAATGGGAAGACCCTTGTCGGCCTGGAGCTATATCCGCCGTCTTAAGACATGGCCCATGCTTCTTTTCTGGTCCCGTAAACGCTTTCATGGGTACGGTATCTTTTTTGAGTTTCACTGACAGCCAGGTCTGTGAACCTCTCTGCCAGTCGTTGAGTTTGTTTGACGCTCGAGTGATACTGCACGAAGAGGGGGAAAGTGGTGGCGGCGACAGCGAGGCGTACTGTAGTTTGGACCGGACAGACTGTGTTGTCACTTCCTCAGCTCTTATTGCCTGTTATTCATGTGCACTAGATGTCCCGGTCTAGCATTGTGTCTGGAAGTGAGCTGGAAATGAGTTTCTACTTCTCGATCAGCCGCGGTCCCTGAAAAGACTGAAAACGCAAACTCGACCTACTCACCCTGCCCGGTCCGATTTGACAGATGAAATATATAGTGGGCCAGATCTGAGAAGCTGCCGGGCCCAAGTACCCGGTAGATCTACACCCAATGATCTAGAATTTTCTTAGACTGGTTTTTGTAGACGATGCGCAAGTCATTTCCGATCAACGTTGGACCCAACGTGGCCGCCCGCCCCGTGGTTGAGCCGGTCGGAAGGACAAAGCGACGACGGCACGGCCGAGTCAAGCTCACCCCTGGTGCACCTCAGCCCCGCTCCGCATTGTCGGCCGCTCTACTTATTACCATCCTCATGCGCATTCATCTCCATCGCCAACGCTATCGCACGCGCTCGATCCGAGATGTCTGAGAAGCCTCAGGTCAAGAGGCGCAAAGGCACCAAGCATGACCGCACCGGCTGCTTGACCTGCCGCGCGAGACGCAAGAAGTGTGTCGAGAACACGCTCCCGAGATGCGGCAGCTGTGTGCGCCTGAACCTCGAGTGCGTACGTGAGCCTGCAAGGCGAGTGCCTGGGACAGAAAAGCCTCCAAGTGACGGGACCGTTGATGTCCGACCGCCGCAAGATAATCTTCTTCCTGGACCCGCCCAAGGTCGAAGCCCGTCAACACGCCTCTTCATGAGGTATTACGTGAACTTCCTTGCACTAAAGCTAACGGCATGTGGCTACCAAAATTCGTTTCTATCCGGTATGTTGGCAAGCTCAAGCTCTGTCTACTTCAAGTCTCGGCTGACCTAGCCGCAAAGCGCTTTTGCCCATGGCAATGGAGTCGCAGACGCTCTTTGACTCGGTCGTTGCCCTCGCCTCGGGCAACCTGTCCAACTTCGACCCCACGTACCAGGTCGCGGCGATGGAGGCTCGCTCCCAGGCCCTGAGAGGTCTCAGTGTGGACATAGCGAAGCCTTTCGTGGCCATCCACAACTACGAGACTGCCCTGGCTTCCTGCCTGCTTCTCTCCGCTTCCGAGGCCATCTTGGGCCTCCGCACAGGCTGGTCGGAACACCTCATGGGCGCGCAGTCCGTCATCCTGTCGGCGCGCCTGCGTGACCAAGGGCAAGATCTCCACGGCCCAGAGGCCTTCCGGGGCAGTACCGAGGGCGAGTGGCTGCTGCGCAACTTCGCCTACCACGATATACTGGGTAGCGTTACTTCCGGGAGATCGGCACTGATACCTGGGGATTATCTAGAGGGCCTGAGCGATACCGTTGACTCTTACCTTGGAGTTCATTCCCAGCTGCTGGTCTACATATCTCAGATAAGCGCCTTGGATGCTACTGGGGACAAGCCGACACTGGATGTGTCACGGTCTGAGAGGGAGGAGACTGCTGAGCGAACGAGGACATGTTTTCAAATTGAGCAGAATCTTCGCTCTTGGCATCCAAAATCGTCGGATGCCGTCCTAGAAGCCACAGCATATGCCTACAAGAGCGCGGCGCTCATTTACCTGTACCAGCGGATGCGGCAGACTTACCCGTCCTGTTCTGAACAGCAGGAACTGTCAATTGACGGCAGCTCAGATAAGAAAGTCTCTGACGAGGTCTGCCTGGTCTTGGACAACATTGCCAAGATCCCTGAAGACGCACATCCTGATGGAGTTCTTCTGTTTCCCCTTTTTATGGCCGGCGGAGAAGCTACTGAGTCCACAGACATGGAAATTATTCGCTCGAGATTGCGATCCATCGACAAGATACGTGGATTCCGTAATGTTCTGCGCGCATGCGAGGTTCTTGAAGAAGTTTGGCGAACTCGAACCGCCCGCACGAAGGGCAACAGCGTGGATTGGGAGGACATTCTTCGCAACCAAGGCGGAGGTCTCTTGCTCACATGAAATTTCATTTGGGGTTGATATATGCTTGAGAAAACAAGGACACCTGTGGCAACTCGCTTGCCTCAGGTGACTTCTCAGGGTATGCGGATGACTATCTTCCCAGTGTGAGTCGCCGACCAAAGATATTCATACGCCTCCACCAATTGCTCAAAGTCGAAGACCTTGTTGATTACTGGGTGGATTTCGTTGGCCTCAAAACACGCAAGCATGTCCTGGAGCTGCTCCCGAGACCCGACCACCACGCCACGAAGGATAGCATGCCGGTCCAGCGCCAAGAACGCCGCGTCCGGGCCCTTCAGGCCCTTGCCAGCGCCGAGCGGGTCCGGGTTGGTGATGTGGCCGATGGCATGGATCATCCCATTGAATCCGATAGCATCGAACGATGCCTGCAGCGTCAGCGTCCCACCTACCTCGATGATGTGGTCCGCACCCACTCCGCCAGTCAGTTTCTTGACCTCGGCGGCCCAGTCCGGGGTCTTGGAATAGTTGACCCCGTGCGTCGCCCCCATGGCTTTCGCGGCCTCGAGCTTCGCGTCCGACGAGGACGTGACAATCGTCTTGGCGCCGGCAGCATGGGCGATCTGGAGGCCGAAGGTCGACACGCCGCCTGTGCCCTGCAGGACGACCGTCTGGCCCGGGCGGAGGGGCACGAGGCCATAGAGGGCGTTCCACGCGGTCAGCGCCGCGCAGGGGAGGCACGACGCCTCCTCGTATGAGAGGTAGTCCGGAATTCGAGCGATTCCGGTCCGGGGGAAGCAGAAGTACTCGCCCATGAGGCCCTGGGCCTCGCCGCCGAGCTGCGTCAGCATGACCGGGTATGTCAGACGCCCGGCGATGTGGTCCTGAGTGAAGCTGGCCAGCACGCGGTCGCCGGCTTTCCACTCGGTGACGCCCTCGCCGACGGCTTCGACTATGCCTGTGAGCACGAACACATTAGCATAGCTCTTGGAATGAATCATCGCATGAGCTACATACCCGCGCCATCGCTGCCCGGAACGACGGCGTCTGGTCCGGGGAAAGGATAGGTCCCGATGGCAAGGATGCAGTCCCTCCAGTTCAAGGAGACAGCTTTAATCCGAACGAGGACCTGTCCAAATTTGGGGGGCTCGAACGGTACATCTCGTAGGACTAGGCTAGAGAAGCCCTTCTTTTCGGGCAGCCAGTATTGTCTGAACGTCTTGGGGGTCATTATTTGTTCCGGCTCTTCGACTCTGTGACGCTGTATTATTGTATAGGACTGTCTCCAGAGAAGTTTTCTGGTTTCTAGGTTCCAACATGGTCTTATTTGTAGATATCAGAAGCGTCACCTTCTCATTGAGCAACGCGGATATCTACTTAGCTAGCCTATCGCACTTAGATCCATTACAACGGGGCGAGCTCAAACACGCGGAAGACGCCAATTACGCTCAAGACGCTCAATTACGCCAGACACGCCGAACACGCCGCCAAGTAATCACACCCCACTTACTCAAATTGGGAAATAATACATTCTTCAGCTTCGGACTGCTTGTCCAGACCTGGTCTTTATTAATAAGTCAAAACCACTGATGACTTCTCTTGTGCCTTCGTATCATTTCTAGTTTGGTTATTGCGAAATCAATTCTTTCAAAGTTCTAATTGTTTCCCAGTTTGTCTTCACACCTAAGGTTCATGCATTTCTAAGTTGATATCAAGGCCTAGTGCACAGAAGTCACTTGCCAAATGAGTCAAATGCAAATCTCTTTGTAGCTGTGGCGGTTGTGAGCGGATGCGGAGACTGTAAATGAATTGTGTCAGTCCCAGAGGTCATGAACAATGCTGCAAACGTCCAGCAAAGAACACTTCGGGTCTTTGTCCCGGGATGGATGCATAGGTGTGCTTAGTGTATACGCCTGGAATGGTAAACGTATACTGTCAAGCAACTTGAAGATAGATGCTCTAGTACATCGAAATCTAGAGACTTCTCCTCTAAAACTCTTATTGTATTGAGCGATTGGTTCAAGTGCTGCGAAGTGAAGTGTCGCTTAATACAGACGAAATGTTGCCTAATACAGAAGTAGGTTCACAGAATTCAAGGCCCTGAGGTCTTCATAAGAAATTAACATGTCGTACCAAATCTATGAAAGGAGATTTTGAAATGCATTTCTGACTTTTATACCATAGGGACCCAAGCTGGGGTTGTTCAAGGGTGGAAGACACAGACCTGTTCAATTTGTGAATGGACTCGGCAGCGGTGCCCACAGCCATGTTTGGAAGGTCAGGATCGATGGGCACACCTACGCACTCAAGATGTTCAGGCATGTCAGGGCGGAGGAGGAAAATGCCACCAACCCTGCGAAGCTCGCGAGATGCGGCATCGACCTGGAGAAACTAAACAATCAGCTCACGCCGTTCAACTGCGAGGCGCGGGCATACGGCCGGCTGAAGGAGACGGGAAATGAGGACCTGGCTTGGAAATGCTACGGGTACATCGTCCTAGACGAGCGAACCTATGGCTCCATCGTGCACAATAGAATCGGACTGCCACGCAAAGAGTGGTTTTCCCAATACATAAGGACGGACGCCGAAGTGGCCGACAGGCCCTTGTTCCCCATCTACGCGGTGGTCAAGGAGTTCATCGAACGGGACGCTCGAGAGCACGGCGCCTTCGATATCGACAACATCCAGACCATGGCCGAGACCGTCAAGAGGCTGCATAGCATCGGCATCGCGCATCGAGACATACAAGACAGGAACTATGTGGCCAACCGTATCATGGACTTCAGCACATCTTGGACGGTGCCTAACGTCCGTCTCGACCGTGAGCTAGGATGGGACACGAAGGACATGATCGACCAGGTCGACACCGAAGACTACTTCATGTTCGATAACATGATTGACAAATGGAACCTTGAGAACCCGGACAGGACGTCACTCTACCGGCTGACCAACCCCGAGCGATACCGCCCGGTCACAAGAATACCGACTGGGGGAGAAGGCGGGCAACGAGGCTCGGCCTCCACGGCCTCAAGCGAGGCCTCCGTAGAAGAAATCCCGCGGCTGGAGAGGCTGCGTGGCGGCTCGTCTGTCGTCCTCCCATCATCGTATGACTGGCGGAATCCAGCATCTGCGCAGAACGACACCAGACCACCCGCCCCTGGGCCAGACAACGCGGCGCCACCTGTATCTGTGCCGACCGGCACCACCGTCCCAACCAACACCATCGTGCCGACCAACACCGAGCAGCCCGAGCAGCCCGAGCATGAGGCCGCCGAGACCCCACCGCCACCACCAGCGGCGGGCGACACCCCTCCACCCACCCCCCGGCCCCGCAGGAGCCGGAACGCACGGAAGCTCGAGGAGATCAAGGGCTGGATGGACACGATCGACAGGACGTGCGACCGCACGAAGGAGCTTCTCGCGGCCATCGTGGCCATAATCGACGAGGACGGCGAGGACGACGGCGACTCGGGTACCCCTACTCCCCGCACCCGCCCGAGCCGGCCTGCTCAGCCTCTCAGGAGTACCGGCACGACCCGGGCTGGTCGTTCTCCCCCGGTGATCTCGAGGGGGAGGAGGAGAAGTACGTCTTCGGGGACTTAGCTGGGTGGCTTCCGGGGCTGAGTGGTTGGTCGGTTTCATGTATGCTCTACGTGATGTGTCTTTCATTTGTCTGATTTGGGTCTCTTTCATTTTATAAATGCCGCCTACAACATGATTTGGATGGGCCTCGAGATGTCGTGCTACGTACTCTTGGAAAGGCTTGCGATGAGTTGTTGCGCAGATGATTGAACAACTTGATGGCAAATAGAATATTGCTACCTACGCAAATGTGTGATCGAAGCGACTGCGAGGGATTCTTTTCGTCCGTTTCGTTGCTTTATCTTGCCCCTGTTGAAAACCTTGTTGGGTCTTTCTCCTACCACATGACAGTTGTTAATCAATGGTCGGGGTGTCCCGAGAGGGCTAGAGTTTCTTTCACTCCCTTTCAGGGACAAAGGTAAATCGCTCACCCTGTTTGACCGTCTTGGCGCACTGTTCTATGCACTACCCTGGAGGCGAAATGGGATATCCTCAGCAAGAGTCTCATTGTGGGCATGATGTAGATGTAGTTAAAATAAATTCTATAAAGTTGTAATCTATCTGAAGGCGATCCACACAAGGTCGTGCGAGATCTTTTCATTATGAACGGACAGATAGTCGAAGGAGGGCTGCCGCCATATCTTGTGTCTAGGCACTAGGGTGGACGGTATCAGCAAGCAAAGTCAATCACAATTCCTCAAGGTACGGCACTTCAACAGAGTGCGTTACGACGAATCATTATGTGTGTTTCGATAGTGACTTGGTCAGACACACAGCCAGCGAAAGGTTCCACCTTCTCTTCACCGACGGATCGCGAACACGGCTCCAATTTGAATGCAGTGCCACGCAGGTTGTGATTCTATAGTTCACACATTCAACTCATTATAATCACATCCAGATGGCAAATCTCAGCTCTTCCTCAAGAGCTGTTGTCGTGGTCGCTATGTCGCTATGAGCGAGCAGCAGTCGCGACTCGAGAGAAGTCGATGCGTAATAGATCACCCACCTCGTGTCATATTCTTCAAGCCATCCCTAAACCAAAGCCAGGCCCCATCGTTTTGACGTTTTCTCTAGTCGGCCTCACACCGACGCGTAGCCAACACTCCTGCCGAAGTGTGCGACGCCCATAGCGTGATGATCAACAACAGAGTCATCAGGAGCAAGTCAGAGATGCTCAAAACAAACTCACCTTCCATGGTTCTGAGTATTTGGAAGCTAGCAAAATCGCAGCGCGGACGAGCACATATAGTTAGCCGCCCAGCCAAGTCCCTGTCAAAGCCGCTACACCAGGCAGATCGCGTCGAGGGCACCCCGGTCGAGCAAGGGCGACGGCCGTGTAATCCTGTTCGAAGGGGTAAACAAATCTTAAGTCAAAACCGGCGCAACGTTCCAGTCTGTCCTATATGCGAGAAATCCAACAATAAAGATAACATGTCTTGAGGGGCCGAATTAACCCCTGGGATCCCTGCGCATGGCACGTCTTGGTCGGCGTCATCTCGGCCTCAAGCGACCTTTTGCTCTTCTGTCTCGGAAAAAATATGGCGTAGTCTATGCAACGATCCGCTGTGATATCCCACTTGTCGGCAATGCCTACAGGGAATCACAAGAAATTCATCCGGGCCGAGGTGGCTCGAGTGCCGACCGACAGTGGCCGACTCTGGTGTGATGGTATTTTTTTATCAGCTATCATTTCGCACGCCGCACTCTCTTACAGCATCGGCACGCTGACGCGCCGGACAAATCGTGTCCTGCCCTATCCTGCCCTATCCGTCCCTTACCATAATTCGCCCTTTGCTGTCAGCCCTATCGTGGTAATCGGCTGCCCGGCCGTTAAATTTCGGAAAGCGCCGTCTAAGCCGTGATCGTCGCCGCCGATCCATTGCCTCTGGCCCGTTCTCCCCAAACATCAAGGGCCGAGAGTCATATTTTTATCCGATACATCCATTTACACGCCAGAATGGCCCGTTTATGGCCGAAAACCACAGCTCCCCTTCATCGGTGTCCAGTGCTGTGAACCTGGGACTCCCTTTGTTCGACCTCGACGCAGCGGCCCTGTGAAGACGACGGCCGACGACCGCCCCGCGTCCTATACAGGATCCTTTTTTTCATGGATGCCAAGTTAGTCGGACGTCCCCAAAACACTAGTATCTTTTTAGAGTCGCGCACTAGCGCGGAAAGACATGTCTTAGAAGCAAAGAGGGCTCGATGGCCCTGATTTGCCGTGGCGGCACTCTATAAAAGAAACCGTCTCCCAAGAAGAAAACGGAAAGGAAAATTTGACTCACGGTCATCCAGTCCTCCAGCCGCTGCAGCCGGTCGTCCAGCGCGTCAAATCTCTGCCCCAGGTCCCGGTGCAGCCCTTCCATTCTCTGGTGAAGCCCGGTCACTCCATCCAGTATGCGCTGGAGGACATTTGCGTCCTCGGCTCGCATTGCCCGCTGGAAACTCGACGCGTCGCCGGCCTGTCCGCCACGTATCGGGATCTCGCCCGCAGGGTTCCCCTCGGCTACAGCTGGTGGCTCTCTCTTCGGTTGGGTGTGTGCGTCATCGGCCTCTTTCCCGTCGTGCCCGTGGGCGGATCGCGGTCGCTTCGCTGGTGGGTAGGGTAGGTCGTGTGCTGAGGCCCTTTTATTGCTGCTGTTGTCGCCGTGATTGGGTTGTGGTGGCGGCGGTGCAGCACCAGGGGCGCCGCTGGAATGTCGAGGAAACAATGGCGTCCGCGGCGTGGCTGAGGATGTTGATGGTGTCTGGTCCGGCGTCTGCGGCAGTGGCGAGGCCAGGATGTGTTGCATCTTCATGCCGCCGCCGCTGCTTATGGACCTCTGATGCTGATGCGAATGTGGCCCGTGGTGCGTCGGGTTCGACTGCCGCAGCGGCGGCTGCAACTCCGGCTGCAAGGGCGTTACGACGTGGATGAAACCAGGCGCCGCGGTCCTAAGCATACGATACACCTCCAGCCCTTCCTCGTCCAGCGCATGGGCGTCCTCAACAACACGGATGATCTGCTCCCTGAGGGCCGGCTGGACCATTGGATTGCGCATGTGGAAGCGCCACTGGATGATGCGCGTCGCAAAGCGTGCCGCCCACGTCTCGTCCGTCCGTGGGCCGTGGGCTTCTTCGTACCGGGACTTGTGCATGTAGACGGGCTTGTTGAGCTCTACCACGAGCTGGACGAGCAGCTGCTGCAGCCTGGACTTAGTAGAGTCTGGTGAGTCAGAGTGTGAAGAGCGGGAGCGCTCTGGCTGCTGCTGGCCAGCCTCTCTCTGGGCGAGCATGAGCCCGCGCACCACACGCTCGAGGGACTCGCCATCCGGGCATGGCCCCCTGTCCATGCGGCTGTGGGCGGTGCCGTAGGCGCTGTTGAACTCGCGGGCAATGTTGTCCTGGAATAAGCGGAGAAGCTCCTCGTCCGGGTCGCCTTCCTTGATGCAGGGGTCGAACTCGTGGAGATGGAGGAAGAGCTGGAGAAGGTAGATGGTCTGTACGAGGATGATGGTGTCGAGGCTCTCGTCAGGAACTGGGTAGCGAGGCTCCGTGAGGGCAGCGACGACGTCTTCGTCTACGCGCCATTGGATCTGCAGACACCAGTACGACGATAGGCCAGGTATTCGCGCCCAAGTATCCGCAACAGTATTGCCCCTCATCTCAAGGCGACAGGGCGTGAGTGGGAGACGGCACGACTGCCGAGACGGCGCAGGGTTGAGGCAGGAGGGGGAGAGGTAGGTGGAAGAGGAGATAACGAGTGACTGTGCTATGGGAGCTGGTCGCGAGAGTGTGTTGATGGGCGCAGCCGAGGACGGGCTGGGGGCAGACAGAGAACAACGGCCTGGTGCATCCGGTAGACTCGGTGGGCTGGCGGATGGACTGAAGAAAGGAAGGCTGGGTGGTGAACGATCAGGGTCAGGTGAGTAGAGGGGGAAGGTAAAAAAAAAGAGGAGTAAGCCGTCCCCTGGCAGTGCAATAATCTGGAATGAGATTTTTGGCCCTCTGCTTCTGGTTGTCTTTTTTCTTTTTTCTTTTTTCCTCGTCACCTTCCAAGGTCAATTGGAATCCTACTGGGGGCCCTCGTTCGGATTGGGCAGCAAGTATGGGATAATCGAATAGGTGTGCTATGTTATGCTGTATGCTGTACACCGGTGAGACCAAAAAGGTTCAGGCCAGGTCTGGGGGCAGTGGCTGCGTGGTGGGAGGGTAAATGATCAGCGCCTGGATGTGGGCGTGTGGGTGTGGGCGGCTGTCGCTCGTCGAGCTCGACCTGACCTCGGAGGGAAAAGGTTTCCCGCGCTGGGCTGGGGGGGAACGGCCCGCCCCTTCCCGCTGTGAAACAGGGTTGGCAACGGTTGGTCTAAGACTTTTTTTTTATTCTTTTTCTTTTTCTTTTCTTTTCTTTTATTTTCTCTTTGTCTTTTCTTTCTTCCCCTCCTACAAGTACAGGCTGGGTCAGGTGAGGTTTTATTTATTTTCTCTCTCTCGCACCGGACCACTGCAAGCAGCATCAGAGAGAGAGAGCCAAGGACTGAAGTCAGTTGGGGGGCGGGTGCATGCATCAATCAGCACTCCTCTGCCGCGGTCTTGTCATGCATTCAGAGGGCAGGGTTGAGATGGAAAAGAGCCGGATATGCACGGTTCCTGCTGCTGCTTATTATTAGACCACCTGTGCCTGTGCCTGTGTGCCTGTTGCCATGGGATGGCATCAGCGAGGAGATGATCTATCTGGCTTACATGCATACTTCATACGTAGGCACATATATCAGCAGTGGCAGGTAATATCAGAGGCCACGCATCCGTGCGGCAGTCAGCCATGTCGAGCATCCATCTGCTCGTGGACCAGGTTGCCGGGGGAAAGGCCGGCGGCATTACATGTTTTCTCCCATGAACTCGTGGTCCGTGTACCAACTGACAGACAACGGTCAGCGCAGTCAGTAACTGCAGTCGAGAGCCTGGCAAGGACAGCCTGCATGGAACAGCCGCCTGCACATAACTTGACAGATGCAGTGCATGCTCTCACGTGCTTCTTCTCACGATGGCTTCAGGCATGGGCGCAGCCTAGAAACCCTAGAAGATCTAGACCACCATGCTGCACGAGCCATGGACAAGTGTTCTTTAGCGGGATAGACACACTACGCAGTAGACTACGATTAGTGCGACCCACACACTGGGATCCGTATGGTGGGATAATTCCAATACGGCAGTGTTGTCACGATGTGGTTGACCACTGAAGCGTTGAACCGTTTGCACGCATTGCATGACCACGGCGATCGATCGTGTGTGCCATTCCCTACTTCGGCCTACAAGGTGGCTTGTCGTTCAAACAAGCGTTGTAAGGCTTGGGCCGGGGTTTCGTGCGAAGCATAATATCATACGATGTTTATACAATATTACAGTTAGTACTATGCATGTCCAGATGCGGAATACGAACAAACGCAAAGTGTTGCTCGCACCCGCTTGCCTACCATTCTTCCGCGGCTTTGTCTCGGAGAAGTGAACTGACACCTGGCGAGAGTGACGAGATCCACCGCATCGTCATGATAGGCTCGTCTCTCCCATGTCCGTGTCGACAAGGCAGGTCGTGTGCATGCGATGCGATGCCATGCGATGCGATTCGGTTCGAAACAACCCCTGCCCCCCTTCTCAAAGTATCTCCGGCTTCCGTCGCGTGCCGGGTGCAAATTTGCAGCCCGGCCGTTATGGGGCCCTCTCCACGGACAGGCGGAAGGCTCCGTTTTGCCAGGTACAAAATTGTCTCCCCAACAAAACAGAAAGAAAAGCATGTGACACTGACGTGATGACGCTGGCTGCGTGCGGTACATGCGGCAGTCAGTACTGTAGTCTAGTCACGCACAACAAGTCACAGCAAGTAAACACCACGCAACAATGTGACTGGCCGACCCAAAGCCTTGGGCATTTTGTCTTGTTGAAGCAATTATCTAAGACAAACCCCCACGGGGCGAGAGCATAACCAGAGAAAACAAGTGCATTGTGTGAGGGGTAAATTCGGCTCTAAGTCCCCAGTCTAATGTGATGCAACGGTGTTCGATGTACTGTAGTCTACAAGTTGTACGTACATACACCAGACTACTGCGTATGCAGCAGGCTTCAGGCTGCATGAATTGAAGGTTCTGCCCTGCTTCGAGTGACGAAATAGCTTTCCTGTCTCTTTTTTTTGGGGGGGGGGGGCACAGGGGTAAGAGAGAGAATGTGAGTGAACGAGTGAGACATGATCCCCCAATGCAAATGCGGCCAAGCCTCATCACCCATGCCGCCATGGAAGCCGCATCCAACCGCGTTTTTTTGACTGTCCACATGCCAGGCCAGGCCAGGTTGGTCGCGGGGTGGGCAAGGAATCTCCATCTCCAGTTGGACAGTCATGGAATGTCTTGGTAACAGGCAGTCCAGTTCCACGAGGGAGTGGCCCCTTGAGGCGACCTTCCATATTATGTATAAGCCGAACTAGCCACGAGTTCCTGCTTTAGCCTTTAGCCTCTTCCCCTCCTGATCTTCTGGCCTGCCATTTCCCCTTCCCACTTCCCACCTCCACCTCTAGCTAGACTACCAACCCAACCTCTCGGTACTTCATCATACCAAACCCCCCCTCGCATGGTCGACCAAGGGGTATAACTTCCCCCTTCTTCTGTTTCTTCTTCAACGAACGAAACCAACCACCTGGCATCCCTTGATTTCAACCTCAAGGATGAGCTCCGCTGCCGACCTCCTTGCCGGCGACGGCACCCTGCGCCAGCGAACTGGTGTGACCTCCGAACCCGCCCTCTCAGCCGAGCACTCGGCCTCTAACCACCCTCTTGAAAAGGAGTCGCCCCGTCACGATGTCAATCACGGTACTCAGCAACATGGCGAACCTGACAAGCCCAACAAGACTTATGGGCGGACCCCAGATGGGACCGGTATGCCGTTCTTTAGTGCCGTTCTCTCTCCATAACTTCAGATGACATCAGGCTGATCAGCCCTTTGACTACATGCAGTCTTCATCGTTCCCACTACCCACGACATGGTCAGCCAACTCTTCGACCCCCGTGAGCCCAAGAATCTTTCCGATGCCGTCGTCATTGTGATCCTCGCCTTGCACGTCCTGTTGGCCTACTTCCTGCCCGCCGATCTCAGGAAGCCAGTCATGGCTGCCGTCTTCGTCTTCTGGAGAGCCTCGTACAATGTTGGCATCGGCATTCTGCTCAACGAACAGTCCAACGGTAAGCTGATGGTGACGTGGGCCAAACGCTGGAGGCTGTTTGTGAACCCGTCCACCGGACAACAGCCCAGGACATGGCTCTACAACCTCCTGAAGAAGGAGCTGGAGGCAAAGATCCCCGAGGACTACAAGTTTGAGGAGGCTCCGCTCGAGTACAATACCTGGCTCGTCTTCCGCCGGCTCGTCGATTTGATTCTGATGTGTGACTTTGTGTCCTACTGCCTCTTCGCCATTGTCTGCGCCCACGTGCCTGAGGGTGAAACCCCCATGGTCTTCTTGTGTCGCTGGGTTGTAGGCGTGGCACTGTTCGTGTTCAACATCTGGGTCAAGCTTGATGCCCACCGAGTAGTGAAAGACTTCGCTTGGTACTGGGGTGACTTCTTCTACCTCGTCGACCAAGAGCTGACCTTTGACGGCGTCTTTGAGATGGCGCCGCATCCCATGTACAGCAGTAAGCACTCCCCAAGCGCCCGCTCCCACCCTTTCTAGGGTACGCCCGGTCCCGGTCTCCTCTGCACGCCACTGCGATACCCTTTGTCTTGGCTGGCGGCCAGCGTCAGGACTGGCTGCCGGAATGCTGTAATAACCCATAAGAATATGGGGAATGACTTTTTGAAATCTCGTGATGGCTAACTCTCAATACAGTTGGCTATGCCGGGTACTATGGTATTTCTGCCATGGCTGCCAGCTATGAGGTCTTGTTCATCTCGATCGCGGCACATCTTGCCCAGCTTGCCTTCCTGGTCGTGGTTGAGAACCCACACATCGACAAGACATACAATCCCCCGGCCCCAAGGTCCAAGTCAGACTCGGAGCTGGACGCACCGGCCGAGCCCGTAGATGATGCGTCTAGAGAGGCACTGGCACCTGTGCACAATCTTCTTGGCCTCCGGAACATTGATCTCTTCCGCTCCACGGACTACTCTGTCATCGTGGCTTCAATCTATGTCGCCGTGCTTGCAATTGCCACCCCATCGACCCCGACTTACCAGGTGCTTTTCTTTCTCCATGCTCTGTTGTGGAAGGTGTGGTACTGTGTCGGCATCGGCATCCTCTTGACCCTGCAATCAAAGGAGAAAATGATCACACGCCACTTTGTCAAGTACGGAGAGAGCGCCGGAGAGGCCTGGCGACAGTGGAAGGGACTGTACCACTTCAGCATGACTCTCTCCGTGGCGTCCTTTTGCGCGGTCTGCTGGAAGATGTACAGTCTGCCGGAGGACTGGGCGCACGGCTGGGTTCTGTTGAGACATGTCATCGGTGTCAGTCTCATCGCTTTGCAAATCTGGACGTTCGTGAGCGTCTATGACTCCCTTGGCGAGTTTGGCTGGTTCTACGGCGACTTCTTCTTTGACCACAAGGCGAAGCTGACCTACAACTCTATCTATCGCTTTCTGAATAACCCCGAGCGCATAATAGGATTGGCGGGTCTGTGGGGTGCCGCGGTGATCACTTGGAGCAGATCTATCGCATTGTTCGCTCTCCTGAGTCAGATTCTTACCATGGGTCACATCGAATTCGTTGAGAGACCACACATGCACAAGGTGTATGGGTCTGGGAATCTTCGAGAGGAGGCTGGCCTCACCAAGTTTATCAAGAACTCTCTTCCTCCCCCAGTCAAGGGTTGGTCCTCTAGCGTGGACAAAGTTTTGGATGAGACTAGACACTTCGTCGACGATGTCATCACTACTGCCGGCCCGATGCTTGCAAGTGGGGTGTCGAGCATTGCTCGCGATACCACAGCGCTTTTTAACAAGTACCCAGCCCGTCTTACCATCACGCGGATCCCTCCTGACTTGGCCGGCCTCAATCCCAAGGACTACTCGTTGAGCCTCACCGGTACCTCTGCCACGGCACCACTGGGCGAGAGGGCAACCGGGAAGGAAAGTCTCACGGCCCGCGTGGACAAGGACTTCAAGACACACGTATTTGAGTATGGCGCTCCCATCAGGGTCAAGTGGGCGGCTCCCGCAAACCATAGCAAGAAGGACTGGGTCGGACTCTACATGGTCACCGACAATCGATCGCGCGAAGTGACTGAGGTTCCGTCTTTGGGCCGCTGGATTCCCACATCCCCAGGGTTCTATGGCGAAGCCGCCAACATCGGCGCGGTCAAGTGGGACGAGCCGGTCCCCAACTCAGACCTGGTCTCGGGTGAGATGGTGTTCGAAGGCGACAAGCTCTGGTGGACTCAGGGTGTGTTTGAGTTCCGCTACCACCACGACGGTACCCATCAGGTCATGTCGGTCAGCGAGCCGTTCGAAGTAGGCATCGGCCGCTTCGAGGAGGACGATGAGGCAGCGATCGAAGCGGCCCTTCTCCCTGTCGTGCGCAACTGCCTGGACCGCAACAGTGACATCGCGCCCAGCACGGTGGACGAACGGTTTGGTAGCCACGTGGAGAGGGACAGCAAGTATGCCAAGCGCGTCGTATACGCGATCCGCAACATGTTTGGCATCGAGTTTGCACCGGCAGTGGTCCCAGCGGATGGCAACGTGAGGAGATTGGCTTGGAGGGTTTGTAATGCGAAGCAGGTTCTGGTACGTCTTGTGCTGCCCAGTTTGTGTTTGGATTCAGGACGAACCAAGATTTTCTAACTTGTGCTCGACAGGCACCTTACTCCATGTCACAGTCCAAGGGACCATCCACACCCACAACGGACAAGTTCCCCGAGGAGCTGTAGAGACACTTTGTCAATTGGTAAGGAAGGATTTTGTAGGCGAGGACAGTGCATGGTAACATTTGAAGCATTAGTGCTGAGGGAAGTTTTGCTTTGAGATACCAGTCTTTCGCATACTACGGCGCGGTTGATTTTGTGCATTGCTTCGATGGAAGCAGGTTGTGTACATATGGCAGGCGTGGTGGACAAAAGATAAATCTCGTACACCGCAAAGATAACACTGCATTGTGTGCCCGTATGCGAATTGTCAATGCCAACTTCTGGTGCAGTGATGTGTCCGACTTGTGATGGATGGCCTAGAAACTGCCGCGCTCTAATACTGCAAGGGCAAACCGGCTTGAGCTGTTGAATGGTGAAGCCCCTTATCAGCCACTCCGATCTCGCACACCTCTACACCTTAGGACCCCTTCTTCGAAATGGATTTAATGATAATACCCCTTCTTAACAAATTCAACAAAATCGGCTCACAATTGTGGTGCAAACCCTTCCGCCTCCTTTCCTTTTCATCTCTCTCTTCTCGGGTGGGTGGGTATTTGCGATTGCGTCATCCGAGCCACTCCACCGGGAAACGATCAGACCTCTAGCCTAGGAAGAAATCTTTTGACGCATATTCTGTCTCGCCTTGCGAAAAAGTGAAAAAGAGTGCTGAGAGGAAAGAAGTGAGGTGGGACGGTGAAGGAAAAGAGAGAGAAGGAAGGAAGATGTTTTCGAGAGTGGCAAGGAGGCAGCTCGCGGCCTCCCAGCGGCTGGGCAAGGAGTTACGCTGCAGGGAACATGGTCGCCTGTTCTCAACAACTGTCTCGAGACAGGCTGATTTTGCGCATGTGGTGAGTGCTCTACTGCATGGGCTATGCGTTTCTTGATGGCAGTTGTGAGATGATCGTCGTGTCGATATGAGGCCAGAAAAGGGCTGTCATCTGCTGCTCGACGGCAGCAATGGGATTCCAGCTCACATCGTCTTAACTACTCACGGCAACCTCGTCTCATAATTTCCTTCTTATCTGGCGAACTTACTGGAAAAGTTCCATGAAAACATACTAACATGCCCACCAGGTCATCGGCGGCGGCGTAGTCGGCCTCGCGATATCGCGGGCCCTCGCCCAGCGCAACCCAAACACCCTCCTGCTGGAGCGACACCTCCAGCCAGGCCAGGAGACCTCGTCGCGCAACAGCGAGGTCATCCACGCGGGCATCTACTACGGCGCGTCGACCCTCAAGACGGCCCTGTGCATCCGCGGCAAGGAGCTGCTGTACGACTACTGCGCGGCGCACGCCGTCCCGCACCGCAACACGAGCAAGTTCATCGTGGCGCAGACGCCCGCGCAGCGCGACGCCCTCGAGCACGTCCACAGGCACTGCACCGAGGCCCTGGGCGGCCGCGTCCCGGTGCGCTGGGTGGGCGCCGACGAGCTCGCGCGCCGCGAGCCGCACGTCCGCGCCGACGCCGGCTGCCTCGAGAGCCCGACGACGGGGATCGTCGACAGCCACGCGCTCATGGTCGCGCTGCTGGGCCACCTGGAGGACGCGGGCGGGACGTTCAGCCCGGGGAGCAGGGTGGTGGGCGTCTCGCCGCTCGGGGGGAGCAGCCCCGCGAAGGGCAGCGGCGGGTGGGAGGTGGCGGTGCGGGACACGCAGTCGGGCGAGGAGAGCACCATCACGGCGGACACGCTCGTCAACGCGGCGGGGCTGGGCGCGTGCGACGTGCTGAACATGGTCGTGCCGGAGGCGCGGCACATGCGGACGTACTACGCCAAGGGCAACTACTTCTCGTACGGGGCGTCGGCCCCGCGCGTCGGCACGCTCATCTACCCCGCGCCGCAGGCCGGCGCCGGCGGGCTGGGCACGCACCTGACGCTCGACATGGGCGGGCGCGTCAAGTTCGGCCCGGACGTCGAGTGGGTCGACTCGCCCGACGACCTGGCCGTCAGCGGCGGCCGCATGGGGGCCGCCACGGCCGAGATCAAGAAGTACCTCCCCGGCGTCGACGTGGGCGCCCTGACGCCCGACTATGCTGGCATCCGGCCCAAGCTGGCGCCCGGGCAGGCTGTCATGGAGGGCCGGGGGTTCAATGACTTTGTCATACGTCGCGAGGAGGGGTATGAGGGCTGGGTGAATCTGCTTGGGATCGAGAGCCCTGGGCTGACGAGCTCGTTGGCCATTGGGGAGATGGTGGAGGGGTTGTTGTATAGATGAGTTCTGGCATGTCATATATATATAGAGACATATTCCCACTGGCTGGAGCAAATAGCAACGGACGGATCAAACAGGTGTGGTATCAAGAATTACGCGACGCTGGCCTGTTACAGTGAGGTTGGAAGCAATGGTGCAGTATGGCTGGAACCACAAGGCTTGGTGTCAATGCAATAGACTTCACTGCCGCCAAAGATTTCTGTGTCTGTGGCAAATCGGCCGACTCTCAGTATTCATGCCTTGGCTCACTCTTGTCGGAAACGTAGCTCAAGCCAACATAATTTGGGCCCAATCCTCAAAGTCAATCCGCTCTTTTCGCATTATCAATCTGACCTATATAAGCTGCGTGGTCTTCGGCACTACCATTACTTACTCGCACACACCAAGGGCCCAAGGAGGATCCCTAGGGCAAAATTCAAAAACATGTACACGTGTGCAAGCAAGCAGTATAACAAAACAGCGAACTTTTTCCCGACCCATGCTCTCGGCCAGAGAAGTAATAGACAGTAAAAACAAGACGAGTAGAATAAGGGCACACCGAAGAAAGGCTATCGCGAGGGGTTTGGAGCTGACTTTGACATGCAGGAATTCAACGGGCCCCAAGAAGAAAAACAAGGAAAGAACGCCTATAGGCAGACACGAGGGATTTCCAAATGCCGTGCTGCATTACCCGTCCCAACGCCGATGCGCCGCCAATGATGATTTGCAAAGCCTCCCCCCTGGTAACGTATAAAAGCCCCTCAGGCCCTTGCTGGGAAGAGATGTCACTCTCGAGACACACAAACCAGCCGTGAGCATGTCTCTCATCGCATCTCCATGCTGGGAAAGACCCTCCTGCTGAACAAGTCGACGTGGAACTCGTAGATACCATCTACGGCACCGATGATTCTGGGGCGAATTTGTCAGTACAGTCTTCTTTGGTGAACATGCCGAGCGGTGGTCACTCACAAGATACGGCCGTCCTCACTCCAAGCCAGTCCAGCCGTGTCGTCGTCCTCGCGGTCGACCCGTCCACCAGGCATGGTAGCCAGACGGTCCAGGCGAGTCCGCCCAAGCCGGCTGGTTGGCTCGGCCTCCATATCCCTATCCCTCAGCATGTTGCTCCAGACCGAGAGGTAGTCCCGCGTCCTGTTCCCAGTTGACTCGCCCTGACCCGGCTCGTAGGGCCCGTCTCCGCTCGAGGCCGGCGCACCGCCTTCAAATGCTGATTGGTACAGGGCCTCGAGATCCGTGTACGAGTTGTTGATGTAGACTTGGCGTGGCGATTCGCCACTCTGGGGGAGCACGAGTGGTGCACGAAGAGCCCGGATCGAACCACCAGAGAGGCGGTGCCTCTCTGCCTCGTCTACTGCCAGACGGCGGGCGCGCACCCGCTCTGACTGCTCGCGCAGACGGTCGGATTGGTCGCGCAGGCGGTCGCGTTGGCTTTGAATGTCGCTCAGAATGTCGCCCACTCGGCGGGAGTTACTCGTCTCAGAGCGGAGTCTGGAGCTGGTGTCGTTCAGGGCCAATGCAGTAGCATTCTCGCGTTGCTGTCGATTGTTGTGGAGGCGTTCCATCAACCTCGACATGTTGGAACCGGATGTGGAGCTGTTTCGAGCAGCAGCCTGCTCCCTGCGCCTGCGGTGCTCCTGGAGTGCCTCGATAACCATTGTTTCCTCCGGGGTCAAGGGCGGGTGATAGTCAGTGGCTTGCCGCCGTGCTGCCCGTCGATTCTCCGCAGTCGAGATGCTCGAGTAGCTGAGTTCTCCACTATCGTTACGTTCTAGTAGTCGCGGGTCGATGGAACCCCTCTCTGTCACCATAATCTGTTCGAAATCGTCGTGATCGTTCAGACTTAGCATCTGTCGTGAAACGTAATTGCTTCGAATGTCCGCAATGCCGACGCGACCTCGGTGTTCTGTCCATGCCAGGAGGTCGAATGGACCTGGGCAGAATGCCATATCACGAACGGCACCCACGTCTTCTTTTGACCTTGACGAAGTAAAAGCCGTAATGAGGGGGTCAACGCCTGGCTCAGTAAATGAAGCAGTGTCGAATATCGAGATGACGCCGTATTGAGTCCCGACAGCAAGGAATCGACCGGTGTTTGAGAAGCACGCCGCAAAACTTCCTCGCTGATCGGAGCGATCCTCTTTCCGCTGACCTTTGAGTGGTATCTTGGCACATAATCTCCACTCGAAATCCTCCTTTCGCGTGAACAGGCCAGGGCAAGGGTTGTGCCTTATCACTCTCTCATGGACGTACAAGTAAGGGTCATCGCAAACAGCAGCAAGCAACCGGCCGTCCGGTGATATCAAGGCGCGATTGACACAGTCTGGATAGGCCACCTCATCCACCGCGTCCTGGTCCTGCAGTCCCACTATCGTGACATGCTTGTCGTTATTTGCAAGAATTGCCACTGGTGTAGAGTATGCACCGTCGAAACGTCCGTCCTTGGTGTCTTGAGGAGCCCACAGCGTGATGCAATTCACGCGGTCCCTACCAAATGTCTTGGATCGAGCGTGCAGACTCTTATCGGAGTTTGGCTGCGTCCTGGGACTGGCGGGAATCAGGGGTGGCATGGAGTCGTCGCTGTCGTTGTTGGAGGTCGGGTCTATGCCTAAGTGTAGGCGTTCGTCTGGGGAGCCCGCATGAACAACGAAATCATGGAAAGAATCGAGCCAATGGTCTTGGTCGCCGTTGTTTCCCGGACCGTTGTTGGCGGGAGAGCGACGATATCTCGAGAACAGGTCCCTTTCGACATTACTGCGGCCGCGGTCACGACCTTGACTGCCATCTTCCACCGGTATAGCCACAAATTCACCGCTCTCACCGCCGGCGCATATCCAACCGTATTTGGCCACAAGGCATCGAGGCGCAAAGTTGAGGATCTTGATGGTTTCGCTTTCGTGTGACGCAGTGTCGAGTTTGTGGATCTGGTTGTTGTCGTTTCCACCGGGATAGTAGATGTGGCGCGGCGTGGAGAGGCCGATTTGCGAGCGCAATTGCCAGTGTCTAGGACAAGAGGTTAGACCACGGCATCATGGCGAAACAGTGGCAGGAACCAGAACATACTCGACGCGCAGACCGATACGGTAGTGTCGCTTGGGTTTGCGGAGGATGAGGGCGTCGGTTGGATGATATCTACATGCGGACATCCGTTAGCCAAGCCGCGTCCCCACCGCAGGGGGGTGAGCAAGCACAGCGTGTGAGACACACACAAAGAGAGGATGCGTATGCACGATGTGGCAGAGGCTCTATCAAAAAAAGGGGTTGAAGGGGCTGGGGGCCGGTTGCATACATTCTATCGTCCGTGACGGCCATGGTGCCGACTGCGAGGCTCAACCTCAAGGCTGCCGAGTCATGGGGGTGATGGGGGTGGGTTGCAGATGAGCAGCTGAAGTTGACAAGTTGGCCGAGATCGCAAGGTCGTCAGCGTCAGGGTGGCGAGCGAGGCTGCTAGGTGAGACGACCGGATCAATAGGTGCTGGAGCCCAAGTAAAGGCGAGGCCAGGCAAGGCAAGATGAGGTTGGATGGCGAGGTTGAAAGCTGAGAAATGATCGTCCCAGGCGAAGGGCGAGGCAAAGAGGAATCTGGATGACGTTCATTTGCCAGCACCCAGCAGAAGCAGTCAATGAGGCGGCAACCTTCCGTTCCCACATAAAGGATAGCTGCGACAGGGGCGGGCAGGTACTTGCGGCTACTATGCCCACCTGGTGGAGGCACAAAGTACCTCCCCCCGTCCACGCCCGCCTTCTCCAAATCTTGAGGGCGTGGATCTCGATTTTCCATGCATTTGATGGACCTTCACCCAAGCACCGGCGTCACAACCATCGTCAGCCCCGACTGCTTGGTGAGAGAGGCTCAATTGCTTGTGATAGCCCCAGATGGTCTGTGGAACGAAATGCAGTCCCTCCTGCACCTTCGCCTTTCAATTATTTGACCACGTACAGCCCCCAGGGCATGTAGATAGTACAGAATCTATCGTATTCCACTGCGCCTATGTCTGCTGCACTCACTGTAACTGACTGCCGAGGTTCGTCCGTGTGCGGTGCAGTCGGCATCCATCCGTTGCTGGGTGATACGTACAGTAATCGCAATCAATTACTTCGCCTCTTGTTGGCTGGCCCTCTCTCTGAGCCTTTTTTTTTTCTTCTTCTCCCCCGGTGCTGAGCACAAACAGTACAGGGGCCCTTGTCTGGGTGCTCGAGGTACGTACCTATCTGGTCTACCGTTACTCCCTGCTCCCTCATGCATCGCAGCAAAATTCGCAGTGGCAGCTGGTAGCTAGAGAGCCCACATATTTTCCTAGGAAGCACGGGCCACCCATCGGCTGGGGTCGGGCAGGCAAATCTTTCGGGAAGCTTCTGTCTTGCGGGCTGGCGGGTTGGGGGGAGTCGGCGGCTCATCGAGCGAGCGTCATTACCTTGCTCGACCATTGGCAAATATTTTCTGAGCTTTTTTCACCTCTGCTCCGTCCATCCCCAACCACCAAGTCGAACACCAGCCTGTTCTCCCTTCCCTCAACCCCATCAGCAAGAAACGTCCTGTTTCTCTCCTTCTCACACTCTTCATCTTCTACACTCGGTATTGTAGATTATCTTTCTTTAATTAGATCAAGATGCTCGCCTCGCGCATGTCCAGAGCTGTAAGTCCACGCGCCCGTCCCTCTGGTGATCTCGTGTGCTCGCCACCGAACGTGATGTTCTCGAGGCTAATACTCTTGTTCCATCAACACAGCTCCCAAGAGCATCGCGCTCTGCAGGTCTCCTGCGCAAGACCGCCTCTCCTACCTTTGCTCGCTACCAATCAACAGAAGGCAAGGTCCAGGGCGCCGTGATCGGTATCGATCTCGGAACCACCAACTCTGCCGTGGCCATCATGGAGGGCAAGACCCCCAAGATTATCGAGAACTCAGAGGGTCAGTATCTCTCTCCTTCCCGGACTTCGAAAAGCGAGGCCGACTAACACTGCTTCCAGGTGCGCGGACAACGCCATCAGTGGTCGCTTTCGCTGAGGACGGAGAGCGTCTCGTCGGTGTTGCCGCTAAGCGTCAAGCCGTCGTGAACCCCGAGAACACACTTTTCGCCACCAAGCGATTGATCGGCCGAAAGTTCACCGACGCTGAGGTCCAGCGGGACATCAAGGAGGTGCCTTACAAGATCGTTCAGCACACCAACGGAGACGCCTGGGTGTCGTCCCGTGGCCAGAACTACTCTCCATCCCAGATTGGTGGTTTCGTCCTGCAAAAGATGAAAGAGACTGCCGAGGCCTACCTCAGCAAGCCCGTTAAGAATGCCGTTGTCACTGTCCCCGCCTACTTCAACGACTCCCAGCGTCAAGCCACCAAGGATGCCGGCCAGATTTCTGGCCTGAACGTCCTGCGTGTCGTGAACGAGCCTACTGCTGCTGCCCTGGCCTACGGTCTGGAGAAGGAGGCTGACCGCGTTGTCGCTGTTTACGATCTCGGTGGTGGTACCTTCGATATCTCCGTGCTCGAAATCCAGAACGGCGTCTTTGAGGTCAAGTCTACCAACGGTGACACCCACCTGGGAGGAGAGGACTTCGACATTCAGCTTGTGCGACACATGGTCCAGGACTTCAAGAAGACCTCTGGACTTGACCTGTCTGGCGACCGCATGGCTATCCAGCGTATCCGTGAGGCTGCTGAGAAGGCCAAGATTGAGCTGTCTTCCTCTCTGCAGACCGACATCAACCTGCCCTTCATCACCGCTGACGCCTCTGGTCCCAAGCACATCAACCTCAAGCTGACCCGTGCCCAGCTTGAGAAGATGGTCGACCCTCTCATCACCAGGACTGTTGAGCCCGTCAAGAAGGCTCTCAAGGATGCCAACCTGCAGGCCAAGGACATCCAGGAGGTCATCCTGGTCGGTGGTATGACCCGTATGCCCAAGGTTACCGAGGTTACCAAGAACATCTTCGGACGCGACCCTGCCAAGTCTGTGAACCCTGATGAGGCCGTTGCCATCGGTGCCGCTATCCAGGGTGCCGTGCTCTCCGGTGAGGTCAAGGACCTGCTGCTTCTGGACGTTACCCCTCTGTCCCTGGGTATCGAGACCCTTGGCGGAGTCTTCACTCGTCTCATCAACCGAAACACCACCATCCCCACCAAGAAGTCCCAGGTCTTCTCCACTGCCGCGGACTTCCAGACCGCTGTCGAGATCAAGGTCTACCAGGGTGAGCGTGAGCTTGTGCGGGACAACAAGATGCTCGGCAACTTCCAGCTCGTTGGCATTCCCCCTGCCCACCGTGGTGTTCCCCAGATTGAGGTTACCTTCGACATCGACGCCGACTCTATTGTGCACGTCCACGCCAAGGACAAGTCCACCAACAAGGACCAGTCCATCACCATTGCCTCCGGATCCGGCCTGTCTGAGAACGAGATCGAGCAGATGGTGCAGGACTCCGAGAAGTACGCTGAGGCTGACAAGGAGCGCAAGGCTGCCATTGAGGCCGCCAACCGTGCCGACAGCGTTGTGAACGACACGGAGAAGGCCCTGAACGAGTTTGCCGACCGTCTTGACAAGACCGAGGCCGAGCAGATCAAGGAGAAGATCACCTCCCTGCGCGAGTTCATCTCCAAGAGCCAGGCTGGCGAGGGTACTCTGACTGCTGCGGAGATCAAGGAGAAGACCGACGAGCTCCAGATGGCTAGCTTGAACCTCTTCGACAAGATGCACAAGGCTCGTGCCGAGTCCGGCGAGCAGACCTCCAACACCGAGGGTGCTACCGATGGTGCTGCCGAGGGCGAGAAGAAGGATGAGACCAAGTAAATCGAGTCTCCGCGAAAACGGATCAGCGATGTTTTTATACCCCTTTCACGCCAGTTTTTGGTCATGTGTGTCTAAGCAGCGCGGGAGCATGATAGACCTCTTTTCTTCGACCCTGTATCCACTCTGTACTCATACTCCCCACCCTCCTGGCAGCTTGATAAGCCGCCAAACCTCCTTTTACGCTACTTTATTCCTGTGTCTAATCACCAACTGGGCGGTGACGGCGTTCTGAGCATCAAAACAACTTTTATTTTTTTGCGGTATTTTGGGACCCAGGGTCATTTGAAAGGGTTCTGGATGACACTACGACGGCATGGTTTTGGGGGGAAAGAGATCTCTCGAAATGTGTGTACAATTGTTAGATGTTGATGAAAAGGCAAATAATATGACAAACCCCCCTCAACCATCTTGGCTTGAAAAAAAACTTGTGTAGTGCCTGTCATATCGTGAAGACATCAATTGCTCCGTGTGAAAAAGAAACGCCATAAATATCGCGTCGCTCATGTCTCTGCTACTGAAATTACACGCCTCGTCCTGCCCTCTTGGGACAGAAGCTCTCGGAGAGCTCCCGTACCTCCGAGTCCATCTCAGTCAGAAGCCGCTTCAGGTCATCCGGCCGCTCCAAGAAGGAGACCAACATCCCGGCCTCAAGGTGCCACGCGACGTGACAGTGCAGGACCCAGATCCCCGGGTTGTCGGCCCGGAAGCGGATGACGACGTGGGACTCGGCCGGGACGGTGAAGGTGTCCCGCCGCAGCGGGTTGGCCAGGTTCCATGTCGTCGCCGTCGCCCCCGGCGCCGCCGATGCGGCAGCAGCGTCGTAGCGGCCGGGGCCCCAGCCCACCACCTGCACGCTGTGGCCGTGCATGTGGAACGGGTGCTCCATCGCGTCGAGGCTGTTGATGGCCACCTGCACCGCGCCGCTGCCGTCCGGCACCAGCAGCACCTGCTGGTCCAGGCGGAACCCCCAGTTGTGGTACACGCCGTCGACGTCTGCGGTGAAGTTCGCGTCTGCAGCCTGCCACAGGGTTGCGTCGCCTTGGTAGGGGCTCCAGGAGGTCTGTATTTGTGGTTAGTGTTTGAAACTAGTGGTCTGCTGGATAGTGGTGGGAGTTTCGTCAGTGCTGCTCACCTTGTTGAGGAAGATGCGGTTGATCTCGCCGACCTGGCGGAACTGGAAGTCTACGATGTGGGTTGGGTCGCCTTCGGCCAGCTCGTACGCTGCTGCCCGCCGCATGGGCTTGGGCATGTCGAAGGGCATGTCGCTGCAGCCCCACGGGTTTGTTGCCGTCTCTTTCATCTCAGCTGTATCCGCATCTCCGTCTCGTCTCGCCACCCCTCCCGACTCGTCTTCGCGTTCATACCGCAAAATGCCTTTGGCCTGATACCCTATTGACTCTAATCCCTTGCTAGTGTACGTACTGTACGGCAGGAAGCACTCCTCCTCCAGTGCTGACCTGATAGCATAATCTCCTATTTTTTCCGTCGCACTTATGATCACGCTGTATCTTTGTCCAATATTCACATGCACCCCTTGGCTGACTATCGGCTCGACCTCGATCCCGTCAATCTCCACTATGGTAAGCGGGTGTCTGTCGATGCTGAACCAATACGAGAGGTACGAGGAATGGTTGATCAGCCGTAGCCGCATGGTCGTCCCAGGCCGGATGTTCGTCGTGTACACCTGCCCACCGGTACACCCCGGCTTGTTCTTCTGACGAGACGACGAGTTATACGTAGTCGACACGACAGAACAGTCAAACGTGTTCTGGCCATTGAGCAGCAGGTTATCACTGAGCGGCTCGACGCCCGCCTCGGTCGGCTCCCACGGCGACGACGCCGCGAGGTAGTGCCCGACCAGCTCGCCCGCGTAGGCGTGGTGGTTCTCGCCGAGGAAGAGGATCCTCTCCGCGTCGGCGCGGGGCACCAGCTCGCGGGGGTCGCGCACGACGATGGGCCCGTACAGCCCGTCCGTGTACTGCACGGCGGCGTGGGCGTGGTACCAGAAGGTGCCGCGCTGGCCGTCCACGACGAACTCGTACGTCCACTCGCCACCCGGCGGGATCCCGCACTGCGTCACGCCCGCGACGCCGTCCATCCAGTTCGTCCGCCGCTGGTCGATGCCGTGGAAGTGCACGCTCGTGGTGGCGTTGGGCAGGTGGTTCGCCACGCGCACGCGCACCGTGTCGCCCGTGCCGGCCTCGATCAACGGGCCCGGCGACTGGCCGTTCACGAGCACCATGGGCTTCCAGAAGCCGTCTGGCGCGGCGAGCCCCAGGCTGATGGTGAAGTTGTACTCCCTGACCTGCGGGGACCCGAAGGTGAACCCCGTCGCGAGGTCCAGCTCCGTCCTGTTGGTCAGCTGGGCTGCGGAGATGATAGGGAGGTCGTCCGGTATGCTGTGGGCGTTTGCGGGCCGGCTAAAGGCGTGCGAGAGCGAGGAGCCGCCGTAGTAGGGGACGCCAATCCCTAGCCCACAGCCGACGCCGAAAACGAAGGAGAGGATGGCGAGGATGAGCCCGGTCAGGGAGGTGATGAACGTGCGGAGCTGAAGCGTCTTCCACCACCTGGGCTTATCGTCGAGCTCGATTTCTTCAAAGTCGTCGTTGCTGTTCCTTGGCTTCTCATCCGGCCCTGTACTTTGTTTGTGTTGTCGTTGGGGAAATAAAACATTCTTGATGGATGTGACGAATGGTCCTGTCTTGGTGGACTCCCTCCACGTTCCCTGGTGGAGAAAGCCCTCGCCTTCGCTTGCATCCCTCGTCATCTTGAGGATTCATTCGGACACTGAGAATCTATGAAGGTCCATGGAGGTGTAATTACTATAGCCTGTAATCAATCATTTGGTAGTAGACTTCCTCGGACTCTCAGGAATGGAAATTCGCCGCCGCCACGCCAGCGTGCCAGGCAATCCCGCGTCAATACACAAACCACATTCCATAGGGACCAATTTTCACACACCAGGGGCGAGAAGGCGGGCGAGCCCACGCGCTGACTTAATTATTTTGTATTGCATAGCGTTTGGTTGATCTATGCTTTTTGTCGTCATACATGCCTACATATCGTCACCTCGAGACGATGACGAGGCGTCGCCGTTGAGTGGCATAATGTAAACAGAGCCCCTGACTACAAACCGGGACACTTGACAGACTGGTCCTCGACTTCGGCTCCCAATTTCCTGCCGCTGGAGAGTCTCCTAGCCCCTGCCGAATCCAAACCAGCCCTTCTTAGCAGGCTGTTTCTCAGCCTCCCCAGACTTGGCGTTCGTCTTGTCTTCAAGCACGTCCGCCCGCGCTGCTTGCTTCTGGGGGTACTGGACGTGATTGAAAGCCACATCCAAGAACATCGGCTTGATGGGAATCGGTTCCATTTTGGGAGGATAAGTGACAATGTTTTCGAGGTCAACACCTTTTGAGGGGTACTGGCCGAGCCTGTCGATCAGCGGGCGTTGCGCAGTCTTGGAGTCTCCCTTGTCAGCCTGCTTGCGCAGATTGGCAATTTGGACCAGCGCTCGGCTACGCTGCAGTTCTCCCTTCAAAAGGTTCTGAAGAAATTCGGCGTCTGGTCGGATGACCTCAATTGTTTTCAGGCCAGTATCCTTGCTTTCATTGTGCTTGGCAATTACTGGCAAAGCAGCCTGGCATTGATCATGAGCATGTTTGGTGAGGGCGAGTGCATTCGCAGGATTGCCAATAATTGTGTGGGACCGAGCAATCGCAAGAGACCTGACGGCGGATTAGCAAGCGGCTGGGACTATAGAGTCTGCAAAAACTTACTTCAAGGCGGTGAAATATTTGGACACAGCGTCAATCTCAGCTGCAAGATGCTCGTCCGCTGCGACACCTGGCAGTTCCTTTGCGGCATCGAGGATTTGTAATGTCTTGTCGTACACATTGGCCTTCTTCTCCAGCTGCTTGACTTGCTGGCTGTCCTTGATTGTGGGCGCCTCGGCGTTTGCAGCTTTGCCCTTCTTCAAGCCTGGGCCGTCTTCTAGCACGGCGCCATCCTGCTCCCCCAGCAAAACCCGATTCCGCCCTATCTGCCAACTCAGCAAATCGTACTTAAGCTTCGTGCGCAATATGGCCAGGTTCTGCATGCGCGGGTCACCCTGAGGCACGCTCTGTTGTTTGAGCTCGTCAATGGCCTGAACCGTCGCCTCAATCGCATAGTTGCTGATTTCCAGGACACTATCGTAGGCCTCAGCCTTGACGTTTGGTCGCAAGTCGGAGGAGGAACCCAGTTTTTGTGACAATTCCGCGGCGGCAGTCTCCAAGGCTGCCAGTTTCGAGGCGATCTCAGCGTCCTCCACAGGAACTTCCCTAGTCCTCCATGTGACAGTTCTCAGGGGCCCTCCATTGCTCATGTCGGAATCTTCGTCCTGTTTGAGGAATCCGGGAGCGACCTCTTCCACGCCGGAGAGCAAGGCATCGTCGGACTGTGGCAGATGCTTTTTCGCAAGAGACAGAAGCGAAAGCGATGTTGGTATGTTCTGCTGGCGCTGTGCAAACCGCAGAGGACTATCGACAGAGCCTGCGACAAAATCTCTGAAGGTATTACCATCCAGATTGGTTGATGGCAGCGCACTGTAGATGACCTTGGCAACACTGTAGTTGTTGAGGCTCTCCTCCCATTTCTTGGCCCGGAATGATGAGTCTCCATTCAGTACGGCCGCATATGCCCTCGCGCTTAGGACATCTGAAGTTGTTGCACCGCTGGCGCTGTCGGATAATGTAGATACGAGGTTCTCGACGACCTTGACGGCTTTCACAAGCTTCGAGACAATGTTGGAGCGGGTGTCGCTCGTGATGGTATCTCTTGAATGCCACGCCATGGACTTGGCCCAGCACCGCTCGGCTTTGAGGAGGGGAACATAGATGAATCTGGGGCATGAGGGTCAGTCTGACTTCTGTCTCTGCCTCTGCTGTCGACCGAGAAAGATGGTCGGGGCGGCGCACTCACTCATGGTTTTGCGCCAGCTGCGAAGGAGTTATTTCGACATTGGACTGTTTGCCTTGGCTCTTGCCCGGGATACCCAGCCTCTTCTTGGTGCTTCGGAGCCGCGTGGTCAGCTTTGATGCGTAGGTGGTGTAGTCGTTTGCGTAGTCGAGCAACTCCAGCCTCGTGTCGAGAATAACCTTTGTGGTGTCCATGATGGTCGCCCGTGCTTCTGAGCCCCGTTGAGTTGTCTATGTATGGTCTATGTCGACATGGGCATGAGAAGGCACAAGGTGGCAGTCGCGCAGTCGGTGGCCGAAAAATGCTATGCGTTGGTGGTATCGCTGTTGTGTCTGCGCCTAGGGGACATGAAGACGTGGAGGGGCTCTTGCTTCGATGTTCACTCATGCATCAATCGCAAATCGTGCCCCGCAAAAAATGACCTTGGGGGGGGGGGAGCTATGGAAGCTTGGGGTCGCAATCAGTTGGCACCAGCTGCAGTACGTACAGAGTACATGGGTACAGCAAACTCTTCTTGCTGCGTCTGACCTAATCAAATTAGCCACAGGGACATCCATGCTTCATTATAACACCGGAACAAGGATACTGTCTCCGCCGCCGTCTGTCTGCCTCCGTTATGCCTTTGCCGAGTACTAGCAGAGAGGCACAAAACTGTAGGCAGAGGCATTGCCTTGTCACACCCTTCGTATGTACATATATCGGATCAAGGTCGGCTTACCTAAGTACAGCAAGACCCCAAGGCCTAGCCATACCCCTGCGCAGATCACGTATAAAGCTCCCCGCTGGGACATCCAGAAGTTCTCTGCACGGAGGTAGCGATACTCTGTTGCGGTTAGGACATATATGTTAATTGCTGCGTATCGGTAGCTATCACAAGAGAGAAGTGTAGTAGGTAACATAGGTGGGAAAGTATGTCGCATTGCCCCTGCGTTATGTCCAAGGTCACAATTCCATAGCAGAACCCCCTTTCTCCTAAGTGTCTTGATTTTGGCAAGAACGTTCATATATACTCTTGCAAAAAAAAAAAAGGACACGTCTAGTGGCTGTCTCCCAGGCTGTCTTCTCGAAATCATAGCTAGGTATCTAAGTCCTGTCTTGATATTTTAGACGTAGCCATGGTGGCCTATATTCCTATCAAAAGCGTAGATAGCCAGTCTTGTCGGAACAAACATGTATAGTAAAAGCCAGGGTAGCGGGGAACAGTTGTCTTGCTGCCTTTGCTTCGGGACACCAGGCAATTTCCGCGACAAAATAATAGTCGCATCCCCAAAGGCGGTCATCTTTTCTCGAAATCCAAGACTGAGCTGAACCGATTTCACCAGAAACACCTCCTGGCCAGTTATTCAGTGCTTATTCAAGGAAAGGCTGGCTTATAAAAAAGGGACGGGGCCTTGGGTGCTTGCCTCTGATGCAAACCCCACTGCCACCGCCACTCCCAAATTCACACACGTTGAATATTTTATTGCTTGCTGGAATCAAGACCTTCTGCAACTCATGAGTGAATGAAGAGAAAGGCGATACCTAGGTATAATTGTTTGCTAACATTCTTCCACATGCCCTTGAGCTAAAACCCTCACGTCAAGCACCTGACTACTTGTATGAATAGGTCTGCACCAGCATCGAGTGAAATTTCTCCCACTCTGCCAGTCAGAGAGAGCAAGGATGGAAGTTCGACCGCTGCTTTCCTCCACACCACCATGCCCTTTGAAGGCCCGTCCAGCATCAATAGCAGCAAAAGAGCCAGGAGAGTCAAGACTGATCCCAGCGAGCTTGTACAGCCCCTCGAGCATAAGGCCCGTTCTCACATCGCTTTCCGAGTAGCGAGGTGTCCATGTTCTGCTTACTCAGAGTTGGGAGCTCAGTCGCATATGTAAGCCATTTCCAGTCGAACTGGGACCGACAAGGGCCTAGCTGATGGTATGCAATGATGATAATGTCCCATGACTCTTTCGTAGTCTCGCTACTAACCTCACTGGATTTTGTTTGATTTATTGTAACCGAATAGTCTGTCAAACAGACTGTACATGACCCTTGTGCGTCCCGACATTCGGTGAGAACGTGAGAGTACGTTGGGGACTCCCTAGGTGCCAGTTCTGGGATCCTCGTTCGTTGCGGCACTGCGTAGAAACGACGTTGCTGCAACCACTGCCCATAAGCGATTCTTCCTCTTGGCCTGGTTGAGAGTTTTAAGCGTGCTTTTGGTCGATGCGTTGTGACGTGATGACAAATTCCATGATCTAAGCGCTCAAGAGCATGGCGATTATCAGGGCCCGTTCCATTTAGGGAGAGTCTATGCGACACGGAAAGATAGAGCTCGTTCTGAATCACTCTTGCTGTGCACCTGATATCCCAGCCGCCGTTGTAGCTCGGCAAAGTAGTAGTAAGCTGTTCTAGGTTTAGGCCTCCCCCCAAGAGATGCTTGTTCACAGCGAGGCGAGCAAAATGAAAGCCAAGGTGGAACGTATCGCATACCTCGACCTTTGGCTTGCAGGGGGCCTCAAAATGGTCTTGACGTCCTGGTCCCCATGATGGAGAGAAACGATGGAGGGTATAGCAACGTTGACAGAAGAAGAGCTGCTCGCTAAGGTCCCTTTCTAGTAGTTGGAGTAACTCTTCCAGTTGGATCCCGTGTAGCTTTATTTTCGGAAATAGAATGTTGAACAAGAAAGTACAGGTAAGTGCAAAAGCCACTGCTGATCCTGATGAAAGCAAGCCCGAGATTTTGAGTAGTAGCTCTATGGGCAAGTTGAGGAGCAGTGATTGTGCCTGAATGCTGCGCCGAGGTTGACGACCTGGGAGAAGAATCCGTATGGGTTCCAGAAGTTTCAAAATCCCGCGCATTTTCAGGAAGAGTTGGTATTGTGACTTTTAGACAAAGAACACGACTGTGTGGAGGATGCCGTCGAAAGAATCTTGGAACCTGACTTCTTCCCTGTCGGACCGGTTGGGCAAACCTACCTACGATTCCTCCTATATCCCTACGGCAATTGAGTCTTATAGAGACCATTTGTTCAGAAAAGCAGCAGTAACCCAGCTATCCACGCAGCTAACACCTGATCAATGGGCAAAGAATGAGCTTGGGGGAGCTGTGCGAGCTTGGGGTCACAATCGGTTGGCACTAGCTGCCGTACGTGCAGAGTGCATAGTGCCTAGGTACATGGGTACAAGAGAAACCCCTGCAAAACCCGGACGCGGGTGGCACGAGCTCCCTGCGGTCCCGATCCGTCCTTTTTTTTCTCAGAGCGACCTTGCGCCACTGCCAGAAAGTCAAGAGATCATCGACGGCAGAACTCGTCGAGCACTTCCTCTACCCAGGCCCGAACCTGCTCCACCACAACGACAACTCAGCGCAGGTGGCCCCAACTCAAAGCTCCATCCTACAGCACAACTCTCCGCCGTTCCTACCGCTTTACCCTCATGACGAAAGCCTTCTGTCCATCCTGCTAGTGCGATCACTTCCATCCATGCTGCGCGAGGCTCTTCCGGGGACGGCGAATCTGTGAAAAACGGCGGCGCAGCAACGATTTATTACTTCAGCATGAAGCGCGTGAGTGGCGCATCCTTTAAAACCTCCTGGCGCTGGCTGGTGCGGCCAGTCTCACGAATTAATTCTAGACCAAGACTGCTAACGTCGACCAATTGCCTGTCCTCAGTCGTGCCGACATATAATGACCTGAATCGAAGCTACTCCAATCCTCCCCGATAGCAGTCTGCACCGTTGCCTCATGCCAATGCTTGAAAGAACGGCCGCAAGTCTGGAACCATGCAACTTCCAACGAGTGCTCCCACCGACAACACTCTCTCTCAAGTCGCACCGAAGACTTCATACCGCCTTCTGGCACCATGGCGCTGTTGATATCGAGTTGTCCAGTGTATGGCAAGCCCTCGTTCGGGAACCTCTCGAGTCGCTCAACTTTCTCCCCCTCTCTCGGTCTTCCAGGTCGGAGCCCCTGAGTGCCTCTGCCTTTTTGCTCGACTTCTTGAATCCCCAGAGCGCAACGTCCCTCCTGAGAAGACTGTCTCCCTCAGCTCTCGACAAGTACGAGCGGCCGAGGCTTTATCTTAGAGGTGCTGTGCCTCGGCTCTTTACATCTTCGGCGGCTTCAGCGCAGCATTCGCAGCAGTCCCCGGCCGGCAAGGCATCAGAAGCCTCTGCTGTAGAACATGAGTTTATGAACGATGAAGTGGCCTCTGAAGAGGAAGGCTTTGATGAAGATTACGACGACGAATATGATGAAGCGGAATCGCCCGCGTTTTCCGCCCAATCAGCGCATGTAGCCCCGACACGGCTGTCCAAGTCTCGATGGGAGGTGCTGCATGGCATATTCCAGACCGAAGATGACTCCCAATTTCTCCATGCATGGCGGCTGTACCACAATACCCAGAACATCGACCGACGCAGGGCGATCCGCAACGAGTTCATAGACTACGCAAAAAAATGCCGAAGTATGGACCAATTACTTGCCCTGGCAATCAAGTTCTCGAAGTGGGAGACCTTTGGAGATATCTGGGAACAGTACCCAGATGCACACCGTGCCAATGCCAGAAAACTCAATTGGGATCACATTGAGAGCGTCCTTTCCGTAGAGGAAATCGGAAACGGAATCAAGTCTCTCGTGTTTCGCATAGACCAGGCTAGCAAGTCTGTTGTGCGCGAGGATCTCGGTTTTACCAAGAGTCTGCTGGACAGGGTGATATTCCCATGTATTCGCAAGTACTGGCGAGGTTGGAATGCGGATGATCTCGCCCTGATGCTGCATTTACTCAAAGACCATTTGCTCTACGAAGATCTCATCTGCCATTCCAAAGAATTAGGCCCGAGTCTCACGACCAAACTTTACAGGCAGTATCGAAAATTGCCTGAAGTTAAGCTTCGCGGTCACGTCATGCGTGAAATGATGAACAAAGTCTTCTTCCCCGCTGACGACGCTGCTGGCATGGAAATGATGGCGAGGGACTGGCACCGACGATTCCCCAGACTTGATATACCCGGTTTCCGGCTCTACATGTCTTTCTATGCACGCCGCGGCGACGTGAATGCAGTGCAGCGCCTGTGGGATGAGTACACGACAGAGTATCCTACCCGAGGATCTCCTGTGGGCAGCAGGAACCCGGAATATCTTCCTCTGCTCCACGTCCAAGCGGTCAGGGGCGAGCTGGGCGAGGTACGGCGGGTGTTCGACACACTGCAAAACACCTACGGGACTGACCTCCCTGTCATTTGCTGGAACGTACTGCTCAACGCTCATGGAAAAGCTGGGGAGTATGATACGGCGGTTCGTGTCTTCAGCGTCTTGCAAGAAGCTTGCAAGCCTGATAAGTACAGCTACGGCACAATAATGGGCTTGAGTGGGTCAAGAGGAGATCTCGAATTCACACTCGAGCTATACCGAATGGCCAAAAATGATGGCATAGAGCCCAACCCGGCCATGGTCGATTGTGTTGTGGAAGCCTACTCCCAAAACGACAGGCACAATGATGCCGAGAGCATCTGTGTCATGACAACGAAAGCACATCGGTTCAAGTTGGAAGAATGTACTGTACTGTGGAACACGTTACTGTATCACCAGGCCTCTCGGCGCGACTTGACGGCCGTCAATCGCCTTCTCGTGGCGATGACTGAACACCAGGTGCCTTACAACAACGAGACATATGATCACCTCCTCCGAGGCCTGGCGCTATGCCGGCAGCCTCATCATGCGCTGTACCTCCTAACATCTGCTGTCAAAAATCACTCATTCAAACCGACGATAAGGCACTATGCTTTGCTGATGAGTGCGTTTCTCAGGAGTGGCCAATACACGGAAGCCCTCAGGAGCAGCACTATCCTCCGAAACTTGGGCGTACCGAAGAGCAACGAGACCATGGTTCGAGTTTTCAAAGCTCTAGGTGCGGAGGCCAAAAGGTCGCCAGGTGAAGACGACAGCAGGCAACGGTCTATTTTGACCTCGGCGTTGCGACAGTTCAGGAAAGCGATGGAACCTGCGCGGAAATCTAAGCAAGCGCCGCAGCTTGGTCGCGCATGGATTCAGCCACTTAAATTCCCAGACACTGTGGCGAGTCGTACAGATCTGGCCTCCGTGTTGATTTTTGTTTTCACACAAATGAGGCAGACCATGGCGGTACCAGAAATTCTGCAGCTGTGGCGGAACTCATCACCGGAGGCGGCAAACATGCAAGAGCCTCCATTGAAGCTGCTTGAGGCGCTGATGCTGTCTGCTTTCTACGACGAGAATTACACCGAAGTCAAAGAGCTGTGGCGTGTGATCCTCGACCGCGCCGTTCACATGAGCCGTGTTGCAGCACCCGGGACGACAAGGGAGGACCCCCTCCCATCCATGCGGTACATTCTCAATAACCCGCTCAAGACGATGCAGCGTATGTATGCCGCGCAAGGTGATGTCGATGGCCTGCGGGAAGTCATATCCTCAGTCCTTTCTTCCAAGTTCCGGCTGGATAGCAAGAATTGGAATTACTATGTTCAGTTCCTGGCCTCGATGAAGAAGTTCCGCGAGGCGTTCGTCGTGTGTGAGGAGCAGCTGATGCCGCACTGGCTGGGCTGGCAACGGGTGCGCAGCAAGTTAGCCGGTTCCAAGACACAGCTGCCACTCGACTTGCGCCGCAAGGGTGTTAACTCCAGAGTCAACCGTCCGATCTCGCACACTCTTTTGACCCTGACCAAGGCATACATGGACTTGGAGCAGATGGCGGCCTGGAGCCCTGAGGCGGATCGGCTGTTGAGCTACATCGTCGACAAGTGCCCTGGTGTGATGGCGGCTGTCAAGACCTTAGTGCGGACGGGTGAGGAGACGGAACGGAGGTTCTTCATGAGCGAGAAGCAGGCACAATTGGAGGAGGATATGAGAAGAGAGCAGGAAGAACGAGCACGGCTGGGGGACAAAGCAGACGAAGAGGTGCCGCAGGCCTTCTTGGACATGATGGAGCTGGCCGGGGCTGGGCAAGGCACATCAGTGAAGCAGGAGTCCTGGGGTGACGATAGAGACAGGGCCGTGAGTGACGCACAAAGTGACGATGGGGACAGCCAGTGGTCTGATGCGGATGAATCAGCCAGCGAAGACTGGACGCCGAGAGGGCCTGGGCGAGGAGACAAGCGCTCTCAGCAGCCGCATGATACCTCATCTGGCCCTCAAGCATCTAGGCCTTCGGACGGTGATGTCTCTCCCGATGAGTTGCGCAGGGCTGAGGATGCAGTGTTTGCGACCAAGAAGCCTGCCATCTTCTCGTCTGCAGCGAAGTCAACTCAACGGTCGGCCTCACGCACGTCCGATAAGAAGGACAGATGACGAGAGTTAGTGACACGGGAGGAAACCTTGTCCATACTGGCCTGAGTGAAGATGGCGAAACCCGACAGGTCCTGCTGCGATGTATATAATAAACCATCGGTGTACATGGTGGTCTATATGTGCCACTGGAGGCAAAGAGCTGTGCACAGTATATTATTGTATAGAATTTAGCTACTGACAAAGATACCTCAAATCTATTTTGGGCTCACAGGTAGCATTACCCATTTGTCGTTTCAGGCTTGGTAGAATTTGCTTTAGGTTAAAGTGAGCTCATCCTTTAGGACCAAGGTGGACAGGACCGGCAGGACATGGTTTGGATGGATGGATTGATTGTCCCGGATTGGGGCCCGTGTCCCACGGTCTGCCTACTCCCAGGTAACAGTACCGTACCTCAGGGCGAGGCACTTGTAAGTGTGCCCCGCACCAGGCACCGCCTAGCACACCCTATGTAATTCACTAAGTTTATCCGATATTCGTAGCCCCCACCACAGCTCTCTCACCCAACCAGGTTTCCTGTCGGCCGCTTTGACTGAATGGTAGGCTCCTTCCACCTGCAAGGTTCCCACTCGTGCAGTGAGTGCAGTCAGTCAGTCGTGATCGACGACTACCACCCTTGAAAGCCGAACTTCGATGAATCCGTCCACCACCATCACTACCACCACTGCTGCTGCCGCCACCACCACCCTCCCTCGTTCGACAGCCCGCCGGCCGCGACAACACAGCAGTCCAACAAGAGCTTGGCTTGCCTCTGTCGTATCCTCCCTTTCCCCGACACCAACGCCACTCGACTCTCTCAAAGCAGCGACATCATCAATCGCCATCAGCCAGAGGGTGCCTTTGTCACAAGGCCCTCTTGGTCGCCTTCGCCTCCCCGATGCCTACCGAAGTTGACGCCGACTGTCGCTTCCAACGCTCCGGGCTGTCTAACCCTTAGTTAGACTGGCCCGCGAAACATTTACGAATGTAGCCACTTTAGTCTTTGGTCCTACTTTCAAAATCAATTCCTTCGCGATCCATTCCCCCCAAGATGGATCGCGCAAGAAAACGTGAGTGCTCGCCAGAGCTACCTCCAGAGCTGCCACCCGCCAGGCTCCAGGTAGAGTGCTTCCCTGGGTCCAGTGGCTAACATGATCTTCTGTAGGTGAATTGCGTTCTCTGAACGAGCGCGCGTGGGCGGGCGAGACTGGTGAGCACCTTTGACTCCGCACGCCATGTTCCTGTTAGGCTGACTAGACATACTGGTAGACCTGTTCGAGGTCAACAAACCTCTCGACTCGAAGCTGGCAAAGCACACCGCATATATCAAGCGACTGCGCACCGCCGTGACTGCCGCCACCCTGCCCACCTTTATCCAAGAAATCCGAACTCTCAGCCTGCATCGTTACTTGTCCGAGATCATATCCGCCTGCTACGAAGGTCTTACCAAGCTCAAGGCAACAGGAGGTGATGTTGAGGCAGGGGTTGAGATTGTCAGCGCCCTGCATCAACGCTTTGGGCCAGACGAGTTCACCCAACAGCTTGCATGGCAGCTCGGCCGAGGCATCGCCACCCTTGATAAGAGCTATCTGAAGACACTGCCTCCCGATGTCCGAGAGAAGGAGGAGAAGCAACGACCGCTTCGTCAGAAGGCCCTTCTCCGTGTCATCACTGAGCTGTGGCTCGTGGGCGTCCTGAAAACCCTCGACGATGTTATTCCCGATGACACCGTCAAGAATGCTTCTGGCAAGGTCCCGGAGCTCAAAGCCCGGAACACCAAGGGAGGCGGCGCGGAACCTTTCCCACTGGAGGTTTTGAAGGACTTGTTGGGGCACGACCGTGATCATTCCAACCTACCCTTACTTGTCACGTTCGTCAAGACTTTCTCCTGGGATATCTTGGGTGTCAGGAAGACAGCAGGCGCCGAAGGTCGCAGAGCTTTGGACGAAGAAGCTGCAGGCAAGACCACTGATGGCCCTGGTGAGAATGAGGATGGCGAGCTATCGAGTGATGACCCGCCTCTGGTTTCATCTGAGTTACAAGAGCGCTTCAAGAACATCCTCAAGCGCTATTTCGAAGATGTGAAGGCTCACCTTCTTCGAGATCAGAAGGCCATCTTCTCCCAGTCTCGCAAGAATGCCGAGGCATACGTTAAGTCCGGGGAGGTATTCGAAGACCGACAGGCGAATTTCGACAAGCAACTCAAGGCCCAGGAACGCCTGGTCGCCAACGCCCAAATCCTCGCCGATACTCTGGGGCTAGACATGCCGGATCTGAAAGACCACGAGGCCTCGAATGCATTGGCGAATGGGGGTATTGGTATTGTGAAGGCGGGCGAGTACTTGCGCGGGCAAGGCGACGGAGCAGGGATCTGGCAGGACGAGGATGAGCGTCGCTTCTACGAAAACCTGGCTGATCTCAAGGGGAAAGTGCCTGGAATTCTCCTCGAAGATGCCAAGAAGAAGAAGCCCGAAGGCGATGAGCAAGTGGGCAAGAAGATTGATTCTGCTGAAAATGGTGAAGTTCTGAAGGCAGGCGATACTTCTTTGGACGATCAGACCACTGCGATTGCCAACAAGACCATCGGAGCCCAGGTTGATGCCATTATTCTGCGTCTACCGGATCTTACTACCAAGGAGACAATTGACCAGACGGCCATCGACTTCTGCTTCCTCAACTCGAAGGCTTCCCGGAACCGCTTGGTCAAGGCTCTCACGGACGTCCCCAAGAACCGCGGTGATCTTCTCCCGTGCTGGGCCAGGCTCATCGCCACTCTGGGCCGATACATGCCGGACATTCCCAAGGGTGTCATCGAGTACCTAGATGCGGAATTTCGCAGCCTGCAAGCTCGCAAGAGCAAGGAGTTCCTGGCTCAGGTTCGGATCGGCAACATCCGCTACCTGGCGGAGTTGACCAAGTTTGGCATTGTCCCAGAGCACACCGTCTTCCACTGTCTCAAGGTCTGCTTGGATGATTTCTCCAAAATGAACATCCAGATCATTTGTGACCTCCTTGAGAATTGTGGTCGATACCTGCTGCGAAACCCGGAAACCGCGCCTCGCATGACCTCCTTCTTAGAGACCTTGCAGCGCAAGAAGTCTGTGCAGCATATCGGGCCCAACGAGCGGATGCTGATTGAAAATGCCATATACTACGTTGATCCACCCGAGAGACCCGCCATTCAACAGAAGGAACGAACTCCTCTGGAGCTCTTCGTCAGGAAGCTGATTTATGTGGACCTGTCGAAGCGGACTCTCGATAAGATCGCGAGACAAATCCGCAGGATGCACTGGGAAGAGGCAGAGGTAAGTCACAGACATCGCGAGCTACAAAATTGGGTTTACTCTAACACACTCATCTAGGTCCGACAGGCTCTGGAAAAGGTCTTTTCGAAGCCCGGCAAGGTCAAATATGGTGCAATCCACCTCCTGGCCTCTCTGCTCGCGCACCTTTACAGGTACCGCACAGAGTTTGTTGTAAATGTGATCGACAACATTGTCGAGTCTGTCAGTGCGGGTCTGGAACAAAACGACTTCAAGAACAACCAGCGACGTATCGCGGAGGTCAAATACCTGGCGGAAATCTACAACTACCGTCTGGTCGAACACGCCGTTGTCTTCGATGTCATGTACAAGATCATGACCTTTGGCCACGGCGGCCCGCCAATTCCCGGACGCTTGAATCCCTTTGATTTGCCTGACGACTTCTTCCGTATCCGTCTCATCTATTTCATTCTCGAGGCTTCGGGTGTCTACTTCAATAAGGGTCCTGCAGGCAAGAAGCTTGACTACTTCCTCTCCTTCCTTCAGGTATGTTATTCTTTTCGTAATTGAGGAAGCATTCAACTAATTCTCGGGCAGTATTATATCTTCACGAAGAATCCACTGCCCATGGATATCGAATTCTTAGTCCATGACATCTACACTGGCACCAGGCCGCAGTGGAAGCTGGCATCGAACCTGGAGGAGGCCAGCAAGGCATTCCAGCTGGTGCTCGCCCAAGATCGGAAGGCCGCTGGGCTTGATGGACCAGAACCCCAAGACCAAGACGATGATAGCAGCGGATCATCAACGGAAGATGAAATGGCAGACGTCGATGACGATGATGAAGCTGAAGTCGACGAGGACGAGGGTGTAGCATCTGATGATGAAGATGATGAGGAAGACGACGAGGCAAGTTTGGACCCCACGGTATCTAGCCACATGCCTACTAATTCTTAGTTTGCCAAACAGGACGAGGATCGGCAGACGACTTCGGAAGAGTCTGTTGACGAGGCCATCATCGTAACTCGCCAGGAAGAAGAAATCGACCCCGAGGAAGATGCCGACTTCGAACGCGAATACGCAAAGATGATGTCCGATAGTCTGGAATCCAGGAAGCTCGATAGACGTCCCGTATTCGACGTGGCGCTGCCAGTCCGATCGAGGCCTCGTGAGACTACCATACTCACTGACCAAGGCGACGGTGACTCTGAGGCTCCGGCTCCGGCTCCGAAAATGGCGTTTTCGGTACTCACGAAGAAGGGAAACAAGCAACAGGTCAGTCCCTCGATCTCCAATACAAGGATGAAGACTAATTCTATCCAGACTCGAACGCTGGAGCTACCCACCGACTCCCACTTTGCGGTTGCTATGAGAAGCCAGCAACAGGCGGAGCGTGAGGAACAGCAGCGCATCAAGAACCTTGTGCTCAACTATGATCTTCGTGAGAACGACGGTGAAGATGGTAAGACATTTCTGCAACATGTGCCTAGTAAGGACAAGTCCTAATTGCTATTACACACCAGGTTCCGACAGCAAGCCAATCACCCACCATCACAACCATCGTTACGACAAAGCCAACAACAAAAACCCCGGACAGCGAATCAAGAAGCTCCAGTTTGAGGACTTTGAGTGGTATGAGAATTCCGAATGCAACCCAGAGCTCGACGGCGTTTCTGGGCACGTCGAAAGACGGCGACAACAGAAACGTCTGTCAAAATCCGATCTGGGGCCTGTGAATGAGGATGTCAGACCCCATGACACCATGGGCGATTTCACCGTGGCAACTCCGCATTCTCGGCCTTTCCGTCGCTATCGACGTGGACAGATATATCGGACGAGATAAAGCCCCTTGCTACCTACCCCGACAGTCATTTTATCCTTCAGCGATCGATTTACTGACAAGGCCGTCTCACGGCGTTCTCTAACAGGACTTGATGACGTGAATAACGAGCCAGCTTAGCGAATGACCCATTTATTTGGACACGCACGGGCTTCCATTAGTAGTTGCGCGCCCTGATGCCAGTCCTGGCTCGGGCCGCCTAAATTAAGGCATGAACCCAGCACCTGGTAAGGTCATCAGCAACTCGAGGGCATCAGTCCTTCCGAGACAGCGACTTCGCAGATGACCGAACACGCCAGTCTATCTCAGTACACCTGCGAAAACATGAGATGGTCCAGTCGTGGCACCGAAGCGTTGAGAGTTAGCGAAAAGTTAGAGATGAAAGCCGGGGAGGAGCGAGAGCAGTGGAGAGGCAAGAACACCGCGACGGCAAAGACCTCCGAAGCCGGTCGCGACAAGGACCTCCACAGTGACGTTCCGACCTGGCTGACCTCGTGAGGCACAAGACAACCGACCCTCTGTCCGGCTAATAGGTGACGGAGAGCACACCTGCAAGGCGCGAGTATTCGCGCGTGCAATTCCCAGGTTGCTATCTGTGCTTGACGCTGAGGGAGCAGAGGGATAGTAGGAAGTGGCCTTCACCATTCTGAAATTCGCATTCTGCCACTCAGTCTAACCTGTCAAGACGCCCACAGAGAAGGATGGCCAAACATTGAGCCTTTGCTCAGAGAAACAAGTATGCGAGAATAGTAGGAGAGTAGTCAATCTTTTTGGTATCATTAAACATGGTGATGTCTGAACAATCCGCGTGAAGAAATCCAAGTAGTAAACAGGCCTGCTGGTCCCACTTGGACACAGATGCCAACCGAGGCCTTTGCTGAGAACTTCAAACCCACAGCCGGGCACCTCTTGTGCCCAATGCCGGATGGCCCTGGAACCTCTTTCTGCGAGGGGGATCTTGAGTAGTTCGCTGTATGTACGACAGGCTTGGCCTGCATAGTGGTTCCTTGCTCCCGGCTACCGTGCATTTGGGGTTACGCTGCCTACGCTACGGGGATGAGGCTCATGGTTGATGGCGAATACTGTTGTCTGCTTGTGTGGGTGCTGCGGTTCTCCAATAGATGAAGGTGAACGACACGCCGCCTTGGTTGGATGGATGGAATTGGTCAGGCGAAGGAGCTGCCCACCACCCAGAAGATGGCAGAATGCATCTCCACAGCGACAAATACGAGGTTGGATGCGGGTTTAATTCTGGGCTGTCACCATTCTGCAACCTTACCTCCATCCCTCCTCGCTTCAACTCCCAACAAGCCTCTCCTTTTCGGTGCGTGAGCCCCGACTCTGATCCCGCGCGAGGCCGGTGACGTGCAGGGTCGTCCCCTCGATCGCACCGGCACTACAACCTCCTAAGGTGTGGAGCTACCAAGGTTTGGAGCCTTCACCACCATGGGCGTGACCCTCCCTCACCAAGCCTGTTGCTGTCGCGACGATGGGCCGGCGAGTAGGCACGTCACATGGGGCTTGCTAGCTATGTTGCCGTCGTTTTTGCTATGGATCACCTGTCTTTTTCATTGTCGCTCTCTGTTCAGGTGAATGGTTGCTCTTGGCTTGGCCGCTTTGTTGTTAAGCCATCGTGGCTCGCTGCTTTTTTTGGCCGAATGCCAACGTTGATCTCCATCTGTGTCTCTCCTTGCTGATTCATTCTTCTCTCTTTTTGCTAATCCCTCTATGTGTGCTCCCGGTTGCCTGGAAGCTCAAGGCGAGCTAGAGTCTGCCAAGAATTTCACAGTCAATCGAGGTGTGATTGTGACATCTAGACAAACACGCATCAAGATTCACCACAGCCAATGTTCTTGTCCCAAGGTCTGACCCTAGGGTGAGTTGACCGGCCCTCGAAGAAAAGAATGATCGACTGACAGACCCGCACAGAAGATCGGCTGTATCCGAAACACGCAGCAATCTGCACTTCGGGCCACACCTATGATTTGCGGTGCATCGAAGCGATCCACCACCTATGCACCTTTGTCTCTGCGCGTGTCTCACAGCTCACGGCGAGGTTGGTCCGCCCCGGGAGACCTGGCACCAACACGCGCGTGGCGGGGGCAGGTAACGGCCCGGTGTGCGACCCTTCCGGCCAGTCGTTTGGTCGCCGTTCGTTAGGGGAGCGTCATTTGCAGCAAAGGGGCGTTGCAAAAGTAACGGGTTGTGTTTGTGCCTTTGACATACGGGCGCGGTGGCAGACGAGAGCAGCCTGTCTATACGAACGTCCTGGAGCACAGCTTCGGGGCCCGACTGCAGCCACCCGCCCCTGGTACAGGTACAGGCTGTACTTGCTTTTTTCCTTGGGGATTCTCAACTTCCCTGGACTGAAGAAATTGTTTGCGGAATTTCAACCCTCGCTGACTCGCTGATGTATCTCCTTTACTTTGACTTCCTGAGAATCGAACGTATCGGATCGCGAGAGTGAGATATCTCGACTCTCCGAATTCACTGCTTCCCGACCCGGCCCGGATAGGACCACGAAATACCCTGCTGGACAACGTCAAGCAGCCCTTCCCACTACTGCAAGAACCCGAAGATAATACCCCTTTCACCTGCATTACATCCTCAGGTTACGGCGCCAGACATTTCAAGAGACATGCCTGGCATTACATGAGTGAAGCAACCAACTTTCTCTGGCCCTAGTAGCCCCTGCGACAGTCACCTCGCTCCCAAAATCCTGGCTCTAATTAAGAACTGCCTGTCCGAGTCAAGAAAGCTATTTTTTTCGGTCGAGGCTGAGCATCTCGCTCTGAACGCCCTTTAACATGGCTACATCATGGGCTGTCAAAGACGTATGTCTAATATACCGCTTGAACCTTGCTCTCCGGCACCGAGGGCGGGCTGACTCCGCGACAAGCGCCAATAGCTAATTATTGCATCCTAGATTGTCTATACAGCTATAGTAGGCCTGGTCATGCTGGCCGCGCTTTTGGAATGGTTCCTGTGGATCGGTGCGTTTCTGTACTGTCTCTGGAAGGTCTTCAGGAAGTCTGAACACTGGACCGTAAATGTCCTCGCAGTTGTAATTGCCGTCGCTTTCCTGCTACTGAGGTATACACCAGACTCTAGACAATCCCTTTAGAAAATAGCTGACCACGTATCGCACAGGCTTATTTTCTTGCCCATCATGGTGGTCACCCTGCCACTCCCAAGTCAGATAGTCAGGTACTGGCCGGGAGAAATGGTCGACTTTCTCATGTGGTTCGCTTTCTGGTCCTTCGCGGGCCTGCTGACAGTGCCGTGGCTATTCTGCGTCTATCAGCTTGTCACTCACCAACTTGGGCGGACGAAGCGCATCAAGCAACTCCTGGACGAAGACTCTGCTCCCAAGGTCGTCATTGTCATGCCGTGCTATAAGGAGGAGCCCGACGTCCTCATAAAGGCCATCAACTCTGTGGTTGACTGTGATTATCCGCCATCATGTATCCACGTGTTCCTATCATTCGATGGCGACCAAGAAGACGAACTTTACCTGACTTGTATCGAAAAGCTTGGTGTGCCTTTGACGCTTGAGACCTATCCCCAAAGCATCGATGTCGCCTATAAGGATGCTCGGATCACAGTCTCGCGGTTTCCCCATGGTGGCAAGCGAACCTGCCAAAAGGCGACCTACAAGCTGATCGACAGAGTTTACTCCGAGTACCTCAAGATGAACGACAACCTTTTCATCCTCTTCATTGACTCCGACTGCATATTGGACAGGATGTGCCTGCAGAATTTTCTCTACGACATGGAGTTCAGCCCGGGGAACCAGCGCAACATGCTCGCCATGACTGGAGTTATTACCTCTACAACCAAGAAGCACAGCATCATCACGCTCCTGCAGGACATGGAGTACATCCACGGACAGCTGTTTGAGCGCTCGGTCGAGTCGGGCTGCGGCTCGGTGACGTGCCTCCCGGGGGCACTGACGATGCTGCGGTTCAGCGCGTTCCGGCGCATGGCTAAGTACTACTTCGCGGGCAAGGCGGAGCACTGCGAGGACCTGTTCGACTTCGCCAAGGACCACCTGGGCGAGGACCGGTACCTGACGCACCTCTTCATGATCGGGGCCAAGCGGCGGTACCAGATCCAGATGTGCACGTCGGCGTTCTGCAAGACCGAGGCGGTGCAGACGTACGCGTCGCTGGTGAAACAGAGGCGGCGGTGGTTCCTGGGCTTCATCACCAACGAGGCGTGCATGCTGACCGACTGGCGGCTGTGGCGGCGGTACCCGGTGCTGGTGCTGTACCGCTTCTGCCAGAACACGATCCGCACGACGGCGCTGCTCTTCTTCGTCATGGTGCTGGCGCTGCTGTCGACCGAGAAGAGCCTCGCCGACCTACCTGTGGGCTTCATCGCCATCTCGCTCGGGCTCAACTGGCTCATGATGATCTACTTCGGCGCCAAGCTGCGGCGCTACAAGATCTGGCTGTATCCCATAATGTTCGTTCTCAATCCTTTCTTCAACTGGTACTACATGGTGTACGGCATTTTCACGGCCGGGCAGCGCACGTGGGGAGGCCCGCGGGCGGACGCCGGGGCGGCCGACAAGAACACGACGGTGCAGGAGGCGATCGAGCACGCCGAGCAGACAGGCGACGACCTCAACATCAAGCCCGAGACGTTCATCCCGGCCGTGTTGGCGCAGGAGGAGGAGCAGGAGGCGCTCAGGGCGGGCAGTCTGAGCCGGGCCGCGAGCCGGAGGAGAAGGAGGGCCAGGATGGATGGCGCCCTGGGCCGGCAGAGGAGCGTGCTGCAGCCGCCGCCGCAGGTCGAGGGCCTGTTCGCCGCGCCGCTGAGGACCGAGGGCGGGGTCTATAGGTACCCCGACCCCGGGACTGAGTCGAGCGGGAGCACCGACTTGTCGGCCGGGGACGCCAGGCCCAGGAGGAGGGCTGTTATTGCCACTGCGAAGCAGGCTAGGCGGGACGATATCGAGATGCGGGAGTCGTCTTTGGAGAGCACCTTGTCTAACAACACAGACATGACCAAGGGCAAGGGCACGCTTAGTAGCGACGCTCACGGGTTCTCACATAGGGACGATCCGACCTCTGCGGCGTACATGCCCCGCGGGTCGCCGCCGCCAGAGGTGGAGGATCAGAACGACGCCTACATCGTCGTCATGAACGAGGAAGACAGCCGAAAGTACGAGATGGCCCACGCGAGCCAAATCAACCGGCTGTCGCACTCGCAGGCGTCCCAGGTCCGCCACATGTACGACCACGCTGGCGCCGCCGAGACTGGCTACGCAGAGACGCTACCGGGCACACCGGTCAGTGGTTCGGGAGAGGGAGGCAGTGCGCCCATGCGGGCGCAGGTCGGGTTCGCGGAGGGGTACCGAGACGTTGGCGGAGACCGGCTCATGGTGCCTCATGCTGGCGGTAGAAGGCGGGAGAGGGGGAGAAGTCCGCTGGCGAGCGAGGCTTTTGTGAGGGTACCATTCGAGGATGACACTGAGCTGGAGGAAGACGAGACGGGCTCGTCAAGCCATCGTGGACGGGAGTAGATCCTAGGCTGATGCGAGAACACTGGAGGCTGTCCGTGATATCAGCGTTGGATTACTGGCGTGAGTAGACGGTGATTTTAGCCACAATAGACCTTGGATGATAGACTCGGAAAATTCATCTGGGAAGCCTCTTGAATCTTGTATGTATGCCACAAGCTTGTTGAAGACAACACCAACTGCCACATTGGAGAGAAATCATTTGTCAGAAGTATCACTTATGAACACCTACCCAGGAGGTCATGTAGGTGGAAGCCATTTTCAAGAAAATTGTCAAGGTCGCATATATGCTACATCCAGTAGACTGATATGTACCTGATCAGACATCTTTCTATCATCCAAGCGTAATTGCATTTCGCCAACAGCCTTGACAATTTAAGAGCTAGTCAGTTCACTTCATGGTTCAGAAAAAGTGTGTGCACCCAACAGTCTGGGTCCAGAGATGTTTTAGAGTTCAAGACCAGAGCACCAAACGGGAGGCAAATCAAACAACACCCATCTAAACACACTGTGCGTTTGCCAATAGATTAGCAACTCTCTCTTTGCAGGTGTTTCTGTGGCCATTCTGAAGTGAATGATTGCCCTTGAGTTAAGTGACAGATGCTCTCATTTGCAGATGCTAAGTGACCAAAATTTACCAAAAAGAAGGAAATCGATCTCCGATCCTCTGTGGCGGAGTTCCTCAGAGGTGAGTCAACACTACTTCTGCAGTCGTTGCGTTAAATCCGAGAGGTGGTGGTTTCCCATGGTTAGTTAGCAGATGACAAGACCGGAAGGGGGACTACTGTATGATGAGACGCAGCGACTGCTTTGCCACAGCTTGGAGCTGCCCTGCGAAAATATTACCCCACACTTTGACCTCGCCCGCTGCAGTGCACCAAGCAACTTTTGTCTGCTACGTCTCAACCCATCACCGACCCGCACAACTCCAATCATTTTATTGTCCTTTCCCAGGCTGGTCCAACCACGGTGACTCGTCCTGCAGCAATAGCCCTAGCACAGAAAGACATCTACACCTTCAATTTAATCAGTCTTGGTAATTTGCAAAATGGCACCCAAGAAGAAGGGTAACAAGAAGGGCCAGGACGACTGGGAGGCCGAGCTGGGCGAGTCCATCGCCCCAGCAAACGGAGACGGTGCCCCAGCCCCGGAGAACGGTGATGCCGCCGGCGCCGAAGAGGATGCTCCTGCCGCAGGAGGTCTCATGGGTCTGATGCGCAAGAACAAGGAGAGACGCAAGAAGAAGGGCCTCCCTGAGCTGGAAGGCGAGGACGCACCAGGCGCCGAACCAGCCGAGCCCGCTGAGCCGACCGCCGCACCAGCAGAGGCCAACATCGAGGACGAGTTCGCCCTTCCCGAAAAGAAGGGCAAAGGTGGAAAGGGCAAGCAACAAGCCAAGCCGGCACCAGCTGCTAAGGGCGACGATGACGAAGCGGACGCGTCTGGCAGGGTCCTCACCAAGGCCGAGAAGGAGAAACTTAAGAAGGAGCGTGAGAAGCAGAGGAAGAAGGAGAACGTATGTCCTTTGGCAACCACAAGCATCCTGCTATGACAATGAAGCTTACAATCTCTACACAAACAGGCCGCAAAGAAGAAGACAACAACACCGGCACCCGCGAAAGCCGAGCCCGCCAAAGCCGCCGAGAAGCAAGACGAGCCTGCTGCGGCTGTTCCAGCACCAGACGCCGGAAAGGGCGGCAAGAAGCTCCCCAAACACCTCCAACTCCTCCAGAAGCAGCAAGAAGAGCTTCGCAAGCGGGAGGAGGCCAAGGCCCAGGCCGACGCCGAGGAACGAGCCCGGCTAGAGGAAGAGGAGCGCCTTGCCGAAGAGGAAGCTAAGCGCAAGGAAGAGGAAAAGGCTCGTAAGAAGCAGAAGGAGAAGGAGAGAATTGAGCAGCTTAAGAAGGATGGCAAATACATGACCAAGGCCCAGAAGGAAGAAAAGGCCCGTAATGAGCGCAAGCTTCAGCAGATGCTGGCTGCTGGCATCCAGGTTGGCGGTCTGGCTGATGGCGAGTCGGCTAAGAAAGAGAAGCCTAAGTTTGAGAAGAAGGGCAAGGGAAAGAAGCAAGACAAGGTGAGTACCTCAACCTTTACGTATCTGGTCTAGTTCAGTCACTGATTTACGGGCAGATCGACGAGGAGAAAGCGCTCGCAGAAGCCGCTGAGCGAGCAAGAAAACAGGCCGAAGAGGCTGCCAAGAAGAAGGAGGAAGAGGAGCGTGCTGCCCGTGAGAAGGCGGAGGCTGAAGCTGCCGCAAAAGCTGCCGCGGCGAAAGAAGAAGAGATCGAGGACGACTGGGAGGCCGCAGCGGCATCGGACAACGAACCCAAAGACAGCTGGGACGCAGACTCTGATGAAGAGGCAGAGAAGAAGACTCTGCCTTCAAGACCAAAGGCCGAAGAGCCCGCGGCTAAGGAAGAGGAGTCGTCCTCGGAAGAAGAGTCGTCAGATGATGAAGATCTGGAGGCGCAGAGGAGGAGGGAAGCCTTGGCTAGACGTGAAAAGGTCCACCAGGCTGCTCTGGCCGCCCGATCGAAAGACAACCTCCGATCTCCCATTTGCTGTATTCTCGGACACGTCGACACCGGAAAAACCAAGCTGCTTGACAAGATCCGTCAAACCAACGTCCAGGAGGGCGAAGCAGGTGGTATCACTCAGCAAATTGGTGCTACCTACTTCCCAGTCGATGCTATCAAGCAGAAGACGCAAGTCGTCAACCAGGATGGCAAGTTCGAGTTCAAGGTCCCTGGTCTCCTGGTCATCGACACGCCTGGTCACGAGTCCTTCTCCAATCTGCGTTCAAGAGGTTCCTCCCTCTGCAACATTGCAATCTTGGTTGTCGATATTATGCACGGCCTGGAGCCACAGACTCTCGAGTCCATGCGCATGCTCCGTGAGCGGAAGACACCATTCGTGGTGGCACTCAACAAGATCGATCGTCTGTACGGCTGGAAGAAGATTGACAACAACGGTTTCCAAGAGAGTCTGGCACTCCAGGGCAAGGCTGTGCAGAACGAGTTCAAGAACCGGTTGGACCAGACCAAGATTGCTTTCGCCGAGCAAGGCTTCAACGCTGAGGTCTTCTACGAGAACAAGCAGATGTCCAAATACGTCTCGCTCATTCCCACATCAGCCCATACTGGCGAGGGTATCCCTGACATGCTCAAGCTGATTCTGCAGCTCACCCAAGAGAGGATGGTGGGCTCGCTCATGTACCTCTCCGAGGTGCAAGCCACCGTCCTGGAAGTCAAGCAGATCGAAGGTTTCGGTATGACAATCGATGTCATCCTTTCCAACGGTATCATGCGGGAAGGCGATAGGATCCTATTGTGTGGCACGGAAGGCGTCATCAAGACGAACGTCCGAGCCCTGCTTACACCAGAGAAGCTCAAGGAACTTCGTCTCAAGTCACAGTACGTGCACAACAAAGAGGTCAAGGCCGCGCTCGGTGTCAAGATCGTCGCACCTGGATTAGAGAAGGCCATTGCTGGCTCTCGTCTGTTGGTCGCAGGACCCGACGATGACGAGGATGACATTGAGGACGAGCTCGAGAGCGATCTCGAGACCTTGTTCAGCCGTGTCGAGAGGACTGGCCGTGGTGTGTCTGTCCAGGCGTCCACCCTGGGTTCGCTCGAGGCTCTGCTGGACTTCCTCAAGGACTGCAAGATCCCCGTGGCCAATGTCGGCATCGGCCCCGTCTCCAAGCGAGATATCATGCAGTGTGGTATCATGCTGGAGAAGTCGCCCGACCACGCGGTCATGCTCTGCTTCGACGTCAAGGTAGAGAAGGATGCCCAATCATATGCGGATGAGAATGGCGTCAAGATTTTCACAGCCGACATCATCTACCACCTCTTCGACCAGTTCACGAAACACATGGACGACCTGCTTGAGAAGAAGAAGGAGGATTCCAAGATGCTGGCTGTCTTCCCCTGTGTGCTCAAGCCTGTGGCAGTCTTCAACAAGACAGGCCCTATCGTCGTTGGTGTCGATGTGGTAGAGGGCCAGCTGAAGGTCAACACGCCTATCTCGGCTGTGAAACACAATCCTACTACTGGTGTGAAGGAGATCATTGCCATGGGCAGAGTGTAAGTTCCTCCCTCCTCAACTATACATTGCCTATTGCACTGTCCCGGCGAGGCAGACGTTACATGAGCTCAACTAACGAAATGTATAGCACATCAATCGAGAGAGAACACAAGCAAATCCCAGTCTGTAAGAAGGGCCAGCCCTCTGTGGCCGTCAAGATCGAGATGGGCGGGCACCAGCCAACATACGGGCGGCAGCTCGAGGAAGGGGACACGCTGTACAGCGCAATCTCGCGGGCGTCCATCGACTGCCTCAAGGAGTTCTACCGCAAGGACGTCTCCAACGACGAGTGGCAGCTGATCGTCAAGCTCAAGCCTCTGTTCGACATCCCCTAGACGGGTGACGACATGGACGTGCTTGACGAAGTCCTCAATACTCCCGCAGACCGCAAGTATCTGACTGATGACATCGCCCAGGGAAGGCTGACTGTGATCGGGTTCTCCCCGCAGGGGAGCCCTGGCACCTTTGCGTATGACCATCTACGTGTAGACCCAGACCAAGAACCTGTCGAACTGTGATGGGGGGACGGGTTCGGGGCAACGGATTAGCGGATTAGAGAAGCATTTGGGAGACATGAGAGACGGGGAGACAGCGAGGGGGGTCCAAAAAAGTTTGATACACAAAACAGCGGCAATGAAAAATAGCTTTTCGCAGAGCAGCGGTGAAAGTTTGAGTATATACATTATACATACATCGCGTGAAGTTGTATGAGAGGGGGTTGGGCATGGAAAACAGACGAAAAAGGTGTATCTTAGTTGCATTAGTTATTCGGGGGTTTGGGCTTCCAAGAACGCATCTTCATTACTTATTCATTCCTCCACCCTGCGTATGCGATGGCCCAACGTGTACTCCTCAAGATTGATTGTCTGTAATGGTGACTTGCAGACCGTGTGCTTCGTGATACTTGTTGTGATCTTGGATTAGGCCATCCTAGATGGTTGATACGCATGTAGACCAGCAGACATAAAATGAACAAGAGAGAGATAGAAAGAGTTCATGTCCATTGTCACATCTAGGCTAATCTAAACTGCACATCATTCATAAAGAGTAGTAGGGCCAAAAACAGACAGAGAGAAAAACAACATGTGGGTGTCCCGTTTTTTCCCGTCTATAGCATTTCCTTTCTTTCCCACCCAATGTCAAATTACTCTGTGCACAACCACCCAAGAAGCACTCTCTCTTCTTTGTTCCCCCAGCTACCACGACCCCTTCACCTGTCTGAGGAAAGGGGAGGGAGCCCCCAAATACACACAGGAGCCAGCCAAGCCCGCCCACAAATTTGACTGTCTTGAGCCGATCTATGGGAAATCCACAGCCTCTGTGTTCTTTATCCTGCCTTTATTTCTTTCTTTGGACGTGGAAGCAGCCTCCGCATGCCTCAAACCATTCCCTTCAATCCAGCTCGATGGGAGAGTCAGCGCTTTGGCCGAGACTCTATTTCGGGTCCTCAGACTCCTCAACCTCGGCCTTGGGGGCGGCGTCTGCGTCGGTCATCTCGGCGTCCTTGCCGTTTGCGCCCTCCTGCGCAGGCTTCTGGGCCTCGGTCTGCTTGCGCGCCTGCTCCTCGGCTGCCTTCTTGGCTGCCTTCTCGGCGTCAACCTTAGCCTGCACTGCTTGGCGTTCGGCCTCGACCTTCTCGAAATGTCGCTGCACGATGGGACCAGCCATGGCGCGGATCTCATCAATCTTGGCGACGTAGACAGCCTTGGTGGTGTCCTCACCATCCTCGTACAGCCAGTCCTACATGAGCTGTTAGTCGTTGTTTTGAATCCCAAGGGGGCTCGCCGGATCGGAAACTTACCTCAGAAGCCTCCAGCTTGGCCTTGATCTTCTCCTTCTCCTCCTCGCTGGCGTGCTCAGCGTATTGCTCATCGAGCTTGTTGCGCAGCTCGTAGATGAAGGTCTCGAGCTCGTTCTTCTTCTCCTCGGTGTCGGCAACCAGCTTGTCCTCCATGACCATGGAATACTCCTTCTCGGTCAGGTTGTTCTTGGCGGTCTCGTCAAGGGACAGGTTGCCAGTGACGATAGGCAGATCTCCCTTGCGCACCTGCTTCTTAACCTTGCGTGTCTTGGGCTTCTCCTCCTTGTTGTCTGTCTCCATGGCCTTTGATTTGGTTAGCTCGTGAACCTCGTCTTGCTGCAAGTCTGATGAGATCGACGCAGCTTCGCCGTTACCGTTCTCGGGGCAGGTCCGCTTGCGATTCATTGGGGTCGCCTCATTCTCAATTGGTGGAGAGCTTGACGATTTACGCTTTGCGCGCGACGACGTATGGAAATGATCAACTGTTGGAGTACTCACATCTGGGTCCTTCTTCTCGCCATCCTCCTTCTTGGGGTCCTCCTCAGGGATAGGCTCCTCGACCTCCTGGTCCTCGACGTAGTAACCACTCTCCACGTTCAAAACGCCGTGGATGTTGACACGGGCCTTCAGCTTGCAGATCATGAAGTCATCAGGGCCACCGGCGGCCTTAACGCCCTTGACCGAGAAGCGACCGATCCATGGGTTGATCTTGCCTGGAAGATCATCGGGCTTGACGTAACGGGCCTCGAGGTCAAAGGCCTGCTTCCGGTAGAAGGTCAGGATCTTGGTAGAGGGCTGAACGCCGCCCTTGTTAAAGACGACCAGGCTCGTGTCCTCATCAGGAATGTCGGCAGCCTTCTCCCAAGCAAACTCGATAGGGTAGGGAATGACGTCCTGGACGGAGAAGTCACGAACCCTGAAGACTGGGGAGAGAATGGCACAGCTGAAGGCGCAGCCTCGAGCAGCGGCTTCATCGGCGTTGAGGGTGAACGACAGGGTCTTGCCAAAGAAGGCCTGAATGCGGTCCTTGACGGCAGGCACACGAGAACCACCACCGACAACCTCGATAACATCGATGTCGTCCTTGGTAAGCTTGGCATCAGCCAGAGCCTGCTCCAGCGGGGCGGTGGTCTTGGTGAGCACGGGCTCGATGAGAGCCTCGAATTCTTGTCGGGTGACCATGGCGGCGACATCGACATCGTTCATGAGGGACTCGATGTTGACAGGGGCCTGTTGGTTCGCTGACAGAATCTTCTTGGTCTTCTCGGCGGCGGCAGTGACACGTGCGATGGCGCGGGGGTTAGAGAAGATGTCAATCTTGTACTTGGCGGAGAACTCCTTGGCCAGGTGGTCGACCAGGGCCTTGTCGAAGTTCCTGCCACCATAGTGGCGGTCCCAGGCGGTGGCCTTGACGACCAGCTCGCCCTTCTTGAACTCGACAATGGAGCAGGTGTAGTTGCTTGCGCCGACGTCGACAAACGCGACACGACGCGGCTTCTCCTCGGCCGAAGGCAGGTCGAGCTTGGTGATACCGTAACCGAGAGCGGCGGCGGTGGTGTCGTTCATGAGGCGCAGAAGCTTGAGGCCAGCGACCTCAGCGGCGTCTATCAGGGCGCGGCGCTGGATATCGGTGAACCAGGCAGGCACGCTGAGGACGACGTCAGAGACGGGGAGTTTGAGCTCGGCGGATGTTGTTGATTTGATCTTGCTGAGGAACATGGCAGTAAGTTGTGTGGCGGTGAACTTCTCCTTTTGGCCGCGGTAGTTGACCTCGGCGCCGACCTGGCCGTCGATATCAACCAGGGGCGCGGAGATGTACTGCTGCTCAAGCTGGACATCGGGGTCGGAGAGGGAGCGGCCGGCAAGGCGCTTCAGCGAGCTAACAGTGTTCTTGAGGTTTGAGATCTCTTGTGTTTTGGCGGTCTCGCCGAGGTATCGTGACTTGGGGCCAAAGCCTACCAGCGATCTATTGAAAGAAGGGTTTAGCCTCATGGATTTTGCAGGATGAATCGAGAGGCGGCAAGGCCGCCGCATGGGCTGGGGGTGGGGCACTTACGGTGTCGCTCGGTTGGAGACCTCATTTGAGATCTGTCACGGTTTCTATGGTCAGCATGCATGTCGTCGTAGAGGCGCAGGGCTTTTTCCTCTGGCGTGTATGCGGCGTGGAAGTTGAAGATCGAGAAGGGGGAGGGTGGGGGATGGACATACAACATCGACACCTCGATTTCTGGCGACGGCGATGACCGTGTTGACGGTTCCGAAATCAATGCCTGTGACGGAGCAAACACATCAGCATCTAGATCACCGAGACAAGTAGCAGGGAAAGGAAGGGGAACATGGGTGCGACAACTTACCGACAACACTCATTCTGGCGGTTTGTTGGGTTGGGTTGGTGGGGTAGGAGGATCGTGAGTAAACTGGACGGAGACTGGTATCAATAACGGTTGACTGGTTGGTTGGCGATGGGATCGGGGCTGCTCACAGGCAAAGGGGAAAGTGTGGTCGTAAATATCCCGAAGTGCTGGTCAAGCAGATCTGAGATGGTGTTGTGGTGAAGGGAAAAAGGGTATGCGTGGTGTTGCAGGTTCGCCTGGTGTGCGAGTGGTGGGTGTGCAGAGAGAATAGAAAGTCTGTCGTTGGATATGGCCGGGCGGCTGCTGCGATGGAAGGGACACACTAGTCGTCAGCGAGGAAAAAAACTGCTGTGGTTGCCGCGCTCTGCCCTGCCCAGCTTTCGGTTGCGTAGCTGGCAGACCTGGCAGACCTGGCAGATCCTTGGAGCTAAGCCTTGAAAAGACGTTATTCCCACGCCACAGGGGTGAGGTCAAGGGGGCGGAACGAATGGGCAAGTGGGCGCCAGAAGTTTCTCGAACCGACTGGGTACAGTATTCTTGCATCCATCCAATTCCAGCTTTCCAGCTTTCCAGCTGCAACACTCTCTTACAACGCATGCACACATGCACACATGCCACACACATGCACGCTCCCACTGCCCAACCATTAAGGGCCACCACCGTTCTGGGCAAGTCTGACAGCCTTGTCTTCCATTGTTCAGACCGCAAACATCTTGGTCCATCAGCCACCATTCGCCCCAGCCTGAAGTGGATCCAATATCCTATCCATGCAGTAAAAGTAGTAGCATCACCATCGTGGCTGTCCTGTGTCCTGTCCTGGCTGCCTGGTTGTGTCAGTGCCAGTGCCAGTGCCAGTGCCAGTGCCAGTGCCAGTGCCAGTGCCCACGAGCCCGTGTGGGCTTATCAATCAATCTGTGCACGCCTCGGAGTTGTTGTTATCTGGGTATCAATCACCCCGCCATCCCGCCATCCTGCCCTCTATCGCAGAATCTTTCTGGGATGCCCCACCACGATGACTTCACAGCTCCAGCCCACCTTCCAAGCCATGAGAAAGAGGCCACCGCATGTTGGCAACACTAATTGCCCCAGATTTAATTCGACAAGAAAAGCGACAGGTATGATTTATTACAGGTTGTTGTGTCGAATATTAGTAACAATAAGTCTCGGGATTGCTTGGCCTGGCCCGTCTTAGTCCTCCTTGACTAACACCCAACGGGAATAAGACTGCCAAGTCCACACGGGCCTGTCCTTCATCTTCCATGCACCGTTCGGTGACTGAAGACAGGTCCATGCATATACACATAGCATCATATCCTCTTTGAGTTGACTGCAGGTTGATAGGACAGAATGACCCATGGCAAATTCGACCTGGGGAATTACCTGACTACCTTGTCCAAGGCGCACAGCCTACGCTCATACCAGACACCATGTCTTCACCCCCATGCATACAGGCTGGTCAAGCACAGAATGCTTGCACTCTCAGAGTTCTAGTCTAGGAATTCTTCATGTCAATACCTTGTGGCCAAGTATACGTATTCAGATCTCAAGTTCGACTCAAGATCATTCCCAAGGATCGAAGGTCTGGAGGTAGAATGCATTGGTCCCGCCCGATCGATGTTCATGAGGTCTGAACGCTTATGTGCGACGACGGGAAGCAAGACACTTCAACACTTATATTAGAAACAAATGACCGTATACTGTCCGGGTCTAAGACTGTTGCTTCTTTTCGGAGGCCTGACATCTAAAGAATGAGACTGTGCTAATCTCCTGAGAGGGCTTGGCTCCCTCCTTCCCCCAAGATTGACTGAATCGGAGATAGATATCAGGGCTCACGGCCTCTGTACGCGCCTGTGCCCTCGCCTAAGCCGTGAGAGCCCTCTTAGCCTTCCAATCTAATAAATGAATAATGGCATCCGTTCATTTCAACGTTCCTCACAGGATGGGTGGTTGGCGCAACATTACATTGCACAGCCTGAGCCGGATAGACACTTATCGACACAGAAGCAGGAACGAATGCTTCCCCCCCTTCCCCTGAATCATTAGAACAAGAGTAGTTCAGTGCGAGATAAGCCAGGTGCACAGTCTACAAGAAGAAAGTACCATTGAGCAGCAGGTAGCCGCCTCCAGATCCCCCAACATCTATGAGTCCGGTAGCAACCAATGCAACAAGGCCTGCCCCCCCCCCCGCCCCGGCCCCCAGTCCATCGTCTCAAATGATCGGAACGAGGAAATACTCTAGTATCTCATAAGCCAGCCGGAAGTACGCCCTGCTCCTCTCCTCCTCATCCAGCACGCCCTCGAACCTCGTCCACTTCCCGCCGTCCACGCCGTCGAGAAACTCCATGAAGTAGCCGACCCACTCGTGCTTGGTCCAGACGAGGCCCTCGAGCGCCCGCCGGTCCAGGATGCGCCGCATCAGGTCCCCGTCGACCTGCCGCTCGAGCGTGTCGCGGTCCGTCGACGGCCGCGGGTCGAACGCCGCCTCGTCCTCGAGCGACTCGAACTGCATGTACGTGAACGGGTACAGCTCCGCCGACGTCTCCGACACGTTCTGTAGGAACCGCAGGAACCGCCACGCCCCGAGGTCCAGTAGCGTGAAGTGCTGCAGCGACCCGTCAATGCCCATCCCTAGCACCTCGGCGTCGTTGACAGACGCTGGCAGCAGCCCGAACCTCTTGTTGCGACCTCGCGCGTCGCGCGCCCACGGCGGTAGCGTCCGCCCCAGTCGGAGCCGCCGCACCGTGGACGGGAGATCCGTCTCAAATAGCACATCGCAGTCCTTGTCGGGCGAGTCCCAGGGTATCCAGAGCCCGTTGAGGCCACATTCCTGGTCGGCGACAAGGATGATCGACGGCTCCGGCTCCGATGGCATCGCGGTTATAGGCGGCGAGGACCAACCTCCGGCCACCTCGAGCATGTCTAAGCTGAGTGGCGTGTGTGGGTTGACATGACGCACTTCGAAGCCGTCGGTATCGTTTTCAGCCTCTTCAAGTACCCACAGAGATTCCCGCCTCGTCAGTGCCAGGGTGTGCGGCGAGTTGGGGAGGATGCTCAGCCTCCAGGCCTCTGAGTCAAGCCGGGTCGTGGACACCTGTGTAAGTTTCTTTTCTCCGTCGTCTAATCTGTAGTAGACGAGCTCCGAGTGGAAGGCGGCCTGGATCTTGCGACCTGCGGCGGTGACAGCGTACACAGGCTCCTTCGGCCCTTTTATCCTGTGCCGAGTCCAGAATGATATTCTTCCACGGCTCTCACCTTGTGCTGGCCTTTCTAGTTGTGTGGAAACGATCAAAACCCTCCCGCCATCCCCGGGACCTCCATTCGTTGCAACGAGAATGAAGTAGAAGTTCTTGTTCTTCGACTCAACATGCCACTCATCTAGGCAGAGAACCCGGTCTCCAGACTTCCCTAGCCCGTTTATGAAATCAATGGGCTCCTTCGTTTGGCCGTGCAAAGGAAGTGAGAGATCATCTCCAGTGTCAGGGTCAATAAACCTCAAAGTGGGCCTGTCATCAAGTGTTCTTGCGCCCACGACCAGACATTTCAGGACGTGCGAGTAAAGCAGTTTCTGGGGCGTCATGCCCAAGGGTATATGCCGTTGGACAGGTCCCACATCTGGTTGCAACTCGGAAAGCAAAACATGGTCAGTCGCGAGAAGAAGCAGCGGCGTGTTGGCGACATTGCCAGACAGACTCTCTTGAAGAACCACAACAGAAGTAAAGCTCGGAGCGACTTTGCTGCTGTCGTTCGCATCCACAGTCCACACATTTTGTTTCTTGGCAAATCCTCGCTTGCCTCCTTGGAAGTCGCTAATCAGCGTGAAGCTCGAGTCGCAGCAGACAAATGCCGATCCGTCAAACGCTGCGTATACGTAGGCTGGCACAGAGCCCACCTTTTCTAGAGACACCGACGCGACTTCGTAATTATCACCAAGGCTGAGCGTCATCAAGGCCCCATCGCGGCTTCCAGAAACAAGAACATTGTTTCCAGCGCCATGTAAAATTGGCACGATGCTTGTGAAAGGTTCCATATTGTCTAACAGACTCCTCTGGGGATCGTCTGGCGAAAGATCTTCGGCAACTTGACGGACATGTTAGTCATTACAGAATCAGGATACCAAGCAGAAGTATCAGTAAGAAGGAAGGAGTGTGCCGGGAAGTAATATGACCCGCATCTAGGCATCGTGATAATGAAGATCGGAGGAGAATGTGTATCAAGCAGAGGTATAGGAAGAAACCGACAGTTCCTGATCCCTGTCTTGGAAACTCCTGTATCTTTATTTTCCCTTGAATATGTTCTGCGATGTGTAGGAAACTGGCATACTCACAAGATTGAATAGGGATGAGTTTCACGTGCTCCTTATCCTGGACGCTGTACAAGTCCAGGTAGACGGCGCTGTTCCACCATAGACATGCAACAGCGTGGGTTTTGCCCCCAATGTCACAGAGCCCGAGACACGTCACCTCTCCCTCGAAAGTTTCCTTATGCAGATGCCTTGCCTCAAGGCGGGAACCATCAAGCAGGATGATGTGCAGCTCAAAGTCGTTCGCCGAATGAGACGTGATTGCCAGCTGGTTCCGTTGGATCGTAGCATCTGTGACAGCCGCACTTCCAACCCCTAAAGAAGAGAAGGAAAACTGGTTGCTGTCTGACTGTAAGGTTCCGTGCCCATTGAAAGTAAGACATAATTCAACATTCGCACATGACTCACCTCGTGGAGGAATTGATGAACACAATACCACTTTCGGTGACCTGAACGATGGTTTCCTCGGAGATACGTCTTGCCATCAGAGTCGGTGAAGATATGTCGTATGGCGTTTCGTCGGGATCCACGTCAAAGGTCGAGGAAAAGTCCGAGTCAAAACGAAGAAGGGCAGATCTGCCAGGCAGCGATAACAACAAATGATGGCCGTAGTCCCGGTCTGATACGTTGGCCGGAAGCATAAAACACCGTTTGACCACTGTGCCAAAGTCGAAATCTATACCAATGTTTGCTTGCAAGCCATGACGATATTCCACAATTGAACCATTTCGCCCTCTCCCCGCTGCGGCAAATATTTTATCTGGTTTGAGGAAACCAGGCGACAGGATATCGGTATCCCAACCAGAGCCAGTTCCTGTCTTCCCTGTGGCACCATCGTGATCATCCCAGCGGCGAGATTCGTTTGTTGTGACGAAATCAACAGTCGGCGACCAGTTTGGAATCTGACTTAGTCGCGCGACCTGTTCCCTCGGAGGTGCCTGCATCTTGTTAATGGGGTGCTCATTCAGTTTTGTGGCGAGGAGAACCTGCCTTCCATACGCCCCCAAGCCCAGAGTCTCCTCCAAACACTAGGATATCGTCGTTGTGGTGCGAAAGACTCGTAAAGGCTGTCGACACGTTGCAAAATGTTCCGTGGTTGAAGGAAGCTCCAAGAATGTTGTCAGAGTCACATTCGAGGAATAACACGAGCCCATCCTCCCTCGCAACGTATATATGATCGTTTTTCGGATGAAATCTTGACAGTCGAGGAGGTCTGGACCAGGCTGTCCACAGCGGGAGTTCCGCCCCGTCATGATGCTCGGATGGAGGGAAGTCCCCAATCTCGCAAGGCTCAAAAGTAGGAGAGCCGTGTAGTATGTCTTTGCAGTATGCGATTTCCCCCTCTGAGACGGCAAAGAACGCCGTGCGTATGGTGAGTGGGATTATGAGGAGCGGCATCTCGTGATCTCTTGGCAACAGATGGCCCATTTTCTCCGCGGACAACACCTCTCCGATATCATCACCCAGCTCCCAGTCGTACGTGACCATGCGGGGCACTCCCCTGTTGACCACTATGAGCAGCAATATGATGTGGTGAGGATCTTGTGGCCTGGGATAGAGAAACTCCATGGTATGGATTGTGCCGTTGACAGCCCGCGGGCGGGATGATTTGACCGGTCTCAAGGGCTGGCCATGTATGAAAGAGTTGTTTAGGTTGCTGATCGATTCAAGCTCGTGAACAACGAAGATGTCCCTGGAGCAGGCCTGAGCCACATACCTCGAGCTCGGGTCAACTGCCAAATGGAAACCGGGACGAACGAGGCGCGTAGTATCAAGTTCGTGTTGTACTGCAGCAAATTCGAATGATCCATCTCTTCCAGACCGCAGGAAAAGGAACACGCAGTCGCCTGTCTCCAGGACAATCAGGAGGAGCTGAGGAGGTAGGTGCGGCGGGTTTGGGGATGACGCCGGGGTAGAAACCTCCGACATGCCCACGTCAATATCATCGTCCTGATGCTGCGAATGAGATCGGCTGGCTTGGAACCTGCTGGCGTCAATGTCGTCCCTATTAAAAGTGCCAATGACCTTGGCATTGCGAATACGCGACCCGAAATCCTTCTTCTTGACGATGCTGTGAAGCTGCAAATCGTCCTGAAGCTCTGATATTTGCACGTAGTGATCCTTTGAAGTGCCCAACCATTAGCACTTCTCCAGCGAGAGCGCGACCAGTCGGCTGTCTTTTCGTGCCTAGTTTGTTTGTGTCGAGGGGCATGGGGGCGAGGAGAGGAGATGTAGGAAAGGTTCAGGTACTCACGCCCACTATTGCAATATCGTTGTGCTGAGGGGAGCGGAGTCGCACGGGGAGGATCCAATGAGCAACCGGGCTTTCGACCAAGGTTCTGGTCATGATGCCGCATTGGGGCGGTGGTTGTTTTTGCTTGGTTGGTTTCGTGGCGGGTTTGCTCAGGACGTCGTTGACATTCAAGGTCCTCGCAACCCACTGGCCATTTTCGAGGACCTGAGACTGGAACTGGGAAGCCATATTGGAATGTGTGTTGCGTGGCAGAGGGGAACAGTCCGTGCTGTATTACCAGTGGCAAAGGAAGGTCGCAGGTAGTCTAGATATGAGAGGCTCGACAGGCCCGTGTGCCATTTCCAGAAGATATCGAGGTTTGAGCTAGACAGCCCGTGACTTCTGTAAGACCATGCGAAGCCACAGGGTTCTCGAGGGTGATTAAGGGCGAGGCGACCTTATTGGTGACCAGACCAGGGGGACCGGCGACTGCTCAGTGCGCAGCTTGTAGAGACAGCGGACTGTTCCTCAAGCCGCCCTTGACGCAGACAACCCCCACACACAACTGGCGAACTCGGCGCAAGACGGCCTAGTGTTCTCAGACCGAGCTGACAATGACGTACGGAGAAGCACCGTGAATGGCAAAGAGGCCTCAAGGCCTGGAGGACGCTGAGGAACGTCGCCAGTTGTTCTGTGGCGCGGTGGGCTCGCACACTGCCTGCTGCAGGGCGAAATGCGGCTGGGAGTGAAAGGGCAGCTGACCGAAGTCGTTGAGCCGGTGCGTCCCGGTCTTGGACTCGGGTTTGGACTTGGACTTGGACTGGACTTGGACTGGACTTGACGAGGAAGTTTGTGCACTGCGAAGGGCAGCTGGGTTGTGCCACGGAGGTGTGGTCTTATATGAGCTGTGAGCAATGGGTGCTGCTGCATGTCCAAAGTATCCAGGGTACATCGGCAATGCGTGCGTGATGCGCGCGTGGGGCTATCCAGATCCACGCAGGCCCGTCCTGCCTTTCTATGCCCTCGCCGTCTCGCAGATAAGCGACCCTTGACTCCCCCGTCCAACCTTTTCGGCCACCATCAAAATGAGCCAGTCCAGCACTTCAAGCGCGGTCGCCTTGGGGCGAGAGGGGACTGCGTGAGTTGATTGTGGGTGACATGCCTTGAACGTCGGCGGTTGGCGACGTCAGAAGTGATCGTGATCACGAACATGAGCAAGAGAAAGTGGGACGGTCCGAAGGGCCTTGGGAGGCACACGGCAGGAAGCATGCACGCAGCTCGTAGCTCGCAACTCGCCCCTCAATCAGATTGATGCAACCCTTCAGAGCCCCACAAAACAAGACTCGGGCGCTACATCTGTCAACGGGCAACATTGTACTCAAGGCCATGTACCCTCGAGGTCTCCAACAACTTCAAGGCAACACCACGCTCTCGCAGCTGCATCATCTTCTCAATTACTGTCCGGGTTTTTGTCTCTTTAAGTTCATAACCTGCGGTCACTATATGCCAGCCCCTGGCTTGCCTCACTCCATTTCTAACAGAATAAAATATACAAGCTGCTACAGCAAGCAACGTGGCCTCCGAGTTGCTCGATTTCGGTCGAGGGCAGATGCGGAGGCAGTCCAACGCATATCGACGAGGTTCCTGGAAGTCAGCAAAACCTCCGAGGAGTCAGCAAAACCTCCTGCAGTCAGAGCGTGCGGGCCTACGATCGAAATGGACGGCACTGCATGAAAGGCGCCTGTCGTGCCCACTGTCCAGATAGTCCATCTGCATTGTACCGTCTGCTGCTGCTGTGCATGACTGGGTCTGTTCCTGATATCGGCACCCTGGATCTCTTGAACAAGTGTCAGCGTGCGTGGCTGCTTGAGCATGTCGGACAATGCATGCGAGCAAGGCAACAATGCCTTGTTTGGTCGTCAAACCACCTAGGTATCTCTACTAAGCCGAGACAATGGGGGCCATCACGTATAAGTCGACAGCTTATTCTCGGCTTCTTTGAGTTCACCCTAAGGGAGAGAGGCCTAGGCTCGCGTCCCTTGTGGATCCACTCAGCATGGACGACAAGCTTCGTTGTTTAATTATCCATACTTGCTTCTTCCGGCTCCTTGACCGTTCATTGCTGCCCAAACCGTCTCCTACGAAGGTGGCTTGGACACCGGAACGACAGGCCAGAACCGAAGGTGAAGTTCGAGTGAGAATGGTCAACGGATGCGTGGATCGGGACTAATACTGTGAACCGCTGCTTTGCAGTCATTTCCAAGATTACGTCGACACTCACAGGGCCGCTGTGCAGGCTCATGCTTGTCACACAAGGCTGAGGCAGCAGACTAGCAGTTCATCGGTCCTCACACCGGGGTAACATCGAGACAGACATGACTGATCACTTTTACCCCAGCTTTTCCTACAGATCGGGCCCGCCCCATGTCGCCCCTTGAGCCTGTCTCCGTGCTCTCGGGCCTGGACCTGGAGCGGTATTCTGTCTGACCAGATGGAGCAGGTCTCGGCAGTACACAGCCGAGCAGCAGTGGCCGTTGTGTGCCAGGATGGAATCAGACCCTGGTGGTGGCCGAGGGGAGTCGGCGATCAGAAGCCCTCTGCTGGCCAGTCCGAGCAAAGGTACAGTACAGTGCATTGCTGTTATAGACCAGGAGGCAAGTAAGTAGCGAAAATGCATGCATGTATGATGAACCCGAGGTTCGAATATTTCCTGTCGTGAACAAGAGACGTCAGCGACCTGAAAACTTTGCATTGATTTATATAAGTCCCTGCCCTGCCTCTTTGTGCCCCGAGGCCGAGTTCCGTGGTCGAGGTTGCCATGGCTCAATGTTTCGGTGGTTCGACTGATCGTCCCAGCGGGTCGCCCTACCCGCTGGCAGGGTGGGCGACCCCTAGCGGATCTCCATGGGAAGCCCTTGCTTCAGGGGCCAACAAGCGAACCCTGGGGCACGTCATATCGTGCCCAAGCTCGAGAGCTCCCCTCCACGCCGTGAGTGCCAAGTCTCGCTCAAATGACATGAAGCCTCACCCTGATCGCATTCTGACCCCAGATACCATATCGCGAGCGCACGCCCCCTGTTTGCATTAACTGGCATGTGAAGCCGACGTCTCAACCGCTGATACAACCAATATACAAGAGTTCTCGGAACCGTCACGAAGTTGCTGTCGGCGCAGAAGTGGCATCTTCGGAGACGCGTCGTCACGCGCATCCCGGCGACTCGGCTTCAAGAGCCTGCAGGGGTTTGGACCAGCAACTGGAATCCTGGAACGGGGCCCCTACAGTCCACACGCTCGACTGCCACTCCCTCACACGAGTTGTGACTGGTGCTGTCTACGGGACGTGAGGGCTTGGACGAGGCGTCACTCGACCGGCTTGAGAAGGTTCACCGTCTCACATAGATAAGTCGCTCGAAGAAATTCCAGGGGGCTTCATATTGTCAGCTTCAATCAAGAAGGCTAGCACGACATGGCTACCGAGGATGAGCTTTTGACATATGGCAGTGATGAAATTGCAGATGAGAAGAGCGACCATGATCCCTCCAGGTCCCCTGGCTCGTCAGCCAAGATCACGGACAGCAATGCCGAGCTGCAGGAAATCAAGGCCCGAGAGGTCATCGATGCCTGTAGGAGGAGAGATATTGAGAGCCTGCAGGCTCTAGCTGAATCCCCTGGCGGATTCTTAACAGATGAGCTGCGCCAGCAAGCATGTGAGTTGTTTCACTCAGTCTAGAGCACTTGTCATTCTGAAGAACTTCCAGATTCTATCAATGTACTGACGACTGGATGCTAACCAAATGCAGGGCCTGTGCTGCTGGGACTACCAGTCAGATTCCCAAGCGATGAAGTCGAGAAGTCGTCCAGCGACAGGCACGAGGTGGTGCGCCTGACCGCCTCAGAGTTCATCGACGACTCATGGAAAGATCTCAAACCTCACAAAGAGGAAGAGCAAGTGAAACTCGATGTGGCCAGAGCCTTCGTGTACTATCCAAATTGTAAGATTCCGGCGTGAAGGAAACGCTGTACCTTCTCTAGCCCATCTTTCCTCTGAGCAGAGAACTCGTTCCAGCGGACCATGTTCCAAGATAGTCTTCCCGTCAAGCCCAACACCTCGATACACTTGTTCTGCCAACAGTTCTAATAATATCACAGATGAGTCCGACCAGGAGCGCACCCACCAGAAGAACGAGCTGTCAGACCTTATCCTGTCCATTCTGAGACGGTACCCATACCTATGTTACTTCCAAGGCTACCACGATATATGCCAGGTCTTCCTCCTGGTCCTCCCGCCCTCCCTCCGTAGCCCAGCCGTGGCGCGGCTCTCGGCGCTCCGCATTCGCGACTTCATGCTCCCCAACCTGTCCGCAGCCATCGCGCAGCTGCGGCTGATCCCAGACATCCTCCGGGCGGCTGACCCAGCCCTGTGGCGGCACCTCCCACAGACGGAGCCCTTCTTCGCGCTCTCGGGGACGCTGACCATGTACGCGCACGACGTCCAGTCGCTGGGCGAGATCGCACGCCTCTTCGACGTCCTGCTGGCCCGCGAGCCCGTCTTCTCCGTCTACATGTTCGCCCAGATCGTCATCGGCCGCCGCGCGGAGCTCTTCGCCGTCCCCTCCGACGAGCCCGAGATGCTGCACTCCATCCTCTCCAAGCTGCCCCAGCCCCTCGACGTCGACCGCCTCGTCGCCGGCGCCTGCCGCCTGCTCGCCGACCACCCGCCCGAGTCGCTGCGCTCCTGGCGCTGCGGCGTCTCCCCCAACAGCGTCCTCAAGACCGCCCGCTCCACCCGCGACTGCGCCGGCCAGAGCCTCGAGGTCGGCGCCTACTTTTTCGGGCAGCAGATCCTTGAGCTCCAGCGCGAGGAGAGGAAGAAGAAAGTCATCGACGCCCTCTGGCGGTACAGGAAGCCGGCCAAGGCTGTCGGGGTCGCGGTCATGTTCGGCGTGTTGGCATACTGGATACGTAGATCGGCCATGTCGAACGGGGTCGCTGCCGGTCCGGTCCGGTACATGACAGCGTTGGTCTCTGCTTGGTGGCAGGAGTTCTAGCTAGGCTTATAGAATATTGCCGCGAGGCTGGTATGAACGCGTCGGAGGAGATTGTATAATAACCGGCTGTACGAATATATCCAAAGTTGGCGCAGTATCATAGAAAGCCACCTTTTTAGACGAGATACAGCCGAATGTGAGGGACAACAGGACCTGCTACTGATGGATGGCTGCTGGAGTTGGTCTTCGGCTCCAACATCTTGAGTATCACTCTTGGGCGTACATGAACACATGCTCGAGTAGTCTGAAATCAAGATTTCGTGTCTATAGCGAGCGCGTAATTTCATCCTCCGCTTAGAACAGATCAAAATGACGGGATATCCGTTCTATAATTCAGCCAGACTATATCTACGCAGGAACAGTGTTCACTGGCCAAACAGCGTCTACCGGGTGATGACATTCATGGAGCAGCGTCATATTAGGAACAGAAACACCCAGATGACGACGGCACTCATGTAGTGGCAATAGCTTGAGCTTAATCATGAAGTACTTGACGACTACTTCACAATCCCACGTCACCGTCGACCGTCCTAGTACACCCAGCCCTTCCTTCACAAATGGACAGATTGCTTTCTAGATATTTTAGACTCCCAAGCAACCATCTCGTTCTCCCTAGCCCAGCAGAATTTACAACTCTCAGACCCCACCGCCAAAAAAGAAAAATCAAGCAGCCTCCTGAAAAGCGGTCTTGAGCCCCTCAAAGTGCGCGATCTGCTCAGCGGCCAGCTTCCCGCCGCCCAGGTCCCCGATGATGGTGAGGATGAGGCTGTAGTTGTTGTAGAGGAAGCGCTCGCGCTTGCGGGCCTTGACGTCGGCGCCGAAGTGCGCCTGGCTGTAGCGGGTGAGGAAGGCCTCCATCTCGCTGCGCAGGCGGCCCAGCGACGCGGCGACCGGCTCGTCGTCGCCGCCGCCGCCGCCGGTGCCGCCGCCCTCGCCGCTGAGCGACAGGATGCCGTGGACGAGTTGGCCGAAGCGCTGCGTCGCGACGTGGGGCGCCGCGCTGGTCGTGCGGGCCGTCGCCGCGGGCAAGGGGCGCTGCGGCAGCGCCGACGTCATGGCCCGCACCGACTCGCAGTGTGCGTCCATGACCGCTTGCAGCCGCGGCCACAGCGCCATTGATGTGCCGTTGTTGTACCCGTCCATGGCCGGCATGCGCCGCCGCTGCAGCTCAAACGCGAAGTGCTGGTTCAGCCGGATGCACAGCAGCAGGCCCAGCCCGTCATACGTCTCGGAGACGAGGCTCTTGGTCAGGTTGTGGCCCAGCTGGAATGTCGGGTCGAAGATATAGTTGAAGTTCTTGCCCACCTTGGCCATGCTCAGGCTCGGCGTGAAGAATGATACCAAGAAGGTGTACTCGGCCGTTGCGTTGTCCAGCAGCGCGAGGTTGAAGTTGCGAAAGGGCACCTCCAGGTAGTGCGTCGACTGGTCCTCTTCCGCGAGGTAGCTGCTGAGGGCTGTCTGGTTCGGCGTCTTGAGCAGGTCGATGCGACGGCCGATATTGAAGGCATCATGAGGGGGACCACCGAACCCTCTTGCACTGCTGCCCAAGACAGTGGCTTTCCGGGATGTGTCCTCGTGACCTAGGACGTCTGTTTTGTCGATTACATGGAGCTTGATTTTTTCGAGGGCCTTTTGGTACCGGCCAAACTGGTTGAGGTAGTACCACCGCATAGTGTTCATGTAGGCAAGGGATATCTCGTCTGCCAGCTGCGAATGGTGTCTGTGTAGGAAGGCGTAGAGTTCTTTGTACTTCAAGAACTTTTGCTGTTGGATGATTTGCGCGTTCATATGTGGCGATCTGAGAGCCTTTACCTGCGCGACAAAGTAGTCTCTTATCCGTTCGATGGCCTACGTGCAATAAGTCAGTATGCAAGCTCACAGAGCGGTCACTTCTGTATGGCGGATGCTCCATACCTTGAGCGTCAACTTTTCTAACAACGGCCCCAGATCTGACAGTGCTCTGCTCTGCCCTTGCTGTTTCGCATTCTTGCTGAGCGCCTCAGACCTCTTTTCGACCTCGGCAAGCATCTTGACCCACGACTCGTCGACGTGGCCCTCGGCGATCTCAGAAACCACCACGGGCGAGACGCTCAACTCCTCGACCACCGGGCCCAACCCTTTCTCGACGGCCTTGCGATTCTCCAACCTGACATTGAGAGCAGTGGAGCGCGCCTGCAGGTGCTCTATATCCGCAGACACGGCTGCGAGGTCGTTCCGGAAGCTGGTCAGGTTCGTCTCGACGGAGCTGAGGACGTCGTCGCACGCGCGTATGGACTTGTGCAAGTCCTCGTATCTGGCCTTGTCTCGCTCATCTACATGTCACGTACTTGTGTCAGCGTTGGGCCCCCTTGTAGTCATCACGAGGCGACGTAGAAGGAGTAGAGGAAACGACATACATTCTTCAACTGTCTGCGATCTATGTACACCTGCGCCGGAGCTCCCGTCGTCGCCCTGGGCAATGAATTCTCGCAGAGAAGCCCCGCCAAAGTCAAACTCAATGTTGAGATCCTCTTCGGTTATAGTCGAGCCAAAGGGGTTGTCCTGTGCTGTCACAGGGGACGGCATGCCACTAGAGTCTGCTCGGTCCGTAGCTGCCTCGCCCCCAAGTATTTTGCTCAGCACGGACAGCGACTCGGATCCATCATCGACTGTGGTGCTCTGCTTGAGCGAAGAGCTGCCCAGTTGACCGCCATTGGGCCGTCCTGACCCTCGAAGGAGGGAAGTGGTCGAACCGGTGTCACTCGACGATACCAAGGAGACCTCAGACCCTCTCGCTGACCGTGACTGTGATGTGACGTATGGACTGCCGCGACTGGAAACTCGTCGAGGTAGGGGGGAGATAGGTCTGCTATTCGGGTTGGAGGATTGTTGAGGGTTGTTGTGAGCGCCGAGCCGGTCAAGCCACATGGTTGTGGTCGTGGTCGGAAGGTCAGCTAGGGAGCGGGAGACCGGCTACGGTTGTTGGTCGCATTCGTGAGGTCGTGTCCCGATGCAAGGCTCTCATGCGGATGGGATTGGTAGAGCCCGACCGTCTGGTCGTACAGATCAGTGTTCTTGCTGAATTGGGAGCTGTGGATAGGGAGAAAATAATTGGTTGCAAAGGACATCTGGACATTGGAAGCAGCTGCTTTGGAGGTTGGCGAACTCGCTCGCTCAACACGGCCGCAGTCCAGGGGTCCTGCTACGTAACCCTTTATCGATAAGGACCTCCGTTGTTGTCCACTGCTAAACGGGAAAAGGGGCCATTGGATTGAGCTCTACGACTCAACTAGACTGTTTGTTCATTCGCACATGAAGTCATAAAGCTCACCAGAGCCTCGAATTGTCTCGCATCCAGAAGATAACATTTCCACTACGGGATTAGGTATCAAGCTCGCCTGCAAAATTCCCTCTCGATGCATAGCACACATGCCATCCAGCCGAATAATCTCGGGAGCTTGCTAGCCTGGGAATCGAATCTAACCAGATCTCTCTCTGTCAACTTGGCTGGCTCACACCCCTGCCAGCACATTATGTCAAAAAAGACCAAGGAATTCCACCTTGGTTTCCCTCGCTCTCTCGAGTCCTCGCATCTTCGGGTGAAATCCCATATGGCGAAGTAAATATGTACAACAATGGTCAAGTCAAGGTAGGTAGGCGCTATGGTCTCAGTCGGTCGATCGTTCGATGGTATGAGCCCCATTCTCATACCTTCTCATATTCTTCCACTCTCACAGCCTCTCGTCACAAACCAACAGGGTATCACTGCTCTGAGAGCTTCGCATTCCTCGCTTCTCAGTCAGTGGTGAAAATTTCGTTGCTGTGCTCAACCATGAACTGCACAGCGAGGTTCTTCGAGTGCATGTCCGTCATTTCTCTCTCAAGACTGTGGTCTCGCATGATTGTGGGCGCGAATACCACGGCCAAATTCTTGGGCGACATCTGGAATGGTTGTTAGCAATTACCTAGACTTTGGTTTCGCCGGCGCTCATAAGACTTACCAAGTTCTCTCGCTCACGACTGGCGACCCTGGCCAGATGGAACATCAGGAACTCGAGACAGTCGCGGTGCTTTTGTGGAAGCATATTGACCGTCTTCTGAAGGTGAGCGCAGCGCTCAGCAGTGTCGGAAATACCTGAATTCGGGTTAGAGTGTGCGATTGTGCTAAGGTGTGAACAAACTTACCGGCTGACTCCAGGACCCGGTCATAGACATCGAAAGTCAAGAGCGGCGTGGGAAGCTTTCGGAAGTACTGCTTGAGCACGCTGGTGACAGACGCGATATCGATGCTTGGGTCGGAGATGTCAAAGTCCTCCATCTTGTCAAAGCCCTCTTGGATCATCTTGACCTGAGAGTTGCCTCCTGACTTCCGGTATATGCCTTCGGCGTCCATGCCTCGGAGCTCAACCTCCTCTATGCAGCGGGTCACCACACTGGGAATTTGACGACGTTCATGGTCGGCTCTCTCCACCAGGTCAGAGCCAAACAGCGTAGATGGGTCCTCGGCCATGGCGGCACCGGTGCTGATGTTCGCCGCGGAGACGGACTTTGGCAGATTCGGGTTCTTATTCTTACCAAAGAAGCCAAAGGATCGAGCGTCGGGAGGCGGGGCACGATTTTGTTGCCCGTTGGTAGGCAGAACGGTCGATGGTGACTCAAATTGAGTAGCCGTCATGTTGTACGGCAGACCAATGTTATCAGAATTCAGACCACCCTGTTGAGGCAGTCTGGGATCGCGTTCATTCGTCTGGAAGGCAGCGACGGCCCGGCCGACTCTGGTAATGTTCTGTGCCACGGACTTTCCGCCTTTCTTCCAATTGAATTTCTTGGCTTGTCCCTTTCTCACCTGGACGACAGTTGGCCCCTCGAGAATAGGTTCGTCAACGTCCGTGGCGACAAGGGTCGGACCGGTCTGGATGCTAGAGGTGTCGATGTTATGAACAGAAGTGCTGGACATGGACTTATGGTTTGTGTAAATGCCCAGCCCATTGGAAGGCTTTCCATCAGATCCAACCTGAGACCTGAACCGCCCCTGAATCTGGTGGGTCAGATCGTTGTTCATATCAGCCAGCTGCGCATTCTTAGATGACAGCTGCTCGAACTCAAGAAGTGCTCGGTCCCGGTCGGCGATTGCCCGCTCCTTGTCCTCAAGTAACTGGTCCCGTTCACTGTGCAACTGCTCGATCGTTGCGGCCATGGTCTGCTTGACCTTATCTAGCTTCTGGACGAAATCCTTGATGGCAGATTCTCCAAGAGCGTGATAATCAATGGGCCGTTGGGTGTCCTTGGCCCGCTCGACGTAGCCAGCCAGCACCTCCAACTCACGAATCATAATTTCCGTTTGCGTGTCCAGGACAGAGACGGTCTTCCTCTTCTCGGTCAACTTCTCGTCGATAGATAACAGGTCTTTTTCGGAGTGAAACTTCTTCTCCAGCTCCGCGACTCGCTGTTCCGACGTGCGCAATTGTCGCTTCAAAAAGGCAGGATCGTCCTTGGACACGGGGATGCTAATGGAGTTTGTGTCGCCATTTTGATCGGTCTCGATGATCGGGGTTTTGTCCCAGCTGGGCGAGGCGGTTCCTCGAGTCGTCTCGCTCATGCTTCTGCCATGTGCAGTCCTGGTCTGCGGTGAGTTAGACTCTGTGCTTCCGGTCCGCCCATGCCTGACGGCGTTGGAGACGCGGCGGAGTAGAGAGGAGGATCCCTCGTCTGTGCCCAGGATACGTGCCATGTCTTCATCCATGGTGAAATCGCCGCCAGAGCTCCATCTCGGTAGCTTGGGGGACACCTTGGGGGATGTCTGCCCATTCTTTGAAACGTTCGTGTCCTTCGCTGTGTCCTTCGCAGTCACTCCTGGTGGCTGAGGCGGGGCCCGCGGAGACATGTACGTGTCGCTCAATTTTTGCTCAACCTGTGGTCGAGTGAGGTCCTCGGTTCTCGTGGATTTGCCATTTACTACATCACAAGCATGCGTCAGTACACGTTGCCTTGGAATGAGTTGGATACATACCGCTGCGGTTGGCAGCCGAGATAGGGAGGTCCTTTCGAGGAACAGTCCTTGAGTTGGTTGTGTCTCCGGTCCTAGCGGAATTGTTTGTTTCGAGGGACGGACGCTTGTCATCATCCTTCGTACGGGCGTCCTGGGCTTCCCTGGGAGTTCCAGATCTGTCCGCCGAGCCATACCGCGGAGGTGATTCGGATTTGGAACCCAGGGTGTCCCTCCTGAGGTTGCGGTCTGCTGTCTTGGGTGTGCCATTCTCCAAAGAGCTGGTCATTTGTGGAGGGAGCCGGTTGGTAATTAACTTCTTACTTTTGGGGGCATCTTGGAGTTTGAACTCGTCCTTGTGTCCATTCGAGCTTTTCTGGGATCTGTCCTCGCTGGCGACCGGTGATGCCTGTGACATGACACTCCTGTCAGACCTGGATGACTTTGATAACTTTCGTGCGGGCTCCTTAGGAGTCGAGGCTTCGTAATCGGACGAGGTCCGCCGTGCCTTTTCCTGAAAGGCAATGTGAGGGGTTGAGGCCTGGGAGCTGCGAACCTCATTCTTTTTGTCTCCCTTGTTTGTAAAATAATCCTTTTCATTGCTAACCTTGCGCTGGTCGAAAGCGTCGCCATTGGACCGTGGGGAGGAAACCGAGGGCGCGGGGCTGGGGTCCAAGGCCACTGGGATGAAAAAGCTGTCACCGTCTACACCTTCGACGTTAGCTTGTCCACCGATGATGGAACTGTTCCTGTTTTTCCGGTAATTGTGGGCGGGCAAGCCGAGTCCAGTCTCCTTGTTGGATTCAAGAGGTCTCTCTGGCGAGCGAGCGGGGCGTGAACTACCTCTTGAGGATGAGTCCTTCCTGGGATACGCAGGCCTGGTTGGCCGGGGCGACAGCTCGGTGGGCGTGTCCGAATCAGGGGAAACTCGGTCGTCTGAAAACGCGTTCGGCGGTATGGCATTCGGCGGCAAGGCGGGCAGCGACTTGTCGACCATGGGAGAGTCCTTATCTCGCGCTTTTGCATGAGCGGCAGCCTTCGATTTCTTTCTTCGTCTTGCCATGAGCGACTCATGGCAGCTCATGCAGAAGATGCCCTGTGATGTCCTAGCATATCGCAGATTCTCGATCTTCCTCTTACAGTTTCGACACCGGAAGCAGGTCGCACAGAATGCCTGGTCGCCAGTGAGGATCGCCAGGTCCTCGATCTTGTTGCTGCATGCGCTGCAGCTGTATGTGCAGTTGTTGCAAATGAGGGAGCCATCGCCGAGGAGGAGGAGGTTCGCATCGGAGTCGAGGAGGGTGCCGCAGGTGTTGCATCGGAAGCAGTTCAAATGCCATCGGTTTCCAGCTGCGATCTGGTCAGCCTCAAGCTCTGGAGCCATGGTCTAGCCCAGGGGCACGGTGTGCAACGGAGGGCGGGCGCGCAGAGAAGCGGTCGGGTTTTCTCAAGAAAGCAAGAAAGCGAGGGGGCAGCAGCCCGTCAAACAGAGCGCCTTCCACAGAATACAAAGAACTAGAATGCAAGAAAAGCAAGGGGCAAGCAATGCAGCACACATACCAAGCTCAAAGGCCTTGCCCTCCTCCAAGATCTGGTTCATGGTTCAAGCAGAGTCAGTCATGTTTCCCCAAGACACATCGTGACGCCCAGTAGGGGTTGGGACACTGCAAGTTTACCTCTCCACAGCCTTTGCAAGGAAAGACATCGTCCTCCATGGGGCTCTCCAGGTAGTCGTCCATGGCTGCGGTGTGTTGTGTCGTCTGCTGTGGCCGGATAAAGGAGATTGTTGTTGATCCGGATCAGGAGCAGCAACAGTGGCTCAATGGAGGAAGGGGTGAATCAGTTGCATGAGAAAGTGACAAGCAGAAACCAGGCCAGGGTGAGAGCATCTAGGCTGCGTGGCGGTTTGTTCAAGCGGAGGGGTCGAGAGGGTTGTAGAAGCCGGGCTGGAGAGCAGAAACCCTTGGCCGTCGACGGAGGGGTTGTGGTGAGGCCGTCGTGGCTGGGTCGTCAGTTCTGGCCCGGGAAGGGGATGAGGCACGGCTCTGGCTCTCTAACGTGTGTCAAGAGAAGCTAGGCTAGCCTGGTGGTTTGTGGAAGCGTTGATGTGGAATGAGGACGTTGAAAGGGCACAGACATATGTCTGTGTGACCAGGGCCGGTCTGTGATGCCGATAGTCCTCTGTCTGAGCACTCTTGTCACTCGTGTGTTGCTGGCCCGGGAGTGAAGTGCAGGGCGAGTTCGAGTCGAGACAAGACGAGACGTGGAGTGGAGTGAAGGCAAGAAGACAGTGCAGCAGGTGCAGGCCTGCCTGTTTGAATCATTGATGGGGGATGTGATGGGAGAGGACAGGACTGGTCGGGACTGGACTGGACAGGTCAGGACCAGATGTGTGGATGGAATGGATGGGCTGCTGGCATTGGACAGCGGGACAGCGGGATAACCTGACAGCCTGACAGTGGCCACACACCCACACCCAAACACACACCAGGAGACAGAGCAGAGCAGGAGACAGCTGGAGACACCCAAAGACCAGACACCAGACACCAGACACCAGACACGACACCAGGAGTGACGAGGGGGAGGGACTTGGACAGTCTCGGATTAGCCAGGGCCCAGCCAGGGCGGAGTGCAGCGGAGAAGTAGGTCCCACTTAGGTCCCTCTGCTGGGAGCAAGCGGGTTGGAGTTGGAGTTCGGGAAGCCCACCCCTTTCAATGGTCCTCCATTCTGGAAGGGGAGCACAGGGTTCCAAGAGAAGAAAAAATAGAGGGCCAGGGGAAGGGGGTCAGGACTTATTGCCAAGGTCAAGGTGCTTGGAGACTACTGCTAGACACCAGACTATTATTGCCAGTAGAGAGCGAGGGCTGCCAAGACCGACTTCATGGACTCTGGCACATACAAAATCATCAGGACTGGTATTTTGTGCGCCCAAGGAGAAGAAAAAGCAAGCTTGTCGTCATGCCTCCTGTCGTTGCTAGCTTCACCAACACTCAATGCGAATATGCATGTGTGTTACATGTCTGTCAAACGTTGCTCAAGGGAAACCAGGTGATGTGGTTTATGCCACTCACAACCAGTCATGGATAGATTCCAATTAAAGCACGAAGGCGAACAAACAATGTGTGGAGCGCAGTGTCTTCATCTTGTTCAACCACTGAAGTGCAGTATCATCAATCTTGACATGCAGTGATCGGCAGCCAGTCCTCTTGGGGAAATCAATGGATTGCGTTCCATATTGTGGTCCTCCCCGCCTTCTTGTGCGAGCCTGGCCAGCCTGGCCGGATGATCAACACCGTCTTCCTCCTTGGCTTTGCCCATCGGCCCTGAGAGCCCAGGGGAGGTGGTCAGAGTATGGTCTAGCCCATCGAGCCTGCGAGCCAACGAACATCTGGCCACCCTCCTGACAGCAGCCTCCTGCAGATGGCCTGCACCTCGCTAGAAGGGGAACGGCTTCCGCTGCCCACCACGCCGTCCGTCCACGATTCCTGTCACTGCTGTAGTTTGCCTAAGGCAGTGAGCGTTAACTTGTCACAAATCAGCCCTAGGATCAGGCAGCTGAGGTTTAGCTTTGTCGTTATCGTTCTCTCCAGCTGGCGGGCGGCATACCCATCCCAGCGAGATGACATCCCCAATAAAACAGTCACATCACATATTACGGCTGAGTACTGTACCGTGTTTGCGTCTGCCGCCGCAGATGCCGGCATTGGATCGGAGACTTTCCTCCCAAATTATTCTAGCCTCGAGACTAGCTATTCGCGATCGTGGCCCACTTCCGGAAGATATACATAGTAGGCGAGCGTCTACCCTATCTATATGTGGTCTATTTAATGTCCTGGCGATGCGCTCGGGTCAGCTTGATATCTTCGAGATGCCAAGACATCAGCAATCCAGAGCAAAATGAGCCATTTGGCAGAACGAGAATCCAAGTTACAGGCTCGGGTCGCACGACACAATGGCGTCTCCCAACCCGGAAAGGTCGCCCTCGAAGTCGTATCGACACCATTCCACATCAGAGAAGCTAACGCAGCCTTCCTGCGTCTACTTTGTACCGCACAGGCGAGGATTTTCCTCGAAAACGTGCTGGCCAGCCTACCGTTGGTCGGTTCGGCCGGCTTATCTGGGGATGGCCTGCAGAGCAATCTACTGTAGTATCGACGACACCTTCTGTTTGGCTGGAGAAGCAATCCCTTTACCAGTCCTCAACGTCGCCCACATGATCAACGATGCCGAGCAAATCCCATCGCATGTCAGACTGTAGCATCCAGCAGCCTCGCAGCAAAATCGCCGGGGGGCTGCAGGAACATGCAGGCAGGCATAAATGTGGGCGCTAGCATCTTTGTCATTTCAGATTCAGGGGCACGCCCACAGCAGCAGCATTGGAAAGTTTAACATAAGCAGAGACATTTGGGATATACATAATGCAGCACTTTCCCGTCAGGCCCAAAACTCTCCTGAATGAGCCGTCTTGGTAGCGCGCTAGCATGCGTCCGCTGCGCTGGACTTGCTGGGCGCTGCTCTCGCCCAGCCCTGGTGCAGATCATCATATGTTGAAGTCTCGTCATAGTTTGGCCAGCACGAACGACGCGCTTGTGATACTTTATCACTTTTCTGCGCGGCCGCCGCCAGTGGTCCAACCCACGAAGTAAGCAAGCCTTCATATATATCACACACGCGTACAGAGCCAGCAACGGGAACCAAGGTACGGGTCTGCTCCAAGTCGTTGCGACCTTTTATTCCGAGCCGGGAAGATGGGTGTCATTGCGCGGACGTGTGTCTGCCAGATATCCCAGGATGACACGGGTAACCCGGCCGCGAGTGAACATCTTCGGAACCCGGGGAGCACATGCTTCCAAGACCTTGTTCCTGGTCATCGTCACCGACAGCTGGTGACAGCAGCGATGTTCACCACCATTTCCTGTTCCTGGGTCTGCAATGCGTAAATAGCCAGGAAATTCAGTGGCTGCCAAGGCTGGGGACTACCGCACAATCTCACAATCAACTGCAGTGTCACCGCCGAAAGCGAAAGCCAATAGATACTCGAGGCCAGGAGCCAAAGCAACCAGAGGACCCGCACGACGAGGGTTTCATGTAGAGTGAGAGGGGTGAGCAGCCTTGCCGTGCTTGCCTCAGTGACAGTAGGCACACGGCATTAACTTTCAACTAGAGATGATGCGCAGAAGGGCATGCAGCTCGATGGCACGATCGCAAGCGGAACAGCCCATCGACATCCCGATGCCGTTGTGGCTCCCACATGCCAGTGTCAGGAACCGCATCGTCCAGTGACGAGGTCTGTTCGCAAGCTCCAACGACTTTACTTTGCCACCCGGTCACGTCGTCACCCTCAAACTCGGGCATCCAACGTCGTGTGCAACCAGGGTGCTCCCTACCGGCTATACTTTCCAGTGATCCAATCTCCAGGAGACAGGAAGCTGTCAAGGATGACAGGAAAAGCAACTGCCATCACAAAAGTAACGATGATAACATTTCGGCCGTGTTTCAGACTCGAGGCAACACGCGACCTTCTACCGGGTGAACGGTAAAGTGTTCAACCCCAATCTCTGAGGCGAGGCTCGATCCATGCAGCCACCCGCCCATCCACCCATCCATCCATCGTCGCCTCGATGCAGCCTCGCGGCAAAATACAACAACTTAGACTACTTGCCATATATGTCCAAGGCTGGCTCGACTTGATTAATCAAGATCCCGTTCCCGCTCCCACAAGATGATCCGGCAGTGCTGGCCGCGTCTTCCCCTGAGCTGAGCATAAGCTCAAGCACGCCAATGCATGTGGAGCCTATCTCGAGCCGCGCAGCAGATGCACGACATGCCATCCTATCTTATGCTTCATGCTGTGCCGCGGCAGACACATTAAGACACTTCCCCCACCCGCTACCACCAACAACAGCACCCATCGACGGATGCTGTCCAGCTCAGCCCAGCTGGGAAACGAGAAGCGAAGAAAGGCGTTCGTCACATCTCATCCATAGCAGGCCAGGGGGGAGGTGGGAGTCGGGTTGGCGCGGCCTGACTGCGCCTGACAGGTTTGTCCCCACTCTCCGTACCGCGGGATTCCCAATCACGCAGCAGAGCCCACATCAACCTCGACTCACGAGATCTCGACCGGGGCCCAGGGCAAATAAAAAAAAGCCTAATGAGGCCCCCTTGCGAGATAAATCCGTCGACGGTCGACTAGGCCCGGCCCCCCCTCGTGGGAAGAATCGTTCGATTCGGACGGCCGATCGCAGGGTGCTTTGCTGATCAGCCCCGTGAGCGCGGGCCGCAGCCCTGCGTGCGCGGCCTTGCGTCCGGGGTGGGGCAAGGGCATCAAGAGCGATGTGATGTTGATGGTCCATCGTCACTCTGGTCCCTCGCCTACGCCGAAGCGAAAGGGAAAGCGACGTGGGGTGCCAGGGCAAGTCCCGGGATTTCAGATGGGGATCGCGGCGGACGCGACGCGAGTGCTATGATTAGATAGATATTGCCTATTCTATTTTCCCGGACGACACTTTTTCCTTTCGACGCTCGTGGTTGATGGAATGAATGTGCTGCAGCAGCACATCATCTAAACATGCTCACAACGCAGTCCGGTACGGGTGATAAATTGGGCTCGCAGACCGAGGCCATGCCCCACACCGTTCCCCTTGATTACGAACGGCCGCCGGCCCGGGGATTTTGTTTGTGTGTTTCAAGAACTCTTGAAACGACACTTGCAGGGCCGCGGCAGATGGAGGGAGGGTGGGGACCATCAACCTCTTGGGGGTTCTCTCACGATCCACCCAGACCCCCCAACCTGCCACGCCTGACAGGCCTGCCAACCATCACTCTCGTTCCCCTACCATGCCTTCTATCACCAAACCCTCGTCTCCACTCGATCCTGCTTCTTCCCCCAGCAGTTCACCAAGGAAGGAAGGGAGGGTAGGGGGTGTTGGGAAACCCACAGCCCCCCTCAGTCCAGACCCGGCAGATGAAAGCTCAGTAGGAATCAGGATGAGCACATTTGCCAGACCCTGAAGCTTGGCCCTTGTTTTTCTTCTTTTCCCCGTACCATCTTGTCGATCACTGCCGATGTCCCTGCAGCTATCACGATCCTTCGATGCTGACTGCAGTGACACACACACACACACACACACACAACATGGCCTAGCCTCCGGCCGCGCCAAGTCGACGGAACGACCAGCTTCCACACTGGAATGACTAAGTTTGTGGCCTTCCGATGACCGAAACGCTGTTCTATTTCCGAATAGCACGTCTCATGTAGAAATTCCACGTCTGCCTGGACGCACCATGCCAAAGCAAAGCAAAGCAAATCCAGCCGGCCAAAGCAAGCTTCCTTCACCCCTGGCCAAGCAGGTCCCATCACATAATATCTGCAGGAACCACAAGGAATCGCGGTCGGGCATAATTCTAGACCGGGCCAACGCCAACTTGCTATTTGATCGCACGTGTGCTCCCACGAGCGGCCGATCGCGAAGGAAAGAAATAAACCCGCCACAGTCTATCTGCCTACAACTCCACCTGTTGCAGCCCGCGACGCATGCGGGCTCTGCTTTTTGGGGGGCCCAGCCAGGCCAGGCGAGCTGCATGTTCCTTGAAGAAAGACAGACAGGAATTAGAAGAGGGCCACTGCGTCACTCGCAAAGAATAACGGATGCATCATGCTTCGCTTGTTGGCCGGCTCCCATATCATTGTGCCACGCGCGGGTGAGCTCCCTTTCGAGGTACTGTCCGGCGTCTGGAGCGATAGATGCAAAGACCCATCAGAACGAGCCATACGCCGTAGATAGATATTAACACAGCTTTTTTGAGAAGTGGCATGTGACTTTGGTATGAACAAATAGACAAAAGCAGGGAAAGGTATAATCACGGCCCGGTCGATCCCCCTTGCCCTCCCCCTACCACACCCACCACCCCCTTGTAAACCCGACGATAGAAGCCATATTCCGAACTCCAACACACCCTGGCCGCCTGGTTCCCGCCAGATCCGCTCTGTCGCACTTTTGTTTTGATGCAAGAAAGGTATAAACAACAGACCGCACCGAACCCCTCCACCCTTAAATCCCATCCGGCCGTTTCCCAGTCCCGCCCTCCACCTTCCGGAACAGACCACCCCACCATCCTCATCTAAGCCAGAGGCAAGCCCGGCGAGCCACCTAGGCCACGCTGTTAGACGCCTCCTTCTCCCTCTGCCTCTTCACGATGTAGTAAGTGATGAGGCTCTTTGGGTCGTCCTTGACGTCCTTCATGACATCCCAGAACCTGGCGTCGCCGACCCGCCCCTGGAGCGCCACGCACAGCTGCACCGCGTCCATCCTGACCCCGGACTCTGTGCTGTCGAGGCACCGTGTGCACAGCGCCGCCATGCTGGCCAGCTCCTGGTCCGTGGGCATGTACTCGGCCTTGGCGTCCACCATCTCCTTGAGCACATGCAGCCCCATGCTCAGCGACCGCCACCCCGCCGCATCATCCACCACCGTGTCCGTCATCCGGCGCGTCAGCACCGTGGCGATCTCCTGCGCGTCGCCCAGCGCGACCAGCTCGTCTGCGAGCAGCTCCAGCCCAGATACAATGTGCGTGCGGGCGTCGTACACCGCGCGTGCTGACATCAGCGACTCCAGGCCCTTCGAGATGTGTGGTTGGAAATGGCCGCGGTACTTCTTCAGCAGTAGCTTGATCGTTGCCAGGTTTTGAGCCTTGACGTCCTGAATCTTTTCGGGAGTGAGGTTGGACTGCGGGTCCTCCAGGTAGTCGAAGAGCCCGAGGAGCAGTGCCTCGAACTTCTCATCGGATAGAGGTGACTTGTTATCGCGGAGGATACCTTGCAACTTGCGAAATCCATGCACGTCGAGAGACTTCGCTTTGATTTTCGCGAGTGCACTTTCAATGAGCCGCGCATGTTGCTTGGCCTTCTCAGGTGAGATATCAGCTTGGACGGCTCCGTCGCCGTTCTGCCGTGCCACCAAGTTGGCTGCATCCTCGTTGACGGGCTTTTCCTCTAGTACGGCTGGCGGCGTCAGCCGTGGAGTTGACTGCTCTGCCGTCAAAGGATCTTCGTAAACTCGCAGGGCCTTGGAGGGTGTTCCGGCCGGGCTTGCTGCTTGATCTCGATCCACTGCAACAGGAGTCTCAGGCGCAACCAGCTCGGCAGATGCGATGTCTGGCGAATCCGCTGCTGGAAGAATCGGAGTCGTCGGCGCTATCAGCGACAAGCTGTCCTCAGGCTGAGGGCTGCCTAGGAGCGGTCCCGGCTGTAGTCTGGGTCTTGACGGGCTCTTTGTCGGGCTAGTAGCAGGCGAAGATTTTGCGTGGGTCAACCTGGTGGGTGTAGGAAGACTCGATTCACTCGTAGTTGGCTTGTGTGCCGGCCTCGTTCTTGGTATCGTCCGCTTGGGTGATGCGCCCATGGTTTTTGGCGTCACTGCCTTCGGTCTCGCTGGTGGGGGGCTCATCTCGGTGTCGATGCCACCTCGCACAGAATATGGTCCTGCAGTCGCTGGCCGCGGTGCCATTTCTGGTCGCTTCCTCGTCGGCCTGACGGGGGCTACTGATAGCCCGCCGCTGGTGGTGGGCTTTTGACGTGTTGTGGTGGTGGATGGAGCGGTGGCACTTCCCGTAGCAGTCGAGGAGCTAGAGACAGTCCGAGTTGCTCTCGGTGGTGAGAAGTGCGCCATGGCTGATCCAGGTCTGACTGGAAGGTTTTTGGTGGCCATGGCTTTCTTCTGGGCCATCATCGTTTCCCTGAGCGATGGCTTAGCTCCCATCGTGCTACGTGAAAGCCCAAGACCTGGCCGCGCCGCGGGCTCGGCCTTCTTAGGGGTGTTGGGGTTGTTCGGGTCTTTTTCTAGCAATTTCTGCGCTGTAGGTTCCAGAGTGTTCATGAGACTAAAAATCACGTCAGTTGTTAATGGCTGAGGAATTGAACTCGGAAGATTCACGTACGCTTCTGCCCTCGCGGGCCAAATACCATGGAATGTCCAAAATGTGGCCCTCATCTTTTCCCTGACACCAGGATTGGCATCATTGAGGCCCTTCTTTATCGATTTCTCTATCAGATCCAACCCGCCATTATGTTCGACGTGGCTCTTGTGGTGTGCCTCCTTTTTCAGAAGCGTCTTCAGCCACTCGGTCGCGTACAGCCTAGGCTGTACGTTCTTGTCCGTACAAGCCATCGCAACATGCTGCATGATTCGGTTGGTGTAGGTTACTCTGCCAATTATGGTGTCAATACAGACATTCGCTTGTTGCGAGGCGATCTTCTTTGTCGCCGCGGAGAGTTTGACGAATGTTTGCATCAGCAGCTCGACCATAGGGTCCATACCAGGCCCGTAGTTGATGGCGATGTCCTGGACCAGTGCACAGCCCTCCTTTGATAGACTCGTCCTTAGCGAGGTAATGGCCTTGATGATGCCATCGAGAATGCTCCTCATGCCGGCCAAGAACGGGTCATGGTAATCTGAAACAGCATTGCCAGCCATCAGCCTGCGGAGCTTGTTGATACTTTGCTCCCGCAGCATCCAGTTATGCTCTGACTCCTTGCCATCAAAGTAGGTGTGCATCTGGGTGAACATGTCGTCAAGCTCGCGCGTAGTGTTAAGGTACGAGGGCTCGACTGTTTCTGTCCTAGCATCGGGCATGGGCGTTATCGGTCGTTCGCTGAAAGTAGACACGGAGGATACGCTGGCTGAGAGGTTCGGGCGCGATACGGGCCGGGGTAACTCTGCTGGTCCATTCTCGTCAGGAGCCGGGGTCGTTGACCTCGGGATCAGCTCTTTCACTATGGCCTGCTTGATGGCTGGGCGAACTCTGAAGTTCTCGAGCTGCTTTTTCAAGTCGGCCTTGGCAGTACCAGAGGCGTCTCTGAAAAGCTCGATGACGGTGGTCTTGGCCGTGTCACGAACACTGGGGTCAGCATCCTCGAGCAGCTCCATCAGGCGCGGGACGTAGGTTCGAAATTGTAGGCCTTGTTCTCGGTGCATCTGCAAGAGCCATTGCATGCTGGCCTCCTTTGCCTTGGGGTTCTTACCCGCCATGGCGAAATTCCGAACGTGGCGCTCGACATCAGCTGGCACGACCTTATACATGGTAGCAAGCGACTGCACCGCGAGTGTCCGGAACTTTTCCTTCTGGTCGCCCATCCTATCTACAAGAAGTGGCAGTGTTGTCTTGGTTTCCTTTACGATGTACTTGGGCTCCTGGCGGGACAGGCGCGTGAGGAGGTGGTTGAGCGAGGTGAGCCCCGCATTGACAAGGACACCATTTTGGGTCGAGGAGGCGGTCCGCAGGGCCTCGAAGAGCGGTGCGACGCAGGTGTCGGGGACATTGTGGTGTTTGATGCCGGTCTTGACGGCGGTGACTTGGGCAACTTTCGCGTCGACGGAGACGTCGGCGCGCAAGATGTTCTGCAAGGCCTCGACCTGCTCGTCTGTGATTTTCTCGGCCATGTCCCCTCGAGCGGAGCAGGAGAGCCGGGCAGGATTCGAGTTAGTTTCGTATAGCGTTGTTCGCCGGTTCAGTCGGCGACTCTGGTGGGCCGGTGCTGTGTGCGCAGTGTCTAGGTACAGTACACATGTTAGCGCATCGGTGCGTGTGAGACGTGGTGTCGCGCCGAGCTAGAAGAGCAAACTGTGTGTTGATACCAATGTTCCCTGGCACCTACCAAGGCTGCGCGCTCAGACTGGGAGGGGAGGGGGATGGGGAGGGGAGGGGCTCACGTCAATCACATGAAGCTTTTGGTGGACATCCGAGCTCGACTCCAGGTTTGGGCTGGACGATCAGCAATGCGATGTGTTGCGATACGATGCGATGCGATGCGATCTGGGCGCTGGGATCAATTGACTTGGAGAAATTGCTGTGAGTGCAGCCTCGCTTGAGGAATGCGACGCGGGGCACTGGATAATATTTTGGGTCGACGAGTGGGTAAGGAGGACAAGTCTGGGAGGATGGAGTAGGTTTGGGAGGAATCAGTCACAAGCAACTGGTGTCGCAAGGTGGGATGAAACAACAAAAGACGAGCTCCCCAGCTGCTTGGAGGCCCTTGGCCGTTGCCACGGACCCCAGCGGAACCACAGCGTTAGCGTCCTAGCTCTTTAGCGCATGGGCAGATGGGACGGCAGACGGCCGACAGTTGTGGTGCTGCGCACAGTGTTAGGTACCTGGTCTAATTGCTGCAGGGGTCGACAGACGACTTCCGGCTCCACTGTGACTGACTGACTGACGGACACCTGGGCATCACAAATGCAACCTCAAGGCACCAACATTGGCAGAGTGGCCAAATTCAATGGGTGTAATGTCACTGCTCCGTGAAGTATGTTACCCAATACTGCAATGCTAGCTCTCTCCAGGCACATCAGTCAACCAGGAAATTGTCAAAAATGGATCAAGACCATCACTCGTCGCTACCAGAGACCGACTGACTACGCACAACACATCGAAGACCGACCCACATGTGCACCACCCTAGATTATTCATCCATTGTCTTCGCCATTTCAGAATCTGCAATTACCAGGGGTCTCTTTGATCATCATTCACTTCAGCTTCTTCTGGTAATGACTGTGATCATTTTCTGCTAAGACTTCTAGCGCAAATTGATCATTATGGAAAAGATTGCCATACGAGGTTTATCTGGGCACTGCGCGGTGTTAACACTGTCACCCTGTTCTGGAAGATCGCACAATCTCGGCAACAGGCAATATTGGCAATGTCATTTCACTCAACACTAAATCAACGAAGATGAAGGACAGATCCCTAGTCGTTCTTCTGGGAACTGCATTCTGACAGTCTCCCACATCCGTTGGGACATCATTGACTATTATATCATTCAGACTCGACCGCGCAGACAAACTCACCATGTCTTGTAAATGGCTAGAGAAGTCTTTGGCCGAGAGTCTGATACTACCTGCATTATAGGCGCAGCGCGAGTTCAGTCTTTTCTTGCGGCTGCATCCGACCTTAACCTCATTCACAATTCCGTGGAACACAAGCTAGGACTCTTCGGAGACAGCAAATGCGTCAAGCCCGATACGATCGTTTTATGGCCACATTTTACTTCACAGTAAACTGAGAGAGACTGGCAATCACTGGGCGAGGACCCGCCCCAGCAAGCCTTTCACTCGTTTCCGGACACGAGACCCATCAAATATTAGAGTCCAATTCACCATCAATATCGGGTTTCTGCGCAGTCGCGCAGTCACGCAGTCACAGTGGGACAATGACATTTATCATATTCCGGTGGGCATTTCAGCCCTGTGGGCATCCCACAAAGGCAGGAAAAATCCTCACACGTATCAGTGAGACATCCGTGATATTCCACACAGACAGGCGAGTATCTCCATCAAGTCTAGTCAGAGCATAGACAGGTGTGTGGGTGATCTACGCGTATTGTTTTCCAAGGCACCCTCTCATTAGCTCCTGAACAAGCTTGTCAGTGTCTCAATGCAATTTTGGCAGAAGCACTTGCCAGCAAGAGGTAAACCAGTCGAGTCTGCTCATCTGTATAGATCACAACGTAACATTGGCCCTGTTATATGACAATATAGTTTTACATTTCTACCCATTATTCTTTACCCCATACTCACTACATAAAGAGTTATAGTTTTTAAGCACTTGCTTGAATTGGCACCTCCATCTGCTTGCCCACCTTTCTCGCCATGTGGATGCACTTGCCGATCTGATGCAGGTCGCTAACTTTACAAGCTTGAATGGATTGTAGTCACGAAATGCAGACTGAAAATAGGCAAGCTAGGACTTTTTAGTATACCTTTCACATGTATATTCACAGTTGCATTTACTCCCATTCATGGCCCCACAGCCGAGTGGCACCAACTGTCACTGCTGCAGGAGGCGGCCAGGGTGGGCAAGTAGGTAGCATCGATTTAACGTACTAATTGAGCTACCGTTGTCACCCACCTTCCGGACTTCTTGCACGGCTTGGAATATGTCGCTCATAGTCCTGATTGTGGTGTCTATAGTGATGCTATCATTAGTAGGTGGACCTATGCTTGGGTATGGTTCGGGGAGCAAAATTCTCGACTTAGATGGGTTGTTTGCTTGCACAATTTGCAGAAGTCTATTAAAAAATACTTGGCATATTTTTCTCAAGCATTCTGAGCCATATTTCACAAAAACGGTCGCCATAGAGAATCCAATGTGGGCCGGCGATACCCAAGGAATCAAGCTAACAAGAAGCGTGTTTCCGAAGATACGGAAGGCATATTTATGCCTTGGGATGATCTTGAGGTAATGAATACTGTCACGAGAGGGACATAAAAGAGGCGATGCTCTCAAGTCTTGCTCATTATTGTAGAATTCTAAATAAGACCTTATCTTGCTAAGAAAAAAGAGTAGGAGGGAAGGATGCCTCCGATTGCAGTCAGGCCTTAAGAGCAAAGGGCCTTAGGGCTGCAGGTGGTCTGTGCGCTGTGGCCCACCTGCAGTCACTCAAACTGCCCGCAGCGCCGTTACAAATACTATGAGAAAGAAGGTAGACACAATGTTTGTAATGAATCCAATGAACTTCAGAAATTCGATACAGATCTTGGTAACCGCAATTGCAACAGGGAGCAGCCTATTAATTGTCCCTTGTCAGGAGCTGGCTTGATTGGCTCCTGGCCAATCGCGTGTTACACATGGACTTAGTCATCATAGCCCTGGTCCTCAACCATTACCCTGAACACTTCGGGATGAGCGCTCACTGTGCACAGCAACGAGCACCAAGTATAGGCCATGGCCGAGGCTGATTCGTGCCAATGTAAGCTGGGATAGAGTCCATCGAGACGGGGTGTTGATCACTACGCATACCACTCCAGTAAGGCGTGTCCAATGCTGATTGCAAGGGCATCCTCGAGGGCTTCTAGGTTAGTGTTATGAAAGACCTCCGTCTCTGGGCAGGAAGCAAGTGGGACAACTCGTAATAACTTCTTTGTAGGCGTTTCAAGTTATACTAAACGTCTCGCTCCTGTAATGGTGTAAAAGCCTCTGGCATTCGGTGTGACTTGCAAATGACATGTTCAAAGCAAAGTTTGGGAATGCAGTAAGGCCACTAGGCTACTCACTCAGCACATGCCGCAATGGTAGTCAGAAAGGCGGAGTATTGCCCCAGATCCATACATTAAGCAAATGCATGTGATGTTGAATTGGTATCAAAGGGTGCAATCTAAGACGAAAGACACTTTCTAGCGGATGCTACCTGTACCCTAAATACGAATTATCCAAATAGTCAGCCAAATTTATACAATCTTCACCTCGGACAAACCAACACCGGCAAATGCAAATATGTCCAACCAGCGTACCATTCCGACCCTTCTGAAGACGCATTCATCTGAGGCAGCACAAAGTGCTATTCCCATCATTTTTTGGGGGAGCCAATCATGGTCTCGAGAGAGGTATACTATCTCCGGAGGCCGATCCACACGAGCCTCTACCTCATCGCAAAACCCTAAGCACCATACGTGTCTCAAATCTTGAACTTCAGACATGATATCAGGATAAAGGACTCCTATGACATCACCTGCCTCATCGTAAAGTCCCCTGTAGAGTTCCGTTTCATACTCACTCATATCGTCGGCAGCTTCGAGATTATGCTCCAACATCACCTGCGTTATCTGACCGCGCATCGTAATCGAAGCCCTAGTTGGCACTTCAAAAAGGCTTTCTTCAAGGTCAACGTCGTATCTCAAAAGGTAAGCGCTAAATGGTGACGTCCCGACAACTATCTCACTTTTGTAGGCTACCCTTTGGCTTCGATAAGTGACCTCCCCATCAAGTGAAGCCCAAGACCAGGTTGGTGCCCTGTACTTCGTCGGACGTCGTGGCTCAATTGCTGGTAAGGGATATTTCTCTCCTGGAACCCTGGTCTCCCGTTTTATCATCCACAGAAGACAGCCAGGAAAGTGTTCTTTCCATAAGCCAGCGAGGTAAATGCCATCGCTCAGCATTTCCCGTCGGAAGTGCTGTGCGTATCTGGAAATAGCAGAAAACTTGTCAGACTCATAGGTCAAGAAGCGAGATGTGTAATCTTCCACCTTGCCGTACCACTGGTCTCGTCCAGAAGCACCCGTATCCGATGGCGATATCTGCCTTGGTTTCGGGATGGATTTGTAGTTATGTCGGCTTACGCTGTGAGGGATCTCACTTGACCCTTTCATTTCCAAACATTCCCACAGCAGCGTATGCCTTGAAAAGTGGATTGCCCTGACGGACAGTTCCCTTTCCTGGAATGCCCAAGCGCGGACCCGCAGCGGACTTTTCCCCAAAGGCTGATATGTGAAATCTTCATCGCCATACTCGGCATCCCAGTTCAGTGTCTCCATGTCGCCAGGGTAGTTTGCCTCAACAAGCCGAATTCGATACTCGCCTAGATCCAAGTCGACATATCTCAGATGGGTCATTTCCTCATTGGACCCATTGACCCTGCAACCACCGTCTCCATCACTGGAACTGAGGGCACATATGGTGCAGAGAGCTTCCCGGTAAACCTCACTCATCTTTGCTGCTTCCCTTTTCCAGTCGTCATCATTGTCCTGGATAATACAAAGAGAATCGATCCATATGTAGGATAGCCCCAGGGCTCTCACTACTTCGACAGCATCCTTGAAAGTTTTTGATAGATGTTGGAACCTGATTCTCTTCATATGTTCCGCAATATTGTCTTGCAATGTTTTGATGGGCCGCTTCGGGGGTGGGCCCCAGCAATGGCTGAGGGCAACATAAGAGACTGCCTCCGACTCGGAACCCAACTCGATAAGTCTGACATCTTTACAGTCTTTAAAGTAATCAATTCGCAGAAGTCTTGTGGGTTTATATCCGTGTTGAGCAGCTCGGCATCGAGGGTGGTTCTGGAGGCAGTTTCGTAGCCAACAGGACAGTAGTTCGTGCTGCTCAGGAACGTAGTTGAACCTTGCTGGGGGTAGCTCGTCTTCTAACCATCTTCAATTTTAGCTTTAAACAAATACATGAGTTACGAAGGGGCCGCATACTCCAGGGCTTGGGGATACGAAAGAAATGTGTCAATGGGAGAATAGCAATGTCTCCCATGTAAAGGAGTATCCCCTGGGCATAGCTATATTCTGCCCGCGATAGCTCAAGAGGTATGTGATTAAGCTGCGTAGCAGACAGATCATCTGCACAAGTTCGGCGGTTTGACGTAGAGGTCATGGTGGTGCACAAGTCGCACCCTTGTGAAGCGCAACAACGCAAGACATTGAGAGGTGGGACAGTGAGTCGCGGGGCTTTCGGGTCGGGTGGTTGGACATCATTCTCTACCGAAAAGAATGATGGACTGTTGAGAAGAATCGGTAACAAAGGGCAGTCTGCTCTAGCCATAGGAGAATTGCACTACTATTTGCCTCGATACAGGGCACTAAGACCGTTCTTGTCGATGTCGAAGAGAGCGGAATAGTTCTGATAGAATTGAACTATACGGGATCAGAGAGAGCAAAATGAGTCAGAACATTTCACTGAGGGGAACCTTGTAGCCGCTTGGGCGATGTTGGTGGAATTCTTCTGCAACTGTGATAGGCAGTTGGCCATAGGCTTTCGTTCTCGCTTCGCCCGGCAGGAAATAAGACATATCTCCATCCTCTAATGCAAATGCAAAGAGGATACAAGGGCTTCATAACTTCTCAAAAATGAGAAACTGATCAGGGCGAATTGCTAAGCTTCACTCGTAGGGGCTCGTGGAGGTGCTTTGCGTATCAATATTGATATGAATTGCCCACTTAACTTTTCAAAAGAGCGTCTGACGTGGTTCCTGAAGCATATTTATTATGAACCGCCCTGTCGACGTTTCAATGCGCTCTAAGCTTTGGGCCAGACCTTGAAGACAATATCCTTCAGCTGGTAGAACACACGGAACTCAGTCACAACGACCGATTTCATCGGGCTGAACGTGATGCCTGGTGCTAACAATGACAGCTTTCGGGTTTCCTACTCAAATATACCATCCTTCACCTTCTCGGAAAAGAACCGGTCGTTAGAGACGGCGGCAGCTATTCTCAGCGGCTCGATCCACATCGCCGTCAACTTTGGCAATCTCCACCGTCACCTTGGGCAAGCATGCCTAACTAGGTACAAACTGAGGCTTCCTGTCCAGGGTCTGCGTCACCACAGTCTTCTTGTCATTGTCGTCGACCGTGGGCTACAATACTTTCGAGATTCTTGATACGCTTTGAAATCACCTGATCCAGCCTTTGGCCATATCAGCCGACAGCTTAAACTGTGGAAGAGGCTTGGGTCTTGCTTTATGGGCAGTCTGGCGGAACAGGGCTTTAGTGAAGTCTTGGATTCCCCAGGCCGAGTACCTGCGTGCCACGAAGGTGTTGAACTAATCCTCCTCACTCTTAACAATCTGCGCGAGAATGTGGGTCCATCAAGAGAGTACGATCCGAGTCATGGACGTCTCTGGTATCACGGGAAAGGAATATTGGAAAATGTGCAAAGGAGGATCAAAAGTCATGTGACTGCGTAACAATTTATTGTTGGATTCTTCAACTATCTGCGAAAGGAATTCTGTATAGTGGCTTAGGGTCATAATGTCTTCAGGTATGGATTTATGTGCATCCATCTTGAGGTCGATCACAAGACGTTTTTAGCTCCTGTATGTGACCAAAAGCGTATTGTAAATAAAAAAATGGACCAAACAAGTGATCTCTTCTTGCACCTCTCCTGAATTCCAGAACGAGAAAATGAGCTATGGAAGGGATGCCCGGTTTGCTATGTGTAGTAGTTGTTCAAGGAATTCATGGCGTACACTAATATTGAAAGCTGCTAGTTGCATGCTTCAAGCTCACATTAAGCGCGAGACATCAACATGCTTAGCCTTTTAAGCTGGAAAAAGCATCATAGCCACCACATTCCGGTTTCTATGAATACCATTCATTAAAATTTGGATGCTTGTATTACCCCAAGCTCTTCGACGGCATTTGAGTCGGTCGAACAGCAACTGTTTTAGGCTCATACTAAATGAGCACTTCGGAATGACGATGAATTTTGCCAGTAAAAGAAACAAGAAAAGAGAGCGGTAACCTGAGCGACCTGCCAACAGTCAATAAGCCACAAAGTGTTGAAATAAGCACGGAGTCGCCCATACGACAATCCAAATCATGAACTAGCACCTAGAGCTCAAACCTTACCTATTCTTTTTGCTCATCCTGTCCCTTCATTCTGATCCATCATGGGAGCCGTAGCTAGCGCGATAGCCAATGCGCTAGATAATAGCAAAGAGAAGGAGGCTCAAGCAAAGGAGCAGCTAGAACTGATGATGAAGCTCGCGGACGCCCGGCTCGATACCTTTCAGTCCAAGCTCCAGAACATGTTCCTGGACAAATCTTCGGCAGCCAAGACAAGCGTGCCAGGTAAACGAGCGCTCCGGTTTGAGCGTCATGTCCAGGTGGACGCCGAAACCACGGTATACTAGTCATACTAAGCCAAAGTCCGGCAACACAGATTATGCTAACATTGTTCCTTCTAGCCCGGCCAAGGCGTCTCTGATGCCGTTGATGCCTTCTTTGGCGCATCCGAGACTGGTGGCAAGGGCGTCCTCGAGGGATTCAAGTCTGTCGTCAAGACGGGCATGTCGGCTATTCTCGGCGACTGCTCAGCGGGTGAGAGCTACGACGAGAAGTTCTTCGTGTGCATCAAGCAGTAAGAACCCATTCCATGCGTTGTTCAGTCTGCCCACGAATCATACCAAATCTGACGTGAACAACTCACTAGCAACGCCATCATCCGTGTGGATATGTACACATACAAATACAACTTCATAAACGAGGGCGTGATCGCCAATCACAAGAACATACTGGCCTACATCCTGTGCATCTCGGTGGTCGACCACCGCGATGTGACGGTGGACGAGCTCGTTTACCTCGCCTCCGAGTTTGCAGGCGATGGCGACATTGGAGTCAATAGCGGTTACACCACCTATCTGGAGTCGCTGATGAAGACATGGAACGCGCTCAGCAGCCTCGAACCCCCCGAGCTCGACCCTGGGCGTAAGCCTGTCAACTATAACGGTATTCGTCTCACAGGAAATACTGATGTCCAGGCGCTGCCCGCTCCTGCGCCCGTGCCGGCACAGTGACTTGTTCCTTCGTCGACCACGGATTTGGGGGGAGGAAGTGAGGAGCGGAAGGCAGGGAAGCAGCAGGAATTACTGAGGAGTCGAAGGGACTACATGCCTGGGCGACGGAGAAGTGCGGATATTTTGGAAGCACGACGAAGGATGATGACGGCCTCTCGAGTTCCTTATATTCTCTTCCCCTAAAGATCGTATTATAATAGCCAACAATCCATCCCCTGTGTTGTATTGATGTGTTTGGGAGGAGAACTGTTTTCCGAGAAATATCTTATTCCCGCCCATCAACCGCAACACAACCGTTATATTTGATAGTTTTAAGCAATTCGAGGAAAACATTGTTGAAAGACATTGCTTTTTTACTAGAGAGAAGTTAGTGAAGCGGGCTCGTTACTCAAAACTTGAAATCTATCAGTCAGTGAGCCTAAGGAAATTTTATAGTCGATTATAGATCATGATACAGTCTGCACTCAAGTAGAGATACAATTGCAGGCCAGGGTATCATCTACTGTAGTGCTACAGTGCATCTAGCGCCGTGCTAACCATCGCCGGTAGGCCCCACTCACGTTAAGGTTGGTAGGCAGGCAGGGGTTGTTAGGCTAGTTTCCGTGGCTGATCCTATGACCGCATAGCTGAACCGACGGGGCACGACATGTCTCTGTGTCTTTACCTAGTCCACGCAGATCGCCAACGTCAGGGTCCCTTTCATTGATGCCTGCGCTCCTATTGCACACTCCCCTGTACAGCCCTCAAATCACTGCACCCCAATTGTGAGACCGACATATATCCGCCCATATCCCGCCCGCGAGAACACAGAAGACACGATGACCCGACTTCCTCCCCCCCAAACCTCCGCCGTGCCCAGCCCATCCTCGATCTTCATGCCTCCCACGTCCTCGTCCCCTGGCACAAGCCCAGAGCGGCCAACTTCGACAGCAGTCCAGCCAAAACCCACCCCTCTACCTAACCGCGGAGCAGAGACAGAGCAAGAACAGCAGGGCCAAGACGACCAAGACCAGGACTCGGATCACAAAGATGACGACACCTTCCCCCTCCCCAAGCTCCGCCTGCACATCCAAGACGTGACACACCCGGGCGCATCGCGCTTCCTCGCCGCAGTCAACGCCTCCACCATCCTGGCGCAAAGCGTCCAGACCGTCCTCCGCCTCCTGTACGTCTCGCCGCACCGCAAAGCCCACGAGGAGGAGGAGGAGAACGACGCGACAGAAAAAAATGCCTCCGCCCCAACCCCGACCGCCACCAGCCGCCCAACAAAGCCACACTACACCCCACCCCCAACGCGGTCGGTAACCCTCGTGCTGGAAGACATGCCAGGCGTAGCGTACACGAAAGGAACCGACCTGGACGACGACCACAAGGAGATCCACTTCAGCCTGGGGTACATCGAGGGGATCCGCAAGGCACCGGACGGCAGCACCGGCGACGTGACGGGCGCGTACGAGATCGAGGGCGTCCTGGTGCACGAGCTGGTGCACTGCTTCCAGTACAACGGGAGGGGCGCGTGCCCGGGGGGGCTGGTCGAGGGCGTCGCGGACTGGGTGCGGCTGGGCGCGCGGCTCGGCGCGCCGCACTGGAGGCGGGACGCCGTGCCGGACCGGTGGGACCAGGGCTACGAGCGCACGGCGTACTTCCTCGAGTGGCTTGAGGGCAGGTTCGGGCGCGGCACGGTCAGGCGGATGAACGAGGAGCTGAGGGTGAGTTATTGTCCTGCTGCTGGTTCAGTGGCCTGTAGCGGTCTATTTGCTCCTGTCATTTGGGAGCTTTGTTTTTGAGAGATGACAGCTGACTCAGATTGGACAGGTGCGCAAGTACAAGCAGTCCGAGTTCTGGACGGGCTTGTTCGGGCATGACGTCGACGTCCTGTGGCAAGAGTACCTACGGACGCTGAAGAAGGATGGCCGTGATTAGGAGTCGCCGCGCCTCCGTAAGCGCGTGCGTGTAAGTGGATAGACCCAGTGTGATGAGAGTGGTAAGAGTCCGTAGGCGCCTGGACAGTGACTTCACTCGTTGACATAAGTGGTGCGAGACGGGAGTTCTTCACGTGGACTATAAAACCCTTTAGATCGCTGGCAAAATCGTAGACAGGTAAGTAGATGGGCAGTTCCCAGCGAGAGGAACCTGTACGAGCGATGTCACTCGTCCTTGCAAGCATAGCATAGCTTAACTCAGAATCCCGCCTCAACTCATATCAGACTTCGGCTGCGGTCGAACAGTTGTTGAAAACGTAGTTTATTGCTTGGTGTACCCTTGAAAAGCGGTGTCTACGCACATAGGAGACCCTTGAATTAAGAGCCGAGCGTGCATTTTCCCCCTTGACGCCGAGCCGAACAAAATTCCTTCCCTATTACTCCATATAACCAACCAGTGAAAACTCCAAAGCCCGATGGAAAGCTTCAAGAACAACCAATTCCTTACAAGTCAAGTAGCAGTAGCACTCACTCATCCTACGAGCGAGCCGCGGGCCGGACACCGTCCTCGCTCTCGCTGACCACACTGCCGACCTCAGTCCAGCTGTGTGCTGGAGTCGGGATTCCATCCTCGTCCTCGCTCAGCACATCGTAGTACTTGGAAGAGCCGTTTTGAGACGCAAGCTCGTTGGCAACGTCGAAGCCGGAGCCAGCTACGGAGGCCGAGTCCGTGGGGGTCAGTTGCCCCTCGCTGACCATCTCGCCGTCGGACATCTCGCTAAGCGGCGCGGCGGGGGTGACGGGCAGGGGGGAGTAGAAGTCGCGGCTGGTTTCCTGATTCTGCCTCTGTGCTTGCTGCTGCTGCTCGGCCCATGCCTGGATGGAGGCGTAGGCGTCGTGCTCGTCCTGCTCCATTTCTCGGCTCTGGCCGGCTGTCATGTACTCGCCTTCTGCGAGCTCGAGCTCCGCGACAGACTCGCGTGGAGTAGAGGCAGTCTCGGGTTTGGAAGAGTCGGACGACAGTTCGTCCGCAAATGGTGACTTGGCAGGAATAAGCTCTGGAACGGATTCGGTTGCGGGAGACAGGGTTCGTGACAGTGAGTTGACGGCTGGCCTGGGAGAGGCGGTGTAGATGTCGTCAGTGGAAAAGACTTCGTCCTTCTCGGGAGAGATTTGGCTATCCTCCATCTCATTGTAGTCGATCCCGTGCTCGTCTGCGAAAGGGTTGGCGTAGATTGACGAGTTCAGCCCTCGCACGCCCTCGGAACCTCCTCGCCGCCGCACAAGGCCGTCCTCGTTGTTCCGCACGTCTGCTCCAGTATTGAAGACGTAGGTGCCCTTCTCGTTGGCGCTCTCGTCCTCACGCAGGAAGTCGTCAAACGTCGTGCCCGAGTGCGTCAGCTTCTCCCTCTCCTTCATCTTCTCATTCTCGGCTGTTTGCTTCTCCAGCTCCTGGCTCAACTTCATGGCATTCCAGTAGAGCAGCTCCTCGCGCTGACGCCTGCGGGTGTCGTCGTCGGCGTCGACCTCGCCGCTCTGCAGAAAGCCCTCTGCATCCTCGGGTCGGTTGAACAGGGGCTCACCGTTGCTGCTTTCGGGGCCGATGCCGTCGCCGAGGGAGTGGAGGGCCATGGCGATGCGGCGGCGCAGGTCTGTCGCCATCCGCTGCAGCTCGGGGGACTCGTAGATGGCGATGGCCGCGGCCACGGCCACGCTGACGGCGATAACGCCAGCTGAAATAGCGGCTTGGTTAATGGGAGGCATGATTGTAGATTTGAAAATACGACGGTGTAGAGAACAGGGGGCGGGAAGGCGGGCAGGTGAACTGGGACAAGGTGGGGTCTTCCGGTGTAAGTGTGCGTGATTGCAAGTGATGCCCGTTAGATGCAGTGCAGGAAGCAAGAAAGGTAAGGCAGAGACAGAGGCAGATGCACCAGAGAAGTTAAAACAAGGTGGCGTAGCAATGTCAAGTGTCTCGAGAAGTAAATAGACTACTCCAGGAACAGGCTCGAGACCGCGTGGTTGGTTGTTCGAGGTGAGCTGGTCTGGGCAGCGAGGGAAGAGGGGCGAACATGGGGTTTGCTTGCGTGGTCCACGGGACGTCTTAGTCGCCACCCTCGAGGTGAGGTGGCCGACGCTGCATCGGCCGCTGTGTGCCAGGGACTACAGGCCCCAAGGGCCTCAGGCCACAGGCCACAGGCCACAGGCCTCCAGGGCCCCAGTTTGTCGGCCAGGCAGGCGTTTGATTCGCACCACTCTCGCACTTGAGCCCCACGAGGATCATCCATCACCTGCAACTGCGTTCCGACCCGATGAACGAAGCAGTCGCTAGCATGGAACGCCCGTGGCTGCGGGTGCGGCTGCGACAGAAATGCGAGATTACGATGCACAACGGCAGCGGATGAATGAATGGGTGGGCGATAGCCGGCAACAGACAGAAATCGGTGCACAAAGAAGCAACACGGTGCAACTCGTACGTACCTTTGGCCGCTAAAGGGACAGGCATCTTGATACGACTTCGTGAGGCTTGAAACAGAGTCGTTGGATTGTGTCGAATCGCTGGTTGGTTGCCGAGGTCTTCCTGTCCTGGCCTGACCTGATCTTGGCTGTCCGCCCAGGAGATCAAATGAGAAAAAGAAAAGAGTGAAGATGTCGACCCGGGAAGAACAGTGGGAGGAGAGAACGAGGGGTCGAGGACGGGAAGAGCAGGAATCAGGCTGAACAAGACGACTGGGGGCGACGCGGCCACTTCGGTGAATCAATGACATGCGTCCACTTTATGCAAGAGTGTGAGAGGGAGAGAGGGAGTAAGACGGAGCTCCTCGAAGCTGTGCCCCTCGCTTGATAGCCACACTACGGAGCACTTGTCTGCCGCCGACCCAGTCCCCAACGGACGGTGCATGGACGCTTGGATGACGGTACCTCAACCATCAAGTAAACCTTGTTCTGCCACAAGTATCTCCCTTCAGCGCGCAACCGCAGATAGAGCACAGCATGATGCCCTCGTGACGTGCACGCTCCCTGCTGCTGTCCCTTGCTAAGCCTCCACCAGAGCCCGCTGGGCTGAATCAGGGCTACGACTACAGGTCTACGATGAGACAGAATAATTAATATACTGCCAGTTACATAGTGGCTTTCTGTACGTGAAGACCGACCCTGTGAAGAGATAGTGATGACAGGCTAACTCCAGGTCAATTCCCTAAACAGGCGGGGTCATCCGGGAATAATGCAGGCTGTGCATACATCTATGTATCAAAGCACGCGAAGTAAGCCTGGGAGTGCATATCCGGGTGGGGCGCTGAGTCTGTGCACATGTCGGCTTGGCTTATGTACAAAGCGTCCTAACTGAATTAGTCAGAAGTCCATGTTTGATCCCTAGATGCCTCGCCCTCGTTCAGTGAAGACCACTGCCTACTGTCACCTCAATCATCCCCTGTCAATCAGCCGCTTTCCAATGACGGTTCATTCTTCCTCAAAATCGGTCAGCTTTGTGCACTGAAGGCTGCTCGGCGACCCCATGGTTTAATCAACATACGGAGGACGACTTCAGAAGTTGTAACATGCCAAATACCACTTCTAGTATTCTAGTATATATATACCACCGGGTCGTCCTGTTGGGACAAAGTCTTCTTTGTATCTGCCACGCAGTCCCAGCAGACCGGGTTCGATATGATGCTGACTTTCCTCCCCTGGGCGATACATATCATCATCGCCGCCAGCCGTGCCTGCCAGTTGCCAGCCGCTAGGAAGACACAGTCCTTGGATGACCTTTCCAACAGCTCCCACCATGTCTCGATAGCCGTCAGGGGCAGTTTCTGGTGACTGTACTGAGATACGTGGTTCTCCTCACAGCCTGTCTCGGATCGTTTCTCTGTGAAGCCTTCGCGCAACACAACCTGCCCCTTGACGCTCGGTGGAATGCTTTTCCTCTGCAGGTGTATGAGGGATGGGCTCTGGAGGACCCTGAGGATGTCCAGATCGGCGACCCATTCTCCTTTGCCATGGAGGGACACCACGCTCTCGATCATGTACAACTCCTTGTCCTGAGCTCCACTGTAGCCTATGCTGACCTCCTGGGTGGACCCGGTGAACCACAGGTGGAGAGAGCTCTCGGCGAACGAGTCGCTGCCGGTACCATCCCAGTCGCGGAAGGTCATGAGAGGCCAGCGCTCGATGCCCGGGACAGTCATCCGTGGCTGAACGGGAGGCACCAGGAGGACTGTCCCAGGGTGTCCGATGTTCCCCATGACGTGGCTGATCTTGCGCCTCGTCGGGAGTGAGTGCGGGTCGGACAAGAGCGAGGAAGCTATGAAGAGCGAGTTGCCACTGGAAATTGCCATGACGCTGGCGGCCTGATGGGGAGGTACATCGAAGGAGCTCTCGAACATCAAGATGCACGAGAATGACTGTTCCAGAGTCATTTCTATCGGGCCAGTGACATGCAGCAAGTCTTTCACTGCAGCAGTCTTGACCTGTACCACTGGGCCGGGTGTCTCGGGTGTCTCTGGTACGTCGACATTGAGCATTTCCATGATGTCCTGGAACGAGCCCGCTTGCAATGCTTCGTCCTCTGTTTCACTTTCGCCACCTGAGCTGGCTTCGTCTCCGGAAACATTTCCTGGGCTGTTTTGGATGTATTCTCGGTCACCTCCCATACTCGACGCCGCCGGTAGAAGGCTATTGGACAGCGTAAACAGGGACTCGACCCATTTGCTCCCAGTCAAGGGCCTCTGGAGCACCCGAACATCGATGGTCCCCTGATTCAACGTCCGGTAGAGTGAGTGCATAGTCGAGTACGCCCGTAGAGAGTCGCTGTATGCTTTGCCGGGGGCATTCCCACGGAGTAATTCGCTGATGAAGGCTTCGGGGTCAATCGCGTCCTGGTCGAAGAGGGATGCCAACTCTCGAAATGGCACCCGGATTTCCCCTCCAGGCACGGCCGGGTCTTGGTCTAGGCGAAGGAAAACAGCTGCGGTTTGGACATCGCCAAACCACTGCTCGTAGTGCTTCATTGGTCCGATCCAGTGGTCATATTCCTCCAAGCCGGGGCCAACTTGGGTCATGCCCCATCTCACTCTCATAAGCCTTCTGCCCGGATTTGAGATGGTTTTAATGTGCTCCCCTTCAACTGACAAAACTTCCTCGCCCACAGCTTCGTACTTATCTTTCGCCTGGCGGAAGGCATGCTCAGCTTCGTTTTCTAGTGTGATGTGGGAAGCCCTCTTGTCTGCGACGGCCCGCCTTTCCATCTCTTTGTTTGTCTCGTCTGCGTCAATGTCGGGATAAACATCTGCCCCAGCATGAGGACGCTCCACCAAGTCCTCGTTTGGGGATATCAGCTGTGCGGATGTTTGGTGGATCCATCGAATATGGCCAACACTGCTCTTGGACCGCGAGGAATCGGACCCAGGGCTTGTCCTTTTTGGCGTCGGCCTATGACGTGGAGCTGCTGATGCAAATTCTTCTCGCCCTGTGGTTTTTGGGACATACCGAATGATGGCATGCTCAAACGGAATACCAGCGCGCTGCATGTGAGCCCTAAGTATCTTCACCCGCTGCTCTGAAGTTCTCACCATGCGCATCAAAAGGTCTATGCTGGTCAGTCCGAAGAAAGGCGGGCTTCTGTCCGCGATGAAAGATCGACGTCCACGGCCAAGATACAAGAGTTTCGTGAACCTCTGTCTTTCAGTGTCGGTAGATTCTAGGAATGCCGAAGCTGTCTTTCCAAGGATCCGCAGCCATGTATTATCCAGCCTGTGAGACTCGTCTGGGTATGTAGACACCATCAAATCAGAAATCTTAGACATCCATCTGATAGCATCTAGGTCAGAGTCGGGATCGCCCCAGCCTCCCAGCACACAACCAAGAACCGCCATATCAAAATCTAGCAGAGACAGGCGCGCGCCTTGTATCGTCAGCTCGCTGACTCTCTTCACGGGGTTGCCGTAAAATCTCAGGTGGGCCAGTGGAAGGCTCCACTGAAGGCCTTTAGACGAATTACTGTCGTGTCTTTCCAGACCAATCGTGAGGATGCCGGAGGCGGGAACAAGACTGTCCTTTTGACGAACGAGTTTGGTGGTGGTAGAGACAATGTTGAGGTCTGGATAGATGTGCCACGACGACAGAGCAAGTGGCATGTCTCCCGTCTGCATCATCATCGGCGACCCTTGGAGGAGAGCCTCCATACCCTCCATGCCCGTGGTCCATGCCTTGATGACACTGTCGTACAACACCGGTTTCGAGTTGACGACCTTGTCCAGGTTCCCCAGTATGAGGAGTAGCTGTTTATGCTGTAGATTCTTCGCAATGTCCGCAATTCGCAGCCACGCCCGGGCACTGGCGTCCCACTCTGCCAGCTGAGCTCGATCGATCTGCTGCTTGACAGCCACCATCGTCCTCATATCCATAGTTCCCGTCTTCCTAAACTCTTCCTCCAGCCTCATCCGCCGGCAATTGAGAAGCTCGACCCATATCGACGTGGCCTCGGGCCCAGTCCACATCCGTGCGAGCATGCAGGCAAGCAGATGCACCTGGATGGCGCCTGACCCAGAGGTAGCCCCGGCCCAGATGCTCGCGGCGTCGATCCCTGCCTGTTGAGAAAAGATGCCTTTGCTGGCTGGCGACGCCTTGGCCGAGGCCCTCGCAATCTCTGAGGCGCGGTGGCCGTACGACTTGATCAGCTGCGGGGTCTGTGGCAGAATGGCCTCGAAGATGGCGCCGAGTCGTCGGGCCGTGATGTGGAGGGGGCCATCCTCTGCCGTGTTCCGCCTTTTCGGGGCGAGGATCTCGCCAACGTCCCGGAACTCGTGCGGCGGATCAATCTTGACGAGTGAAAAGTCAATGTTGACGCTCGCGAGAGCGTTGGTTACCTCAACTGCGGTCGAAACACCGGCGAAGGCAAAACGGCCGATACTCGCCATATTATTCTCTGTGGGAGATTGAAATGAGGCAGTTCATCGCGAGCATGAGAGATGCAAGCTGACCATTTGACCTCTTTAGGGTAGACCCACCCGCCGCATCCTCCTCAGCTTGGTGGCAAGAGATGCATGTCAGACCATCATGCAGGGCGATAGCGTAGTATATGCAGGTTGGCTGCATATTTGAAACCCATATGCGCATCCATCGCGAGTGTGAAGGATTCGACAAGAAAGCTTCCCCAGTGCCTGATATACTGATCGGATGCTGAGTAACGAAGCAAAGAATTAGAAACGAACCGCCAGGAAATCGTTCAAACCCGCTTGTACAGCAACAAAAGAGGAAGTTGGAGAAAAGGGGTCTTTTCCTGTTAGACATGTGTTGCTTAGCAGTACAGGAACGACACTGGTACATATTTCAATTACATAAGTTAAGGGGTCAATTCTTCGAACAAATTATTTGAACGCATTCACATTACGGCTTGATTACGCAGCCTGCAAGAACTGGTGCATTGCGCAATATTGCAGTCGAGCAACTGAATTTGCGTCGAATTTCCAATTGTCGTGAGACTTGCGTGCCGGTCACTCTTTTTCATCTCATAGTTCTGCGTTGTCGTCCTGTAAGTGTGCTTCGAGCAAGGTGGATTGATTGAGACAGGATGTGAATAAAATGCCAGTCTAATACCGGACACGTACAAGCTGTTCAGCATTTCTGCGGTCTTCATATCCGTGGAGATTCCCAAGCCTGAGGTAATTCAACTCGACCGCAGCCGAGTATTGTCATAGACAGCATCTAAATATATAGATAAACTCTGCCTCCCGTCCGGATTACTAAGTGGCAAACTGGGTCTATGTTTCTCTCGGTCATAGATCCGGGGAATTGTGGAGACCGGAAGGGGGTTGCCCGGCCGGAGGCTGTCCCGGGAGTTGCTATAGAGCTTTGGGAGGTCAAGAGTGTCACTAATATAGTTCAACCAATATTATCGGGATGAAACTGCAGCGTGTGAACAAGGCATCGGAGCATCTGTGCTGTAATACACAGCCTTAAAGCAAGAGTAAATCTACTTGCACGAGCTGGCGCCTTAGCTGGTGACCTGTGGGGTCTTTGACTGTCTCACCGCATGAGAGAAAGCCCGGCGTGTCGAAGCTGGGAACTAAGCTTGGGGCCTAGCGCCATTGTTGATGCTCATGGTATTTGCACATTGCTTCCCAAGAAAATATTTGAAACCCAGGCAATTGTCAATGTGCGTGCAAGTAAGGCAGTTTTTGCCCACCTTGCCGAACTTCAAGCATCGTATCTTATTGCCATGCACCTCTTCCTTCTGCCTCTTCTTTTCTCCCCTTCCATGAACCATTTCTATTCACATTAAGCTGCTTCATCAGTCGCCTTTGTGAAATATTCTAGACGTTTCCACATGTTTCCAGGCAGGCTGGCCAAGTACAGCCTAGCGCACTGAGCAAAGAGGGAACCACAGCCTCAGCTTGTGCAAACAGTTGCAGCAACCAGCAACTCAGGCGCCACTGACTGACAAAGGCTCAGCCAAAACAAGAGCTCTCAATAGCCCACAGCAGACAAAAAGACAGACAGACGACAGGCCAAGACCTGGTAATTTGCTGTCATCACAGCCGATGTGTCCACAAGTCGTCTCAGTCAGTCAGTCCGTCCAGCAATCGGCCAGTCACTTTGGCCACTCGGTTGGTAAGTCCGCTGTGAATGCCACCTTGAACGCCACCCACTGACAGACCTCGGAAATGTAGGCAGAACGAAACCCCACCAGCACTGATCGACCCTGTCCCTGACCCCCTGTCCCTTGTCTCTGATCCCTGTCAACACGTTAAAGCCGACCTAGCGTTAGGTATCTCGAGCAGTCTTCTGGAAAGCGACCTGGTGAGTTCCATGCTGGCACCATCGTCATTCCTAACTTACCTAGTCCACCTACTTAGACCATCTATCATCGATCTGCGGAGCAATAAACCATCCTCAGACCTTGTCCGTTTCGGCCGACAAGCAGCTCCTGCTCCAGCCTCCCTACCTCAAATTCGCGTACCTTGTCATTACTCATATCTGAACATACAGCTTCTCATGCGCACTGCGCGTTGTAGCACCACCCGCTTGCACCAACCACGAGCACTGCCCCTCTCCACCTCAGCCGACCCAACGTCAGCACCACATTGGTGACAAAGCTGTCGCCCCTCTTGGGCGCACCCGTCGCCCTCACCACCAACTATCCTTCTGCAACAATCTTTCCCGTGCGACCGGCTCGGAAACAACTATCACGGTGGCATCCCGCGGGTTAAGAGCTGGCTTCCTCCTTGTGGGCCTTGGACTGACCGCCTTGGCTGCCCAACAACAGTCGCAGCGCCGCCAGCAACAGCTGCAGGGCATAAGACCCGCAATGGATTTCTCAGGCCCCGGCGGTCCTCGCCGCCATCTTGACCTTGAAGAAGGTCGCGAGGTTGTCTTTTGCCACAACTGCGACCATGAATGGTACCGTGATGAGCACGGCCTGCAATGCCCCCGCTGCAATAGTGATGTTTGCGAGATCGTAAGTGCACCGAGCTTCCGCACCATCGCCCACCTTCCTGCCCCGCTCTACCCTACTTTACTTTATTCTGGCCCGGGCGCATCCTTGCTGACAATTCCCCCAGATATCCCCAGACAATGACCCTCGTGATATCAGACCCGAGTCTCCCGACAGCGATGTCCTCCGCGGCGGCCATTTTGGTCCCCACGACTTCGGCCATGGCCACGGCCACGACCATGATCACGACCACGATCGTTTCTCCGATCCAGGCGAAGATGATATAGAAGATCATATGGATCCCCGCGGCCAGATACATAGTGGACCTGGGGGCTTCATGTGGTCACAGAGAACATACCGCAGCCCTGACAGACAGCATGATGGCTCTGGTGGATATCCAGGTCGTTCCGGCCCGGTGGATCCCAGTAGCGAGCAAGAGATTTTCCAGCGCTTTCAGGAGACTATCAACATGCTCACTGGTCTTCCCTTCGGTCCGCCTGGTAGACAGGATCGCCCTAGTCCTGGTCCCCCAAACGGTGACGCAGGTGCTAGCGGACCGGGCATGCGCACTACGACGTACCGGAGTCCATCGGGACATACTAGTTTCACCATAACTACTGGAGCTATGCGGGTTCCTTTCGGGGCTCGTGGAGGAATCGACCAAGATGATGGCTTTGATATGTATGCCCTCCCCTCGAATGTCGCTTGTCTGGACTCCTAGAGGTTGCCCTCATCTTTTTGTAATCTGATACTAACCAACCCCTTAGAACATTCAGCAATTTCATGGGCGGCGGAGGCGTGCAGCCTCCAAGGGCACAGAATCCCGGTCTTGCTGGTGGACTTGGCGACATCTTCTCTCTCCTTCTCGGCCCAGGTGGTCCAAATGCTGCGCATGGGGATGCTGTGTACACTCAGGAGGGTCTTGATCGAATCATTACGCAGCTCATGGAGGCTAACCCTCAGTCGAACGCCGCGCCACCAGCATCTCAGTCAGCGATCGAGAAGCTGGAGAAGAAGAAGCTGGACAGGCAGATGATGGGTGACAGCGCGAAGGTGGAGTGCACTATATGCATAGATGAGATGCATCTGGGAGACGAGGTCACAGTTCTGCCCTGCAAGCACTGGTTTCATGGTGAATGTGTGGTTTTGTGGCTGAAGGAGCACAACACATGCCCAATATGTCGAGCACCAATCGAAAAGCAAGGTGGCAACAGCGCTGGTGGCAATAATGAGAACGGGGGCAATGGCAGTGGGGACGACTCCAGCAACCACCAGCAGCGTCGGCCCTCAGGGGCTCGCCTTGGCCCATTGGGTGCTTTGTTTGGTGCCGCTGAGCCATGGTCACCTTCAGGTGGATCAGGCTCTTCTGCACCCTCTGCCTCGCAACACAGCACCCAACACAACACGAGGGCTACGCGAACTCCTGAGGATAGAGAACGACGCTTGAACTCGATCCGGAATTTGGCGGGATCATCCAGCTATGGCCGTTCAGGACCTGAATCATCCCGGCACGGCACACAGCGAAGAGACTCATGGTCACCTACTAGCCCGGGACCTACCAGTCTGACCTCGGCTAGAAACCGTTCCCCATCTGGACCACGTGTACGCCTGGGACGGGCCAACTCGTCAGGCCTTGGAGGCGGAGATCACGACTCACAGCCCTCCAGCCGCGGCAGTAACAATTCTGGCGGAAGCGCCGGAGGCTCCTCCAACCCCCTTAGTTGGATTAGAGACCGCATCTCTGGAAATGGTGGCAGTGGCAGTGGGAACAACAATGGACGACGACGTTCCTAGCAGGCACGCTCGGGCTCTATGAACTTACCTACAGCACCACAGCCCAATTACCAGACTCGACCAAATATCGCTGTGCCGCCTACTGGTGGTTCTCGAGTGACAGGTACAAGGCCTGTCTCTGTAAGCAGCCCTCGTGCTGGACAGCCCGGTGCCTGGCAGATGAGCACTGCATACCCACTGGTGTCTACTGGTGTTACTCGCACGCCCACGGGCAGGTACATCATCAGATCAACTAATACCGCGCCGCAGCAGCCACCTCCTAGGAGTGCCAGCCAGTCTGCCACCAGGAATGGCAGCCAGCCTCCTCAGCCTCGACCTCCGATGCCGTGGGGTGGATTCTAGCAATGTTGGCCTTCATGAAACTGCAGTCTTGGCAGGAATGGGGTCTTCGAGTGCTCACACTCATAGACTGCTATGACCCTACCGGCATAACATCCACTCGGGCAGCGCCCGGAACAAAGTTCGCTGGGGACAAAGCTTGATATTGATTTCAGTTGGACCCTTTTTCACATAGGCAGGCACGCATAGGCAGGCATGCATACGGACTTGAATGAATACCCAGAAGCAAAGCGTGCCATGTATTGTTTTTCATTATCGAAAGAGGGTGGATAGATGATGAGGTTGGTGGCAATCTGAGTGGCCTACAGTGTCCAAACCTTGGTTCATACATACCCAGCACCCTTCTAGAAAGTTTGGCCGGTGGCTGGTTATCATGTGTGCAAATGGGGTCCGGCATGGTTTGGAACCCTAGCACATGGGCGGATTTCTTTCCGGGTCTTCTACTGGGCGGTCTTCATTAAGACGTGCAAATAATGGGACAGCAGCTCAATCGCAAAGAAGGAAGGACAGGCAGATATCACAATGCAATGCGGCCCAGGAACTTCTTGGTTCTCTGTCAAAATTGAAAAATAGAGGAGCCCTGACCGAGTTCGTCACCTCTTAGAGAGGGCGCCTGCCTGCTTTTGGGGGAGGCATAATATCAACATCATGTAAAACTAGGGCCTCATGTCTGCACACAAAAGAGGTGGAGACGGGGCATTGAGATATGGCTAGCCGGCCAGCCCTGTGGCGAGTCTTTTCTCTGGCGGCATGACCTAGGGACTTAGAGACTTGAATGAATTCCATTATCAAAAGATTTTACAGCAAACCAGCTTCTTTTGGCTCTTCTAGGGTGCTTTCCCTCGCATAGCTCCTTGTTTTGCAAGTGCTGGATGTGTTGATTTGAACAGATTCTCGGCTATTGCTGCTAGTTATGTGTATTGACTTGCAAAGAATCAAGAAGTGGCTAAACACAATGCAACAGGGATGTCAGTGAGGTTGATGTGATAGGAAAGTCTGCCGGAAGTCTACTATTATCACTACTCAACTGCCTTCGCTCGACTGATAGCAGCATCTGAATTAATTCAGTTCATCCAACTAAAGTTAATAATTACAGAAGATTGGTCAACAATCACCGGATGGAACCGGCAAAGAGGAAAGGGTATTATATCAGCTATGTATGTACAGTAGATATGAATCGGGAGATATAGTGGGCATTTCTCTCCCCCCTTGTCACAGGAACTCGCTCAACACCTGTGCCCTCGTCCGAGCAACCTCGGACCCGTCCTCCCCTTCTCCCATGCGTGTCATGATGTGCACCAGGCGGGCTGTGGTAAAATGAAATTAGTCTCGCCTTATCTTCAAACGATGTGCCTAGGATAGACGGGATAGCTTTGTTCAACTTACCAATATCCCCACGCCCCCGAACGAAAAGCTGGTCCTTATTGACCACTTCCTCCCCACCGGGCTCGCTCGCCGTCTCACGGAGGACGCTCCCGATGCACAGGGCCTCAAGGAAGGCGCGGTGGTTAAAGACCCACCAGGTCTTGGCCTCGAGCTCGAACAGGGCGTGCAGCATGAAGAAGGCGTTGATGGCGTCGTGGGCGGCCTCGAGGGTGGCGCGGACGTTGACGGGGACGTCGGGCGACTCGGACGCGTGCACGAGCATGGCGTTGTGGAAGTAGTTGCTGGTGAGCCACAGCGTCTGGCGCGCCGCCCGGCTGTTGGTCTGCGCCAGCGCCGCCAGGCTGTCGGCGTCCCACGACCGGAACGTGTCCGGGAACGACCGGTACACCGCCCGGAAGTCGGCCACCAGCTTCGTCTTGTGCCGCGGCGTCGCGCAGATCGGCATGTCCAGGCACCGCGGCGAGCAGATACTCTCCTGCACCAGGTTCGCTAGCGTCCACGACCCGCGGATGTACGCTAGGTCCGTCGACGTCGACGCGTTGATCGACGTGTATCCCGAAGGGTCGTCCACCATGTCGTCCACGTGCACGTCGGTGTGTGTAGCGTTAGGCGGCAAGGAAAGCAAGACCGTTAGGAATGTGTCCTGCAGGAGGACGGCCTGCCACACCTTGCGCCGCTCTTGCTTCTCAGCGAACGATGCGTTTGGTGTGACGATGTTGGGGTCGCGGTGTAGGCCCATGGCGTATGCCTGTCTCATCAGGATGCCCGCGAACGCCCAGCCATCGGAGGCATGGTTGTCGTTGATGAGGAAGTAGACCAGCAGCACCATGGTCTGTATAGACCTGATGGAGGCGGTGCTTAGGTAAGAGCTCATGCGCAGGGCCTGGTTGCTCGCCGAGGCGTGCATCTCAGCGGCGTCAGCCCTGTCAGCTGTGGTGGTCAAGCCGCTCTGGAGGAACTGTGTACCGAGCGCCAGCATGACCATGATCAGCGCGACAAAGGCCGCGTCAAATTGGTATTTCTTTTCTTGAGGAAGAGACCAGAAGTGTTCGTAATCTTCCAAGAAGGTCCGCTGGTCCAGCATGGGATACACGGGATCAACACACTCAAAGTACCGGCTTATGAGCATGTCGCACTGCAGCTTGCTGGGCATCATGGCGACCACCTCGTTAAGTTGACCTTCACAGCTCCAGACATTCACGAAGGGGTGCGCTGAGCCCACACCAAAGACGTTTGACCCAGTCCCGAAGGAATAAGGCACGGTGGAGAGAAGACCCGTGGACAAGGCGACGGCAGCTTTGGAGAGGCAGGTGTTAGTTGACAATACACCTCGGTCCGCGATGTTTGGTATGGGAGACCTGGGGTCTCCTTGCGGGCCTGACTTCTTCTTGGGCGGCTTGGTCATGCGCCGGCCGCTGGAGAGCGAGCGCGACGTCTCCTCGAGCAGGTTGGCGACGTGGGCATACTTGCACTCGGTCTGGCGTTTGATACAGGCCAGACAGTGAGGTCTCCCTCGATCGCACTGGCAGGGGGTTAGTTACATGAGATGTGAGGGCGCATGAGTGAGAGGGGCATTGAATGAAAAAGCATGAGAGAAATGGTCGACAGCAGAGCTGGAAGCAATTGATCAGAGCGAGGAGTCAAGTCGTGCAGAGTACACAGGGCGGCTCATGCGATCTGGCTGAGCTCAGACAATTCAGGAGGCAAGTACTGTAGAGCTCTGATCGTTGGTGGAATGGGATTCGGATGAGACAAGAAAAGCAGGCCTACCTTTGTCTTTCTCTCAACACACTCGAAACACGACAGTGTGGGCTTGTTCCGCTTCTGTCGTTTTCTCTGGGGCTCTTCGGTAGCATCATCGGGCTTTATCTCCTCGTTGCTTACGTCGGGGTAGGCGGTGGAGCTCCGGCGCGTGAGGATACTGGAGCGGTCGGCAGTCTGGTCTGAGTCGTCACGGCCCCCCGGCTCCCTCTTGATGCCAGGACTGCCAAGCTCTCGCTTCGGTGAGCCATTACTCGGGACTGGGTAGGAGGATGTCTCCCTGTCGCCCGAGGGGGAGGCGTAGATTGTGCCGGGGCTTGGAGACTGGGTCACGGGGGGACGGTCCGGACCGCCAATGGGCACTCTGTTGTAGTGTATAGGCTTGGGGTGGTGGGAGGGGTGGCGATGCGGGTGAGGGTGAGATTGTGGGTGAGAGAGAGGGTGAGTGTGAGGGTGTTCCATCGTTATGGCCGTGGGATTCCCGATGAGACGGTGACAACGGGGAGTGACAGTAACACTGACGGCAGTGACACTGAGACTGCTGGTGCCGATGCCGTGGTACTGACACTGACAATGGCACTGTTGCTGGTACTGGTACCGGTATAAAGGCTTGTGTACTGGCCTATCCACTCATGCAAACTCAATTCTGTTGATCATGAATCAGACAGACGAGCCGGTTGGGTAGCCCTACCGAGAGCCAAGGACCAAGGAGATGGCAAGGGCCGTTCCGAGTCCGTGGCCGCGGATCCTCGCGTGGGTTTATTAGACGGAGGTTTCTTTTTGAGTGCTGGCCGGCCGGGAATAAGACGATGACGGCCGGTGGACGATGATTTCTTGGGTTTCGGTGGCTGGTTGGGTTTTTGGGGGGCTGTGGGCTGGGTTGAGCCGAGCTGGAGCTGGAGCTTATTCCCACTCAGCCTTCCGTGCTGCTGTAATGCATCCAGACGTCATGGATTTACACGCAACATATCCATATCACCGGGTTTTTGGCTGGGAATAATAAGATCGACTGTCGTCAGGCAAGACACGACCACAAAGGCAAGGCCAGATGGGATGGGACGAGACAAGATAGGACGAGGCAAAGCAGGTAGGCGAAAACGAACAGATAGGTCTAGGTCTAGGTCTAGATAGGGCACACGGGTGGGAAAGAATGTCTGGGAGGGGCGGGATTAAAGGGGACAGTCGGGAATAGGAGAATGACTCGAGCACGACGCAGTAGTTCGTGAGGGGAAACCGGGACCCTGGGCCCAATGTCTGTTCTCCTCCTCCCCCCCCCCCCCAGTGGCCCCAAGTGGCCCCCCAAGCCTGCGTTCTCTCTGCCTGTTCTGCTCCTCTTCAGCTGCTGTGGGAATTGCCAGGATGGGTCGCGGAACACCCCCCGCGCCCCACTACCCGTCGTGCTTAGCCAAGTTCGGCTGCAGGCTTGTCCCGAAAAAGGGCCCCGTTATCAGATGAATGGAGATGCCCTCCACTGAAACCACACAACCGAGTGAAACCACACCATCCACTGCAGTGCTGTATTAATACATGATACAACCTGAGTGCACATAATATTGTGTTGTATTGACCACACCCTCCCTCTCGGTCCAGTCGGCAGCAGCAGCAAGACAAGAACACTCTACTTTCCCATGTATATGGACCTAGGTGCTGAAATTGGCTCACGGGTCGGATGAAGCCAGCAAGAGAGACACCACTTCTGTTCTCTGTCCACTTTCCTCTGTCTTGTTTCTGTTTTAAGCGCTGCAGCCGTCCAGGATCTTAGAGAGGGCGGCATCGCATCCCGCACCAGCATGCACGGAGCAGGATCTGGCCGACTAGGTGCATGTGCAGGAAAGGACCCTAGTTGCGCATTCGTACCACCCACCTAGCACAATAGTGTAGTCTTGCCTCGGATCACACTACCCAAAACCGTCCTCCTTCCCGCGTCGCCTCTGTCACGATTACATAAAGCCACACAACCGCCCTCGCACACACTGCAAGCGCCCGTCACTTAGTAAGACCTAGGAAAACAATGGCCAGCTATATCTCAGAGACGACCAAGCAGTTGGACTCAATTCGTCCAGATGCCTTCCAGTCAGACGCAGAGCGATATGAGGTCAAGGAGGCTACCCGCAGGCTCCTTGCCCGTCTAGAAACGCCCTTCGAGCGAGGATGGGCCCTCACAATGGAGACGGCAGTGCTTGTACCTGGACTGTTGGTCTTTCAAGACCTCGGAATCTGGTCCAAGTGGGCTGAAATCCAGAAGGGCCAAGGGCCAATCCCGCAATCTCTCAGCCACATCGTCGAGATGTGCAGCGCTCCAGCCGAGCCTAATCTCCTTCGTGAGTTCGGTGCGGTATCTCTAATCACACCAGTGTAATTATAGGCTCAAACCACGCTCTAGGGCGTTTTCTGAGGCAATTCGCTGCACTGAATGTCCTCGAAGAAACCGCAGTCGACGAGTGGAAGCCAACGTCATTCAGTCTTGCCATGGGCGACGAGTCGACATACACCAACGAGCTGGTGAGGTGCGGCTTCCTCCATTGTAACCCCTGCGGCCTCAACCTCCCGTCGTTCCTAGCCAAGAACCAGTACAGAGAGCCTCTGGATACCAAGAAGTTCGACAATCATACCGATACATTTGGCTCCGTCTTCTTCGACTATTGTCAGCAGAACCACACCGCAGGCTCAAACTTCATTGGCATGATGACAGCTGTACGAAGCCACAAGATGGACTGGACAGAGGTGTACGACACAGCCGGGCTTGTCGACGGCGCCGACCTCACAGGAAAATCGCCATTCTTTGTCGACATCGGCGGTGCACACGGACTGGACACGGCCCGTCTGCTATCTAAACATCCAGATCTCCCTCAAGGCGCGGGGCTCGTCGTGCAGGACTTGCCAGAGGTCACCTCCACGCACGGCGCCAAGGAACAGCTCGACCCGCGCATCGCTAGGATGGCTTACGACTTCTTCACGCCCCAGCCCTTGGCAGGCGCTCGGTCTTACTTTTTCCACGCTGTCCTGCATGACTGGCCTGATGAGGATTGTGTCCGAATCTTTGAGAATGTGAAGGGTGCAATGAAACATGGCTACTCGAAGCTGCTGATCTACGAGAACGTGCTGCCGGCTAAGGGTGCCGCGAGCCTGGTGACTACTCTAGATCTGCTGATGATGAATTCCGTGTGTGGCTTGGAGAGAACCGAGGGCCACTGGAGGAGGTTGCTGGAAGGCAGCGGCCTGCGGGTTGTCGGTATTTCGAGGCACCCGCGGGCTATCGAAAGCGTCATCGAGGTCGAACTCCCGTGAAGTCGGGCTCATCTCTGCCCAGCTCCTGAAAGTGCGTCTTCGGACTGTTCTCGATCACACCGCTCGTCTTCTCAGTGATGGAAGATCGATATCGCGCGTTCTATTGTATTTCGCCCTTTTTCGTCACTTGTAAGCCATCGAGTAAAGTTCTGTCTGAATACTTATACAGTATACGTTTCACCCCCTTCTCACCGGGCGTGCATTGCCCTTGCTCCATCCTAAACCATCCCTAAGACTGATTGTCTTATGTCTGGCTCAAGTGGCTTGCTTCAGTGCCGATAAACGCTGCTGAGTAAGCTCCATATCCATCAAACTCGCGTGCGACATACAACTTGATTTTGAATAGGTTGGAAATTTTTGACATGTCGCCAACATAAGCTTGCATGAGTCCAAAATGCTGCCTAATGACACATGCGTGAACATTGTCGCACAAAGCTTTGCATGTCAGCAGCCCTTTGCAAAAGCGGGGTGTCTCTCGTCCTTCTCAGCCTGATTCGCGAACAAATCGGGATTTCAACGCATATGTACGTGGCAACTGCTGTCGTGGTGTTGGTATTCTTCTGTGGACGAATCGCGGTTAGAAGACGTTCGACACGATGGCATCGCATTCAAGCGGCACGACCGAATACCAACATTTTGTTCCCCAGTTCCTGCTTCGAAACTTTTCCAAGCCGTATGAACCACCAAAAAATGAGCCGGGACGACAGTCCAAGAAGAGACGTGGCAGGGGCGTCAAGATGTACCGCGGGGAGCGTGTCGTTAGCCATGTCGACCTCACAGCCGATAAATTGGCCATCGAAACCACCCCGGTCAAGCGAGTCCTGGGCATGAACAACATGTACGAGGACCTCGCTCAAGCCACAGCCAAGGAAAGGCACCACATCGAGGAGATGTTCGGAAGGCTTGAAAGCGCTGCCAGTCCTGTATTTCGCAAGATCACCAAAGCGTTCGAGCAAGGGGATACTGAACTCTGGTTGACGCGAGACGAGAGGAACATCGTCCGTAAATTCTTGTTCCTGCTCAAGTACCGCGGCTCTCAGTTCCGCCGACGATTCTACCACGATACGCCAGAACAGTATGATTCGGATGACAAATTGCAGCTGCGCCAATATATGCGTGACCGAGGCTTCCAACGACCTATCGATGTCTGGTTTGATAACCTCAAAGCCATTGCAGAATGCAAGATGGATGTCGAGGGCAAGTGGATGACAGATATCCTCGAACGAATGTACCCTGAAGATGCCATGTGGTTTTGCCATCACACTCAGCAGTCTTACATGGCTCTGTGCTCTCCTTCTGAAGCCGATGCGGAGTTCCTTTTGGGCGAGAATAGCTACACTGTATGGGAGGGAATCAGTTCTTTCAGAGTCGACATGAAAACAGGAGAGGAGATAGGCTCTTCCTGGGTCGACTTTCATGACTTCGCGCCAGTCTCGCCGAAGGTGATGATCGTGTTGAGGAGCTTTCTCCTCCCCTTGCCAGAAGAGGATGCTGATCCTAAGTTCCGGAAACTAAAGGACCAATGGTGGGCAGATGCTGTCGATCGACCATTCGGGGCTGGCCGCAGATCGGAGCTCGCTGACCTGCCCATCGCGAAAGCGCGCAACAACTACACGGAATTGATCGATGGGCAGCTGAGGCCGCTCGAACCGCAAGCGCCAAGGTCCAAGCACGACAAGTTCCTTTTCAAGTTCTTCCGTATCAATCGCGACCACGTCAACAAGATCAACTCATTCCTGCTGGATAATGCTCACTCAAGCATCGTGTTCGCATCTCCGGCGATCTTCACCAGGACCTTGGAATGGTACATGGCGGACACGTCTCAGACCTGGAAGACCGTTGTGGGAACGGAAGACGAGAGGAATGCAAAAGTCATCTTGCTCACGAAGCTCGCCGCTCTGATGAAGTCCTTGGGGTCTGAAATCGAACCCGTCTGGGAAGAGGCACCGAGCGCAAAGTCTTTGATGTTGAATTTCACGGGCCAGGGGCCTACCGGTGTCCTGCGCTCAGAGTACCAAAAACTCCTGGACGGCATGATGAAAAATTTGGACCGAGAAGACGCGACGAGAGTGCCTCCGCCCACCCCGTTCTCGAATTGTATACCAAGCTAGGTAGAGGTGACGAATCCATGATTGTGCAGGACACTAGCTAATGCTTTTTTCGCCAGGGGGGACGTTGGATCAGTTTCTTGATAATGTGGAACAAGTTAGGCGTCTGCTAAACCCGCGGATCAAGCTGGATGTCTGAACGAGGGGAGCATCAGAACTAATATGGAAGAAATGTTGCCAAATGCTTGAAGTTATATACCTTAGTCTGTCACTTGTAGGCGCTTCGGTTTATACCAAGCGACTGGGAAGCACGTTCCTTGGAAGGTCTGAAGGTCTGAAGTGACAAGGGTTGCCTTCAGATGTTGGAGTTGGAAGTGGAACTCTTTGGCAAGCCAGAAGACGCCAGGATCACTGATTCGAGCTGCCCCTCTCTGCTACCTCTCGCAGTCTGTGATCGTAATGACATCATATCAGCTGTCTATCAGTTCGCTAAGGGGGAGGTTCTGAGTCGCCACATCTACGAAACTGCTAGGAACAGCATCGAGAAGGATAGGCCGCCAGTTTTCAAGGTTCGGATTGACATCTGCCCAGACGCTCTTCTGATTGGAGCAAGAATACACAGCTTCGTGTTGAGGCCCGGCTGATACCACAAATATATTCAAATACTATCTTTCAATCTCCAGAATCCAGAACTTTGCTGCGTGGCCATTGACGACCTTAGCTTGGCTCCTTGCCGTAACCTGCAGGTCATTTCGTATTGGCATAAACCTCTAGAACGGAGGCATTGAGTATCACAGACCTCATCGTTAGATATGTCACTATTCAAAGACGGTATCGGGGTGACTGAGACTTAGGCCAGCTCTCCGCGCCCTTGATAGTAACCTCAGGCGATACTCGTTTCCGAAACGAGACGGCTCAGTTGGTCATCACCACACCCATCGCCATCGGAGCTGCAGGGAGTGCGCAGATTGTAGCGGTTATGGTTACTCCGCATGGCACGGACACAGCACCCGTCGATTCCTACAAGGCAGTCGCGAAGACTTATGACCCATTATACTATAGTTTTGAGTCAAAAACCGGACACAACCCGGAAGATTGTGTCTACTCCGCGAGCTATGATTATATCAACGAGGCTACCGCATACGAACATCTGCGTGTAGCGAGGCAAGCTGACTTCTTTGCTCCAGAATACTACGGCTGCTGGAAGTACACTTTGCCTATAACGATCAGGGAAAGCTCTAGGATAAGGCGTATTAGCCTAATCTTAATAGAGCGCTTGCATGGGAACAACATTCTTTCGACACGTGCCCGGAATGATCCCGATCTGCGCAGGGGCCTGGATTCGTTTCATTACCCTGAAGAGTTCCGACTCGAAATACTTGCCCGTGCGCAGGACGGCTATATCAGGCCGCTTAGGCAGAAATCGCCCAGAGGGACTTTGTAGCACGCAGTCTAATGATTGTTGAACAAGACTCCGCGACCCCTGCAAAAATAGTTCATGGCCATGTTTTGCCCCGTATTGTCCTCATCGATTATGACAACGCCTATGTACTGGAAGATAAAACCCTTGAGGTCAAGTCACTCCTAGCTAACCCCGTGAGCGTCTTTTGGGGGGGATACATTTGGCATGAATTTCCAGGTCGGGTCCCACACAAGTGGGAGAATATTAGGCGTCAGAAAGAGTGGCTGCTCAGGAGATTTGCCGGTCCTGGCCAACGAGAACTCTATATACCTGTCCGAGTTGAGCTCTAGCGCTACTCTACTTCATTGTAACATCCGAGTAGGTATAGATGAGTTCGGTTATCGCGTTAATCTCAGACGAAGAATGTTTGCACAGACAAATCACTTCCAATTTAGGACTGACTCAATGAAATAGTGGGCAACTTATTCATGGGCTCAATCAATCTCTTGATGCCGGTGCGCAACGAGTTGAAGCCTGGCAAATTGCATTATTTTAGGTAAGCCATTTGAATGTTATAGCCCTTGGATGGCCAACCGCTTCTAACTTAGAACCGTGATTATTATCTATTTTCACCTTCTTCAACCGAGGCCTGCTAAGTGAATTGGAAAGGAGGTCCCCTGAAACGCCGCTTCTGCGGCATGCAAAACCAGCTTGAAGAACCCCAGTGGTTGCAGAATTATAAAGGACAAAAGAAAGACAGCAGACAGTAAAAAGAAAGCTTGGGTTGAAAGATTACTTCGCGAATACTTACTCGAACCCCTGACTGACAGCTCAGCTGGGCGGTAGCTCGTTGGGGTGAGCGACAGCTGAGCAGCTGGCCAGGCTGAACATGCTAGACGGAAACTAGTCTAATAAATAGCTGGGGGAAGCTAACGAGGCAGCTAAATGGATACATACTATCCATGCCTTCCTAACAGGAAAGGCATATAGTCCCTGTCCAGAGGGAGGCGGAGAGTCGCGATCAAGACCTTGAAGTCTTCAAGGCACTTAGACCTAGACTAATCCAGACCTTGAACTGTTCAAGGCATTCTTCACGCCACCTTGAGCCCTTTGGAGTATGTCCTAAAGTATTATCTCTGCCATATTTGCGAATCCACATCGCTTGTGATAATCTTCAATACAATTGTGTCAAAAGATACATAATTCACGTCAAGTTCTTGTCAAACACCCGCAGGATTGCTGACTCCTCAGTGGAAATGAAGACGTTCGTTGACAGATTCAAGAACACGCATGATTCGATTCGGATAATTTGCTTTGCCTGTCGATATTGAACTAGGAAGTGTGATTTGACAGCACATGACATACTACTCCATTACACAGTACCTCTAACGTGTGTTATGCAATTGAACATTCTCTCTATCCAAGTATATACTGCGTGGCGCCTCAATTGGTCTATTTCTGAGTCGCGCTTACTTGCAGGCAAAGACACTCAGTCCGTCTACAGAGGAGGGCACCTACGTATGCTTACATAGAGAGTTGAACGGATGATACTGGATATCCTTCATCGCGAAACATCTTATGACTATGGATCAACAACTACAATGATGATGTAACTACGCAATCTCGAGGTGTATACACTCCTCACCAGCCCCAGGGAATATAATCTATGTCATTCCTGCAGCGGCTGATAGATCGTCCACGTAGCATTGAAAAAGTTGGGCTAATAATGGCTTTGGAAGGAGAGTAAGCATTAGTTGCGGTGTGCGCCAAAACAAATTTTCATAGCAGCAATTATTACGGCTATCCTGTCTTTTTGCTATAATTATGTCACTTGGCATATGCGGGATCCAGGCCATGGCACTGGCGAATATAGCTAGACTTCAGCGAACTCATCTGTAGGCCAACCAACACCTAAGCTGTCTAGTTTGGACCAATGTGCAAGATCTCAGATGTTTGATGTTGGACAGTATGTTGCGGGCAAGATCCACCGTCCGGAGGAGTCACGTGCTGGGCTCTGCAACCTTGCACAGTTGGTTGTGTTGGCAGTGTTGGCAATGTTGGGAGGAAGGATGCAATATGCAGGGGTGCTTAACCCTCCTCCACCCAGCTGAGTTGGCGACCAATAGGCGATTCCTTCGTCGCGCTCTGTCAAAAGCAAGCGGGGCAATTCATGCTCGTATCACACAAGGAACCTCCCAGCACGAGGTCTTTCAAAAGGCAGTAACACTCACAAGCTTCCATATTGTTCACCTAGTACGCAGTCGACGCCTTTCTAGCAGTCATATTCTCATCGAATGCACAGGTCATTGAGGTACATCCACAGTCTGTGGGTTTCGAGTGTCTCAGCATCAGAATGGACGAGGGCCAAGGAAGTCGACCCGAGACGGGACGAGGAAGAGTACATCCACGTAGCCACGGACGAGGGAAATTATATCGGCAGAGCTACCCACGAGAAAGACTTTGCCTGCGAAAACAAAAACACAAAGACAAGGAAGAGTATATCTACACATATATGGATGAAGACGAGTATATCGACACAGACACGGATGAGGAAGAGTGTAACCCCACAGATACGTACGAGCAAGAGTATATCGACATAGACAAGGATGAGAAAGAGAATATCGAAATAGACAAGGATGAGAAAGAGAATATCGACATAGACAAGGATGAGAAAGAGAATATCGACATAGACGAGAATGAGCAAGGGTATATCGACACAAGCACAGACGAGGAAGAGTATCGGGCGAGCGAGCAAGAGTACATTGACACAGACTTTGACGATGAAGAGTATTTCGATCCAAGAGCGGACGATGAAGAGTCTATATATATAGACTTCGAGGAGGAAGAGTATTTTTCCACAGATACGGAGGACACTCAGGAAGTTGCCTCTATGCCGGATTTGGACGATGATTTGTATCTTGCATTGAGCGAGATGATATCCAATCTGTGTTCCACCTGTCGCCAGTTTCCTCGGGGCAGGATTTCCGAGACCGACAAGCGTTTATACCATCCATCTTTGTCTTCTTTGAAGGAATCCGTCGATGCCGGCTGTATCATCTGCGAGGACCTAGCGCGAGAAGTCAGTCGTTGGTCCGAACCTGGACCAACCCCAAATGACTTGTGGTCTATCAGATGCGAGTTACTCAGCCGTGATAAAAAACTGCTTATGAGATTTTACCTCTCAAACTGCGAGGAGTGCGATCCTTCCGATGCTGGCTGTGAACATGCTAAGTCGTTGATGGGCATGAATTTCTATCCTGCCAGCGAATTAGGCCTAGGGCCAGAGTTTTTAGGTACGCCACGTGGTCAAACTTGGTAAATGTCACTATTTGAACTAACGTGCGCCAGATACCGCGCTGAGGACGACCACCGCAAAGTCGGCAGCCAGCATCAGCATGTGCCAATACTGGTATCAACAGTGTTTAGAACATACGACTTGTCGAACCTGGAAATTGGAATCGAGAGCTCTTCCAACCCGGCTGGTCCAAATCAATAAATCAAAAAATGGGAAGCCGGGGATATCGGCCAATATCTGTGAGACCCAAGATTTGCCGTCCAGCACCCCGTATGCGACGCTGAGTCACTGCTGGGGAGACGGAGTGATGTTCAGGTTGCTAAAAGACAATATCGAAGAGCTCAAACAAGATATACCGATCAGCCAACTACCAAAAGTGTTTCAAGACGCGTTATACGCAGCGACAGAAATCGGCGTCTGTTACATATGGATTGATTCTCTCTGTATCATCCAAGACTCGGAAGAGGATTGGACGCACGAGGCCAAGAGGATGGGCGATGTTTACCTGTACGGAGAATTCAACATTGCAGCAACAGGCTACGAAAACGGTAGTTTTGGGCTATTTAATGAGAGGAAGGCACTGTCGCATGTGCATCCTCCATTGCGCTTCGAATGTGTTTTGAGAAGTGAATACAAATCAAAACGCTCTTTTGATGGCATTTATGTCAGAGTTTCCGAGATCGAATTCGGACAGGAAATCCTCTCAAGCTTTTTGATGCAGAGAGCTTGGGTAGCCCAGGAGAGAGTTCTCTCGGCAGCAACTCTCCATTATACCCCGGGAAAAGTTTGGTGGGAATGCAGTCATCTCGTTGCCAACGAAGCATTTTCACCAAGCATTCCTATTTGGGACGATGTACAATTGAGCCCGGCAGGCGGAATACGCTCGCTAAACACTAAAAGCGAGCGAGAAGATATTTATTCGTTCTGGAATAAATTCATCGGCTACTACGCCGGTGCCGATATGACTTACGATCAAGACCGTTTCCCAGCAGCCGCCGGTATAGCACGTGTTCTAAGTGAACTCATTGACGATAATCTCATCGCTGGGATCTGGGAGGGGGATCTAGTCCGGTCGCTGGTCATGAATCGCTACTGTTCGCGCGCAAGTATCCCATCTGTGCAGCTCGCGCCGTCATGGTCCTGGGCGTCTTCAATCGCAGACCACCGCATCGGGAGTGATGTAAGCCAATCCGTGGAAACTTTAAATGGTGTTCAGATCCGAGTCTTGTCTGATATTCCCGGATTCGAATCTGATATTCAGTCTGCATCTGTTCAAAAGTCTGGCGTGCGCGGGCTCGCGATCAAAGGACCACTGAGAAGGATCATGGTCGACTTGGAGGAGCGGTCGGATTGGCTTGACTGCCCAATTACAATTTTTGAAAACAAGAGACCGGCTTCTTTTCTAGGCGTGCTCACAAAAGAGCAGATGTGGCGTTGGGATAAACCAACTCACATGCTCCTTCTCGCGAAACAGTATAATAGCTTCGACTCGACCTTTTGGATCTTTGGGCTGCTCGTACAACCAGTCACAGAGGCTGATGACCCAAACACATTTCGGCGGTCTGGCACGATTCAGTTCAGCTTTTCCCCGGAAGAATGTGATAAAAACCTAGGCCTTTGTGAGGAGGGTGGTGTGTATCAACCGAGTTTGGTTTTCGAGGAATGCGGTCTTCAAGACCTGATTCTTATCTGAAGGTAAAGTACCAGAAATTCTGTCCTGGACTTATCAATTTGAGATCAACTTTTGAGAATATCGAAGTTTTCACTTTTTATGGGATGTCAGGGTGAAGTTGTTGCACCTTGAGAATTGATCTGTCTATTGCCCTACACGTGCAAGATGTCACGCACACGTAGACATAATGTCGCGTGCGAAGAGCGGGTCTGCAAATAGGACTTTCCTTGAAGGAATAGAACCTGATGCGCTCGAAATCAAAGTCCTCGTCCCCTGCAATCTCACACATACAAGTCCGAAAATAGTCTTGACAAATCAAAGAGAATCTCAATCCTCCTCCACAAGACGATACAGCAATGTACCGTGTCCAAGAGAATCGTACCCCCCGGAATTCGGACTGTAGTCACCTCCACCACCCTCAATATTCTCAGTAAGATTTCCGTTCACAAAGTTACGATACTCTAGCGCCCAGGAAGCGTCAAGACCCTTGATCTCAGCGAAGTGGGAATATATTGCCTCGTACCCAGGCCTGACGTCAAAGCGGGCTTTCTCAGCGACAACTTCCAGCACGCCTTCCCAGCTACGGTAGGGTGTGTATGGTACAGTGTGGTTTGTGTTATACTTGGCGACGTATTCGGCACTAAAAATCATTAGATATTTTCCATCAGGCTATATTCATTGTGTTGCATGAGAACCCACGCATTTAGGACCTGATGCCCGTAAACTGAGTAGAGATCCACACCCTGATTCCAACCCTGTTGACCAATGACCCCCAGCAAAGAGATACAGAGAAGAGAGTGAGCCTGGTCGCGCCCTGACTCCTGCATCTGCATAAGAGTTTTGTTGGTGCCGTCTTCTGTAAAGTTAGCAATAGAGAAATACGGCAATGCGCCGTTAGCAACAACTTCAGGCTGGCCAGGTAGCCCATCCTTGAAGTATTTCACGGCGTAGTCGTACATCGTCTTGTTATCATTGAAGATTCCGATCGCCATTAAGGAAGCGATATTGCAAAGGTCCCAATTTGCGTAGTAGAAGTCTGGCTGGTTGTTGTGGTGGTCGAGAAAACCCCTGTTGTAGACCGCGAAGATGTCGTTCAGCATCCCACCAAAAGCTTCTTGATTCGTCTTTGGCCAACCTTGATACTCTCGAAGAAGCTCAGCTGCATTCGCAAACTGGTAACCGTAAAGACCTGCCGCAAGGTATTTGTCGGGGCTGCCTTTGATGTCTACCAAGGTGGAGCTCCAGCCATCCAAGATCTCGACTGCGTGATCCGCATAGGACATGTTGCCCCCAATCAACCATCGGAGAGCTAGCTGATAAGCAGAGTGGGCATCGCGGTACGCGTAAGCGTAGTTTTCCGGCAGACCGAGTGTGGTGTTCGTGCCACGTACAATTATTTCCTGAGGCGTGGGGGCCCAAGTGATCTGGGCCAGCTTTGTGGACTCCAGGTGCTGCCAAGCTCGGTACCAAGGCTGCTCTTCCGCCTGAACGTGTTCTTGGACTCTTTCTATGTCCATGATAGTGTGTAAGGCGCCCGGGTGGACAAACGGCTTGGCATCTCGGTACCGGAGCTCATCTCGGTCAGTTGGCGAAGTGCTGGTGACAGTGCTCCATGATATGAGGACGATAGCAAGCAGGCTCTTAAGCGGCATCGTGGACACGCAGCCGTACTATGGAAGGCACTGATTTATGAATATGATTTAATTCGATTATATGAGCTTGTCCGAGATATCTGATCGAAGCCAATGCGCGATTACTTGTTATATAGACCAGGACACTGCTCCATACGGGCGGGCTGAATACGCCCGAATGGCGATGACCATATGGCGATGATCAACCTGATCTACGCGGACTATTAATCAAGGTCACACTCCTTGTTACCCATTCCATTCTTCGCTCCACCAGCGCGCGGGGTTGACACCACGATACGGTCCGGTCCACCACTTTCCAAGTATCGATGAGATCTTGCTGCGGGGAACGCCGGAACTTCCTCCGAAATCCCGCCCAAGTATTTGATCAGAATTTTGCTTAAGAGAGATCCTATTTTTGATGCGTACAGCTCTTCAGAATGACGCTCACGCGTTTTTGCAGGCATATCGACGGAGCCTCCAGCTTCGGTAGCTAACCCCATTCCGTGACTCAATTATGGCTGCGGCTGACTGAGACCGAGATCAGTAGATGGACACGGATAAGCTGAAACTCCGTGGATTACGACATGCTTTAGTTGTGTAATAGTATTAGAAGACACACCCCAGGGAATCATGGGCACCTGCTACAAATCAGAGTTTCACCGTTATGTCGTATCTCTGAGCACAAGGTCGATTCTCATTTGTTATTTGTATGCCTGCTTCACGTCTTTCAAGCCTTTGTCTCTTTTGAGGATATACTATCTTCACAGATCTGGCATCCAGTACACCAAATAGAGGACACTCGACGCGAAGCCCCTACCTAACATCAAGCCAATTCTACCGGCACCAATATCATAAACGATATTCCGTTCTGTCACCTCGGGTCTTTCCGATCCAGGTTCAAGCTTGCCTTGTGTCTGTTTGCTGATCGTCTTCTTGATTACTTCGTAGTGTTAGCCTTCCGGCAGGATAAGTGCACCCGCGTTTTCGAAATGAATTGGTGTGTATACTGGCCAATCCTTCCGGTGTTGTAGGATCATGAATGCACTGGGATCGTTGTGGCAATACCGACCTCGAATCAAGTTCCCGTCCACGACATACTGGAAAGATCTCTGTAACCTACATAACGGCATCAACAGTCCTTGAGGATCTGCGCCAATGCGTACAATTTTATCGTACCTGGTCGAGTGAAATTGAAAAACGAATATTTTCACGGCAGCACAGCATCCACTCACCACTGGACGAGTTTTATAGACAGCATTATGGTAATAGGCAAGTCCACGTGTTAGTTCTCGTGCGATTCGAAGCAATTAGACACACTGAACTAAACGGGTAACAGTGCCATTCTCTGTCCTCATTGTATCCGATGCAGGATATACCAAAAGCTACTTTGTGAAGGAAGTAACTAGAGATTTGATAACTTCTATTTTGTTCATATTTTTTATTTTTCTCTTGTTGATTGACCGATTTACCATGACTCAGGTTGAGTATCAACAAACTCACCTCACCACTGCGAGATTGGCCTGTCAGCTTCCCAGTCTATCGTCCTCAATGTTGACTTCTGTGGTGACACGGCCGGATCAGGGGAAGGAGATGGCGATAGCAAGGGAGCTGGCGGGGGCAAGGACGCCGGCGTGGAGGGGAAGGAGGGTGCCAGTGCCGCGCAGGAGGTTTTGTTTGTGGCAACTCTCTCAAAAAGCCATAGAGATCAATACATCTAAGAAGGTAGATTTGCACAAGGTAACTCAGCGATTATCTAATAATTTTGGCCTCAGGATCAATGCCACAAACTGGGTACGATGCCTCATTCGGCCCGGATGCTTCTCGACGTGGCAGATGCCGATCTGACGCGTGCCTATGTCGAGATATTTTCTTTTGAAGGAAACGCCGTGGACCCTGAGTGTCTACGAAAGACTCGAAAATGCCATTGTAGATGATGAAACAAGGTAGATCAACGAGAGGCTGTGAAGCGTTCTTGTGCTGCTTACCCTTCCCATGATGACGATATGCAGAATCGAGACCCAAAGGACAGACTTGCCGACAAGGTTTCTTGATATATTTTGAAAAGTCATTGCTTTTTGAATCATTCAATTTCTGAAAACCAAGAGAGCCATTCCAGGCCAGTAAACCAGGAGGTCTCAAGGTAGCTTGTCGCGTCCTACAATCTGGCGAGGTCATTGCAGCGATGATGGCCACAATTAATCTCTCGCCGCGAATCATGCAAGTGGTTGTCTTCTGCCGCTAAGCACTATCCCCGGGCATGCCTGGCTGGCAAGGAGTTCAGAGGAGCGGCGCTCGAGGTCGTACTGCGGCGGATCTCTTACAGTCACTGGGAACATTGAGGCTTCTTGAGGTCAAGGAAGTTGGGTGATACCGTCTACCATGAGATTTTTGCTGTACCTTGGATCTATTAGGCTGGCGCGGATTTTTCAAGCTAGTATACGCGCATTAAGGAACCAGAGCACAAACTACTAACGCCAAAGTGTATCACACTTTGTCATCCACAACAGCAGTTGCAGGCGGTGGTAATATGACCTCGGAGATTGTTTACAAACGTGTCGGGTGCTCAGGCAATTTCATCTGGTCAACTCTGGAATGAGATGTAAGTCAGAGGCTTGTAAAGTGTGACAGTCAAATGCTATTTTCATTCATTACATTGTAAATGTGCGGAAGAAGCCATCCAAGTAGCCAGCAAGCTTGTGTATATGATTGTCTTTGCAGTGTACAGCCGAGGTTGAGTGCAGTCTAGTTGGCCATTTCTCTGATGCGACTGCTTTTCATTCCCGAGTAGTGATGTTACAGTGGTTCAGACGTCAGTGCCTGTTGGATTTAGGTCAGTACTCTTTGGCATAATCATTTCAATCTGCTTGAACAATTTTGCAGTGTCAGTGATGCAGACTGTTGGGTTTGGTGGATGACCAAGCACTAATGTGATATAAAGTTCGCAATGTTAAATAAAAATTCTTCCGGTTGCCTTTCTATAGGCCGGTTTCGATGAACAACAGGGCCTCGGTTGATGGGATTAGGCCGAGCAATGTCCCTTTGCTAAGCGGAGACTCTTTCTTTTTAGGCCCACTTGTAGAGTACGGAGATATTACTTTCAGTAGTGGCCCACTACAAATCCACAGATCATTAATGTTCTCAAAAGTTGTTCATGTAATAACTATCTTCAACACATGTGTCATCAAATGTTTGGGTTCTTGGCATAATGAAGAGAGTCATGTTTATATGTTGGTCATCCCTCAATCAACTCAAGCACTTAAGGAAGGGATGTGGGTAGAACATCGTATAAGGCCTGCATAGCCTGAGAGGACAATCCTGAAGCAATACAGTATGTCGACTTCTGTCTACACTCTCAATCATGGCGATGCAAACAAAGAAAGAGAGCGCCTCGACTTTCAACATGGTGTTCTCAAAGCTATTATGGGAAGCGACTTTCCAGACTTGATCTGGCAACACCTGAAAGGCATTCAAGCTCCCAAGGTCGCTGATGTGGCTACCGGAAGTGGCATCTTCCTCAAAGAACTCGCATCGAAGCTTCCGGAGCAAGCGGAGCTCGAAGGTTTTGATATGGACTCGAGCAAATTCCCTGACCCAGCCTCATTACCCCCAAACGTCAAGTTGCAGCTCGGAAATGTCTTGGAACCATTCCCGGCAGAGATATTGGGCAAATACGACCTGGTGCATGTGAAATTACTCTATGCGGCAATGAAGAAGGACGACTGGTTGTTGGCGACAAGGAATTTGAAAACACTTCTCAAGCCAGGCGGGTATTTATTTTGGTCCGAAATTGGAGCGTACGGTTACGCCAGTAATCCATACTCCCCAGCATTTCATGAGTGGAAGAGGATAGAGTCCGAGGCAGCCGTCAAATTGGGACGTGATCCGAAGTAAGTCCGCTATGATCTCTTTCCAAATTCAAGATACCAATCATCGCATTTATATGCTTAATGGACGAAATACTAAATACATTCCCAGATGTCCAGTGCTCCTGCCATACCAATTTCGCCAAGCCGGGTTTGAGAACGTGGATGAGAAAGTCTTTGTGACTTTGGGAAGACCAGACCTGATTGACATCATAACCAAAATGGCATTGCTTTATATGCCACAGAATCTTCAAGGTCTTTTGAAACTTGGAGTCATGGGGCAGGATTTGACTGAGGAAATGGTCAATTCTCTAGTTGACACAGTCACTAAAGAAACTGAGAATGGGGTGGAGCTTGGGACCAATTTCCATTGGGTCTGGGGCCAGAACCCTGTTTCTCCAAGTCAAATCTGATGGAACGGAAGCTTATCCATATATTATGTAGAATTTTGTACCTTCGTCTCGTTTTCCTCTTTGCCACAGACTCTAGCGCATTTGTGACAATTAGAAGATGCAGTAAGGAGAGGGCATTTACCTATGTTGCCGCATGCATGTATTAGCCAAGAGAAGATATAGTCTGGCCACTTGGATCAGGTATGAAAAGCTGAGCTGGCAACCGGCTCTCATCATCTTGTCAAAAGAATTAGACTAGCATGAGTACCCTGTTCCTGTACTTCTCATCGTGCGATAATTTAATCGTGCCTAGTGTTATGTGTCCACGGTGAGATGCAAACTTTTTAGCGTCGGCCATGCGATCGCAAACCTAGTCACTAGCACTTGGGGATGACCAGGAGGAGTAAATAAAATAAACAACGTTCGCTGCGATGACATGACCCTGAATTACGGGTTTAAAGTTTTCAACTGTGTCACAGGGAGCTGATCAAATTTGCTGGCACCGTGATTGAACTCGTTAATATCCAGATTATTAATACATGGCATGGAATATGCTAGTGAAGTATAATTATTTGTTATGTGACATCTATACAATTCTAGGAGAAAGTCAGTCATCTCAATAGCCCTCTGAGAAACCTTTATGGCCTCGGCCGTTTGATAGAAAAGAAAATGTCCCAAACCAGAGGGAACATCTCCAGAGAGAGTTCTAAATTCCCTCCAGCATCCTCGGCAAAATAGCGTCTGTTGTATTCCACAGCATGGCGGCATCGTTGTTCATCCAGTACGCTCCCGTGTACCAAGTTGAACGAAGACCCTGCAGAGCGTTTGCCTGAGATACGATTCCATTGCGCAGTTGATCAGCAGACCAGCGCCGGTACAGGAGACCGTGATCTTCAAATGCCTTGAAGTCGACCTGATCAACATCTCCAGCGGGAATCGTTCCTGCATCCATGAGGTTCTGCAGGGAGCTGCGCACAATGTTCTTCGCTTCCTCGAATTCGGTATCTCTGGCGACGAAAAGCACAGTGCGGTAAATAGGGCCTGTTGAAGAGTTTCCCATGTAATTGAAACTTGACAACGACGACACCGCAGGGTACGCGAGATAGTTGGCGGCTACAGCTCCTGGGGCTGTGTTCTGAACCACCTGCACCGGCAACGATGGATGCGATACAATGCCCGTGTAGTATCGATCACCTGTGGTTGAGGAGAGAATATCCGCCTCTTGATCCTCCAAGTCAAAAATCGTTTGGTCCAAAGTTTCCGGTCCGATCGTTATTAGGAGTCGTTTAGCATTGATCTCGGTTGTGTTCCCGTCATTCCCCTTCACCAGGAGTCGTACACCATCGTTCGATCGTTGAGCTGAGATTGCCTGACTTTCGTAGAGGACATCATTGCCAAGTAGCTGCGCGACTCTGTCGTATATCTCGGAGTTGTCGCCCGAGATTGGCTGGAATCCTGAGGCGGTAGTCGGTACAGCGTACGCTTTCCACACGTCGATCATCAATGCGGCCTCAAGGTCCACCACGACCGTGCTAAAGATTGACGGTGATGCGGCTCCTAGATCGTACTTGCGCGCAAATTCATTCCAAGTCAACAGGAGATCTTCTGGAATGTCCTTGCCGGTTGGGAAGTCCAAGCTCGTAGGCAACATCAGGTCTTGGTATTTGAGCCACTGATCCCGATATCTTCCCATTGCGGCAGTGACTTCCTCCGTGGTTGGAGGTGTATAGTTGACTGATTTGCCGTCAACGAAGTCCGCATACAATGTCCCTGACTCTGCAAATTGGGGGGTTCCGATGGGGATATTGAACCGTCCAAAGAATTCCCTGGAGGCCGTTAAGTTGGTGAAAACTTCAACGCCATAGTCGAATGGATTTCCGGTTGTCGGATCATGCCATGTATTGGTATGGCCGCCCTACGAGTAGATCAGCCATAAGATCGATTATGGAGAGCAAAAAATCGAGACAGGTTGCCTTACCAAGCGGTTCTGCTTTTCAACGACGACAATGCTTTTACCAAAGTCCTCTCGTAGTCGCACGGCTGCATAAGCCCCGGAAGCCCCGCCGCCTATGATTGCAACGTCTATATCGATGACAGTGCTTCCCCCACTGGCAGCCTTTGCCACTGCTCCGAGAGTGAAGAGCAGAAATCCACCCAAAGCCATAGTGTTCTGTGAAATGAATGAACAGTATCCTGGGACTCAAATGCTACATCGCCACACTTTAAGGAAAGCTTTTAAATGAGCTATCGTCTATTGGTTAGTCACCTACATCAGCCACAATAAGCACGCATCATGTGCACCTTTTGCAAAACAGCGACCTGTAAAGCGGCGGTCAAAGCTATTCCGGACTTCCGTAGATAGGGGAAGTACTCCATGGCCGGGAATGCCCGGAAGCTCGGACCGCATAGAGGAAGGCGTGGTCATTGATTTCCCCGACCAGAATTGAACGGTTTAAAAAAAGCCCGGCAACTCAAGTATGTCTCTTGTGAAAACCGTACTGCTGCGTGCCAGCGAGTTCTGGCCACGCGTGTTCTCACAGCACGGACGGAACAGAAGTAAGGCACGCTCCATATTTAATCTAAGAAAGGACTTCTTTGCAGAGCTTGATCGCGTGTTCCCCACCCAAGCATTTCGGACTATAATATCAGCAGGAAACCTGGCCAGACTAGTATGAATAAGATTAGGATGAACAACTTTGAACTAATCGACACAAAATGGAGGTAGCCTGGCTGCAGATCACAACACTGATGAACCAATCAGGAACATTAATTCTTTTTAATATTGTAAGCTGTCGCGCTGGTATCGAAATCGCTTAGAAAGACTTGATTTCTTGTCAATGAAATATAGTCCGTCCGTGTAGGGCTAGCAAGCCGCTGCGCAGTTCCATCCTCATTCTGTATCTGAAAGGGCCCGCGGGACAAAGACTTAATCGTGTTATTTTGGTGCCGGTTTTCTCGATTAGAAGACCGGATTTAGTTAAAAATGTAGACAAAGTGTGAACCACGTGGACTTCGGACCACCGTTCCAGTGTGAACCAATTTAACTGCGATCGAAAAGTCATAATTAGAAGCAGACGCTTACCGTATAACTATCAAAGTGGGCAGATCCGGGCTTTTCTTTTCCCTTCCCGATGAAACTGCACACATGCATATCTCCTGGCATTTGTGGGCAAGATGTGTGAAAAGCATAGCATCATTGAGTTGATATGATTCAGACAACCTAGACGCAGGTTGGTTGGAAACGGCTGCTAGCCCCACAACGAGGCAACAGTTTTGCCATGACTGGCAGCAGGAGATAGCGTGTCGGCAGAATCGGGCGACCAGGAGTATAATGTTGTGAGGAATTGAATATTTTAACGGTCTTGTGCTGTGAAGGAATTCCTGCAGTCGAGAAACGAAAATCGGGCTGATGAAAGAGTGGAGGGAGAGACAACTCATAGGACCAGGGTACCAAGTTCAAGCATGAAATTTTATTTCTTCCCGCCATTCATATGACTGCAAATTTGATTAGAAGCCGTTGCTATTTCGACTTCTCAGATTGGTCTGCCTTCATGATTGCATACTTGAAGATATGTAGCAAAGTATCCGCATCCTCCATTCCGACTGAAACCCTGATTTGTGCTGGGGAGAGGCCCAGATCAGCCATCTTCAACTCTTCCTCAGCACCGTAAATGAGATACGTATACCCTAGAGCAAGCGTCCTATGCGCACCGAGATGAGGACCATGGTACACATGAAGATTGTCGTAGAAAGCAACGGCACTCTTTTGAGATTTGAATTCAATGCTGAAGAGACACCCGTATCCCGGCGTGAAGCTCACTGTGGGGGGTCGCATGAAGATTTGGTAATTTCCTTGTCCTCCTGTATGTGGGATACTGGGGTAGAACACATTTCTGATGCTGCTGCGTTCATCCTTCGATCGTTTGTACAGCCAGTCTGTCACCATTTTTGCATTAGAGTTGGTGATGGTCGATCGATGGAGATAGTCCTCGCTGTTGTGTCTCAGGGCCTCGGCGTCGCGAATATATAGATCATTGACGTATTCCTGATTGAATTGGTGCTTGAAATTCTCGTATAGCCGGCTTGATGGATTGAGGATGACGCTACCACCCAAGACATCCGCATAGCCACTGAAGGTTTTAGACAGGCTGGTGACAATGATGTCTGCAACGGGAAGGACATCAATGTTGCAAAATCCACCAATCGTGTCATCGACGACTAAGACAAAGCCTAGCTCATCTGCCAGTCGCCGCAGATGGATCAGATTAGGAGTGAACAAAAGTGGGTTGCTGGGGTATTCTGTCCAAAGCGACAAGACAGGACGCCCTTGGGCTTTTTCGTTCCTGAGGAACTCCTCCAATGCATGCACATCGGCGCCAGTGGGGAAGAACTCTAATCCAGTACCGTATTTCTTGAGAACATGCCTAGTTTCGTAGAAGGAAACTCCCAATATGACGCTCTTGCATTCGCTGCTCTTTGCCAAGCGTTGAAGATGATGATGGGCATTGTAGATAGCCGCCATTCCTGATTGGAATAAATAGACGTCTGAGGCCTGGACCTGTTTCTCTCTCGTTGTCACAGGAGAACGCTCCACTAGGTAAGCTATCCGCTCACGAAGCACCTGGTGAGGCGTTTCCAGCTGTCCCTTGCATTCGGATGCGGTCGAGAGAGAAACCTCTTGCAGAGCGGCCGGGTTGTTGAGCACATCTTCGGCAAAACGGCTTGAAATCCCAACGCCGGTATCTGACCACCAAGGCATAACGTGGCCCAAGCTTCGCACCGGGAAAATCACAGCGAAAAAATGTAGCTTGCCATGGTTGATTGTGTTGCTTCCAAAAGCCCGGATGGACACTGTCGAAGGGACAACGGTTTCCTTGCCGTCGGTCCGATTAGGGCTAGTGATGTAGGTGACGCACGCTTGTGCCACTTGCAGTCGTGGGAACAGAAAACAAGTGTACTCGTCAGGATCCAGCCCACAGAGCTTTGTGATCTTCTCAACAAGCTAAAGTCAATTTTGGTGTGGTCAGCAGTACATCAGATTGGGAAATGGGGCTATTTGAGTACGGGACGCACCAGGGCACAATCCCTATGAAGCAGGATACGTGGATAGATGCTGACTATCTTGGACAGATGGGCAGGATCACGCTCCGAAAGCTTCACTAACGCCTTCCACCCAGGTATGTGCGATGTGACAGAGTGACGAGGAGCCGGCGGCAATGGATGAGACCATGGTGTCTCAATCTTGTTTGGCTCTGCAATGTTTCGAAGCTCAAAATCATCGATAGACATTTTGTTATGGCTGGTAGAAAAGAGCAAAAGAAATTTGGTACAATGTCACCGCGATATCTGAGGAATTAGCTGATATGAAGATAGGGAGAGATTGCCCTGAGATCTATGTACTCCAATGCCTACTGTTGAACAACGCTGTACTTGCTGAAGCTTATGAATTGACACTGCGACTTGAATGTCTCACACCATTTCCATGCGGTCCACAGTGGATTGAAGTTTGATGTCAATTGTTTGCGATAGCGTCAACTTAGCCCATTCTGCATTGTACGGTCAGGGGCGACTTCCGCCGACCCCGAGGGTACAAAGTGTAGATGATCACCCTAGAAAGAACACATCAAGATATCCCGTGATATGATGAAGTACAATTACAGGAAACTATAGTTTGATTGGCGCAATAACATTGAACGAGCTAATAGTGCTGAAGTGATTGCAAAGAAAATACTGGGCTCGGGTCCCACCCCCCCCCCCCCCGTTGAGTCAGGTCGGCCTAACATGCTCGCGCACACCGTTCAAATATAAGTTTCTCCGGCCTGAGCAGCTAGCGGTCTGCGTTAGGTAACTAGGGACCGGTTCAGATTTTCGCGTCTTAACGAGACTGTATTAGGAAATACGGTATTCGGACAGAACCCTCGAGGATGAGTTTTGGAGAAAAAGAAACTGATCATAGATTTTGATTATTTAGTATGACAGGCTAAGCATCGTATAAACAGATAGAAAAAAAAGAGTTCCAGCAAAGAGCAATCTTATTTGCGTTTACATTTCTGCTTGATTTCTCTCACGATTCCCACTCAGTCTAAGATGACGGATATTGTGAGCACTGCTGTGGCAGCTCGGACAGAACTCACGCTCTGCGTCTTCTGCGGTAAGTCTATTGCGATACCCTGACATTTCTATCGACTTAACTGGACCCCAGGTGCCAGTCAAGGAGCATCGCCAAACTATGCGGAGGAGACACAAGCACTCGCTGTGGCCATGAGCTCTCAGTCGTGGTCTCTCATTTACGGTGGTGGCACGCTTGGGCTGATGGGTCACCTCGCCAAGAACCTAGTACGGCTCTCTGGACCAGAGGCAGTCCACGGTGTGATTCCCGAAGCTCTGATCAGAACAGAGCGAGGAGTAATCAAGCCCGAAGTCATCGAGTATGGCAAGACGACTGTGGTGCACAGTATGCATGAACGAAAGGCTTTGATGGCCAGTGAGGCGGACGCTTTTGTGGCGCTGCCGGGTGGCTATGGCACGGTTGAGGAGCTATTCGAAGTAATTACGTGGAACCAGCTTGGAATCCATGATCGTCCAATAGTCTTGTTCAATATCGGTGGCTTTTTTGATCACCTTCTTGCTTGGATTGAGAATTCTGTGGTTCAGGGATTCATATCAAGGGGAACGGCCGATATCGTCAGTGTGGCAAATACACCAGGAGAGGTTATTCAGAAAGTCCAGGAGTACAAGTTAGCGGTCGGAAGGCATTTACTTGACTGGAAGTCAAAGGACATGAAGACTTCGTCCATTTAAAGCTTGCTGTCAGATAATAGAGCATGGAACGTCTTCCTCTGTAATTTAAACGACCGCTGCCCTCGTGACTGTTTGCTCCACGGTAAATTATTGACTCCCTCTGGTCCTCATTTGGAAGACATTCATCACCCAACTCCCTGGAAGATGGGACATCAATGTGGTCGGCAATTTCACATTGCTCAGTATGTTGCAGTGTAGCGCTTCTCGGCACGGTGTATGAGATCTCACCGGGGAATAGTTCACCGGAAATCTCCTTCTCCTTTATTGGGGCCTTTCCACAAGTTCGCAATTCAAGTAATACCTTGACAAATCTGTTTGACCAGTGCGTTTCCGCTTACATAACATACTTCTTTCGACCTTGAGATGAGAATAAAGGTCTGGCTTGTTGCCCTTTCCACGATGACCTTGTAACTCAATCCTTTTTTGCTAATTCCCTCTAATCCTCGCTCTCTTACAGCTACTATACAAAAATGGCTGCCTCAATCCCAATTGTTGCCATCATAGGGCCTACTGGCATCGGCAAAACACGTCTCAGCGTTAGAATTGCAACGGCTATCGATGGTGAGGTGGTCTCGGTCGACAGCATTCAAGTCTACCGTGATTGCCCCATAATGGCAGCACAGGTTACAGTCGAAGAGATGGAGGGTGTTCCTCACCATCTGGTGAACTACTTGGATGTAGCTGAAGAACCTGTCGACTTTATTGCAACAGCCATTCAGAGCATCCAGTCCATCCAGAGCCGAGGTCACATCCCCGTTATCTGCGGTGGCTCTACGTCTCTCATCGAGCCACTTCTGTTTCATCCGTTCGTCAAGGATCAGAATCTCCTCGTAATAGTTCTCAATTCCGATGTGCAGACCGTTGGCAACCTTTGCGACGAACGCATCGAGCAAATGTTGAAAGACGGCCTCTTAGACGAGGTCAAGCACCTCTACGAACTGGAGAAACAACACGGTCGGGATAAGGACACTCTCCGCACTGGTGCCTGGAAGTCAATCGGCTACCCTGAGCTTCGTGCGTGGTGTAGCGCGAGAAGCACCGAGGAGGCTCAAATTTTGCTCAGAGACGGGACGCAGCTGATGAAGCAAAATACATTGAACTATGTCATCACACAGTTCGAGCTCCTGTGGTCTCGCCTGATACCGGCAATGTCAGCAACGAAGCGACCATTCCACGTTTTTGATGTGATTTCTCGTGAGGCCTTCTCACAGGATATTGAACGGCCAGCCGTCATGCTGTGCAAGGAGTGGATCTTGAATGCAGCGAGAGCTAGTACTTCGGGAGTGCCTTTAAATGTTGGCTATGGGGCCAGTGTCATTAGGGAAACGACCAAGATCCCTGGTGCGTGGGATGTGAACGGACTGTAATCCACAGCCAGACTCAAAAATGCAATTTGTTCTCCAGTCTCCCTTGACACAGGGATATGGGCTATCAGTGATGTCGATTTTGAACCTCACTTCAAGCAAATTTTTCATGGCCGAGATGCTTGTAGTCCATAGTTTAATTTCATTTATTATTCGAACGAAATCATACAAGATATATTGGGTGGACTTCAGAAACGGATCATAACTTGTTCTATTTGAACAGTAAGACGAAGAGTGCGGATGAACATTCCTCCGTAGATGCAACCGGCAATAACAGCTGCATATAAGTGCGATCCCCGAATAAAGAATCCTTGACTTGTCCAGGCCCCTTGCATTTACATTGAGTCCCAATCTTACCCCTCACTAATCGGGTTATGAACACGCTTCATAGCAAATCAACCCGTACATTCATTATGACGGCGTCCTCGTTTGCCTTGCCAGAAGACTTTGGGTCTGTTGAGGACTACTTCCACGCCCGCGAATCATTCATCAATGCTGAGCGAGCGCTGGGCTATGAAAGTAAGGTGAAGAGGTCTGATCTTGAGGCTCGAGCCCAAGAAATTGTACACAAGCTCAAGAAGTGGGAAGAGGACAACCACCACGGTACGCGTACTGACGGCTCTGGCTGCGAGGCCGGCCACCGCTTTCTACATGGTCTGGAAGCCATTGAGAACAGCCAAATCTTCAAGATTGCGCAGAAGGCACCGAAGGGGTCTCTCCTACATTGTCACTTTGACTGCATCCTCCCACCGCGGACAATGTTAGATGATGCAAAGAAGCAGGACAAATTACACATCAAATCCGATTGCCCCTTGACTACGAAAGGGTTCTTTGCCTGTGCATTACCCCAATTTTGTATCCTGCCTAATCATGTGGATCTGAGCGAGACGACGAACCTATTCAGCAAGGCTTACATTGCTGGGTCGTGGATGAGATACTCTGATTTCTTGCGCCTATTTCCTGGTGGATGGGAAAGGGCAGAGGCATGGCTTAGCAAACAGATACTGATAACTTCGGACGATGCATACCATCCACAACAGACTGTCGACGGGTACGTTATACTGCGAAATATACTTTTCGAGGCCTCACTGCTAATTCTCGACAGTATCTGGAGGGAATTTATGCGGGGTGTCATGATCCAGCGCTCAATGTTATGCTACGAGACTGCATACAAAGGACAGTTTCGAAGAATACTCTGGAGGTTTGCTGAGGACGGCATTTCTTATGCGGAGATTCGACTCGCCAGTAAGCAGCTCTCGGATACAATCTTAATTACTTCGGGGAGAAGCATCTGCCATATGTGTAGTCTGTCTCCTTGTTTAAATCAAAGCTGTTCGTTCGACTACAATTTTCGAAGCAGACACTGGGCATGTGGTGGCCTGCTTTGATCTATCTTTGAACAGAACTTCTTCTTTGATCCTTTGATGACTAACTCTAAATGCTGTAGTGAATCAGGCGTTTACGATCCAAAATGACGACGGTACCCGCAATTTTGGACATGGAGAAATGATTCAAATGCTCGCGGATGTCCTCAAAGAAGAGGTCCCGAAGATCCAGGCAGCAGGACATACATTTTATGGCGTCAAGCTAATTTATGCCTGTTTGCGTTCAGCCACGAAAGAAGCTATGAGGTGGTGCATGGACACCTGCATAGAGATGAAACAACAGTTCCCAGATTTGATTTGCGGTAGGTATGATTTCAATATCTTTTTCAATACTTCACTAATGAATTTGCAATAGCCTTTGATTTGCAAGGTCAGGAGGATGCTGGGCAGACACTTGCGCATTGGATCCCTGAGCTTCTTGAAATGCGAGCCAAGATCAAGACACTAGGTCTTGATCTCCCGTTTATCTTCCATGCAGGCGAGACCCTCGACCATGGAGGCGATACAGACTCGAACCTCTTCGACGCTATTCTTCTCGGGACCAAGCGCATTGGGCATGGTTTCAGTCTCGTTAAGCACCCTCTGTTGATGCAGCTTTGCAAGGAAAGAAACATCGCGATTGAAACTTGTCCAATCTCGAATGAGGTTCTGGGACTCTGTCCAACGACAAAGTCACATCATCTCCCTATTCTTTTGTCGAATTGTGTCCCTTGCACAATCAATAGTGACGACCCAGGATCTTGGGGGTTTGTTTATTATTCCTTTATCCTCACTCTCCCTCTTGAAATCAATTTAGGAAGCTAACGATCAGGCAGGGCGAGCGTTCTCTCGCACGACTTTTATCAGGCGTTGATGGGTACCAACAACTTGTCACTACTTGGCTTGCGGGTACTTGCCGAATGGAGTATTGAACATAGCTGCATGAATTCAAACATGCGAGAGAGGGTAGCAGGGGACTTTAGCGAGACCTGGATCAGATTCTGCCAGTGGATCATTGACATCTATGGCCAAGAATAGTAGAGAGAAACGGTATGTAACAGCCGTGATAGTCCAGCGTCAGACGGCGCCCTGCCGAACGCAGAGGTGTCGGAAAAGTATTTGAACTTTCCAGGAATTCAACACGGAATATGGGAGTCAAGGCATTCAAAAGATTGAGTAAGAGGACTCAATCAAGGTCCATTTTCAACACTTGGATATTTTTTAATTTTGAGAGGGTATTGAATTTGAAAGTAGAATTGACTTCTAGTGTCCGAGTAATACCTGTTGATGAAACGCCGTCCTTTCTCTGAATTCTTCATTAAGACTCCCTGTACTGCCTCAGCTGAAAAAAGATTCCTAGACGTGATGGCCGCGGAAGTTGAGAGGTCGAATCGTTGCAGGTTAGATAGTCATGTACACACAATTTGACTCAGAGCTGTGGCGACAGTGTCTGATACGGGGCTCGATTGCCTAGGTCTTTCGGTCCCTCCAAAATCTTCACAAGTTGGCATTAGGAGAAATTCATATGACCTCATGTAGTTCATTTTCTGGGGCACCGAGTTGATCGGTCTCGCGCATATGAATACAGCGACATTTGCCCACAACGTCTTCCTCCGAAACCCATGCCGTATGTGGAGTGGTAACAAGGTTCAAGTCTTGAACTCGATCACCTAGCAAGGGACTGTCTCCATCACTCACAGGCTCTTTCTTGAAGACATCTGTGGCTGCACCAGCAATGTTCCCATTTTCCAAAGCCTTGACTAAGGCTCCTTCCTCAACAATACCACCGCGGGACACATTCACCAGAACAGCGTGGGATTGCATGGCTTCAAGTTCAGCAGATGAAATGTAGTTGATTGTGTCTGAAATCCGCGGGAGGCACAATGTGAGGACCGAGGCCGTACGAATGACTTGATCAAAAGGTATTTCCATCCGGAGAAACGGGTCGGCCCTTCCGCCCAGATACGAGTACTCTCATTCCCAAGGCGTGTGCCAGACGGCTATCTTTTGACCCAGTGCACGCGGATTTGACTTGGTTTCTGTGAAAGAAGCTTAAGACTAGTATGGCTCACCAACCGTTCCATATCCCATAATGCCAACGATTTCATCTCGACAAGTCCGAGGTGCCAGGTCGTCAGAACCATAGAGAACTTTGAGTAGAACTCCACGTCTTGCCCGTTCGACGGTCTATGAAAGTCGATGGCTACGTGGTATGCTCCTCCGAATGGTAAAGTAAGGGCCAATAGCATGTTCAGCCACAGTTGACGTGTTGCAATGCGGCGTGTTAGCCACCACTGTGCCTCGCATTCGACACGCGTCCAGGTCTACCGAATGTGTACCCGAAACTACCCCGGCAATCATACGCTGATTGGGAGACGCCGCCTCAGTCAACATCTTTGCGGTGATTGGAATTACTGTCCTACTCTTACCTCAGCGAGTTGGTCCGGATGCGTGCGGTCATAATCTCGGAGCTCGTGGGTGTGCGGTGTCGATAAATCGAATATAAGTGTCGAAGGAAGGACTTATTCCAATAACACTATCACATGGTGATGGCCACCTTTGTTGCTGCTGAGTTGCGCCATCATGACGCAAATCAACACCTATCAGGCCGCGGAGAGTGAAGCTGAGGTACTTACACATATCAAAGAACTTCGTACCACACCAAGTTTGAACCTTAAACTAGTCGCTTTTCTAGTACTCTATTGATGACTGAGGCTCTGCCTCGATGGGCTTGCCATTAAAGTTCTCCCGGCGGTGGGTAAAACCAAAAAAAGTGGCTCCGGCCTCACCTCCCACGACGACCTAGATGGAAATGGACGCGTGTACTCAACGGACCCACTAGATGGAGATGCCGACAAGTTGTTGACTGGTGTAACACTAAATCTGGTGGGTTGGACGGAGCAATGTATTGTTTGCCAAGCTAGAATTGTTTCTTTGCTGGCTGGATGTGTGGCCAGCAATAAGCCAAGTGCTTCTTGAGATCTTGCACAGTTTTATGGAGATGGCACACCTCATAAGTCAAGGTCAGAAGGTGCAAATCAGTGGTCTTGGCCATTACAACCACAAAAATCTGGTTGATTTTGACAATGTCGTCTTCAGCTGTCCAGGCTACTTCGACATCAGCCTCGGTTGCCGAGTCCAGAGTCTCGGCTCAGCACCGCAGCGGGGACCCAGACTTGGCCTTCCAACCGGACGATCAGATCTATCCGCCGGAGTTTGAGAACAAGCTTGAAGAGAGAGCGTATCTGAAGCACCGATTGACGTTGGCTTTTCGCATCTTCGCTAATTATGGGTTCTCAGAGGGCCTGGCTGGCCATATTACTGTCAGAGATCCCGTCGAGCCAGATAGCTTCTGGGTGAATCCTTTTGGTGTGTAGAACTCATTACTGGATGGTGTTGACCAAAACATACCATATTGGTGGTACTGATAATTCCGACTCAGGCCTGCATTTCTCCTTGATCAGGGATGAGGATTTGATACGAGTTGACCACAGCGGCAAGGTCGTGGATGGCGGCAAGAATAGGAGGTTGAATTATGGTATTAAGCAACTGTACCCCTATCAATTTGACGGCCAATAAATTGACAATATACATCAAAGCTGCCTATGCAATTCATTCCGAGATCCACAAAGCCCGCCCCGATGTACTCTGTGCGGCACACTCTCACAGTACTTATGGTCGTGCGTTTTGTGCAACAGGTTGGCACCAATTGTTTTGTATTTTTTCTCTCTCCATTTGAAGTCTGCTAAGTCTGGATTAGGTCGTACGTTAGACATGTTGTCTCAAGACTTTTGCACTTTCTATCAAGACCATGTGCTATACACGTACGTCTGTGCTGGTTAACTGTTGTCAAGTCCCCTAGTATTCACATTTGACAGCAACTTCGCCGGCCTTGTTTTCGCTACTGAGGAAGGAAAAGCCATTGCCAAATGCTTAGGCGATAAAAAGGCTGCCTTGTTAGGAAATCATGGACTCCTTACAGCTGGCCCATCCATTGAAGCGGCAGTAGCCTGGTTCGTGCTACTCGAGAAATTATGTGAGATCCAACTTGCTGCTGATGCAAGCGCGGCCGGAACTGGGAAGCCTCTCGTTCAGATCGGCCATGAAGAGGCCGCATCTACCCATTATGCCATTGGGAGGCCCGAAGGAGGTTATTGTAAGTTCTCTCAATCGTTGGTAAAAGTATTCATAATGCATATGGAGACTGATTGTCACCAGTCACGGGGTTGACGCTGTTTCAGGTTGTCGAGAAGGAGTTTGGGGAATCGACTTTCCTTGGCCGAGGCGTAGAGCCTTTGTGACTTGAAATTACATGACTCAGGGTTACATCAGAAGAGGGAATACTTGCGTTGCCTATCATTCAGTGTTATAAATCTATAGATGCCATTCTTCTTCTCCATGTTAGCAAATGCATCTTCATCGACCATTTTATGCGAAACCAAGTAGTGAGCGCGCGGCAAGAAAATATACATCTTGAAGAAGAAGCCTCTGAGGTCTCGTCCAAGAATTAAAATATTTCGTTAATTTGTCGGGAAGGACAAGCTTTCTTGTTGAACGTTGGCTGGATTAAAGAAGGCATATGGTTTGTGTTCCCATTTTGCTGTCTAATCCAATGTGCAGCGCTATTCCACACAGCTCATGCTAGTGACTATGCAGCATCTTCCCTGTGGCTTGACTCCAAGGCATCCTCATCTCTCATAATCTCGTCGATATCGTTGGAGCTCTGGATAGACCAGAATTCCCGGCATGCTTCCGCGAAGGACTGCGCTTTGGCTTCCAATAAATCCTCCTCAACGGCTGCAAAACAGAAACGCAAAAACAAAAATCCACGAGTCCCCTTTACCGACTCTGTAGCCGCAAAATCTCCTCCAGGGACTGTCAGAATTCTATAGGGATGCTGGGTGCAGCGGATCCACAACGCCCGCATGAGTCGTTTCGGGCCAACCGTCGATACAAGAGGATGACTGAAGATGTTGACTTCGACCCACAAGAACATGCCACCCATGGGCCATTGAAAATCAAACATCTTGGTCTGACCTGTCGCGGATGTGACGACCTTATTCCGCTCAAGCGCTGTCGCTAGTTTGATCATACGACGTTCGTAAGCAGAGCGGAGACCCTCTAACCAACGAACCCATCCTTCGAGGCCCCAAGCAGTAGATACATTGCCAGTGCTGCCGAGCTCTCCGATCAGCCTCGTGATAATAGCTTGCACAAAGCCGGAAGGCTGTTGTGTGGTATCATCAGTGATCTTGAAAAGTTGTTCACACACGCTCGGCTGAGCTGTGATCCATCCCAGCCTGCAGCCTGGCGCAATAGACTTCGAAAATGAATCAAGCCGTATTACGCGTCCATCTTTATCCAAGCTCAGGAAGCTAGGAATCAGCTCGTCAAGGAATCGGTACCCTGTTGATCGACCTTCTAAAGATTCGGTACAGTAATTATGGGATGTGTTGGTGGGAAAATTCGTCGGCGCAGACAATCCACGATATTGCTTGGAGATGGACGGAGTAGAGGGGTAGAAGAGATTCCAATATGGGTCATCCTCTATGAGTACGAGATCGAATTTCGAACAAACTGCATATATCTCCTTGCGTCGTTCGAATGATAGCACCCCTGAAGTGGGGTTTTGACCTGTACTTTGCTTTTGTCAGGCATATTTGCAAGATTGTGACAGGGGAGGTAGCTTACGGGATGGTATACACAACATGGGGTCTCTTTCCCTTTGAAAAATCCCAATTCTGCAGAACGTCAGACAGGCTACCAGCGCCGTGCGCCAGCATGCCCTCGGCATCCATCGTGACCGGAACGATGTTGACGTTTTTTGGTCTAATCTGTGAAAGTGGTGGCCCATACACAAAGTCTTCCACTATCAAGCCCTCCCGATTTTGGATGTCGTCCAAGTCTTGATTCCAGGGGTTGAACAGAAGCTCAAACACCTTCGAGAGCCCATCCGCCGAGCCACCGTCGATAATGACATCAGCGCCTCCTTGATATGGGATATTTGGATGATACGTCAAGTTGACTAGCTTTCGTAACCACGTATAGAGAGGTGTGTACCCCTGAGCGCTCCCATATTGGAGGGCAGTGCTCAAGTCCACCTTGTGCCCCGGATGATCCTCTCCGACACGTCGCGGTATGCGAACACGAATATCTGGGTAATTACCAGATGGATGATCCGTTTCCTTGTGGTTCAAAATAGGATTTCTTAGCGGCTGATTAAGTGAGAGATCCAACGCCTCGAAAGGAAAAATGTCTGGATGGGGCAAGCCTATGTGCAGAGCAGTGTTGGTTAGCGTCTTGAGTGTCAATTATCAGTCTGATGTAGCATACCTCCAGAAAAGTTGCACATTCCAGGTACGAAAAGATATTTGTAGTATTCTTTCAGTGGGTTTGGTCTCCTAGTTTTCGAGGCCCTTGAGAAATGATGTGTCAGGCTCAAAGGTTCCGTAGTTGAGTAAGACATGATTCTGGCAGCTGGGAATTTGATGAATCACAATGACTTGGTAGAGTTGCTCTAAACTACAATTTGTTTTGTCCAAATACTGCTTGACAACAGCTCGTATGATGCTTTTGTACATACATTCTGGTCGGCACTATAACTGATTGAGTTGCACCTCTCTCGCCGAAGTGCATTCGATAATTCAACCGGTCTGCGGCTGCACAATAACCTTCGTAGTATCCACCAAGGCTATGAGTGGGGTGCCGGAATATTGTAAGTAATAATGAAAGTCCGAATGTCACTTGTGTAGTCAAATCTGGGGTGCTCATCAGACCTGTCAAGTATTAGAGAGATCATTTTACTCTATTGTTATAGCGTTTCAGCAGCGACCAAGTATTCAAATGTATGGTCATAGCCGGACTCGACACATTTAAGGACACTTTTACTGCATGAGTATCTGGATTCATCCCAACGTCGTCAGCCGCGTAGTCTTTACTATCTCAATTAGTGATGGCTTCTGAAACGCTGTTTGAAAACATTCCTCCCTTTCCAGATGATATTCCCACTGCACCCATTGCCAGCATCTCACTTGTTGGTCTTCGCAAGGGTGACAAGGTCACTGCTCAAAGCCTGCTAAAAGCATGCCAGACTCTGGGCTTCTTCCTACTCGACCTGCGCGGGGATGATTTGGGTGATAGTTTAGTTAGGGAGATCGACCAGCTCATGGGAGGCGTTGGAAAAGATGTCATGGGCTTACCAGAGGATGTCAAGAGGCAATATCATGTTGATGTTCCCCGGAGCTTTGAAGGGTGAGTCTCGTACCACTAGTCGCCTCTGAAACTTTTTACCTGACATTTTGAAGCTTCAAACTGCGCGGTGTAGGGAAAACTGAGACGAACGAGCCAGATCGTTTCGAATGGTTCAACATAGGTCAGGATGGCCTCACAGGAGTCGGTCCCGTTCCACCGCTTCCTCCACTAGTGCAGACGCATCTCCCCTTATTCACCTCTTACCTCAAGCATAATCAAGAGATTGCTTCAACGATTCAAACCACTTTGGCAACCGAGCTGGGGTTACCTGCAGATACTTTTACATCCCTGAATCGGCCTACGGAACCTACGCTTTCTCTTGTTCGCCTATTGAAATTCGAAGCCAGTTCAGAGGCAAAGGACTTACGGACTGCCTTGCGCCACCACACAGACATTGGCACAATCACCCTTCTAGCCAACGTGCTTGGTGGTCTTCAGGTCCTCAAGCCCGGTCAATCTGCGACAGACCCCAATGCATGGCTTTGGGTTCGTCCACGACCACGCCACCTGATCGTCAACCTGGGAGACGCCATGGTGCAATGGACTGGCGGATTGCTTCGGAGTAATACGCATCGCGTGACCTATTCGCCAGGCGATCAACGATTCGTCGACAGGTACAGCATGGCCTATTTCTTGAGGCCTGAACGCAATGCCAGGATGAAAAGGCTCATTGGTCAGGGAGACGATGATAATAGCGATGCTGCAAATATGACGGCCTGGGAGTGGGAGTTCAAGAAGACCATGGCATTCATGACAGACGAAACTGACAATGTCCTTGTAAATCGACGTGTGATACAGGACCTAGAGAAAGATGTTATGTCTTGAAACCAGATCTGAACTTCTATTAGCTCACAGGCTAGTGTGACAACCCTGACTTAGCAGTTAGGTCAAAGACCTCAGTCACTGGGATTAAGTAGGTAATTTCATGTACAAGATTAGCCGATCCGTAGTAAGCTCTAGCAATTCCATACTAGTGACATGTCCTGACAATTCTGGATTGCCCCGATGGTTCACGAAGTCCGTTCACTTGTTTTGTAGAACTCCGTTCGTAAATGCTTGCTCACTCACATCATTATGAAAGTCCCGAATTGGATAGCATCATCCATGAAAGTCTAATCCCCTGGAGGACGATGTAAATACACAATGCGCCAATTGCTCAACCTCGCTGGTCCACTATCCCTCGAATAATAAAATGATAACACTCGAGTTGACCCAGAATCTCCGACGAACGATAACGTTTCGTAGACGACATATCATAGCAAGGGTTCCGTCTTGCACTCGAAAGCTTTCACAAGCCGAATAAAGGGATAAAGACATAATTCAGATTTCGTTCATCCAGGTCCTAATTTGATGATCCAGGCGAACGGCGTGTAGGCGGCATCCAAAAGAATATCTTGTTTCCACAGTACAAAATTATTTATCGCCTCAGACCTTTAAAGTCTTCCTGTTGAGCTCATAAAGTGAATAACGAGGACGCAAATATATGATCTTCATATGGTTTCCGAATGGAATTGAGAGTGTGCTGCGCTATTTCAATGTTTGATCGTGGCGCAGAACGAGTTCCGCGTCTTCTCGCACTCGACTGAACGCAGGGATGCTACTTAACGAACTTTAGGAATATTGGCAATAATCCCGAGGAATTGGGACAGCTCGTATCGTGCAAGTGATTTCAAATGCATGGCTAAGCCTGGAATCGTAAGAGTCAAGAGGGTTGCCTTCGACGCTGCTCTCACGTTTAATAGTTATCGTGAGGCCGATGTTCAGACAAGACAGTACGTAAGGTTTGGACGACCTTTTAAGGCGCTTCAGGCTACTGCTTACACTTGTGTTCCCGTTGACTTGAAAGTACAGTAGGACGATTTCGAGGTCTCGTGTAAGGACGCTGAGGCGGCATACTGTCAAACCACAGCTTCCACGAGTCTGGTCAAAGTTGGAGTAATGAATAAATTTATGAACTGTTCCGTGAAATTAGATTGGTCCGTTGGCAACTCCCGAGGTTGATCATCACCTTTGGATTCTTCCATGGACAATGACTAATTTCTCCAAATTGAGCTGAATGCCATGACAGTACAATCTGCCATCGCCTCCTAACTTTCCCCTAGTGTCAAAATACGCAAATTGACTTCTACGTAAGATGGAAATTTGTTAGAGATACGGTTTGAAGTATACTTAGTTGGCTGCGTCAGAGATCCCATCACTAGCATGGTTCTAGCTAGCTTGATGAGTGATGAAATGAGTGAATTTGACAGCTATTTAATTGTATAGCTATGCTCTGAAATTCTCAAAAAGGTTGGCTTAATATCGTTGTCATAACCTATCATGGGCTCCTCAAAGGCCAAGAGCGTCGCTGCGGGAGACAGACTTGGGGTCCAAGGCCGGCGCCTCACCAACAGCCACCACCCGGTAGCAGACGCGAGGCTCATCGTAGTCATATGTTGCGGTGTGCGACAGAGAGCGGTTGTCGAACACAGCCAGATCATTAACATCCCACTTGACTCGGCACTGGAGGTCGTGGTTTTTGGTGATCATATCCTCGAGGAAGTTCTCGATCCACTTGCTCTCAGCTGGTGCAAGCCCATAGACCTCTTGGAGATGGTGCCCAACACCGAAGACGCATTTCCATCCCGTAACGGGGTTCGTGCGGATCATGGGATGCTCTGCCGTCAACGACTGATCAATGTTCGTTGGGTGTCCTCGCGGGAAGCTGTACTTGTGGGCAACTGCCGGGTCGGGCTCGTAACCAACAGGCGAAAAGCGGCCAGTCAAGGTCTCCAGCCAGGCACGGAAAGGGGGCGAGAGGCGGTCGTACATCTCATACCCACTTGCAAACACTGTGTCTCCTCCGGTACTAGGGCGGACACCCATCTTGAGGGTGGTATAATCCGATGCGACACGCTCAAATGCAATGTCAGAGTGCCAGCCATCAGCAACACTCTGCTTCTTGAGCGCCTTTCCCCCCGATGCCACGACACCAGTCTGCTTGGACAGCATGTTGGCGGGGTTTCGAGCGATAGTTGAGATCTCCTTGTCAACATCGCCCTCTTTGGTAGTGGTGTGGTTGATGGGATGGATGTGGACACCCGATTCCTCAGGCTTGCCGGTGAGCTGGCCAAGACGGTTTGTGAAGTACTTTTGCTGCTCATGGGTGAGGTTCTTCTGGTTTTTGAAAACGATCACACCACGTTGTGCGACTGCAAACCTTTTGTCAGATGACATGACAGCTCGCAGTGTTGAGATGCCGGGGGTACTCACTGGTGATAGCAAGATCGCGTAGTATAATGTCTGCTTTGGGAGAGGCGAGGACCTCAGCCAGATCGACCTCGGGGTAGACTCTCCCAATAGCCCTCGTAAGGTCTTCGAATTTCCAGTCATCGATGGCATTTCCCAACTTCAGTGGGGGAGGGAATGAGGTGGTGAACTTTTCCATGGCTGGCACCTCTTGGTGAGCATTCAAAGGTGCCTCTACCTCAACGGAACCCATCTTGGTATATTGGAAAGTAAATGAAGTGGTTGGAGTAGATAATGGTGCAATTGAAAGAGGTGATGGACTGCTGGAACGAGAAGCAGAGCTGCCGTGTAGGCGGAACCAATATAAATAAGCCTGAGCAGTGTGTGCGATAGTATGGCAATGAGTGTAATGATAGGATCTACTTCTGATATTAGAATGCTAAGATGCGCAATTTACATCAATTGCATTAGTCAACCCAGCGCAATACGCATCATAAAATTATTATCGAAGTCTTACCAACACCCCCCCCCTTTATTTTCCCTCCCTTGGAAGATAGAAAACTCTAATATACAGTTATTACCATGTTGTTCTTAATTAAAAAAAAAACAATAATAAAAAAATTGATATTCTATTATTTATTTATGCAAATATTAAGAAAGGTGTAAAATAAATGTTTAAATGCTTTTAATCGGATAGCAATATCTTCTTCCGGTAACTTCTGCTCAACTTTCTTTTTGCCGCCGTGCGCCATGCAAATACCACCCTTGGGTCACTTACGTACGGGGCATGTGTGGGGGCCCTCAACCTTACTCATGACACGGCGGCGGCTGGCAGTGGCGGGGACGGGGAGCAGGGATCTGTGCTGGTCGAGTCAAGTTAAGCTTTTGCGGGATGTCCCGCCCTAGATAAGGTGCGGCAGAAACACGGTGTCAATATTGACTCCGTTTAAATCACTATCATCGTTTAATGAATATACCAATCCAGGTTGCAAACGAGGTAGAGGGCACTGCCGTGTAGATACGAGATGATGAATTCGCCAGATCTGTCTGCGTTATCGGCCTTTGCATTCATCAAGGATCCATTATCCTTTGTTATTGCTTATCTACCCACAGACCTTGTCACAAAGCTGTCCAACATCTAATGTAAGTCCCGTCACAGAGCAGCGGGTTCAGTCGGGGTCTTCTCGAGACAAAGTAGCAAAGTATGGGGCTGATAAGGAAGTCCAGCTTGCTGAGCAGCAGTTCGTGTATCACACCCCCCCCCCCCCAGGGACCCCTCAGCCCGCGTGAAATGAGCGGTCACGGCGTTTGCAACGGGCGGGTAACGCTGCCGGACACCCATGTTGAAATCGTTATTTGCCAAGGACCTACTGTCGCTTCTCTATTCAGTGTTTACTTCTTTATTTTTTCCTACAGACGATACTTTCCTTAGTGGAAATGGGGGAAACGCCGTTGCCAAGCAAGGGCCGGCCACTGAAACGGGGAATGTGCACAAAGCAGAGATTCATCTCGTTAAGCTACATCCACATGCACTTGGCGGCGATTTGCTGTACACCCAGCCATCTCAACTGCACGAAATCTCTGTCCCCACTCACTCGGCGCTTACGCATCCCAAAAGAGCTTGCGGGGCCTTCCCTTTCGTCCGGCCTTGCTGTCATTCTCGGTCCACATTCCTTGAACGGGTATGTCCATATCCCTGTCTCAAAATAATCCCCATATCGACCTTTATTTCTCCATAGAATAAGGTTCTGGCTACGTACGCTCTGGTAGGAATCACATCGTCAGCTCCATGCTTCAATTCGCTCTGCCTGACCATCAGAATCGCTTGCCTCGGTTGTTTGCTCAGCCTTGTGAGAGCCCTCTTCTGGCCCGACCCCGGTTTGTGGGGGACGGTAGCAGGACTTGCACAACAGGGGTTCCGCGCAGGTCAATATTGTCTGGACCCCCGCAAACACCCTCAGGGAGCCGAAGTTATGCCGGAGAGTGTATTCTTTGAGCCAGCACTGTGCTAAAGATTCGTATGAATACCTCAGACCTTTCGTAGTAACTCTCCTTGATATTTTGGAAACTGGATAAATCAATGTTTTATCCGCTTTCAATTTCTCTTATAAAAATACATGAAATCATTGATCTATTTAGAAATATAACTTATGACGCTGTTTTAAATGTATGTTTTATAATACAATACTATTCAATTTTATAACTACATTGTCCGAAATATAGATATATACGTAATATATATTAGAACTCAATTTCAAATAACTGTTCTATATTTAATTCTATTTTACAAAATCAATCGTTGACTTATAAATTGAAGGCGGTAAAAAAGTTTACACGATAAAAAAAGACGCAAAATACCTTTCGCAGAGTATAGCAGTACTTTCTATTATGTCGAAAAGTGTAAGCATGTTTGTAAGTAGTTGTGCAATGCTTCTCCCAACAGCCATATTGCTCGCTGAAACCCAGCTCCTGTTCTCTGTTTGTCCACGTGAAACCAAATCCAAATAGCAAGGCAGTGCGGAGGGGATCGTCTTTGCGAGTAAGTACCCTTGACCTATGCAGTTCACTCATGCTGCCGACAGGGCTTGGATCCCAGAACTGCAACCTTATCGGATCGTAACCAAATGTGATACTGTGTTCGGATTCCCTTCTGCTTTGAGTTGAGATCGCGGTGGCAGTTCATGCAGCCCTGACTCGGATGGAGTGGGCAAAATTGATCGGCATGCATTTTGCTGTCCATGGCGTGCAGGAGAGACATGCGGAATCACTGTACCAGGCGAGCCGATTCCGGTGCGGTGATCATAATCAGGAGCTGTCGCGCAATATCTTCGCTGAAATGGAAAGCTCCGTTTTGACCGTGAGTTGAATGACTAGGGTCGCGAAGGTAGGAGACTAGTTCTGAATTGTCGCCGGAAGCAATGCCCGCTCGTAACTCCGGTGGATATCGACCCCGAAGCGACGACTCCACTTTTGGCCAATGACTGGGCGACTAATGCCAATTGCACAGGTCGTGAGAAAAGGGGCCGTACTGCACTCGCAAGGCGCGTCAAACAAGAAGTGATCAGCTGTTTTCTCTTCACCTTGTCAGGCGCCTTCGACAACGTCGGAAATTCAAGCTACGCTTGCTCTCTGTCCCGTCTTCCTTCTCCGGCCATCACCATTGTCGAACGAACCAGCACTCGCAGCAACCATGTCCACCTCCACGTCAGAAAAACAGGCTAAAAATGAGGCCCTGTTACAAGATCAAACAAACCTCCTCCCGCGGAAACAACTCCTGATTGTTTTCTCCACAATGGCGTCGGCATTTCTCGTAGCCTATGCCGACCAAAATGGCATCGCGGTGGCTTTGCCTACGATGGCAGAAGACCTGAACGCTGCGGACACAATCGCTTGGGCCGGCACGTCATCGATGATTGCGAACACATTGTTTCAGGTCCTTTACGGGCGCCTGTCAGACATCTTTGGACGAAAAATCATCTACCTGTCAGCTGTCGCCCTACTCGCGATAGGGGACATTCTCTGCGCAACGGCGGTCAACGCGCCGATGCTCTATGTCGCTCGTGGCCTTGCTGGTATTGCGATAGGGGGCGTGAACTCTTTGACGATGATGATCGTCTCTGACATTGTTTCCTTGCAAGAACGGGGTCGCTACCAGGGAATAATTGGGAGCTGTATTGGCCTGGGAAACACCATCGGCCCTTTCCTGTCAGCTGGATTCACCCAGAGCTCAAAAACCAGCTGGAGAGGATTTTTCTTCTTGCTTTCTCCCCTGATGCTCTGCTCGGGCGTCGCTTCTTTCTTCTTGCTCCCATCAACACCTATGGCAAAAGGTCAAGGTCTTCAAAAAGCTCGTCTTGTCGATTGGTGGGGCCTCCTCACTGGAACGGTAGCCATCGTCCTGTTCCTTATTCCGGTGTCTGGTGGAGGATCTTATTTCCAATGGAACTCCCCTCTTGTAATCTCAATGCTTTCCATTGCAGGAGTTGCAACAGTGGCTTTCCTACTGGTTGAGTGGAAGGTCTCCAAGCTGCCGATGGTACCCATGAGAATGTTCAAAACACCAGCAGTAGCTGTGATCCTCTTACAAAACTTCCTATTTGGATACGTCTACTACTCGGAGCTCTACTACTTGCCTATCTACTTTCAGAATGTTCGCAGGGTATCGCCTATTGTGTCAGCTGCATTGTTGACCCCACTGGTTGTGGCGCAGATGATCTTTTCGGTTGGATCTGGATTTTACATTACACGATTCTCCCGGTACGGAGAGGTTATTTGGAGTGGCTTCACTTGCTGGACTCTGTAAGTGCCTTTGACATACAGATGATGACCTAGAGATGGTAACTAACACCGGGGTCTTCTTTCAGTGGGGCTGGTCTTCTCTGCATCCTTGGTCAAGGGACCAATCTCGCCGTGCCTGTGATCGCGCAAATGATCATTGGCGTCGGCGTGGGCAACGTTTTCCAGCCTTGCCTCATTGCACTTCAAGCACATTCGCCAAAAGCGCTCCGTGCTGTAGTCATATCGAACCGCAATTTTCTCCGCGCTCTTGGCGGGGCGGTTGGCCTTGCTTGCTCTAGCCAGCTGCTGCAGTCGTCCTTGCGCAGAGCACTTCCGGAGGAACTGAGACATCTCGTAGCCTCTTCGTACAAGCTACCAGATCTTGGAAGTCTTTCATCAAGCCAAGCAACTCAGCTGGAATCGGCATACGCTCAAGCTAGTCACGATGTGTTCATTTCAATGGTACCGATTATGGGTCTATGTTTGGTTCTTTGCGTGTTCATCAAAGACCGCGGACTTTCAACTAAGGAAGCAAAGCCAGCCGCTGAAGCTGCTGAAGCTGCTGGCCCAGGTCCAGCAGATCAGGAGGCACAAGGACAGGATTCCGGCAAAGATGTGAGTCCTAGTGACACGGCAAGCGCTGGAGCTGACTCTGAGAAGGGGGAGCCAATTCCAGTCAAGTCGGCATCACGCACCGGCTAATCTCAAAAGTGACTTGGTAACGAATGTCAATTTTGGCAGGCAGACAACTGAGTTTAAATAAAGGGTGAAAGAATGAGGTAGAATTCTGCATTGTAAGATGGGAAACTTCGCCTGCGTAATAACAGGCACTGGAATTCTCAGGAGGGGCTTATTGCCGGAAACGAAAAATAGAGCAAACAGGATCGGAGGTGAGCAATGTTTTCCGGCAAGCGATATAGATGTGGAGAGATGTAATTTACGCATGGGTTTGAACCTGACGAACAGGAGGCTCTGATGGGCTATGTCAAGAGTAGAAGTATAGAAGATAAACATAATACTGAAATTCATATTAGCAAAGGAGAGGATTTCAAGATATCACAAGCTTCAATTCACGGATGAAAAGTGCCGGATTGAGCGGTGCCGGCAACTATGTCGTGATTGGTGTCGAGTTTGACTGCATTCGAACAGGGTCGGCCACTACATCCTTCCGAACGCATTTCTTTTTTTTGGGAGACAGATCCAGGTCGCCAATATCAAAGGATAGGATCCCAGGGCTTAGAATTCTAAGAGCAAGGTTGTCAAGGAAACGAGACTTTGCCCAACTGCAAACACGACTTATATGTGATTTGGCTCCGGAAACTACGTAGGCTAACAACCGTATGAGAAGAAGCGACGGTTGAATCACAGGTGTGCCAACACACTTGCCGCATCTGTTCCCTCAATGACACCCTTAGTATCCGACACCCCAGCGTAGGTGATCTTTCCATGATCCACAATCAATGCATACCGCTGTGTCCGCCCGTCGTCCTTCACTAATTTGATACTTGCAGAAAACTTGACATCAGTATCGGAGGCAAAGATCTTGGTAGGTATAACGTCAGCTTGAATGTCTTAAGTACCAGGGGATGGAGGCGTGAAGTAAAAACTGCAATATGAGAGTATTTACTATGTAGTCATCTGTTACACCGTTTGCTTTTCCCCATGCAGACATAACCATCGAATCTATATTCAACGCTCGTCAGTCATTTCTTTTTTATCAGTTCGTTCAGGGCAGTTCTCATGATTTACCATTATAGGCGATGACAACGACCTTGTCCACGCCCTTAGCCTTCAGCGCATCCTGGTGCTGAACAAAGGTTGGGATGTGTTTCTCAGAGCATGTACGCGTGAATGCGCCGGGAACAGCAACGAGAACTACTTTCTTGTCCTTGAAATCTGCGGTATTATTGATGCTCAGTCTGAATAGTTCAACTAATGGAAAGCTTCCTGTCAAAAGTCTCACAAGTCCTTACCTTTGCTCGCATCAAATTTGACAGGGATGCCGCATGCGTTGAGATCAGCCTTTTCAGGTGAGTAAGGGACATACTGGAAAGTGACGTCCTCGGGAAATGCTTGCCCAACAAGAGAAGATGCCATTTTGGGAGATCTCCTTTCGTTCAGCTGCAAAGATAGTCGGTTATTTGGTGTCCAGTCGTAAGAGAGATGCCGAAGATTCTAAGGCCACAATCTGCGAAAGCACACAAAAGTGAGAAAGAAGTGTAAGACGGTATCAGAGGCTCGACTAAAACAGATCCTATCTCAAATCTCGGTTGAGCGAATCCCAGACCGCTTTCTGACCCCTGCCTGCGGCTGAGTCTGCTGAGTACCACGCCGACTCGTGTAGTAACGAGGGAGGAGACGGGCCGTGTCCGAGTGCGAAATCTTGTTGTTCGAGTCATTTTTGTTCAACAGCTAAGCTAGATGTACACACGAAAGCAGTTATTTTCGCCGGGCCAAGATCAACGCGCTGCCCCATTCAACGTCGACCTCCAAGTCCTTCCAGCCACCAGGGGACCCGTCGCCCTGCAGTTGCGGCTCTGTCTCACGCACTTTGTCCATGAGTTCGTCAATAACATCCCCTTTACCATCCAAGTCACCTTCCGTGCCCCGTCGCTTTCTATCCGGGAACTTTCGTTGCCATTCATGAAAAGAGCTCCACGTCCTGATGTATTCTTCCATGGCACCCAGTTTCATTCTTGCGCTCATGAACCTCCGGCCTTGGCCCCGACCCAGTCCAGCCTTGACATCAGGCTCATACTCAATTCTTTGCACGTCTTCCCACTGTTCTGGGGGAGGAATTACCTTTCTCAGCTTATCCTGCACGATCGAGCGTCCAGGCTGTTGCCAATAACTACCTAGTAGGTACGGCTCCTTGCTGTAAGCATAGTGCTGGATTATTTCACTCGCCCTGGGGTATTGTGGCAAAACGTGGTCTTTGTATCCGAAGAAGGCAAGCGTGCTGGCCGGTCGAGTCAGGCGGGCCATCTCCGGCCACAGCTTTGGATAGTCAAACCAGTGAGCCGCCTGTCCCGCTGTGACAAGGTCAACGGACCCATCGGTGAGGAAGTCAATTTTCTCAGCACCGGCCTGCTTGAATAACACTTTGTCTGAGCCTTGCAAGAGCCGATCCGCCTGTGTAATGGCTTGGGCTTGTGCGATCATGCCAGCCGACGGGTCAGTCCCCACGACCTTTCCAAAATGAGGTGCCAGGCTGCGGACCACGACGCCGTGACCAGTGCCGAGGTCCAGAGCAAGCTTGTGTCGTAGGCGATCCCTTCCGCTCGCCCGGTGGTATTGAAGAACTGCGGCGTACAGCTCCGCAGGGTAACTAGGTCGGAACGCTGCATACTGCTTGTGTGCAAACACCTTGCTCCTTTTTTGTGGAGAATCTGTCAGTGAATTTTTTTGGACCCTGATGATTAATTGCCTGGCTCCCCTACGCCACGAGCTCGCCATTGTGGGGGTCGGTGGGACTTACAGGAAGGAGGACATGGTTGCGTTTTCAAGCTTTACTGTTTCAGCTGATATGGAGGCTGGTGACTAATGTGGGTGTCGGAGAAAAGATTGAGGTGGTATCCGGAGGAATGATATGGTGATCGGAAGAATGATGATGTTGGATTGGATGGAAAACCACAGCTGTCGATGTTGGTGGTAGGATAAGAATCTAGGCGGTAATAAAAGCAGATAGTTATACTTGTGTATCCACCTTCACGTTAGGAGTCCTCGAGTCAGATTTAGGCATGTCCAGTGGCCTCAGAACATCTCCGGATTAATTTTGACGGAGTGGTTGGTCCCACTTGGTGAGCACCAAATAGTGTCAACTGACAGGCATGTTGCACTGAACCCGTTGACCAAGCCGCTTCGTGCCGTGGTCTCCGCTCCCATGCGTGCCGTGCCACCTTTTGCACTATCCGGGATACCACACAAATCATGGATCATGAATCGTGAGAACCAACGTGGGGATTGACAACGTTGTTTCAAATCATCCGTTGACTGGTCTACGTACTTAGAACGGGCCGAATCATCACGGCCCCACGTAGAGGGCAAGACGACGCTCAATTTGTCGGTGCGTAAACGTTCTCACCCAACCCACACTGTACCAGATCTAGCTTGGCATACTATCATAGATCTTGTAACTTGTATACTGTGTGAGAGATTGAGTTTCTCACGGTGCGACTTTCGCCCGTTCCTCGTTAGTTGCATTGCAACAATCAGTGTCCATCGAAGACTTGTGTGAAGATGTTTCTCTTGCCCTCCCATGTCAGTCGACTTGTTCTTGCCTGCCTCAGAGCCGCTGCTCAATCGGTATCAGATAAAGCCAATATCACACTCTTGTCTCCACAGGATCAATCTGTCGCGTAGTGCGGAGACTTGTAGGAAAGCTCAAGGGTGCTCACAATTAAATACGAAATCAATGGTGGACAACCGACATTCAAATGGGTTTAAAATCTCGTAGAATCATCTGAGCATACCTATCGCATTGATACCTGACTCCCAGCAGCAGTGAAGCTCCCTCGATTGCTCGTTTCGCAGTTTGAACTGACGGCGACCCACATGGACACCAAAGCTGCCCTGCCGGTGATTCCCAAGCCGGACCGTACCGCCTTGTCTTTGCCATTTGGAGCGGCGGCGGCATGTGGTAAGGACTTCCTTCTTCCCTCGAGTCCTTCAGTTGGCTCCCACCGGTATTATTAGGATGGTCTCAAGCTAATTTGTGACCTATACAGGAGGCCTATCTGGCATGGTAGAAGCGATTGTCTGTCATCCTCTAGGTCAGTAGAGCAGCTGCCCTCAATCCTTCCTCTGAATGAGTCGGAAATATGGAAGAGTCACACCTAATCTCTTGCTAGACACAATCAAAGTCAGAATGCAAACCGCAAGACAGCATACGATGACACATGTTGCCACTATAGCAGGGCAAAATTCTGCTAGTGAGCTCTGCCACCCTACCCAAGAGTCCTTGTGCAGCAAAATCACAACCAGTGGTGCTAATCTGAGGCAAAAATCTCCTGTAGCTTTCTCAGGCACTCTGCATTCTGTTTATCATGAGTCTCCAGCCGCCTTTTACCGAGGTCTAGGTGCAGTCTTATTCGGCATTATTCCCAAGATGGCCGTCAGGTTCACAAGCTTCGAGTTTTATAGCTCGATGTTGAAGAGCCCAATGGAAGACAAATTGCCCTCGAGCAAGGTTTTTCTCTGTAGGTTGACCAGAGTTGATTTCATACTCTGTCGAACAGATTGCTGAACTTGTTGTGGTTGACAGCTGGTCTCGCTGCGGGAATGACCGAAGCGGTTCTGATCGTGACACCTACCGATGTGCTCAAGATCCGACTACAGACCGCACATTCAAATGATCGCAGAAATCCTGCGCAGGCGTTGGCTGGCATAATCAGGAATGAGGGCCCCACTGCACTGTGGAGTGGCGTTGGACTCACAGCAGCTCGTCAAGGAACGAACCAAGCAGGTAGGTCGGGAACTCCCAGGTAGCAAAACACATTTCAAGCAGTCTGATTCTAACTTTGCTTGCGCACTTCTATATAGCCAACTTCCTCGCGTATCAAACCATTCGACGATCACTACTTGATCTCCAACCACAGTACCAAAAGGAAGGCCTGCCAGCCTGGCAAGTTGCCTTGAATGGCTTTTTTGCTGGTTCATTAGGCCCTATGGTCAACTCCCCCATAGATGCACTAAGTATGAATCCATTCATTATGACAAAGTATCACTCAAAGTAGTAGGCCTTTGGCATTACCTTCACTGACATTTCTGCTTCCTCCATAGAAACCCGAACCCAGAAACTCACGATATTTGAGCGACAACAGACTTCTATTCCAAGGATCTTTCAAGAGATCGTTCAGACGCAAGGTTTCAGGGGCTTATATAGAGGTCTCGTTCCGCGAGTCTTACGTGTAGGTTTGGGACAGTCGGTTGTGTTTTGCACCTACGAATTTTTGAAGAAGGTCTTGGTGTTTTAATTGGGATGAAGCGACAAGGTATTCCACTACTATAACTTGTCCACACAAATATTCTAAACAGTGCTTGGACCTTCAAAGAGAACAGAAAAGTTCATCTTTGTGCTTAGTAGGGGGGATGAAATCTAAATAAGTTGAATATGGAAATGAAATTTGCCTCAGAGTCTATACGTCTGTGTACAAGACATGCCTGTCTGGGTAAGCATCGGCGGATTTGTCCAAGCCAACTCAGCCTTGACTCGTCCGACTTCTAGAGAACGGCCACATCAAGGCACCATGCAGAAGAATCTGTCGGTTGCTTGGTCCCATGTTAATAAAACAATCCTGCACATTCGTGGTAACTTCCCGAATTGCACAGATGAGACGTGTCATAATCCGCCCAATGTAAGGGGCTAGTCATGACTGAGACCCTTTCCTCGCACCAGACTATTCCTAATGGATAAAGGGAAATCATGATATAATCCATGGGTTAAAGTTTCAGGAACGCCAGGGGTGGTGACGTGACTAAGATCTGCATTGTACATCAACGTCTCCATCCTGCAAGCAGGTTGCCATGAAGATGCAGGTGAACTTGTCGGCCTGTGCCATTAAGTCTCTTTTCAACGGAAGTGGTTACATGACCAGATTATTACACAGACTCCAAGAGCGTGATCAGGCAGTCATCACTTCACAATACCTCAAGATTGATGTAGCCATCCAGGACGTTTAGCTTGTAAATAAAGCGGATGTCAGAATTCATTCTGATTGATCTGGATCGGCCTTGCAAGGTTACATATGCATGGCTTCCGGGGTCATTTCCTTGCTTTACTGGCAGCGCACAGCAGTCCTACCGCCAACTCAAGATCAACCAAGGTTCTAATGAGCAACGCCAGATTTGGTAGTGGGCTTACCTAGGTTAGTTACTGATTCGTGATGTCTCATTCCGGCTTTGTCGTTCGTTGCTGCGCAGACAAGCATGTCGCGACTCGCCCTGCTCCGCTCAATGTGACTTCGTGGAAAATCAAACCCACAGGTATCCACCGTTGCGGCTACCCCTTGCCAAGTCAGAACTCAATTGGCCTCCCCGTGAACATTAAGGTTCGTACCGAATCACTTAGCCGTAATAGCTTGCACTGAGACCAACGGGAGGAACCAGAAGTATCGTTGACAGCACTTTACTACCTTCAATTTAGTGCAGAACCGGAAAGAAAACTAAGCAATAATGTCTGATTTATTGGACATTTATAATATATTAAGCATTATAAAAGCTTTATTGATATATTTATCAGAATAAAGCTATATATAAGTGAACTTGATGATTATATATATGAATAAAAGTATGAAATAAAATGAATTTGAGACTTTCAAATATTTTGAACAACGTTTTGGAAGCTCAGTTTTCAAGAACTTGATTGAGGTGCTTGATATTACTAGCCAGCCTATCTATTCTCTTTTCTAAATATCGTTGTAACCGGTATAGCATGACTTGGACTCCAAAGGTAGCCCCGTAGTCTACAAACCTATTTAGGGGTCCGTTACGATCCGGTATACAGCCACCAAAAACAGCTCCAAAATACTCGAACCAATGACGAGGTACTAATATAGAGAGGCCAACATAACTTGAACGGTGCCGCCTCAACCAATATTCACATTTATCCCACAAACTGTCTAGGCAATGGCAACAAGTACGAGATGCAAGAGCGACCTGGCGTGCGAACAGTGCCGTCGCCGCAAGTCGAAGTGCGACCGTGTTCAGCCCCAGTGTGGTTCATGCGCCCGGGCTGACACGGCATGTGTTTTCGTCGATGAAAGGCCGAAACGTGGTCCAAAGAAGGGACAACTTCGGGCATTGAAGGCCCAGGTCGGTAAGTCGCTGAAAAGGAGAGCTGATGTCCGCGAACTTCTTCTCACACGTATTCACAGCCGCGTTGGAGCGCCAGCTCGCCGAACAAAGTAGTATTGAGTACATTTCCCCAAGCCAGCAAGATGGAGAAAGTGGTCAACTGGATGTGGAAGGGCTCGAACCAAACATTCATGCAGGTGTGCATATGGCTGTTGGGACGGTTGGCTGGCTGGACGATTTGACGCCAACATGGGATGATCAGCTATTTGAGTTTCCAGAACCAGATACGACTTCAGAATCATCAAACTTAACCTTGGTACCGGAAAGTCTAAGTCTGTCCGATATGATGCGTGCCGACTTGTAGGTTCAGACCAATCATCCCTCCCAGCTCTTGTGTCTTTATTTACCAACGCAAATCAACAGAGATGCGCTATACTTTGAAAGGGTTCACCCATTCGCGCCCATAATTCACAAAGGGCGGTACTTCTCGTGGGCAGACCAGGAAACCCCATCGCTAGTCCGTACGTCTTTGCGTCTAGCGATGTGGACTCTTGCCGCCGCTATTTCCACCCAATTCCAGAATCTAAGCCACAGGCTTTACGCTGCCACACGCCAGGCACTACACAAGTTGGACGGCAATGATCGTGACCTCCCTTGGACGACAGGCGACATTCAGCTTGAGGAGATACAGGCATGGTTGCTGCTGGCCTATTACGAGTTTGTTCGCATGGAACGCCATCACGTTCTACTTACGGCTGCCCGTGCGTTCCGCTTAGTGCAGCTGACGCAATTACACGCTGTCGATGCTTTGAATACACCGACACACAAGGATTCGCAGGTTGGTTCTCCTGGTTCCCTTCAATCTGGTGACCCTTCAAACGCCCTACTGGAAGAGAAGAGGCGGACATTCTGGTTGGCATTCTGCTTTGATCGACTCCTGAACGCACACGATAGTTTGACGTTTACACTTCAAGAAGAGGTGGTGAGTCCCTCAGCTCTGCGTCATCCCAATTTTGATTGAAACTGATACTCAATCTCCTCTTTCATAGATTTACCTGAACCTCCCAGCTACTGAAACCAGCTTTCAAAAATCTCAGCAAAGTCGCAAAGATCTTCTGGCCGAGGCGATCATGGACTCGAGTAAGACCACTCTTACCCCATTTGCCGAAAACGTTGTCCTAGCAGCATTGTACGGCCGCTGTCTGACGCACCGGCGATTAGCCATTGCTACGGCGCTCAACGGAAAAAAGGTTGGTGCGAAGGACTCGAGCGAATTCTGTAGACGGCACGAGTGGCTAGCGGCCGCCTTGGAAAGGCGAATCCTGCCTCTGACGGAAATATCGCTTGACACATGTGATCCGATGGCCACTTTTGGTCATTTGTTGGGTCGTAGTGCAATTATCTACCTAAGCGACACTGCTGCCACTTGGCCGTGGCAAACGACGGAGCAGCATTTGATGATCACGGCCTACGAGCAAAGGGCTTATCAGGCCGCTACTGAAATAGTTCATCTAACATGCGCACTGCCTCGTTTAAGTTACCTAAAGGTGAGTCTTTGGCACTGGTTTAATATTGAGATATTTGTTTTGTAGCTATATCACCATCGCCTGATCATCCAGCTAATTTCATGTAGGCATATCCATTTTTACCTAGCACTATAGCATCTACGATTGCCTTTTTGAAGAGACAGGCGGAAATACATAACAAGGAACCGTGGGAAAGTGAAAAGGATTGTTATGCGGAAAAGCTGATGATATGTTTAAGGAGATTCAGGGAAATATATCCATCGGTGAAAGAGCTCGTAGAAAAGCTAGATTCTGGTATAAAGTATGTCTGTTGAGCCATGATGAATAAACTATTCCAAGCTAGACAGGTTTGGTGACCAGTCCTGTATTATAGTCGTACCATTGCGGCCAAGGTCTTGACCCTGGTCATGACGACGGGGAGACGCCCAGAATTGGGCTGTTTCGTAAGGCTTGATGTTCTTGTAACACGCATGGCACAAAGTGTTACTGCTTTGAATTTACGGGATGGAGATGCTCAGCCGTGGTTGGACTACACGTGCATGGGGCACTGATTCTTAGTACATTTTGGCAGACGCTACCTACCGGCTCAATATCGTATTTACATCCTGCATCTACATTCATACAGGACAATTGACTTCCAGGCATTGGGTCATGCATTGTGCCCGAGGCTCGTTCGGAGTAGAAATAGTATGCAACTTGTATCTCTTAACCGTACTTGTTCCCTTCCAAGCCCAGAAATAGTCAAGTACATAACTACTTAGTAGTGCTTGCTAACGAACAATATCCCCCCAGCGCATTCCAGTAAACTTTAAAGAGGGACATCAACATGGTAGCTCTTGATAACAAAAGGTGTCGCTAGAGGGTGGTAGCCGTCTCCGCTGGTAGAATACGTATGGACACTCCCGGAAGAGCAATCGGGTCCCGAGTACACCTTGAATGACCGGGCGTCAGGCAGGAGGACGCCGTCGTCTTTGTCGAAGTCGATACCCCTAACGGTGAACCTCTCACCGTTTGGAAGGGTTTTGCACTTGACATCGTCGTGCCCATTGAGCTTGAGAATATTGTTGGCGTTTGTGCCCTGGAAGGTCAATTTCCAAGCTTGGCTGGACGAAGCCAGTGCCGAGAGGAGGTAAAGCTTGGCAATGGGGAATTGCATTGTGGTGAACATATGGTTTGGTTGTATTGTGATTCTGCAGCTGACAATTAAATTTGATGGCTCTTGAAATCAACTACGAGACATTGAAGTAATTGAGTCCCTTAAATAATATTTCGAAGACGAAGCCTATCTGCAGACCTTGATAGCCAACTCTGGGATTGAGACATCAATGTCCCTTGCACGCCGAGGGACTTCAGCCTTCGGAAATCTAGTGTGAGGCAATTCACTCCGGGTGGCCAAAATCAGCGTGTGAGAACCTGACTATTGAAGCCACAGCTCTGTTTGTACCACCGAGACAAGACTTGTTGTGTCAGACTTGCTTGGCTTTCGTAGTTTGAAACGGCTTGCGACCACTTATATCTATATGAACAGCTCAGGGAGGCATTCTTGCTCTGTATGGTACTTTGTCTTGCTGTCTTGGCAGGTGAGCTCATGACCGATTGATTCAGCTTGTTGCTTATTGCAGGATTCAAAATGGGCATGATTAGAGATCTTGGCTAGTCTTGTACCAGTGATCTTTCCCAGGATGCCGGGTTGTTGACGCATCACATCAACGTCGAAAGTCTCAGTAACCTCCTATGTAAGGCAAAACAACATGGTTCAGTATTCTTATCCCTAACAGCTGTGGAAAATCCTTAGATTTCTCAGTTGCTACTAATCCAAGACATTCAAGACGGTTTACATGAGATCGAAATTGGGATGTGAGTGCCACCTACGCTGTGGTCTAGACCTTTGAGCCTAGAAATTCAGCAAAGCACTTTGAAGCAGAGAAGAGGGCCAAAATCATGTCTGGGGATATTGAATTATCATTGCATAAATGCACGTCTATAATTTTCTACAGTAAGCAACCTCATACAGGAGGCTGATCGACAGCATGCATCTATAGGAAGGATTTGCAGTTGTAGCAACAGTTGAGTGGCACTTGAACATTTGGACTCGCTACAAGGCTACAAGCTGTGCGACTACGTCCAAGCAGCAGACGAGCTTTGCAAATACTTTACCCGCCTCACAACTCACAAGACAAGTCACGCTAGTTAATGGTCTGCAAGCTCCAGTGCGCCGGAAGTCAGGTGCGACATCCAGCGACTCCTTGGTTCGGGTTTCACACGAACCAGCTTGCTTCACGTGAGGGAAAAAGTGGCTGAAATTTCCTGGAACTTTTCTATGTCGCACGGCAACGCGTTGCGCACTTTTACAAGCCAAAACGCCGTCCTCGAAACACACATACCCAACGGCATCAGGTATCCTGAATAGTGGTGGTGGGTCGGTCACCAGCCGCGGAAGCTATGGGCCACCTAGGCCGCCGGTGCTGATGCTGTCGTGTCCTCCTCCATGGCGTCTACAGGAGCGCTGTCGTCATTGTCGCCCACCTCGGCCTCAGTAGCCGCCACGACGGCGGCCTCAGGCTCCGCTTCGATACCGTTGTCGCCGTCAGCTTTCTTCTCACCTTGTTTCTGGTCCCTCTTGAGGATGCTGTTCACCAGCGGGGTAGTGTCGTTGTAGATCCTCAGCAACATGGCGCTACGGTCCTCCTTCGGCAGCATGAGGTTGAGGGAGTGGAAACTCTTCCACAGAGGGAGCACCATCCTCTCGCTGAAGTCCTCATCAGTGCCATCCGGCTCGATGCGCAGCACGAGACACCCCATTCCGATGTCGCGCACCCGCTCGCCGATCTCGTTCAGCTTCTGCCATTCCCCGTCACTGATGCGCGGGAACATCTCAATCAGGAGCCTGCGGAGTGTTTCCTTGTTGCGCAGAACCACGACACGCTCCTGCCCGACGTAACCCTGCAAAATAGGAATGCCCTCGCTTTGGATACGCCACCTGCAGACCTCGGCCGAGGGGGCATCCTGCTTCATGAACATCTTGACACCGCCGTGAACGAACTTTGTTGACCGGCCCTCATTGGCAGTCAGGACGTCCCGGACAAGGGCGCTGGTGTAGTAGACCGCCTTGGCGGGCTCGCCCATTGCGTTGCGCACCATGTAACGATCCGATGGGAAGCGGGGTGAGATCTTGTAGAATTCTTGCACGCTCTTGATGACGGGGTTGTCTGGAGAAAGGAATTTGAACGGCTCTTCAAATGGCTGCTTGTTCTCTTTCTTGGCGGCCTTGCCACCGTAGCCGTCAGCCGCGGTCTGTTCCTTCTGCACAGGAGTGGCATCGCCATTCTTTTGCTGCTGGTGCTGCTGCTCCTCGGCTGTATCTTTGTGCTCGACTGGGGGCTCTTGCTCCTTCTCGCCGTCGTAGTAGCCCGTGGGTGGCACGTCGGACTGCGCTTGTGCAGCGTCAGTCTGTTGGCGCTTTGCCTCTGGCTGTGGCTCGCCTTCGTCTTGGCGCGCCCGCTTCAGAGGGCTACTTGTCCCAGCGCTGGGTGCTCCTGCTCCCTCCGTCTGGATGTCCACGTCATCCTCAATATTTGTGTCCGCAGGCTTCGTAGAGGACTCGACCTTGGCTTCAATAGACCCCTCTTCCTCAGCCTTGACGAGAGCAGCTGCAATTGCTGCGCCATCCTCGGGCTGTGGCTCGCTTTGCTGGGCCCCAGTGGTCTTGTTTGCAAGTGACATCCAATTTTCAGGCTTGGCCTTGAACTCCTTCTTCTTGTGCAGCGCGGTAATGAAGAATCCTCCAGTGTCCTGCTGGTGCGCATATACTCTGATGCACCTCTCCAGCGGGACTGCTGGGGTATCATCGTCCTGTTTGCGTGGGAACATGGTTGGTACCAGCTTTCCAGGGATGAGGCCGTCCTTGCTCTCTTTCGCAGTCCATTCCTCGACCTCCTTCCAGTCGTTCCAGGTGCGGCCCGCTTTGTCCATCACCTTCCACTTTGTCATTCCAGGTACACGTTGGAGGCCAGGGAGCTCGCTGCTGCAATCCAAAATCTCGACATTTTCATGACCACAGCGCTCAATGGCTGCAGCGATGACAGACTCATTCTCAACAGGGTTCATGCTGCATGTCGAATAGACGACTCTGCCTCCAGGCTTGAGCATCTGCAGGGCGCGGACGAGAATCCTAACCTGGGTCTGATGCAGACCCAGGGCATTCCCAGGGATCCAGTCCTTCCAAAGGTTAACGTTCTTGCGGAGCGTGCCATCTCCAGAGCAGGGCACATCAGCCAAGATGCGATCGAACTTGAGATACTGAACCTGGGCAGGGTTCGCGGAAGGAAGCTGCAGCGAGGGAAACAGCGTCGCATCGTGATTGGTCACGATCATGTTGGGCGAAGAGAGTCGCTTCAGCTGGTGGATCAGAAGGTGACTTCTCTTGTAGTCCATATCGTTCGCGATCAATAGGCCGGTAGCGCGACCATCATCGTTCGGGTCAACTTCCATATCGACAGACTCCAGGCCCGGGTACGCAGGGACCTCGCGACCATCCTCGTTTGCGTGTATCTGCAAGGCCTTGAGTATGCGGCCCTCCTCGCCCTGATGGAGCATCTCCAGGAGCTGAGCAGCCTTGCTTCCAGGCGCAGCGCACAAGTCCAAGACAACATGGCCCGGCTTGACGTCCAAGAGCAAGGGAGGAATCATGCTGACGACCTCCTGCCGACTAATATTTCCGACGCTAGTCTCCGAGACGAGGAATTTCTGGAATTTGGCAAAAGGTGGGTAGCGACGGATGACGTTCTTGGGAGTTGTCATCCACCATGCCAGGTTGTCGGGGTACCAAGGCACAGGGAGGGGAGCTTCGACTGGCATGCCGTCGTAGTTGGTCATTTCGACAATCTCAGGGATGTAGCGTTTCTCGAGGAGGCGCTTCACAGTAAGCGCATGTCTGTAGGTCGAGGATCAGTTTTCCGTGGCTCTAAATAATGTCGGTGCAATCGAACTGACCCCTTGGAGCCGCAGAATCTGAAGCTGTTGGGCAGCTCTCGACGGAGCGCTTCCCAGAAGGTCGCTTTCTCTTCCTCCGACAGCTCTAGAAGTTCATTGTAGTAGCGCTCCATTTTTTCGTGTGCTTTCGTGATATCGGGGCGGTAACGATTCTCACGGGTATCCCGCCTACCGCCACCACCACGGCCACCACCTCTACCGCCGCCTCTGCCTCCGCGACCCTGAAAAAGTCAGTAAGTATTGGTAAGACATTCGTAGATGGAATCTGAGCTCGAACATACCTTAAACTTGGCCATTTCGTTATGATTGGCTTCTGTAATTGGCTGTGGAGAAGCTGTGACGGTCCAGTCGCAGGATGAAGTTTTTCGACAAGAAAATTGAAAATGCGATGGATGTATTTGGGGTGGACCTCTGTGCGGAGGTGGGGTGTTGATAGCGCCACGCTACCCTTCTGGGCACACCCCATGAGCTCGATTTTCAGAGGTCGAGTCTACAAAAGATTCACAAGGTGTTAACCCCAAGAGGTCATTGTACCAGAGTTCACAATCTAGACAACATCCCAGTGAAACCTGTCCAACTGTATGGTTGTGAAGATCGCAAGCACAGCCATTGGCACATCCTCTTGTATTGTACAGTAGATCTGCATTTTGACCACATGAAAGCACTGGCCGTTCTCACCCGTCAAGTAACCCAACAGTCCACTGGATGACTCTGTCCACGCCATGCCCCTTGAGTGCGCTGACTGGGATTGCCGCGCAGTCCTTGATCCAAGCACCATTGATGCCACTTGGGTGTGGTTCATCACCACCGGTGACCCTCGTCAGGTACTCCCGCAGTTCCCCGAAGTTCTCCTGGGTGTTTGGCAAGTCACCCTTGGTCGCGATCACATACCATGGCTTGCCCGCAATGTTGAGTCCCGTCTGCTTCGCCGGCGCGTTGGGATACTCTGAGTGGATAGGCCAGTTCTGCCCCCACTGGAACCCCTCCTCGTCCTCGGCCTCAGGGCCGAGACCTTTCTCAATCCTAGCCTCTCGTTCCCTATCCTGCTCTTCCTCCTCGCGCATCTGGGCGTACAGCCCGACCTCAATCCACAGCGCTTTCAACGCCTTCACTGCATTCCCAGCGCTGAGGTCAATCACGAAAGCCAGGACACCAGCCCTCTCCACATGCCGCAGGAATGCGATGCCTAAACCCCTGTCTAGGTGCGCACCCTCAATTAGTCCTGGGATGTCTGCAATGGTGAACCTCGTCCTCTGCACCACCTCAGTGTCTCCATCCCAGCTGTCTTGCACATCCTGGTGATGGTAGCTCGTGACCACGGGCCTGCCACGGTTGTTGTCCAGTACCACGGTTCCGATATTGGGCTGCAATGTCGTGAACGCCCAAGCGCCTACTCTCGCCCGGCTGTTGGTCAAGGCTCGTACCAGCGTGCTCTTCCCGGCGTTGGGAAGGCCGACCAGCCCAACATCCGCGAGAAGCTTCAATTCCAGCTCTATTTGCATCGATATTGCCTTGTCCCCCTTCGTGGCGAACAATGGTCGGGGCCTTTCGCGAGAAGCAAAGTGCGGGTTGCCCAGCCCACCGAGTGCGCCAGCCGCGAGGAGTACCGGTCGCGGCATTGGCTTAGACAAGTCCAACTTGATTGGGGCGGGAGGCTGGGCAAAGAGCTTATCACGGCTTGGAAGATCGGGCACCTGAATTCTCTTCTTTTCCGACGATGATATACCAGGGTATAGGATCCACTTGTCCAGTTCTGGGTTGTCATACTGCTGTTCCTCGGGTGGTGCCCCCGTTGCACCTTCGGAGCTGCCATTCTCAGGGTTGGGCAAGGACTTGCGCGTCTTGTATAATCGTCGACGAATCTGCTCTTCGATCTCGGGGTCCTCGCGGCTGAGTTCGCGAACGACTGTGCCCACAGGCACTGTAATGATGACATCCTCGCCACGCTTTCCTGCCTTGTTGCTGCCCTGCCCATTTGTCCCCCTCGTCGCTCTGATGAACCGTCTCCGTGCTAACTTATGTAACGATGTTTCGCCAGGGACGGCCTGGATATAGACGTTGCCGCCATGGCCTCCGTCGCCACCATTGGGCGGGCCATCGGGCAAGTAGGCCTCGCGGGCAAAACTGATACAACCGCCGCCGCCTGCGCCAGCGTAGATGTTGAGCTTAGCCTTGTCGGCGAAATTGGTCACGTAGTAGTCGTCAGGCCTTGGGTCAAGTCTCGAGGATGGAGGCTCCTGGGATGAGGCTTCGGCGATGTGGTGCCGCACTTGAACCGCGGTGGCGGCTAGACGAGATGTTCCTGTGGCCTTGTTCAGGAACAATGAAGGGTACAAGAATGGCAAGAAGTGCAGTGACCCGCCTGAGCACCGCGAAGCCATTTCAAAGTCAGTTCATTGCCAGTATGAGATTGCGATTGAGGGGATTGTAACCGCCACAAAACTAAAACTGACTTCGAGGGTGAGGTCATCCAAAAAGAATTTCTGGAGCAAGCGATAAGATAAGACAGAGCCCCTAAAAGCACGACTAGGGTGGGCTTATCCGAGGTGACTGGCCTTCTTCCTTGGTTGTTCCCCTGGCTTCCCGACTCAAGTCGCCTTTACCCAGCATGTGAACGATTGAAAGACCACGGATGCAACGACCAAGTCTCTACGCCCGGCCATCAAATGATGGACAATGAGGAGCAGAGATATCCTGAGTTTCCTTTGATGACTTGTTGGCCGTGTTTCTCGTGCAGACAACCCGGCGCGCATCTGTGCAGAAATGGATCCGGGCCGCGGCCATCCCAATCGACAGACGCTCGCCCACCAGCCCAGCCATTCCTTTAATGCGGCTCTTACAGCAGGGGCACGCGCTTTCGCCATGAAGCGATTCGTTTGCTCCGCACCTAAGCACCTCAGTGGGGACACAAGCTACATGTATGCGCAAGGGAGAAAGGCAATGGCCCGTCATGCGGCCGGAGTCTGTACCACCGTGAGACGGCCTTCTAGCGGTGTGTTTGATGAGGACTGCCAGAGTCAGGCTGGCCAGGACGAGCCGCACCAAGAGCCTTATCTTCGGACGACCCTACTATTCTGAACGGGTGGTGCCGAGCTTTGAAGGGTCTCTTTGTTCTAGTCAGGGGTTCAGATGAACCGGCAAAGCCTCCTCATCCATGGGTCTCAGAATGATTCCTCACGCACATGATCAGTCATCAACTCTCGCCTCTTCTTACACTTGGTCCTCTCACCTCCGTCACCTCCGCGTCGTTGGGCTCGCCGTCTGTCTGACTGGGCGTGATGCCAATGGTCTCTGTGATCACTCGGGGGGAAGCGGATGGAGTGGCAGATGCAGCTCCCCCAAGAGAGCAGTCATTTGGGGCCCGCCCAAAGCCTAAAGTCTCAACGGGCATTTTGTCTCATTGGACATCTGCAAGTCGCAACCTGGACGCTGCATGAGAGTCGCAAAATTCTGTAGCCCGCATTCGAGCCACGACATACGGTTCCCAGACTAATGTGGGCGAGCCTGGACCTCCCCGAGCCGAACCCCCCAGACGAACCCAAACGTCTGCGTCTCTCCTCACGAGACCCAACCTGACCCTACCTTACCCACCTGTCTACACAGTCGCCCACCTCACCTCACATTCACATCACCTCCCGCCTTTTCCTGTGGCTGTCTGTGCTGTATCTGACTCTCCGTTGCCGTTGTTGCTACTGTTGCTGCCGCAAGAAGCGGCCAATTCTCTTCTCCCTACAGTTGGTGCTTCATCTCCTACCTCTCACTCCCGGACCTCTCCAGTCACTTCTCTTGGATCGAGCCAAAGAGAGACGGCCCCGTTCTCCCCCATACTCCTCAACTCGGCCACTCATCGCCCGCTCCACGTATCGACGGCTCTCCAGTGGCCCTCCGCCATCGTACTGAACGCGTTGTGTGCACATGCACCGTCCTCTTCTCCACACAGCCGGCCCAACACGCTGGTAGCTCCACGTTGTTGTCCTCCTGTGACTCCGTGTCTGTCCTCTGTTGCCGCTGCACCTCTTGCAGCAAGCCTGCATTGAGTCGAAGTTGATTCGATTCCTCCTCTGCGTGCCCTACCTACCGCCGTGGGTTTATTCCCTCTTTGTGGAAGGTCAGTGGTTTCTTGAATGGTCCAGTCTGGTTTGTCGAGTTTTGTCTGCTGTCGTCCCATCCCAACCTCTTTCTCGACCCCTCCCCACATTCTCAGGCTCTTCCATCTCATCTATTCTGGTCCTTTCCCTCTTTAATACTGCCCTGTTCTCCTTTTCATGCCCTGCTACCGGGGTATTGCGATGAAAGATTGTGGTTGAAGGAGCTGGTTGTTACGCTATCCTCAAGCTTCACTCCACCACCTTTGTATGATATGATATGGGCTCCGGTGCCCTGATGAACGCCTTGTCTTATTGTTGTCTTGTCATATGATCTTGTTTCCCTCTATCGCAGCCTGCGCGGCCTTTGTTCAACTTTGACCCAACTCTACCCTATGAGTATCCAACTAAATCATGTACCATGTCAGGGACTACTATCCTCCGCCACCGCAAAAACCGGTGAAGATGGATCCGGATTGCGCAATATGTCATGCTCCAGCAACAGCTGCGTGTGACTGCGAGGCAAAAGGCCTCGAGACAGCCATTCGGCAGGCCGAGGCCCGCATGATGCAATCTATTTACAATGACATACGGTACGACAGCCCCCGAGGCTTTGGAAAGGAGGAAAGTCCAATAGGAACAGTTGGATGAACTGAGATGGACTGACGCAAGGCCACTCGAGTAGTTCATGGGTCAGAGCACACGCACAAGACTACATCCTCGAATATTTTCGTTTGCTCACCGATCGGCGGAAACAAGCTCACACTGCTCACCTGGACCGGATTACCAGCCACGCATATCACTGGTACCATGCACCACCACATCCCAACGAAATCGCTGCGGCACAGGCGGCTCTGAAGCGTGGCATTGATGAGGACTGGCAAGCTTCAGTGCAGAGATACCCGGAGGTTCTAGAATACTTCTACAGTTTGGGTGTGTTCCCCTGTGTTGCACAGAGGCGTACCAGATGGGCTTCAAACTAATACCGAATTCAGTCGAACTCACTCTACCCGCCGATGATGAGCAAGCTGTCCGGGACCCGCCCCTCTCAGCCCTTAGTGGGAGCCGAAAGGCCAGCCGAAGGACAGGAGGGATTGCACCGACCATCGCCTCCGGGGAGCTTCTTGGGAGAAGGACACCTCCGCCCCTGGCACCTCCAACACGAAGCGACCGGCGAACGCCGGGCCCCCCCGCAAGAGAGCAGCGTCACTCGGCGTCGTTCGGGCGCCCTCCGCCACCGCAAAATTACTACGCGGGTCCAACTTATTACTGACGAGACTGATTGTACTAAGTTCGCATTAGGATTCATCCTGCCCTCGAACTGAATGCATCTTCTTACTCCTGATCGCGAAATTATTTTCATGAGCGACGAAGTCATGACCGGAACTTTACATCTCGAAAAGCACTTGCATTGATAATGAGGGAGGCAGTGCGCAGACCGGCCCTCTCCTTTTCTTTTTTCGTTTCGGAGACTTCTAACGACTTCTATTACTTTGCATAGCGGGAGAACGTGTTCATCTAGACGGTGTTCTTCAAGAGCCTCGTTTTTTCCTTTTCAATTGAGATCCTGATATCCACATTCCGGCCAAACGGGACGGACGATACGAACAGGCTTCTGTTCACTTGTTTAGCTTTCTTGCCAGGGTGACGATCTTGTCATCTTGTGCACATCGATTTACAATGACATGGGAATTGGCACGGACGAGGGACACTTACGTGGGCTTTGTCTTATTCGTGCTCCCATTTCTTTCCCTGGATACTCTGCGAATATTGCATATTTCTTCTTAATGCACAATACCACCAGATTGCAACAGGTTCGGAGGAATGACAGAGATTTCACTCGACGGTCTCGGACATGCTCGTCGGAGTCCGCTCCGGCCACGAGAGACGGCACACATGACAGGGAGGCGCGGGCAGAAGACTGACAGGCCTGTCCTGGATGCATCTGGAGATAGTTCTGAGAGGTTCCAGAGAGGGAGGAAGCAGCAAGAGATGACCAACATATCACGCGACTACTAGCGGATGTCGAGCTGCATAATTGGAAGATGTTGGGCACATCAAGATGAATGGCCCGTCGTCACAGCAAATACCCGGAATATCAGAAATATTTATCGTGAGATGTTCTTGGCACCATTCCCCATTGATCGATCGTGTTGCATTCTCTTTCGTTCAGCGAAGGGAACTCATCGACGGCGTCTTTTGCGGACAAATAAGCCATCACTAAGGACGTTCGCCCAACCAATGTTCGGATGTGAGCCCCGATTATCAATAGCTTGCTGGTGAGATGTGTTCACACTGATTAATTGTCCTGCAAAGCAGCAAAGCAGGATGGAGTTCACAGACAGCCCTTCTCGGGTCCCTCTGGCTCTGCCCTTCCTAGTCTGGCTCATGTAACAATGTCTGCCAGGGCCTGCGAGACTCACAGTGTCATTATGTGATTTTCAGATGTGCACAGAGAGCATGCGGAAAAAAGCATGCATGCCAGGACAAAGACGCTCATAATGTGTATTAGTGTTGAAACACCTCCCCATGGCCCCATTATGCAAGTCAGCTTGCTGCTTCTTTACAACTAGAAGACTCTCTTTTTCGCTACCTAGCAAGGAGCTTTCACATAACTTAGAAGCCGGGCAACCAGGTCGTCCCAGGTGCAATCCAAGTCACTACTGGTACACTACCCTTGCGTGTACCGCTGAGGTCCGTGCCTTTGATGTGGGGAGGGCTGTTTATGCCGCGGCAACAGCCTCCTCCTCCTTGTCTTCGATGGAAGCGTCCTCGACCTCCTTGGTGACTTCCGCGACCTTATCATCGGCGCTTTCGCCATTTGCGGTGGCGCCGTTTCCGTTGGGTGTTGCGATGCCGGAGGGTGACTTCTTGCCCTCCTTCTCCTTGGCCTCCTCCGACTCAATCTTCTCGATCTCCTTCTTGGCCTTCTCGATATTCTGGTACATGTATTTCAGTATGCTTGTAAATTTCGTCAAGGGAGATGAGATGATTCTTACCTTCTGTGTCTGACTCGCCTGGTCGGACTTCCACTGGTCGAGCTTAGCCTTGACCTTCTCCACAACGCCAGGGACCTCATCAGCGCTCATGGGAGGGTCGATGCCCATGAAAGAGCAATCCTCGAGAACGGCAGGCGGGACATTGAAAGTAGTCTTGGTCGCGGCGGCGTTGTGCTTCTTGCCCTTCTTGCCTTTCTTTTGGGCGGGGAAGAAGTCCTCATCACGGTCCTTCTTGCTTAGGATCTTGACACCCTTGAGGTCAGAGCCGTCAACCTTGCGCTCCGCCTGAGCCTGCAAGTTGGTGCTGGCGTGGAGAGGAGCCTTCTCGGCGACAAACGACGGGTCAAAGTATTGCAGCAGGCTGTTGGCGCGGCGGATCTCATCCAGGTATGCCGGGTCGCTAGCCTCGGCAAGCATCTTCTGGGCGCGCTCCAGCTTGCGCTCCTTCTCGATACGTTCCCGCTCGGCCCGCGATCGCTCCCAGGCCTTCTGCTTCTGCTCGCGGTCGTAGGCCTGGAAAGCCTTCCTCTGGCCGTAGTACTCGTCCTTGAGCTTCCTGATCGTCTCGAACTTCTCACGCTGCTGGGCCTGCAGCTTGGTGCGTTCGTCGCGCAGGGAAGATAGGCCCTTGTAGGCCTCATCCTGCTCGGCCTTGATGGCATCCAGCTCGTTTTGTAGCTCGGTATACTTCTCGCTGAGCTCCTTGGCCTCTGGGTTGTTCAAGCTGTCCTTGATCTCCTGAATCTTTTCCCGAAGATTATCCACTTTCACTTGATTGTCATTGAACAGCTTGCGCGACTTGCCGAGCCTGGGGAGTACGTTCTTAATGTACTCATTCTCCTGGACAAGTCTAAGCTTCCCACCCTCGATTTGGCCCTGGATTATCTCAGTCACACGGTCAATATCGTCCACGGTCTTGAGAAGTTTCTTGTCGTCGTTCGTAAGGGGGTCTGGCACGGGCTTCATCTCTTTTTTACAGGCCTGGATCTGCTCGTCGAGGCGCTTGATTTCATCTTGCTTTGAAATACGGGAGTTCTTGCCGACGCCCTGCTTGCTTCGGATTTCCTTCAGCTGTTCCTGAAGCTCGCTTCGGCGCTTGGCGGTGGGATTTTCCGAGTTCTTGTTGGACTGAGTAAGCTCGATCTTCTGCTTGATGGCGTTCTGCAGGAAGTTAGTCGGATGATCAGTATATTGGCTCGGAGGCTCGGCGTTGCGGTGCGGCTCGAGGGCGTAGTACAGATGAGAGTCGGGGAAGTTGAGACAGACATACGTATTGGGTCATGATCTGAGTGTGCTCCTTCTCAGCCTTAGCGAGGTTCTCCTTGAAGAGCGCCTCATCCGGCTTGGTGGGCCGTGTAGGCGCCGGAGCGGCGGCGGCATCAGTGTCAGCCATTGTTGAATCAACCGGGAGACGGAACCAGAGATGAGATGAAAGCCCGAGCGGATAGGTCCTGTACCGGAAGGAGATACAGGCTGTGTTCAAACGACGACCAGTATCGGATGGAAGACAAGGAAGTGTTGAGGGTTGGGGTGGTGAAGAGTGGGTTTAAATGGACACAGTTTTGTGAGGTTCACTATCCTCCCCAATAAGTTGTAGACATTTTTTCCCAGGCCAGGGTCTTTCCACAGTAGTGATTGGCAAAAGTGGCCCGACCACAGGACCATTTTTGTGGGGAGACAGGCCTCCCCAAATCTGGACCCCTGCCTGCCGCAGACCTGGCCCGAGTGTCCGTGCACTAGTAGCAGAGCTCATTGACAGCTGCAGACAGTGACTGGATTTTTTTTGTCCGCTGGCGAGGCTGTGAAACCTGAGGTCAGAGACAGTCTGCCAAATCCACGACACCAACACCCACTTCACTTGATATTCTTTCGCCATTTCTACTTTCCCACATCAGTCCTGATTCAACCCTCAGAGTCCTTTCCTTTGTCGAACCCACACAACTGTCCCCATCCACGACTCAACACAAATCGCCCATAATGGATGATGACGGTCAAAGCAATCGCGAGGCCAATCTCAAGGAGGCCGTCCGTTTCTGGCGGGCATGGAAGACGGTGCACCAGATGTGCAAAGACAGGGTATGCGACACAGACTCTCCCTTCATGCCTGTTGCGCTCAACCGCGCGATCGCGCTCGATGCTGGGTGCAAACGTGGCGGGGGATGAGGCATCTTTGCGACAGTCGAGATGCTAACGGTGACCGCGCACAGGGATACGAGCTCACCGATGAGGAAGTCAACCCCTCCCTCGACAAGTTCAAAGACGAGTACACCAACCACGACGGCAGTGTGAAGTGAGCCGGCCGCCCCTGCCTGCCAAGTACCAAAAAAAACCACTTGAAATGCTAACAACGTCTCCGCGATTTGTGCAGCCGCCCTCGTCTTCAGTTTTCCGCCCGTCCCAGCGAGGAGATGATCAGGAAGTGTACAGCACCGGCCACGCCCTCGAACCCAAACCCCGAGACCGAGTGCGGCGAGATCTACGTCGAGTTCATGGCCGACAACCAGATGGGCGTCAAGGAGATCAAGAAGTTTGTCCAAACCGTGTCTGCGGGCAACTTCCGCGCCGGTATTATGGTTACCGTCGGCGCGCTGTCCCCACAGGCCCGCAAGGCCATCGGCGCCACCAGCGCCTATACCCAGATCGAGTGTTTCCTGCTCGAGGACCTGCTGGTCAACATCACCCACCACGATCTCGTCCCCACCCACGTCGTTCTGAGCAAGGAGGAGAAGGCCGCCCTGCTCAAGCGGTACCGCCTGAAGGAGACCCAGCTGCCGCGTATCCTGCTTAAGGACCCCATCTCGCGGTACTACGGACTGAGGAGGGGCCAGGTCGTCAAGATCATCCGGTCGAGTGAGACGGCAGGCCGATACGCCAGTTACCGATTGTGCGTCTGAGCAGGCAGAAGTGCGGCGCTCTCTTAGAGGGAGGACAGCCTAGGCGAAACAAATGAGCGGAGGAAGCAAGCAGCGGTGTTTTGGAGGGGACTAAAATCGCGCGGATGGGCTGCGGAGGCCAAAAGGGCGTTTCTTCTCGACGCGGAAAGGAAAGGGCATCTCAAATGGCGTTGAGGGAGTTCTCAGTCCTGATTTATTGCACGCACCTGCAGGCCGTAGCAGGCAGGTAGCGTCGAGACCTCACGGGTCACACATAGACCATATTGATATAACTGTTGATACCACCAGAGACCGATGAGTTCCTTGGATTGCAAGCCACATTCATCATGGCAGGTGTCTTCAGCGCGAGGCATCTGTGCCATGGTTCGCTCACCTGAGCTCTCCTTGAAGCCACACGCTTCTGGGGACGTCCTTCCTCGTACTTCATATATCTTGAATTCCGTGAAAATGGATGTTATACTACAGATCTGGCAAGCCTCCCGCGACGCTGGTTGCTTCAAGGGAAGACTTGGAACGGTCTTGGAGCGTAATCTCTTACTTGCGAAAGAGAGACTTGACTTTGACACTAAGAATATGGTCATACTCTGCACAACATATTGCATTGCCATATCTTCCCTCAAACATTTCATGGTACAAGTCGTATCAGTCGCTCACATCCAACTTGAGACTAATGCCTTTGTAGTCGACATTGATCCCAGCGAAACCTGCACGTACATGCATTTACGGAACAGGAATAGGATCTGCTACCGAGTCTGCCGATTCCACACGCAGCCTCACAAATCTGCCTAGGAGTGCTGGTGACTCGCTGCGTGCGCCACAGGAACAAAGAATGCTATTGAGGCCGTTAGAACAGTATACAAAGAGCTGGGCTTGGTCTAGGAGACGTTAAGATGTCAAAATACCAAGCTCAGCTACCTTTGAAACAAAGTCACCAGATCTTCAGAACCACGCGATGCTCAAATGCGACTGTATTATCAAACAGTATAAGAATGATTTCACGACGATCCGACGTCCATAACCAATCTCATGGCCCTGAACCGCCCATCCCAGAACAGCCTCCTTTAGTGTCAACCAGCCCGTCCATCCGTCCGTCCGCCCGCCCGACCACCTGTCCATCGGCCGAAGAGACCAGCCGCCGTACAAGCGCAGCTGGGCCCAAACCCACCAATCCCCAGGAAGGTGAGCGAACCAGCTGGCTGGAGAAACTCCGCGCCGAAACAGACCCCGAGCTGGGATTTTGCTTGATTTGTAGCATAGGATGGCAGGTGCGGGGGAAGCGGGAAAGGGGTACGGGGATGTGATGGGACGGCCGCGAAGTCTGTGCGAGAAGATCGACGTTCGGGATGTGAGGTCGGACCTGCGCGGGCGATCGACAACCACTGATTGTGTTAGGAGCTGTGAAGTCTGGCTGTTTCTCCCGGCTCATGCGCGGCGGATCATTTCGTGGATGGGCTGAAACATGTTCATCCACGATGACCATTGAGGACAAGACTCACTCAGCAGGCAACACAATCTTCTCGTTTGATCTGTTCAGTGGTTGGTATTTTGCAATCGCCATCTAAGCAAATAGGTATCGTGTCGCATTGTATCATCACAGGACAGACAGAGAGAGACAGAGACAAAGAGAAAAAAAGAGAAGAAAGAGAACGCCCAAGCTCCGAACGAAAAGTCAGCATACACTCCCTCTCTCTCCCAATGAGAACCGATCCAATCTCCCAGCCAGATAGCCAATGCATGGCGCACACAGACTGTGTGGCCCGGGTATAATAAATATCAACAAGGTGGAAAAGGTACAACATTCGTGTCTCGCCCTGCGTGCCCTCCGACTCGACGGGTAATTACAGGAACCCGTCGCTGTTGTGGTCATTTTCGGGCCGTTTCGGTTGGTGCCCGCGATCGATTCGATTTGGTTATGGTTTTCGTTGCGAGAAACACTGTCGAGCTGCGAAGGCTGGCAGCCCCAGCCGTGGCTATATCCTCTAAGATTTTCGCTCCCAATAGATGTGATGCAATACGGCCTAATATGAAAACATGAATTTCGTTTTGTGTCTATCCGTGTTAATGTTGTCGGCGGTGGGTGGACTGGCTTCCATCTCTCGACACCTCTCTTGTGACATGAGACTGGCGTAGTCTGTCGGCTGTAGCGGATCGATTGTGGCCGTTTCGTTGTTACTTCAGTAGCCCGCCAACATCCATCAAATGATTCGAGTCTCCGGGTCTGCCTTCGTGCTCGTATGGCGGCGGGTCACTTGGGCGTAATGTCGTCCGTGGGGAGATAGCCGGTGAAATATCCTGCAACTCAGTCCCGGAAGAAGCGGACCCCTCGATTTCTTTTCCCCTGGAGTCTCCGCCCTGGACTTTACCAGACTTGAAAGGCAGAAGGCCCCCGATATCTTGTAGCAGGGCTTGTGAGCCTCTACGAAACCCGCTCCCGCTTGCAGGTAGGACAGATGATGGCGGGGAGTGCGAGATGTGTGGTGAAAGAGGGTCTCGGCTGGACATCGTGCTCTGCCGCCGCGCCGTGCTAGGGCTCGAGGGCCTGTCGTCAAGCAATCCGCCGACATCGAAAAATGAAACGCGTCTCGGCCCGCTGCTGCTCGGCGCGTCGGAGAGTTGATCTGATGGAAGCAGCTGACTTCCTCGCCTCGCTTCAGCCGATCTTTCTGGGAAATTCCAATCCTGCAGGTTAAACGTCTTGTGCGGCGCCACGGGTCCTGCAGGTGTCGGTCTTGCCGCCTCTGGGTCCGCGACGGGACTTCTCAAGTCGTTCTGAACACCAAAGCCGACGTCCCTGACGAGGTCTACATCGCTACCCCACGCAAGACCCGCAATTGCCGGTCTCCTGGACCTGTTTGCGCTGTCCGTAGCGTGGTAGGATTCCCCAGCCACGGAATCGTACCTGAACTTGCGTTTCTTGACGCCCCTGTCTCTCACAAAGGAACCCAGTACCAGCGCATTGGCCACTCCAGTCGCGATCAGGAGCTCAACAGATGCCAGGAGCGAGCGCATCTGTTGGCTCCCGTGAGCTTCGATGACATGCGTGACCCGGAAGAACGTTACCGCAACAACACCCAAGCTAAGGCTGAAGAGCAGAACGAGTTGGACTTTCCGCTTCACACTCATGGAGCTGTTGATGATGATCGGCACCGGGAATAGCACCAACAATAAATCCGTGAGAATATTGCACACCCCGGTGGTGAGCAGGTTCACATATCCCTGGCGGCAATGGCCTCCGGGGTCTGGCAATACCTGCCAGTAGTGGCGGAAGGGCCGGCATTCAGCCAAATCGCTGATGACGATTGCGATGAAAGTGAGCCCTAGCATGCAACGGATGGCGAGGACGCCAACCGAGTAGGAGCGGGACCATGTGAGACCAGTGAGGCGCTTAAAGAATTCTAGAATGGTGTTCTTCAGCACCCAGAGCCTGCACAGACAATAACGTGTTAGCACTAGTATTTCCCGTCGCGTGGCCGGTAGCTTGACAGGTCTGTGGGAGAATTAGTGAAACTTACGTCGCGCTGTAAAAGATGCGGCTCGCGAGGACCAGGCCGCTCCCGATGGTCCTCCGCCGGATCTCGTCAGGGGTAAGGGTGAGGTTGGAAAAGTCGTTGTTGTTGGTGCCGTAGACGAGGATGACGTGCACGCAGCCCATGCGCGCGTACATGGGCAGCAGGGCGTAAAAGGCCATCTTGTCCTCGGCAAAGAGCATTTCGGAGCGGATGAAGCGACCAGCGACTCGCAGCAGGATGATAACTGTGGAGAAGAGGGTCGCCCACCAGCACACCAGCACAGTCGGCTTCGTATCGTGCCAGGAAAGGGGCTCGGGAGCATGTGAATAGAGCGACATCTTGCGGTGGCACTCTGTCGGAGCGTGAGTTGGTGAGGCTTGCCACGCCCGTCAACCTCCGGAGAGGGACGAGCGGGGAGACGGAATTCGCTTCGAATGTAGACCAGTTCTGTGAGGGTTCGTGTCCGAAGTGTTGATTCTCGAATATTGACATATGAGATGAAAAAATAGGCTTGTCGTTGTTGAGTGCAGGTTTGCGACAGAGACCTTTGTCTGGGCGGTTTAGACAAAGCAATGTTCACCAGGACTCGGGGTCGGGTGTTGTGGGAATGCTGGTTCTATGACGTGGGACCTGGTCTGTCTGGTCCCTCTACACCGGGACGACGGGCAACAACCAGACTTCTGGGTATGACTGCTGCAGGAAAACTGCTGCAGATGTTGTGTTCTTCTCCTCGGCCGGATCCTGGAAAGGTCTGGAAACATGAGTGCGATCTACAACAGCGACAGCATGTAGAAGCCGGTGGATCGTATCGCATGCTGCGGGCCAAGGATGAGTAAGGCGAAGTCAAAAAGTCCAGGTCGAGATCGAGTGCAAGCGAGTCCACGCAGGCCCAATTTCGGTTCCCTGCGAGTCAGCACGAAGAAACCCGTGAGATGATGGGGGAGGCTGGAGGGCCTCGCTGTCGGGCAATGTTGTGGCCTTGAGATGTGCTTATCAGGAAATATGAGAAGTGAGAATGAATGGGTGAGATGGACGGCAGGAGCAGAGCAGCGCAGCGCAGAGCAGATAGAGCACGGATAGAGGGAAAGGAACGAGTCCAGTCCCAGTCCCAGTCCCAGTCCCAGTCCCAGCCCAGTGAGATCAAAAGGGGTCCAGGGCCAGGACCAGGTCAGATCCAGGTCCTGGTCCGGGGCAATGGCGACATGGGGGGGACTTGTGGTATCCCGGGAAAGGCAGACTAATAATACCATGGCCTGCAAGTTCATCCAACGTTGGAACATGCAGGCTGCGGTCGATTGTCGATGACTGACAAGGTCTCCCCGGGTGTGGGTGGGTGTGTGTCTGTGTGTGGTGACTGACGGTGGAGGTGTTGGGTCCTGTCAGAATACGTATCTATCTGCTCACTCCACTCCTCACGATTACTGCGCCGTACTGCGTGCATATGTCTAGTAGATACTGTAGTACACCTGGGTGTATTGTAATGATGCAGGCAGTGGTAAGGCTACTGCTCAACAGCGTGGGGCTCTTGTGTCTCTGATCTCTGGCCTCTGACTGTGCCGATTGAGCCCTGGACGCATGTCATCTGAGGGTGGGATTGGACGGGCTACGCACCGCCAACCCTGCCTATCATGGCCAGATTGCCGCCTTTGTCACCCGTCACCCGTCACGCCAACATGGTGAGGCCCCTCTGCCCTTGCTTGCCTCCCGTGTTGTACGTCGGTGTCATTCTGCCTGGCAAATTGCTGTCCAGGGTTCACTGCCCAGGTGGCCTACTGTTTCACCGTCATGGGCAGACAGACGGTCGGGACCGAGGCCTCTTTGTGCATGTGTGTGTGCGTATGGAGTAGATTACTGGCCCAGCGCACGGGTACACATCAAGTGAATCTGTGATAGACAGCCACGATATGACAGACAGTTGGCTCAGAGAGTGTCGAAGGATTCGCTTGGCCGCACCGACACATGTGACCGCATCATCACTGTGAGGTGTATGCGTGTGTGTACTGTGCGTACAGGTGCTGTTATCTGTCCAGGCCCACCAGGCTTGACTGGACTTGTCAAAGAGGCGTGGCTCGCGTGGGCAGATGCAGACAAGTCGTGCGTGTGTGGAGGCAAATTGCGAGATGCAGATAAAATAGAACACAGATTGCACTGCCGCTGGGCCTGAGCCTGGGCAAGTAGCAAGGGACTGATTCATTCAGTCATTGTCATTTTCACCTTCCCGGGTTGATTGACTTACCAAGTGCTCGGTAACTTCCAACAGCCGCAGTGGGCCACTGCACTGCAGCGAGTTCGTTCGCACAGGCAGGGCCCCACCCAGCAAAACCTAATTCCCCAACCTGCAGCAAAGCGCCTTCCCTCGATGTGCCTCGTGTGGTGTACGGAGCAGATACCGAGCTAAGAATGGTAAGTGCCGTACAGTACATACCGTAGTAGTCTCGATACGATGTTTTTTGTACCTACACACACCTGTTTCTTCTGCAATTGTACCTGCGCCCGCACCTGCACCTGCACCAGGATAAGCGTTCAGCCTGTCTTGTCGTCGACAGGAGATTTCTAGTCACTTCCCAAAAGCCAGGCCCTATTTCTGCTCCTGCTCGATCAAGATGTGGATCGTCACTCCTGCCATCCAGCCTACGTAATTAGATATCTCGGTATCTACTGCTGTGTGATGATAAGCAAAATGCTGGGCAGGATCGAGCCTGCATCTGCGATAGCGACACCACCACCACCACTACCACTACCAACACCAACCAACCAACTAAACAGCCGACCATCTCCAAAAGTCAGCCACTCAATACCACCATAGATCACCACAAGAAACGCCCAGTTGCTCGTCGTTGACCTTGACCGCCTATTAGGCTAGCTAGCCTCTTTCCTCCCGACCACTCCACCAGTCTAGTACGGGCCGGCCTCGCCAACGGTCTTGTTGGTCTGTCTACTAGACAGTTCCAGAGTGCCTGACTGACTGCCTGGGTGCGAGTCGCCAGTCTACTGTATATTAAATCAATTAATCTCTGCTGTGGCCTGCTTTCCCGGCCTGATGGGTCGGCTCTGCCCAAGTCGCCATCAGACCAGGGGCAACCCAGTACGTCATGACGCCTCGTGATGGACTCGACTCGGCTCGATTAATTGCCAACGCCCGTTCAGCTCAGGAACACTCGTCCAGAGCCTCGCAATCCGGCCGGATACGATATGATCTCGTCTGTTTCGTCTTTGCCAGACCGTCGTACGATCTCAGCCTCACGCCGAGGCCCCTCCTTTGCCGTCCAGCTTCGCCGAATCTTCACATGTTCTTATCAAGCACTCAGACTCTTACTCAGGCAAGCCACCTCATTTCCATTGGCCCCGACCAGGCCTGTCTCAAGGTATCTGAACTGCCCGCCAAGCTGCACGCCTATCTCCCACACCTCGGCGACAATCTCAAAGGAGCAAGCACCATCTTAGACCGTCCTGCGGACGCATGGCCCGCTATGGATCGGATTTAGGCCACGGATACTACCAAACTGCCAGACTAGCAGACTAGCAAGCAGCACTCAGGCCTTGGGCAAGCAAGGTCCAGGACTGCTATGTCCTCAAGCCGCCAAAGCCGTCACTGTACATCACCTTCTCCAGGGTCTCTGCTTGCACCAGCGGCCACTGCCAGGTCCAGACCGTGACACAATCCGGAAAATCGCACTCTTCCCACCCGTCACAATCGGCCATTGCTGGACTCTCCATGTTGGTGGCATAGCAAGCTGCCCCAGGACCAGCGGGATTGCTCTCACCACCACATTGCGGACTGTTTCAAGGGTGCGATTCGCACAAAAGGTCCTCTACCTGCTGCACGCCCACTCTCTCGGAACAGAGGTCAGCACTCCTAGCCGTGCATCCCCCACACGGTCGTGTGAGAGACCTTCCTCTTGTGGGGTCTCACTGCGACGCGAGACCTGCATTGCAGCCTCACAGATCTGCCTTATCAATGTGACCCCCATTCTCTGCCCTCTAAACTTTCGCTAGGCGGGCCTCGGAAAGACCCCCCGACCCTTTTTCGTCCACTTGCATCGGCAAGCAGTCAGCAGCGCCATCGCTCTCGCCCTCGCTGCCGCTGGTTCGGTTGCTGCACTTGGCTATAACTCCTAATGCGCCGCTGCTCGTCGCTCGACCGTCAACGGGCATACGGCTAGGTCTTTTTGAGGCTCATCCTCGTCCCGCCCGCAGGTCAAATGGCAGGGATCTCCTGAACATGGTCTTTCCGGCACAACCCAGCCTGCACCGCTCAGCTGTCACTCCCAGCTCTGCATGACCTGCAGCATGTCGATGATCGAGACTCATATTTTCGACCTGCCTAAAATTACTGTCCGTACACATGAGGTGAGAATTGTGACAATCACGACAATGATATCATTCTAGCTTTCCACTCAGCGAATTCCAATTGCTGGCCAAGGTTGCCTTGGCGAATATGGCTGCTTCTCTGACTCCCAATATGGGCCTTTTAAGCTGGAAGATGAAAGATGGACGATCGTGGCCAGTCGCTGCCTACACGGCCATCGCCATGCTCTTCAAAGCAGTACAACAAGGTCGTCCAAGATTTAATCCGCTGTCGATCGCCCGTATTTCCGAAAATCAAGTCATCAATAAAGTCGTATACCAAGACCAGCGGTCGTATTTTCGCGCCTCATAGCTTTTATTACCCTCAGACCAAAGCGATCTGCGCCGCACTGTTGAGCGGGGAGGGTTCTGCTAGCATGGCGGCTAAGCTTGCTAAGAAAGCATAAGGAATTCAAGACTGCGCCTCTTCTTTTCTTTTCTTTTCTGTTCTTTTCGTATAATGCGACTGCCTGCGTGCGCCCAGGCCGTCTCGGAAACCGAGGACCACACAGGTGCCGGCAAGTCCTTCGCCCCCTTGCGTGGGGAGGTGCACATGTGACACCACAACGCGCGAAGGACACCGGGCTTATCAGAACGGTGCGCCCGTTGTAACCACCGGTTTTCCCCCCACACATCTGCCTGCGCGTTCGGTACTTTTGGGCACTTGCGCTGGAAGGTCGCGTCTTCCCTGTCACTTAGGTTACTTGGTCTGCTCGCATTTCCCTGTGCTTGGCGTGCATCGCAGGTAGGAGCCGTCGCGACAGCACGACAGGGGAATTCACCATCGAGTGCTCAATAACATAGCTACTTGACGTTGTACGGCGGTATGCGGCTGGACTTGCCTGCTCAAATGGGCGGTGGTCTGCCGGCGATGAATGCTTGTCTTACAGGTGCATGGACGATCACCCGGAAAGGGTGAGACAGAGCACGTTGATACATTCGGCTCGGTTCGTGGCCAACGTTGAACGTGGCTTGTCTACCATGCTGCGCGGCCATGTCTCCAGCTGGGTATTAAACTGGCGGGCTGTTATTTAGCAGCAGACTGAGATGAATGCTCGTCTCCGCTCCCTCTTACGAGTTTCCTTTCGTGAGCCAGCATGCCTCCATGCCTCTGTGGCTCGCAACTACTTGACTCACTGTGAATACTCTCTGGAACGAGCCTTGGAGTTCATAGCTACTTGATATGCTCTGTACTCGGGCCTATGACCAAATCACTGACCTGGACAACGCTCTCAAATTGATCATATGTTGATGGGAGGTTTCCAACCTGAGATACATTATGAAACATTGCGTCCGCGGCTGTGGAGGTTACCATCAACTCGATCAGCCACATTGCTGCGTGCATACAGTGACCAGTGTTTCATGGCGGGTTACATCGACCGTGACGTGAAAGATCGCTGCTTCCGGGACGGTGCCAGAGTTCAATTGCTCAACACGTCTTATCACCGGTAGAATTGGCGACAGCTGCGCAGTGGGCGCCGAGCGCACTTGCTGGCGCTATTCATTGCTTGAAGCTACTGTTTTGTGTGAAGTTGTCCAAAGAGCAGTCCAACTTGGATGATTCCCAGATGGTGACAATTTGTATCTCGAGATGCTGGTGCAAGCCGAGTGTCTGCCCCGTTCGATCGAAATGGACCTCAATGCCAAATGAGGTGTAACCAAGGTTGTTACCATATTCACTGTTCAGGGCCAGACCTCCACCTTCTCCCACCCATCAATGATCTGACCACCAGGCCTCGTCGCCTTCGCGTCCGGCCCGACATACGTGTAAATAAAGCGCTTTTGGTTGTCAGGGTCCTTCCCGTCCCACGTGTCGACTTCCTCCGGCACAACAACCACGACGCGGAAGTTCCTCCTCGCCACCTCGTCCTCCAGCAGCTCGTCCCCGACCTTCTGCCCCAGCCCCTCCCCGGGGCCGGGCTCCTGCGCCCTCGGCGTCCCGGGCGGCGGGTTCTTGAAGCTGCCCCGCATCCCGGGGCTCAGGTTCCCGAACTGGCCTACGACCTCCTTCTCCCAGCTCCACTGGCCCGTCGCCGCCTCGTCTCGGCCCGTCCTCCGCATCCGCGCCGAGATGGCGTCGCGCGCAGCCTTGGCCCCCGGGCTCGCCGTGTCGCCGACGTCCGCGTGCGCGAGCACCCAGGCGTGGCCGCGCACGCGCCACTGCGTGCCCGTCTCGGGGACCCAGAACATGGCCTCGACGGGGCCGCCGCCGCCCGAGGACGAGGCCGCGCCACCACCGCCGCCTCCTCCTCCTTGCTGGCCCGACGCGAAGAGCTCGGGCACCTTGGCCATGCGCGCGTCGGTCGTCAGCGTCAGGCAGTCGGAGTCGAAGGCGTCCGGGTTGCGCGGGGCGTTGTTCTTGTCGTTCCACGGGATCGACGCCCACATGCCGCGGTAGACGCAGGTGCGGCCCCTCGGCACCGGCGGGGAGGAGCCCGGGCCCGGGTGCAGGGAGGTGAATGTGAAGATTGGCGAGTCCAGCTTGCTGATGTGGTCCAGGAACTGGGCGCGCCATGGGGCGGCGGCCGTTGTGGCGGTTGCTGTCGGGGCTGGGGCTGCCATTGTGGTGAGGTGCGAGGCTAGGTTTGTGAGTCTCCTGTTGGCCTTGTTTGGGATAGTAGTTGATGGAGATGCTTTGAGTGGCAAGACCGTCTTCAGTACGGCTCGAGAGGTCAGGCTGGCATTCATGTAGCTTGCTTCTGCGCGGTTGGTGGTGAGTATCTGTGTAAATTATATAGATGCAGACGAATGGGGGCCTACAAGTGACGTTTGAGACTCTAGAGCGCTTTGGACTGGAGCTCTTCTCAGTGTCGCTGATGATTCATGACGTTTTGCTGATGAGTACAGGCCGAACAAACAGCAATTTGATGAGTGGAAGACCAGACCTCCTCTTATACAAAGTAGAGATGGGTCTATATGCAACCGCTGGTTTGATCACCTCAATCAAGCTTCGGAAGAGCAACCTTATTGCTGATGTGCTCAAGTGAGTGGTGCCATTGAATACCTTGTGCGGCGGGGACAGCAGCAGTGTCGAGGGTTATACCCTGATCTTGAGAATCAGGACACTCTTATGAACGTCTGAGCAGCTTCACTTTATCATCTTCTAGCGAGCTTGTGTTGTGAGTCTTATTAAGAATAATCAAGATTTGGAAGCAAGAAAGGTGAGTCTCGACGCTGACAGTCTGAGTTTCGTTTGCCTTCTCCCTTCCGGGTTACAGCACAGCAATCATCTTCCTGGGCTGCCCCGCCTCGGCAGTGGAATTGGCCACATATGGTCAAGCCCAGTCCCGATATCACTTTTCAACATCAGAAGAGTTGATGTAAAGGAGATTTTGTGAGAATGATTTTCCCTACCACCTCGAACTCGTGATATCAACTGAGTCAAGGATTTCGTGCTCCGAGGTGATGACTGCCAGCACTGAGAGCGGTCAGCGTTTCGAGCGGGCCAACGCAGCGGGCTCCGCCTCACTCGCAGATTTATTACCAGCTTCAAAACCAAACAACACGAACCAGACCCCGTCCAGAAGCAGGTAGCTTTGATGCAGCAATCGGGAAAACTTCTTCAAAATGACAAGATCACCTAATGGACCGCCAATATGTGATCTCCCGTCTTGGGACATCAGCCTAAACCTCGACTCGAGGCCGCCCTTCAACCCGTATCTGCAAGATCCCAGCAATCCTAACGTCGTGCACAATATGGACGAAGACACGGACACCTCCACGTCTTCGACTTGGATCCCCCAGGGCCCTACTAAGCAAGGCTTTCTCATCCACCCGGACCGTCCTCGAGAGCACCTCCGGTCCAAGGTCCCTCCCTCTATCGCCACGCACCGCGGCAGCCTGTGGATGATCTGGACCGACTTTGATGATCAGGTGTGGTACAGCTCTACCAGATCCGAGGGCAATAGTGACTCTTTTGGACGGCCGGAGAAGTTTCCCTACCATGAGGGCAAAGGGAAGAATGGTGTCCCCATGATAGCCAACCTCAATGGCGTCTTGCACGCCATCATCGTCTCCGCGGACACTGGCTCCATGGCCCACTACATCAACGACGCGGACGACGAAAGGTTCATCCAGCAAGGGCCTCTACCCGATGGCTGCATTGCTGCAAAGAGCAGCAGAGGACCAGCCCTGGCGGCCTTCCACAACAAGCTGTACCTAGCGTTCATTGGACCAGACAACAAGCTGTCCTACAACCAATGGGACGCCGACGCCCGGGTCTGGTCAACCACCCAGAACATCTGCAGCGGCGAATTCCAGGGGAAGCCGGCGCTCTTCGTGCTCAATGGGGCGCTGCACGTTCTCTGTGAGGCAGCCACCCCTAGCGGCGACATCCTCGGCTACAGATACGGCTACAGTGAGTCCGGATGGGCATGGAATCCGGCGGACGACGTCTCGGAGGGGCGGGCCACGCGCGGCGTCAGTGCGGCCTCGTATGGCGGGTGCGCCTATCTGGGCTTCCTCAAGGCCGACGCCGTCTACGTGGCGGCGCACGCCGACGGCCGGACGTGGGACGAACCGGAGCGCGTGGGAAGCGACTCTGTGATGGCGCGTTTTGCACCGCAGATGGCGGTCGTGAATGGCCGGGTGCACTGTGTCTTTGCGGGCAAGTGGAAGGGGGACCTGCGCTGGTTCAGCAAGCCTGTCTTGGGCTACGACCTCAAGACGTGGATGGGCTCGCTCAGTGATGGGGCCTGGCTGAGCAATCTGACTATCCCTGGGACGCATGACAGCTGCGCCAGGAGTAATGTGCCCTTTGTGCGGACGCAGTATCTAAGTATCTCGCAACAGCTTGCGCTGGGCATACGGTTCTTTGACCTACGGTTGAGGAGACATGATGATGGGAAGCTTTACTGTTATCATGGCGGGGTGCCTATCAACCTGCCCAAGGGACTGTCATTCGAGAGCGTCATGGACGAAATATGGGAGTTCATCGGGCCTAAAGACGGCAAGAAAGCTACGGAGACAGTCCTGATATCTATCAACAACGACGACAGGTCGAAGGAGCAGAAAGCCAGCCCAAAGACCTTCTACAACGCCGTCAAGGAGGCCATCAATAGCACACCCGCGTACCCTGACGGGTCGGAGAGATGGCACACTGAGCCGGTGACGGCCAGGCTGGGCGACGTCCGGGGCAAGGCCGTGCTCCTGCGGCGCTACTACGGCGACACGGACGTCGAGCCAACGGAGAGGATTGGCCTCGACCTCGAGGAGTGGGAGCAGGACAACCCGGACTTCACCATCGTCACGCCGAGCGGCGTCCGGGTACGGCTGCAAGACAAGTGGAAGTACTCGAAACGCAGCGGGCTCGAGGAGCTGGTGACGTCCAAGCTGGGCTACGTTCGGGCCATGATGGAGAGGGCGCTCGGGACGCTGCCAGACTCGGACGACGGCGAGGAAAGCGCCGGCAAGGTCTTCGAGCCGGAGAAGACGTGGTACATTAACTTTTGCTCAGCCGTCGGTGAGCCGGTCGAGCACGGCGAGGTCGCCGAGGCGAAGTGGATTGCCGTGGGCGGTCACACCATGCGCTTCTTCGGCAAGTGGGTAGAGGGCATCAATGTCAGGACAAGGGACTATCTCCGTGAGCTGGACGAGGGGGCCGGGAGAGGAGGGACCAGGCGGCTGGGCGTGATCAATTTGGATTACCCTGAACTCCCTGAGGATAGTGATCTGGTGGCTCGGCTGATTGAGACGAATTTCTGATGTTTTGCAGCAGTCGTCTCGAGTGGTCTTCGGTCATTCCGGCGCAGCATGTTAGACGGGAGAGTTACCGATCTTGATGTCATCTAGATACCCCAATTGTCATGCTAGACCAAATTTCGAAAACATAGACAAGAGGAGATATTCTGAGGCAGAATTGGTATCCTAAATTGGTGATAGGTGCTTGCCGAGATCGGCGTTGCCAACTTCTCATTGATCCGCTTTGGGGAACTAGGGCGCGAACTTGTCTTCATCCTTGCCATCGCCATCATCGTCGGGACTACCTCCACCTATGACTCTTAAAATCATCGCTTATGCCGTACATTTAAACCGGATGGCCCTCTTGGCATGATGAGATATCTTCTACTTAGTATCGCCACTCAATCTTCAGATAATCCACGATGCCACAAAACGAAACTACTGCACTGCGCCAAACGGCGACGTCCGACCTCGACGAGTTGGAGGTCCAAGCAGAGGAAACAGTGACCACTGGTCACGATCAGGCTGAAACAAGTCGACATGGCGTGAAAACAAAAAGGGCTTGTGTTCTCATCGGCTCTGGGATAATTCAATTGCCAATATGGGGTAAGTGGAAGCAGCACTCCTCCAGCCCTCCTCTTCCACGACCAAGCTTAGCTCACATGGTAACACACAGGATTCGCAATGAGCTACGGCGTCTTCCAGGAGTACTTCACCAGCAACTGGTCCCTGAGCGGCAGCAACGAGAGCACGGGCGTGATCGGCACGACGTTCAACGGCATAATCTACATCTCGATGCCATTCCTCTTCGCGCTGTTCACCAAACGATGGGCTCGCTGGCGGCAGACGGCCGCGCTGTGCGGCAGTCTTCTCACCTGCGCCAGCTTCCTCCTCTCGTCGCTGAGCAGCGACGTGTGGCACCTGGTTGCGACGCAGGGCGTACTGGCGCCGCTGGGCTGCGCCCTCGTCTTCAGCCCGGCCACGCTGTCCCTAGGCGAGTGGTTCGGGGCGGGCGGCAACCGCGCGCTCGCGTACGGCGTGACGCTATCGTGCAAGAACATCGTCGGCTCCGCGTGCCCGTTTCTGCTGCGCGCGCTGCTCGACAGGTTCGGCTTCCGCACGGCGGTGAGGGTCTGGGCGGCCATCGTCGCCGCGACCAGCATCCCCGCCATCCTGCTGATCCCGACGCACCCGTCCAGCCTCGAAATGGGCCGCCCGGGCGCGCCGCCGCGGTCACGCCGCCTCCCGTGGCACTTCCTCCGCCACAGGACCATCTACGTCTACGCCGGCGCTATCCTGCTCCAGAGCGCTGGGTACGGCATCCCGCAGACGTACCTCAATACTTATGCGCACGACGTCGCCGGCCTGTCACAGGCGTCGGCCACGCTGCTGCTGACCGTGTTCAACTTGCCGGGCATCGTCGCGTCGTCCTTCTTCGGCTTCCTGTGCGACAACAAGCGCCTCGCGCTCTCGGCGGCGACGGTGACATTGATCCCTGCTGTCGGGTCGGCGCTGGCCGCGTTCCTGTTCTGGGGACTTACCTCGCAGGGCAGCATGGCCCTGCTGGTGTTGTTCTCAGTCACGTTTGGTTTCTTCGCGGGCGGGTACTCCGCGACATGGGGCAGCGTTCTGAACGAGCTGGAGGGCGAGGCCAGGGACAGCAACGAGGCGGTTGACACGGGGATGCTCTATGGCCTCCTAAACGGCGCGAGGGGCATTGGGTATGTCAGTGGCGGCCTGATTGGGCTGCCTCTGCTCAGGGCTGGGGGCCAGGCTTCGATGGGGGCGTTTGGCTACGGCACGACGTATGGGCCGCTGATTGTGTTCACGGGCCTATCCTCGGTGCTTGGGGGCTGGGCTGTCTTGTGGAGGTCGCACAAGTTGATGACTTTCTTGTGAGTGATTGTGGTGGGGCGAGCTCGCATTCCTCCGGCGAGTGGTGATGAATTGATGTTGCAGAGTGTTGGGCTCCGGGATTGCCTGAGATGAGGTGACACAACCGTCACCGACACACGCCCGTCAGACTGGGCTTCGCGATCCTCTTCTTGTCATTGAACAATTTCCCGGAAGATGTCTGTGGACGAAGATGGGTCTCGAAAGCATGCAAATGCATTGGTGAATCTTTCACAAGCCACAGCCCTACCATCTGACCATATACGCGACGAAAGTGTCACGTTCATGTTCTCCTGTGTTTTGATTCCGGGCACCAAGGCCAGACGCATTCTGGGGGGGTGCGCCCATTGTATAGGTATATAAGACAGACCACGTAATAGCTTCCAGGATGGACAGCACTAGGGGCCGGCGGATCGCTGCATAAGGGTGCGTGACGTGGGAAAAGCAACATCAGAACCGGAAACGAAGCACAACAGAAGTCAATTTCTGCTCGTATTTCCCCGAATTCCTGCCTGTCAGCCCAGGTCTGGGTCCCCAACGGCACGGCTAAATATGGAAGGCCGCCCCGATCTGGACATGGCTGATTGGACGAAGCAGGGAAAATCGACACATGCCCCCCTGTCTGCCCAGAAGCTTGTTTGCAAACATTTACTCCACTGGGTGCAACATCCAACATCCAACTCTGGGGAAGTGGATGTTGGGTGGACATGGGCCACGGCCTCAGATGCCGGGCAGCAGGATGAACCAAGATCGGGAGATCCAACCCAGCTCAGCAGGTTCAAACTCGAACCGACTTTTTTTTGCACTGGCTGACTTTAGGAGAAGAGACGGAGTCCACGGCCTCGAGCACCGTCCACAAACCAATGCAGCTCCTAGGAAAATTCTTCCAAGTGGTGGCCCACGTACACACTAGACCACGCACTCTGCTGTTGGCATCAGGAGACCCCAACCAACGGAAAGCTGGGAAGCTCGAGGGATCCTCGGTGCGACCCAGCAGGTCCCAGCACGACAGCGCCACTAGCGCAGGAACAAGCTGCACGAACCTGACGAGCAGTCTCCCGATTGGGACGGCTTGGCTGCGCTTTGGGGAGCATTGCACGCAGGGGGCGCACGCCAGTAGGCGCCAACGAACTCGGCAGGCCAGAGAGAGAAACCCATCCAGACATCCAATCAGTCAGTCGGCCCGCCATGGGGCAATGACACACGTACACGAGCTCACACGCTCGTGCTGCTCCATGCTGGCGCTCGCTCTCATCCTCACGCTCGAACCAACAAACATCATCCAGAAGCGAGTTGTGAACAGTCCGATCGATCCGGGTTGTCACACCCCCCCCTTCAACCCACTCCCACCCCCTCTCCGTCCCATATATCCATCTATCCTTTGTGTCCTGTAGTACCTTTTCCTTCTCTTTGAAACTACTCCTCCTGCTCGCCACCCGTCTTTGACATCTCTGTCTGCTCTTCGTTGGCTTACTCCGTCTCAAACAAGACAACACATTCGCTCATCACCCTGTTCATTTCGTGTAATAATACCGAGGACTGAATAGTCAGTCGTTCATTCACGTCCTTGACTATCCCAATACTACCAACACTGCTGCTACTACTCCTGCTACCGCTTAGCTCCTTCTTCGAATCTCCTTCTACGTCACTCAATTCCACTTGCCTCATACGCCACTACTAATAAACAACCTGGCATACGCCCACACACGGACAGACACAGAGAGACTAATCCGTCTCTCGTTTCTTCAACCTCTTTTCTCCAAAGCATCACCAAGACTCATTTTGGACCTTGTGGACTAGCTATTAGCCCCAGCTCCTGCCAGAATAATTTACCCTCTTTACTCGACCCAGTCTCAATATTTCCGTCCTTCTCACAATGCTCGGCCCATCCTCTTTGGTGGCCCTCGTTGCCGCCTCGCCTGCTTTGGCCGCATACCAGGGCTTCAACTATGGCTCTACCTTCACCACCGGCGCTGCCAAGGTCCAGAGCGACTTTGAGTCCGAGTTCAAGACCTCTCAGGGCCTGATCTCTGCCCCAGGCGTGTTCAACTCAGCTCGCCTATACACCACAGTGGTGAGTATGCCTGTGTTTTTGTTTACACATGTCTGCTTGTTTTGAAATGTCTCACAGGCATGCACCTTGCGGCTAACCCCCATTCCAGCAAGGCGGCACCACCAACAGTCCCATCCAGGCCATTCCCGCGGCGATCAGCACCAAGACATCCCTCCTCATGGGCCTGTGGGCCTCTGCCGGTGACGCCAACTTCGCCAACGAGATCGCCGCCCTCAAGTCTGCCATAGCCACCTACGGCTCCCAGCTCGGTGGCCTCGTCGCCGGCATTTCTGTTGGATCCGAGGATCTCTACCGTATCTCCCCTACTGGTATTCTCAACAAGGAGAACCCTGGTGTTGGACCGGATGTTCTCGTCGGCTACATCAAGCAGGTCAGGGATGCCATCGCTGGCACCCCTCTCTCTGGTGTACCTGTCGGTCACGTCGATACCTGGACGGCTTGGGTGAACTCATCCAACGATGCCGTGATTTCAGCAGCCGACTTCCTCGGCGTCGATGCCTACCCCTACTTCCAGGTACGTTTTTAGAAAAACAGTTCTGTATCTCAATATCCAACGCTAACATCTTAAAGACTACAATGGCGAACTCCATCTCGAACGGCGCGTCTCTCTTCAACGACGCCTTCGGCGCGACCCAGGCCGCGGCCAAGGGCAAGGAGGTCTGGGTGACCGAGACTGGATGGCCCATCAGTGGCCCAGCGGCGAACCAAGCCGATGCTAGCCTCACCAACGCCAAGACGTACTGGGACGACGTCGGCTGCCCCCTGTTTGGCAAGACCAACACCTGGTGGTACACCCTTCAGGATGCCTCCCCCACCACGCCCTCCCCTAGCTTTGGAATCGTCGGTAGCACCCTGTCCAACACCCCGCTCTACGACCTCTCCTGCAATGCTTCGTCGTCCTCATCGTCCTCGGCCTCTGGCACCGCCACTGCTGGTGGTGCTGGCGGTGCTGCTGTGTCCTCTGCCGCCGCCGCCACCGGTAGCGGCGCTGATGGCGGCTCCCCCGGTATCTCCGCGGGCGCCGGCAGTGTCGTGACCGTGGGCGCGTCAGGTGTGAGCGGCGGTGCCGGCGGTGCGACCGCTACTCTGCCTGGAACCCCTACAAACCCCACCGGAGCCGGTTCTGGATCAGGTAGCTCAGGAAGTGGTGGCTCAGGCTCAGGCTCAGGAAGCTCCGGATCTGGCAGCAGCGGCGGCAACGGAACCATCACCACCTCCGTCCCAACAGCCAGCACCACTTCGGTGATCACCAATGATGCGCCGGCGAACCTGTTCTCCTTCGGCGCCGCGTTCGTCGCCCTGCTGGCGGCTTGCATGATACTGTGAAAAGCACCCTGATTCGGGCGGATATTTTCCTTTCTTGGGTCAGCATTGGACTGGTGGGCGTTCATATACGGATCGGTTCCAAGCACCAGTGGCTTCCTGTCTCTCTTTGTCTCTCTTTCTCTCACACGCACACGTGAAAATGACTGATGGTTGACTTTATTTGTATTCACATAATCTTGATTAGATGATGGACAAAATAATTGGCCGTGGCCATTGAGTCGGAGAAAAATTAGACGAGGCTTGCATTCTTAACGGGATGAATACTGACAGGGACGCATGTCTTCGTTCGTGCGATGACGGACGTTTTGAAAACACGGATACTAGCCTCCATCCCGCTTTGGGGAAAGTGAGGTAGAATGAAAACAACTCTATACTTCAAAGCCATGAATGTGCCCTGTTTAATTTTTTTAATGGCAACAATTGTCACGGGTTTGCGACCTATTCTATATCGAACACGCCACTTTGCGCATTATCCACACTGCGCATCTATATCACATAACAGCTAGCGGGTCTATCTCTCGAACTTCAACCGAGATGCTGGTACCCACATGCAGAGCACTTTGTGGCGGCCTGTTGGGATTTACTCTGAATCGCCAAAGACATGCTGTAACTCCTGGACCTCGCCTGAGTGCTGCACCATGTCGTAGAAAGTACCCTTCGCCTCGAACAGCTCCTTGGGCGACCCCATCCTAGTAAGCACGCGTTAGTTACATCTTCGAAAGTGGCGGTATCAAACTTGAGACATGGTAAAAGGGGGGGGGGGGCAGTTGAATGTAAGAAAGTGGAAATCGTAGCACTCACTCAAGAACTCTACCGCCACCCATAACCACAACCCGGTCATAGTCAGCAATAGTGCGCAGCCGGTGCGCAATGGTCACAAGCGTCCTCCCGGCGTCCGACTCGCCGAATATCTCACGCCGCAGCACCGCCTGGATCCCGTGGTCCGTCTCGTAGTCCATGGACGCGGTAGCCTCGTCCAGCAGCATCAGCTTGGACTTGCGCACCAGCGCCCGGCACAGCGACAGCACCTGCCGCTGGCCGTGGGAGAAGTTCTCGCCCTTTGCGTCTACAGTCGTCGATGGTGACAACCCCGCCGCCGACGACGACAGGGCCTCTGCGTCCGGCGTGGAGAGGCCGCTCAGGAGCGGGGTCTGCTCGTTTGGTATTGCCGGGGCGGAAGGCTCCTCACCTTCTTCTTGATCCTCCCCGCCGCCGGGCCTGGGCCCGTCGCGGTCGCGGAACTTGAAGCTCGCGATGCCCGCGCAGCTCGCCAGGGCGTTCTCGATGACGTCCGGGGCTATGACGCCGGCGGGGTCGAGGTTGGTGCCCACGGTGCCGTTGAAGAGGACGGCCTCCTGCGGGATGATGGTGAGCGAGTGGCGGAGACGTCGTCGCGGGATTAACGTGATGTCGACGCCGTCGTACAGGATCTGCCCGCGCACGATGTGCGTGAACCGCAGCAGCGACAGCACCAGCGTGCTCTTGCCCGATCCCGTGCGCCCCACCACCGCCACGCGCTCGCCCGCCGCGAACTTCAGGCTGATGTCCTTCAGGATGTCCGGCCCGTCCGGGTCGTAACGGATCGTCACGTTGCGGAACTCGATCGCTCCTGTGGCGGGCCACGATGCCGGGACCTCCGTGACCTGGTGGTGTTGCTCGGGCACGGGGACGGGGGCGGCGGCATCCTCAGTCTTCTCTTCCGGCTCCAGTGACGCGTACTCCCGCACGCGGTGGAAGCTCTGCAGTTCTACCTCGAGCTCGTTCGCGATCCTCACCAAGTACAGGATTGTCGACGACAGGCCGCTCGCGTTCGTAAGCGAGAAGCCCACGAGCCCGGCAGGGATCATGCCGACCTTTGAAATGGCAATGCCACCTGCGCAGGCCATGACCAGGGCAGTGACGAAATCTATCCTCAGGCCGACCCAGCGGTTCAGGTTGTAGTTTGTCTCACTGGCACGATTGTATGGGCGTAGACGCTCCGCCAGAAGGTTACCGAAGTTCTTGGGCATGCCCTTGCGGGCACGGATGATCTGGATCCCAGCCATATCGTCGTTGAATTGGGAGAAGACAGGTGACTGAGAGGAAGATACCAGTCGCTTCACCACCACTGCAGTCCGCGTGTACATTTCACCTGCTGCGAGGCCAACTATGCAGCTGAACAGTCCGGGCAGGATGAAGATGGGCATGATGGCTGTGACGGCACCCAAACGAAACACCAGCTCGACGGCAAGCTGCAGGGCGCCCTGGAGCATCCTGGAGAGTTGGTTATCGAGAGAGGCCATATCGCGAGAGAACCGGTTGATGACGCGGCCGGTGGGTGTGTCCTGTGAGAGGCATGTTAGATGATGAGGTGGGAGACACAGCTGACGGAGATAGCCTGACCTTGTACCATGCAAGTGAGACATTCAAGACGCTGCGGACAAACTGGGCGTGAAGCGTCTTCGCAGCCTGCCAACCACCGTTGGCGTAGACAAGAAAGATCAGGCCGTCCAAAATAAGATTCCCGACCGATATCGCCGTGTAGATTCCCAAGTAATAGCCAACATCAACAGCATCACCTCGATCAACCGCGTCGACCCAGACACTGATCCACAGAGTCGTAGCTAGCAACAATGCGATACCAGCAACTGTTGCAAGAATCGTGAAGATAGCATAAGCAGGGCCTCCGAAATAAGTCATGTACTGGAAGAACGACATTCTGCCAGTTTTTCCGGTCGCCTCCATTTCCTTCGCGATATCGTCCTTCTTTGGCTTCGATGTGGCAAGAGGTTTCGCTGCCTCGCTGCCATTGGCCCCGTTGACCCCATTTCCATTGGCAGCAACTGTAGCGTCAGCTCCGTCACCCTCGATGGCGTCCTTGGCGACTTGGACGGGCTTGCGGACAACGCCGATTTGCTGCTCCTGACCGGTAACCACGCCGTTCTCAAGCACTACATGTAGGTCGGCCTGCTCGGCAATCCATTTAACCTGGGTTACGAGGACGACCGTGCGGCCCTTCAGCAGATCACTGCAGAAGCATTGCTCCCATACGGAAGCAGTGGTCTTCGCATCGAGCGCGGAGAAGATGTCGTCCAGGAGGAGCAGTGGGGCTTTGGAGTAGAGGGCTCGTGCAAGGGCGACACGTGCCTTTTGACCGCCCGACAATGCCGTTCCGTTCTCTCCCACTTCCGTCTCGTCACCGTCGGGAAGCTCTGAAAGGTCCAGTGGGAGGCAGCATGCCTCGATGACGCGTTTATAGCGGACCTCCTCTAGGGGGCTGGAAAACAGGATATTATCTCTGATAGATGCACTCTGAAGCCAGGTGGTCTGGGAGGAGAAGGCGACATCATCAGGCCTTGTCACCGAGCCTGACTCCTTGATAGTCTCCCCCAGAATGGAGAGCAGCAAGGTGGTCTTGCCACTTCCAGAGGCTCCAAAAATGGTATTTAGGCCTCCTTCGACAAAGTCTATTGACACGTCCTTGAGGGTGAATTCCGCCTTCTTGTTCCGCCTAAAGGTGGCCTTTTCGATTCGCAGCGGTCCTTCAGGGTAAGTTATCAGTGGTGTCGTGTTGTTGAAATACCTGTTGAGGCGGTCGAAAGAGATCCAGGCATTGGTAACGTTCTTTGAAAGATAGCCAAACATGGCGATGTTGTTTCTCATCGTGGCAACAAGCGATAGCACCGTGAAAGCAACTTGAGCCGTGAGGGGTTCTTTGACCACGCTGGTATACAGAGTGAACATGACAACTAGAGAAACCATTGGCATGAACTCTACCGCTTCACCCAGCAATGTGTAGAGAACAGCAATTCTCCACAGTACTTTCTGCTCCGCGTCTCTAGCATTGTCAATCACTTTTGCCATGGCGTCTTCCCAGGCAAAGTACTTGATAGCTCTAATTGAGCCAAGGTACTCGGAAATCAGGGATATCCGAGCGTCTTGCGTTGCCTTGACTTGGCGCTGGCTCTTGCCCATCAATTGAGCGACATATGTCGGAATAGGTATCGCAATTACGATGAGCGCAGAGCCGATAAGCGCTGGCCAGCCCAGGATCGAGTAGAGACCTATAAAAGCAACCAGCGTGCCTGTAGGGGCCCCTATCCCTATCAAGACAATATCTCGGGCCTGCCATATCGCATCGATGTCGCCAGACATCAGATTTTGCAACTGGCCGGCGTGTGTAGTCTTTTTTGCCGTAGCCTCCTGGCCTTTGGCATCATTCAGGACGTCTCCGTCCAGCTCCATTGAGGACATTGCCCGGTGGTATAGCTCCTGCGTCATGGCGGCTTTGACACGGATGATTAATCGAGTGGACGTGAAGATGTACTGCTGAAAGAGGACGGTTTTCGCCATAGGGCCAGCGAATAATAGAAAGAGCCAGATCGCAGGGCTAAGCGTTGCCTGGTCAGGCTTCGAGAGGTAGGCTAGGAGTTGGTACATCGCAAAGGGTGCCACAAGCTCGATCGCATAACATGTGCCTGAAAAGAAGGCCATCAGAGGAATTTCCTTGCGCAAGAAGCGCATGACTGTCCAGAAGGTGTCGCTGCTCTTTTCGCGTGCTTGTAGGATCCTCGAGAGAAGATACAGGGGCTCGTCGTACCACGGCAGAGGTGGAAGCTCGTCCATGTCGACTGCCCTTCGGCAACCCTTCCAGATCAGAGGAGTGAGCCATTCGAAGGTGAAGTAAAGATTCCACCAGCTACAGGTCTCCTCTGGGGCAGGGGCGACATTCTCAGGGCCGTTCATGAGGTCAAAAATTACCGGAGGCGGCGCCCATTCTCTAGGTGTAATGATTGCCACGAAATTGGCAGCTGCGAGAGAAGCAAGGGCACCAATGACCGTATCGTCAGGACGGTACGTTGAGCTAATCTCCAACAACGGCAGAACCTCGCCGGCTGCCAATAGCAGAAGCGATGTCCCAAGGAGAAAATTCACCTGGTGCAGGGCAGTATGGCGCCATCGCAAGTCGCTAGCGAGCCTGGTGAGGCCGAAGACAAAGGCACAGCCGACGAGCGCAACATTGAACCATTGCTGAGTATCGCCCCTGACCGCAGCAACGATGATGAAGGCTAACGCGCATGCACGACTTATCTGCGAGCAGAGCTCAAAACCGACGGATATCTGGGATGCCTTGAGGTGGTGGGGGGCGACCTTGATCCTCTTGGAGGCTCGGATACTGGCTGCAGTCCACAAGAACGAAATGACCAAGAACGCAATCTGGAAGTGACCGGAGGTGGCCAGGTCGGAGACACTTTGGATCCATGGTACATGAGACTCGCTGTGTGCAGTAAGGTTCGTGATGTCAGCAATCGGATCGCGGGCCAAGAAGAATTAATTAGGGCCCGGGCCGCCGGTAACAGTAACATCGCACGGAGACAAAGTGAGCGTGAGCCGGCATACCTTGATGAGGAAAAAGCACTCAAACTTTTGAGGACCGAGCCATGGGGGCCCAGCTGAGGTACCCTGGTGTATGCCCATCCATACTGAAAGAGATGGACCTCGGCCATGGTAAGCAATGGCGCGAGTGAGGATGATGATTGAAAAGCGAAAGGGAGTGAGATTCCCTAGCCGCGCGCACTTGCAGCCATATAAAGGAACGAGTAGGACTCGTGGGTTAGGTATCTTGCAGAAATTGTAGGATGCAGCAATTGGCCATGTAGTACGAACAACGTGCATGTAAGACTGCGGCGCTGCTGCAGCGGACAAGAACAAGGGACTGGTCACAGACCCTTCCAAGGGTCTCTTGGACCAGCTTCCTGAACGGGAAGAGGAACATTTGATGGGATGGCGCGAAGCGCAGGGACTTTTGCAAGCTAAAACATAGGACTGTTAGAGGCTAGGCGTTAGAGAAGCATGAGCGGGGCAGAGATGAAATGCCGTTCCGCCATGGCAGCATGCACCATCCCAACCTAGCGTGCAGACGCAGGCAGGCAGCTATGTTCTGGAAGGGTGGTGCCTGAAGTGTAGAAGATATGAAGAATCGTCCTGCATACCAAGGCATCTGCTTACTCGAGTAGGCATTCCATGGCTAAGCCCAGGCATCGACTACAGAGAGCCAATCCATGGCCGAACGAAGGCATCAACAAAAGGAAACACCATGACCCTTGCAATTGCAGTTTTACCATGACCCACTGGGGGGATGCCCTCTTATCTAGGAGGATCGGGTGTAGAGGACAGTGCGCCGTTCCGACGGTGCTATGTTGTTTCTAGAACCTCGTCTCGGCGACGGGGACTGGGAGATCACTGAGGCTGGGCGAGATGGCAGTAAGCAGTAGCAATAGATAGGGCAGGGATCCGAATCCTGACGACTGCACGCAATATCACCCGTGACTCAAGCCCATGTCGAGGTTGAGGTCGAGAACGAGGGTCGGCTCTGCTTTCTGTCGAGCACCCAACTCCGACCTCCGTATTGGTAGACTACACCGCCCAACGGCCCGGCACACTCGGCATGCATATGCAGGCTACCTTTTTTCTTTGCACGACATGCATAGGCGTCGATGACGCTGGCCCCGGGCTAGGTTGACGTTGATGGCGGGCGAGGGACTCGCAATACGGAATTAACGAGTCTAGGTTGGCAGAGTGGGGGTGAGACGTCGTTACAAGCATTGGCGAGGCTCCAAACAGGCAGGCTAAGGCTGGCTGTGGCTTGAGACGGTCCCATGCGTATTCCTTTGCATATCAATTAACGGGACTGAGTGGGAGGCGGCAGGCGGGTAGGCTAATTGTGATGGTTTGAGTACTTGTGCAGGAGAGTGCCGTCTGACTGCAGCAATACGGTATCCATAGGAGTCTACGTGCGTGTTGCGTCTGCCTTGAGCAGTGGCCACGCGAGACATGTCAGACAAAAGAACAGAATAGAGTAGAAGATGCCGGTATCCGGGTTCTATTCTGTACTCTACCGCGGTAGACCGCAGACAGCAGTCTAGTCTAGTAAGTGGGTACCGTCGGCTAAAAGGTGCTTCCAATGTTCCGACGTGCCCGCCCATTGCTGAGGTGGTCATAGCTCCCCGCCATAGTCTACATCCTAGGGAAATTTTGCTGTGGATCGTGCCTGACAGCAAAAAACAACACCAAGGCAACATTTTGCTCTTCGCTCCCTTCCCACAAACAACAACCACACCGCGAGCGCTGGCAAAGAGCTCAACTTCCGGTGGCCTCACGCGACCACGGCCTATCTCAACCGTGATCATCTCTCGGTCTCGCTCATGAGTCGATGAGGTGCTCTGTCCCTCACAGCCAGCGCCATCCAATCGGCGTTGCGGCCTTCATCATGTGCTGCACCTAGTTGGCCAAGTCTGAGCTTCATTGTCCACCAGGAACAAGATGGAGTCTCTGAATGCTACGACCACCGCCGTCACATCGGCTCTGTCTACCGCAGCCGGTGCCGGCTCCATCAATGCCCCCAACCCGGCACTGTCGTCCGTCATGACACGCGCCAATGATGTCGTCGTCACCCACGGCTCGTTCTCGTGGATAGGCCTGATCGCGAGGCTGATCCTCTGGATACTGCAGCTGCTGTCCACAATCATCTACTTCGCCCTCAAGCTTACCACCATATCTATTCCCACTCTTCTTTTCAATCTGTTTTCCACCAGCCTGACGTTTACCATGAATGCCACGACCATGTACGCCGGTTTCCCCGCCTCTCGCAAATTCTTCCTTGACTGCGTGCTAACCTCAAAATTAGAATGATAATAATAGCGTTGATATTTTCCGGAATCAGCTGGGTTGTTCGGTATCGTTACCTGAACATGTACTCCCGGCTCCCACCAGAGCCTCAGAGAAAGGAACCCGAGGTGGAGCTCTTCCCTGACACACATGAGGATGGCATCAAGTCCGGCCTGGCCAATTACTTGGACGAGTTTTTGAGCGCCATCAAGATCTTTGGCTACTTGGAGAGGCCCGTCTTCCATGAGTTGACTCGCAGCATGCAGACAAGGAAGCTGATTGCAGGCGAGACCCTGAACCTCGAAGACGAGCAAGGCTTTTGCCTAGTCGTCGATGGCCTTGTTGAGATCTTTGTCAAGTCTGCGAGAGGAGGCAGAAGTGCATCCGGTATCAGCGGCGGCAGCGAAGGCTCGTGGGACTCGGTCAGTGATGTCGAAGATGGGGAAATGCACCGCCCCGGCCAGCAGCGATATCAGCTTCTCACCGAAGTGCGGAATGGCGCGCCCATGTCCTCACTATTCACGATCATGTCTCTCTTCACCGAAGATGTCAAGCTACGGCATGCCGATGACGAGCCACCCTTGCCTGATACAGCCGCATCCCACGATGGCCATTCCAGGTTCCCCTCGGCTGCTGGTCTAGAGAAGCCCAACGAGATACCCGTCTCTTTTCCTAGTACCCCGATGTCAGAAGGTCCATCAACTAGTCGAGGTGTTCGGCTTCAGGATCCTGCTAACCTGCAGCCTGGCGGTGGCACTTTGCCGCGGGTCCCACACATGTCACTCGACGATAGTACTCCTCCCACTCAACACTATCCTCAGCATCATCAGCTTCAGGCCAGGCCAGGGATCAAGCGTGTTGGAACCAGCTCGGTTCATCCAGATGTGATTGCGAGGGCATCCGTGGATACCACGATCGCCATCATCCCGGCTAGTGCTTTCCGACGCTTGATTCGCGTCTATCCCAAGGCAACCTCCCACATCGTACACTTGATCCTGTCTCGCTTCCAACGGGTCACCCTCGCAACGGCTTTCAGCTATTTGGGCTTAGGTGGTGAAGTGCTGCAGACCGAGAAGAACATGATCAAGTATACCGTTTCTCAGCTGCCGAATCAGTTGAGAGGAGACCCGCTAGAGCGTCTCAAGGAGAAATTCAAACGAGAACGCGAGCGGATCGGAGAACGGGAGGCTGGGAAAGGCATCGCACTTCACAACTCTGTGGCGGCAGGTCGCCGCCGTAGATCCTCGACAGGCCTGCGGAAAGAGGCTGTGTTGCAAGCTATGAAGGGCTCCGTGGTTACTTCGACCATATCCCCGCCTGAGGAGCGCAGTTCAATCGATGTGCCCAGTCCGGGCGATCTTCTGGCTAATATCCAGCACGCACGGGGTGGAGGCCGCTCATCACGACAGCTATCTGCTCCACGTCATGACTCCACCAACCCCTCTGAAGGACAGCAGAAGGAAGGGATGTCACCTTTGGCAGAGAGGACATTCAATCCCTTTGCAAGCCAGCGAATATCTCTCGGGAAGAGGGAGCAAGTTGACGAGGACAACGTTTTCCGCGAGTCCATTTTAGAATGCATGTTCAAGGCTATCGGTCTAGAGGCGAATGGCACAGCATCTCGGGGAACCGATTCGGTAGAAGCCTCACCGAGGCTTGTTTCATTCGACCAGCGACGCCACAAGGCAATATTCTCGAACAACGCATTTGGCTTCATGGATCCGTTTGATGCATCAGTTGATGGCGACACCGAGTCGGTGACCTCGAGTGGCCTGGCGCCGCACGCCTCACCTAGTCCTCACGCTCTCGCTCAAGACATGAAGCACGAATTGGAAATCGTCTTCTTCCCGAAAGGATCTGTACTTGTCGAGCAGGGAGAAAGGAATCCTGGATTGTACTATGTCATTGATGGTTTCCTGGACATGTGCGCGTCCTGCGAGGAAAAGCCTAGGGATATCTTGCACAGTTCTGGTGAGGGCACGACCGACGAATCAGATGAATTTTCTGCTCGCCGCCGCGCGGGAACGTCCGCCTCAGAGTTCTCAGCGCCAGACTTTGGCCAGGGTGGTTCTGATGCCCGTAAGAAGGGTGCTGTCCGGAAAAGCGTTGCGCTGATTAAACCAGGGGGTTTGGCCGGCTACGTCGGGACTGTGTCTTCCTACCGATCGTTCATTGACGTTGTCGCGAAAACGGACGTCTATGTTGGCTTCCTCCCCCGCGCATCCCTGGAAAGAATAGTGGACAAATATCCCATCGTGCTGCTGACAATGGCCAAGAGGCTGACAAGTCTGTTGCCACGGCTGATCCTCCATATTGACTTCGCTCTGGAGTGGCTGTCGGTCAATGCCGGTCAGGTCATCTTCCATGGGGGCGACGAAAGTGACGCCATTTACCTTGTGCTCAACGGCCGGCTGCGTCTGGTTGAAGATCGCAAAGATGGCGGAGTGTCTGTTAGAGCGGAATACGGCCAAGGCGAGAGCGTCGGGGAGCTCGAGGTCTTGACGGAGTCGGCTCGAACTGGAACCCTCCACGCCATCCGAGACACAGAAATCGTCAAGTTTCCTCGCACACTGTTCAACAGCTTGGCACAAGAACACCCAAGTATCACCATCAAGATCTCCAAGATGATCGCGTCGAAAATGCGCGCCCTTGTTGACGATCCTGTGATATCAAAAGACGGCTGGAGCCGAACGACAGTCAACAAAAGCTCGTCCACGCTCAACCTGCGAACTGTCGCGGTCCTTCCCGTGACTGCAGGAGTGCCCGTGGTTGATTTTGGGAACCGCCTTATGTCTGCGCTTCAGCAAGTCGGCACTCGTAACGGCGCTACAGTCCTGAACCAATCGGCCATTCTCAACCACCTGGGAAAGCACGCCTTCAACAGAATGGGAAGGTTAAGGCTATCCCAATACCTGGCAGACCTAGAGGAGAAGTTCGGTCTCGTTGTGTACGTTGCAGGTAAGCATAACAACCATTCTCTTGACATCGATCAACTTCCATTTTGCGTTATGATGAGAAATCCACAGTCCAAAGGCCAGCCAGCCAGTGATGGTTAACATTAACTCTAATTTTTTCCTGAACACAACAAACACACATTCATTATTCACTTTGTCCGCGCCGTATTTGACATTTACTGACAATTACGATGTGACCAGATACCAATGTCAATTCTGCTTGGACCCAGACCTGTATAACACAGGCCGACTGTATTCTGCTAGTTGGTCTGGCAGAGGGGTCACCTGAAGTTGGAGAGTACGAACGCTTCATGCTGGGTCAGAAATCCACCGCACAGAAGATCCTGGTCTTGCTGCATGCTGAGAGATACGCTGTATCTGGTATGACGAGAGCCTGGCTGAAGAACAGAGTATGGATCAATGGTGGGCACTTCCACGTGCAAATGGACATCGGGCGCGAGAACCTGCCCCTTCACCCTCGGGCCAAGCGCCTTGGTCTCAACATCAAAGAGCGGGTACAAACACTCCAAGCTGAAATCCAGAAGTACACATCGAGGAAGGTTCGCTACAGCCCTGTCTATGCACCAGACGCGCCTTTTAAGGGTGACTTCCACCGCCTGGCAAGACGATTGTGTGGCAGATCGGTTGGCCTTGTCCTTGGTGGTGGAGGAGCTCGAGGGATCGCGCACGTTGGCATTATCCGAGCGTTGGAGGAAGCTGGCATTCCAATTGATATTGTGGGTGGCACGTCTATAGGTTCCTTGGTTGGTGGCCTCTATGCTCGACATGCAGACGTGGTGCCTATCCTAGGACTGGCAAAGAAATTTTCCGGCCGCATGGGCAGCAAATGGAGGTTTGCGCTGGATCTCACTTATCCGTCGGCTTCCTATACAACTGGACACGAGTTCAATCGGGGTATTTTCAAGATATTCGAGAAGACGCTGATTGAGGACTTCTGGTTGGAATTCTACTGCAACACGACCAACATCAGCAAGAGTCGAGCGGAGATCCACACCAGCGGTTATGCATGGCGGTATATTCGGGCATCAATGTCTCTTGCAGGTCTTCTCCCGCCCCTCTGCGATGAGGGCAGCATGCTGTTGGATGGTGGCTACATCGACAATCTGACGGTGTCGCACATGAAGTCACTGGGAGTGGATACAATTTTCGCTGTAGACGTTGGGTCTCTCGACGATAACACCCCGCAGTCATTCGGCGACACGCTCTCAGGCGCGTGGGCGTTCTGGAACAGGTGGAACCCATTTTCCTCAACGCCGAACCCGCCAACACTGGCAGAGATCCAGGCGCGTCTTGCGTATGTGTCGAGCGTCGATGCCCTGGAACGGGCGAAGAATCTGCCCGGGTGCATCTACATGCGGCCGCCGATCGACGACTATGGCACGCTCGACTTTGGGAAATTCGACGAGATCTCACAACTAGGCTATAGATACGGGCAGGACTTCCTGCAGGGCCTCAGAGAGAAGGGCTTGTTGCCGCTCAAGGAGGAGAGGGAGGCCAAGGAGGCGCTGAGGAGGACCATGGCGCCCAGGAGAGCGAGTATTTAGAAATGCATTTCGGAACTGAAGCTCCAGACCACGTGCCTGTCCAAAGGCTGATTGACTGACCCTGGATTCCGGGTGCACATTTTAAGCGTTGACGCATGTGGGTGCACAAGGCAGGTCAGGCGGCCACCGTACCAGGTAACCGACTGGCTCGTCAAACCCGTGGAGATACCCGAGATCAGAAAAGCTTGGCTGGCAGCATCAGACAGCATTTTCGGGTCTCACAGAATCGAGGATATGCAGAACGTACCTGATCCTTCCCGCTCGCGTGTTTGGGCGTACTTGTGTAAGTGTCTGTGTTTGCGTTTGCTCACGTGTGCCTGGATGGGCGCTATCCTCTCGATTCTCATCGATTCGCCCCAGAGATGCAGCGAAACGCATCGTTGCTGATCTGGGTACGTCATCTCATTCCTGGCCCCTGGTAAGGTGGTCAGGAGGCTGGGCTGGCCGGCCGGCTGGGCTTTGGCTGGCTAGGAGGCGGCCCTGGCCACTCAGCACCATTTATCGTGGGAAAACTGTGGGGTTCACCGCCTCCCGGCTCACCACACACCTGGAGGCTAGACCGTCGTCCATCATGCAGCGGCTATACCGGTGACATCACCCGCTTCCAGACCAACGCAGCTCTCCCTTCCCAAGACCCCGTGGACCCCCGTACTTATTAGCGAGCCTGCGAGCCTAGCAAGCCTAGCTCGTCCTCTGGGGCTAATGGCTGAGGAGAGGGAACGTCCGATCGTTGGTCCACGCTTGTCTCTCTTTGAGACTAGCAAGCGACGGGTCGGGATCGTTGACGGGCGGGATTGTGTTTGGCTTGTCTCTGCTTCTCCCCTCCTGGGTTAGGCCCCGGGGATTCGGGCATGGGTTCGTGAGGATATAAGCCATGTGGCTGCCTCCTCTTGCTGTATGGGCTAGTGCTCCTGGATGATAGCCACATCAACGCTGGAATTTGGATTGATCCATATAAATCAACAAGTTCCATTCCACGAACTCGAAAAAAACATTTCATTTCCACTTTTAGTAATACTCTGTGTTGAGCGAGTTTACTTCATTCGCCACACCACGTCAAGGCCTAAGCACGTCTGAGCACGTTTCCTCACCGAAATTCCACAGCCACAGCGACTCCACTCACCTGCCCGCTCACCTTGAACTAAGCGGCGTCTATATCTACTTTAACCTCACAAAACGAAGAGGGCCAGCAGGGAGAAAGAGGAAGGAAGAAAGGAAGAGAGAGAAACCCCGAAACAGCCACCAGGCCAAACTCCCAAAGAAGATGGTCAAAGCAAAAGACTTGCTCCCGCCGGACCCGCGGCCGTCGAAGGCCCATCCGGAGATGCGCGCGCGGCGCAAGCAGCTGGAGAAGGAGCACGGGTACGGCTGGGTGCCGCCGGTGGTGCTTGGGCTGCTGGGGCTGACGCTGGCGTACGACGTCACGAAGGACGTGGAAAAGTACGAGAACATGAAGACCGACGGGGAGCAGAAGGGCGGCGGCGACGACAATGACGGAGAGGAGGCGCGGAGGCGCAGGAGGCAGCGGCGGCGCGAGGAGCTGCGGTCGCGGTCGCACCGCCGGCACGGGGGCCGGGGCGAGTATGACGAGCGGGATAGCTGGGAGGGGGAGGACGGTGGTGAGGACTCGAGGAGAGGGGGCAGTGATAGGGGGAGAAGGGAGAAGGATCGGGATGGGGGCTTGAGCCGGGCGGACCGCCTTGAGAAGGGCGAGGGCGGGCCGTGGGATCGCGATCGGGAGCGGGAGAGGGACCGCCGGAGGGGGAGCGTGTATGACCCGGCCGACTATGATGAGGACAGGTATCGTCGTCGTGGGAGAGACGGTGGTGATGATTATTATGATTATGAACGGGGCAGAAGGGCAGTTGAAGAGCGTAGGGGCCGGCCCAGGATGAGGAGGCACTCTAGTGATTGGTGAGGCATCAGTTTGTATCGCTAGTTGGTATACAATGTCATCACACCTTCAATGACGAACAGCATCGGCCTAAATTCCCCATCTGGTCAAGGATGGTAGAACATATTCTAGCATCTCGGCATGAGCCGCGGGACTAGGCATCTGATTAAACATAACAGAACCACGAGCCAGTCAACTTGCACCGCTGACTCGGGGCATCTGTTTTATGTATTATAATAGCACATTATGGTCCCTTATTCCAGTACGATGAATCCCATAGATCTCAGCAAAAATGACTCGCACTTAAAATGCTGGTTCCATAGTGGATTTATGACCATCGTGTTGATTCGACCCCCTTGGGCCTGAATCAGCCTGGGTGGGGGAGGTGAATCGTACAGCAAACAAGCAAGGCCCGTGTTCCCACACGGCTGTGTTTCATTGCAAAGCGTACATACATATACATATAAGACGACGGGCTTCCACCGGCAGCTGGTTAAGAAGCTCGTACGATTTATCTTCTCTTTATAATATTAAGAATACCCTAATCAACAAAAGCCAACATGCGTCTTACATATATTGTTCTGACTGTCCAGGCGGCCGTCCTCGCCCACGCACAGTGTGACGATCTCTTCATCAGCCAGGGCGGGTCTGCTTTTGGCAACTGCCTCAACTGGTGCTTCGATACCAACACGAGCCAACCGCAGTCTGTCGTCGACAACTGCCGCAAGGAGAAGTGTGGAGACTGCCCCCATTAGTGGCGAGAAGCATGTGAATCTCGGGTACAGACCGGTAAGCACTTAGAAATTGGCGGCCGCGCGAGATGGTACTCGCTGACAGTTACAGATATTGGTCATTTTATGGCTTTGTTGGAAGCATCAAATGGCGTTCAGACTATCTAGTGGTCGTGGATCGAGTAGGACAGGTATGAGACACATTCGTGAGGCAGAGGGGCCAACAAAAAATCTGAAAGGGCGTTTTTGCGACATTGGCTCACAAGGGCTCGCGCCAGGTCTTGATAGAGACGACCCTGGCTTTACAAATCGTAGCCTCAGACTTGCTTTTGATGTTCAGAATCAGGTGTAGATACAAATCATCAGCTCTAAATAAAGATATTTCACATAAATCATTCAAGCCCAAAATATCATTCAAGCCCAAAATTTCGTGATTTTTATATCTGGATCACGAATTTCTAAATAGTTAATACACAAGTCTATTATATCGTTGAATATATAGTGATGAGACAATGTTGTGGCATTCACATTATGGCTGCAGACTATTTCCTCTTCAGAAGTCAGAATTCCAGAACGCCCTCTGCAATGCAATGTAATCCTATATGGCTGTACCGTCACAGAAGTAGGGCTCTGGTTGTCAATTACCCAACCATGAGCCAGGCACCTTACAACACTGACTCTGGAGATTCCCTTAAAAATTCCAAAACATCCATGACACCATGAGAAAGTTATTTTTGACGAACCCACTGACCACGCCGGCGCTGAAGTCGCAGCTCACAGTCACTGTTCTCCTGTCCAGCCTGGGGAAGACATTTGGAAGCTCACTCGTCACCTGTTTTACTACCCACTGCATCCAAGAATGTTACCAAGGCAATCAATAGCGCACCTGAGGCAGAGAATTAGTATCTCGTCCACAAAATAGTAATGGCTCGGGGGGGGGGGGGCAAGAGGATGAAGGCACCAGAGAATAGTATGAAGCCACTCACTTGCTGTAACAATAAAGCTCCCTACAGTGAATCCTGTTTGGACGCTCGTTTGAATATCTGCATCATAGACGCGAACAGCCACGATCGGCCAGATAACGCAGCACAGGAATCCTAAAAGAACCGGCACCGTCACGATAGAGCCCGCAGCTGCGCTGCCCCAGACGCTAACGAAGTTCAAGCAGCACAGCTTGGCAGTTCCCTGTTCAGTAATTACTCCTCTTTCGACCAGGTCTTGTGTCCTGGAGTTGCCTTCCAGGTGGTCGTGGTTAAACAGCAGATGCACATTACGATTCCCCTCGGTACGGCCCAGGTCCATCACCGAGACACGCTTGCCGACGACGTTGCCTTCTAATATCTTCTCGCTGTAAGTGAAGGTCCAGAGCATCATCTGATGCTAAAAAATGGAGCACTTGCCTCTGATATTTCGACTCTTCCGAGTGAGCGAACACTGAGCCCAGTGGTATTGATATGAGCCTTAGCAAAACTGTAGAAATAATTCAGGTGCGCGAGAAAGTTCTTATCGTCGAGGGTTTGAGGACATGGGACTTCCATCCTAACCCCATTGTCAATGCAGATTTCAAATGTCCGTAGGTTCCCGTCTTCATCTTTGAGGTGTCGTTGCCAGGCCTCGAGGGCATCTTGTTGGAAGTGATGGTCGTCTCCGAACACAAAGTACCAATTCCAAAACATATGCCACATCATTTTTCGGCGGGTAGCCGTCACTCTGTACCTGTCCGTAAACGTTTGGAAAGCATGAGTAAATGGTGATGGTGCGGTGATGGTCAGTCCATGGGTATTGAAGGAGCTTGGCAGAGTACCTGGAATTTGGGGCTCTGGAGGCTGAGGTCTTCGAGATACTGCTTGCTGCCCAGCTGCCTGATCGGACCCCCGTCCACAGATGATCGCTATCATCCGTAGTGATAAGTCTAGATTCAATTTCCAAAAGAAATCCAGAGCATCTGGCTCATCGCGGGCTAAGACTATCCGTGAGGGACGTGACCCTAAAACGACGTACAATACGATCGTTACAATGTCTGCATTCTTCAACATAGTAATCAAGATAATGATAACTCCAAGGATGAATCTCCAGAGAGTTCGATGTAGATAGCGAATTGGTTCATGGAATAGCCTTTCTGATGGGGGCGGGATAGGATGGCCCGTATATCTCTCAGCCCATTCAAAGAATGGAGATGAGTATGGCATAGTGTCTTTCGACCACTTCAGATTGAGGTGATATCCGGCTATAAAAACCATTCAAATCTGCAGCGGTAAAACTTTGAAAGCGGAGGACATTTAGACGGGACGAATCCAATATCTGCTATCCCAGGGTCAAGTGCTTCTGCAGGAGACTTTCTTTTGAGGCTGCCAATGTGGTGTCATGCGATGCTGCTGCCTAATTGTACCAACCGATATATGAGCGCAATCAGTAGCCTGATGGGCCACGATAAATTCTTTCACAGATTAAGGCAGTACTTGCCCCTAGACCAGTGAGACCCTTTTAGTTAACGTGCTTGCTCACCTCATACAATATGGCCTGTGTATAGCAGAAGAGCTTATCTTGTGTTTTGGATGACGAGTTCCAGACTTTGCGGGCGTCACTCGCGACGGGTTCAGCATCGGGTGCAGAATTATGCATCGTACTACTTGCAGTCAGCAGCTCTCTTTGACTTGGCCATGCCACAAGCGTCGATAGCCCCTGTTGTGCAACCACACTGTTAGCCGACATTGGTCTACGATTTCCCAAACTTGCCCCTAAAGGCATACAGCCTCAATCCCTGATTCCCTACTGATCTCGATGTGCCTCAACGTTGTCTTCAGGGCTGACAGACTTGGCTTATCTAAATAACTGCTCGACCTACAGCCTCGGCTGATTGTCACGCTAGTCCTGAATTTGCTCAACATAATCGAAAATTTGGCGAGGAAGCGAAATGTAATCCAAATAGTAATCTGGGCAAATCTTTCAGAATCTCAATTTTCTCCCCTGGAGTCAGCTAGCAATATCTAGCCGGAAGGTACAAGCACATCATCATCAAAGTACTGACGTGTAAAGAGAGAGAGAGAGAGTCCTCGTGGGGATAGACCATGTTCATATGGCAAAGGGACTTGAAAGGGCGCTTTCTTGCAAACTGTAAAATGCCAACCTTAGTTCCAATCCTCAATATATACAGAATATGGACTTTGCACATTGTTGAGCAAACCAACATCGCCCTATTTCAGATCCACTGCCCGGTCTATATACTTGATCCCTACGCGGCGCTCCTTGACCGAGTGTTTGAGTTCTCAACCATGAACGCACTCGACCTTTGCACATACGGAGTGCTAAGCATTGGAAGGGTGCAACCGAAATCAAGATCGTGAAATAAGAAGTCCGCGACAGACAAACAACGCAGCCGAACCTTATATGAAGTTCTGTCTCATGAGACAATCACATCTCTGGGGTGCGGTGAGGCATTGGTGCGCAGTTTCGAATATGGAATTAAGATAATCCTCGCTTGCTTCATCATGCTCGAGCAACCCACATTTACATCAAGGTGAGCATTCGCATCTAAGAGACCAGCACCGCATACATACCAGCTGAATCTTAAAGCCTATTCAAAATGTGCCCAAAAAGTCCAAGACATCTAATATCTCCCAACACCGCCCCGTCTAATTTCCCTTCACAACCCTCTCAGCAGTAGCAAGAATCAGCTCAAACGCCGCCTTGACATGCTGCTCCTCAGTCGTGATATTGCCCGTCATCACCCTGATGGCGAATTTCCCGTCAAGCACCGTGCTCGTCACCCACAGCTTGCCGGACCTGTTGACCTCCTCGTACAGCGCGCGGGTGAGCTCGCTCCTGCGCTCGTCGCTATCCACCCCTCGCGGCGCGAGCCGGAACACAGTCAGCGCGAACGCGGGGCCGGTCAGGATCTCAAAAAGGTCGGCCCGCTCCCGCAGCCAACCGGCGAACAGCTCGCCCTGGGCGACGCCGCGGCGGATGTAGCGCTGGAGGCCGGCGACGCCGTAGTTGCGGAGCACGAACCAGACCTTGAGGGAGCGGAAGCGCCGGCCCAGCGGGATCTGCCAGTTGCGGTAGTCGGTCACCAGGCCGCCGTCGCTGTACGTGTTGCGGTAGACGTGCAGCTCCGAGCTGAGCGCCTCCTCGAGCCACGCGCGGTTGCCCACGAAGACGCACGACGCGTCGAAGTTGGTCAGCAGCCACTTGTGCATGTTGAAGTTGAACGAGTGGAAGTGCGCCAGGTGCTGCACGCCCACCGCCTCCTGCGCCTCGGGTGTCACCAGCGCCGACCCCGCGTACGCCGCGTCGATGTGCACCCAGACCTCGCCCTTCCTCGCGGGCGGGATTCCACCCTCGCCGTTGGTGGTCGTGCCGTTGGTGGTTGTGCCGTTGGTGGTTGACCCACTGAACTTGGCCAGGACGTCCGCGATGGCGCCAAAGTCGTCCACGGCGCACGTGTCCGTCGTGCCGAGCGTGGCGGTTAGGAAGAAGGGCTCCAGTCCCTTGGCCCTGAGCCCCTCAAGGGTGGTCCTAAGGGCCTCGCCCGTCATGGCGAAATTAGTCTCGGCCGACACGGGCACGGCGGCATACCGCACACCCAGGATCTTGGCGGCCTTCTTGGTGGATGAGTGGGCGGCGGCGCTGCCCAGAGCCACCAGCCTGTTGCGCTTCCGCATGTCGAGGTCCTCGAGCTCCTCCTCGGAGACGGATCCGGGGGTGGGCAGGGTGTCGCGCAGGTACTTTTCGCGGGCGGCGACCATCATGGTCAGGACGGCCTCGCTGGCGGAGCCCTGAATGACGCCGCCGCCGCGGGTGGGGCCGGTCGAGTGGTATGCGGGCGGGAGGCCGATGATCTGAGCGACCCAGTCGAGCACGATGGTCTCGAGCTCGGTGACGGCGGGCGAGCAGATCCAGTTGAAGCAGGCGCCGGTGAAGGCGGCCGAGTACAGCTCGCCCAGCAGCGAGGGGTACGAGGCCGGGCAGGGGAAGAAGGCGAAGAAGTTGGGCGACTGCCAGTGCGTCAGGCCCGGCACGATCTTGCTGTCGAGGTCCTTGCGGATCACATCCCAAGCCTCGCCCTCTTGCGGCGGCGACTCGGGCAGCATCTTGCGCAGGTAGCCAGGCTCGACCTGCGAGACGACGCTGTGGTCTGTGATGTTCTCATAGTAGTCGACAACTGTGGCTGGTGTTAGTCTCCGTATCCCAAGCAAAGAGGCGGTGACGTCTTCGAGTTCGGCAACTCACTGTGGTCGATTGACGCCTTTGCGGCGTCCTTGAACTCCCGGCTGTCCATCTTTGTCGCTGATGGTAAATAGGACTAGGAATGCTCTGACTATGTAAAGTGTGTCGAGTCTGTATTCTAATTGAGGCTCAGAACTTCTGCTGGCTTCGAGAGTATCGGTCGGTGACACTTCTGCAGATACTCAGACCGACACCCGGCGATTCCTGCTGTTGGCACACAAGTACAAGTGTAGCAGACGGTGACTGCCGGCGATCTGAAGCGAACACAAACCTTTAAGAGTGCAGACTCAAGATACCAGTTGGTTGAGTATTGTCGTGCGCAATGGAGCATGAAAATGCAACTCACGACCGCCTCGTCCATCCCTTGCCCTGATTCGGCAAGTAAAGTGAGAACACTAGCGCAAGCACGACGTCCCTGTTAGAGCCAGACCGAGAAGGTTTGACTCGATGGGCCCACCTGCCGTCGCCCCGGCTTCCGGTGCCGGATCCGTCGTGGGGGGTTTCTGGAGCCGCAGCGCGCCATACACGCGTAGAACTATGTAAGCGGTTAATAGTTCAATAGAGCCTATATATTTATACTGCATAAATAAAGTCCTCGCGAATCGAACACATAATCAACCGACTCTCGTTTCGATGACATAAGGAGGATAAGTATCAGAAAGCCAGAAAATCAAGTGCAATTGGATGTGTTATAAGCTATATATGCGGACTCAGATTGGACTGCCGCACTCTAGAGCTTATGATCTATTTCTGAAGGCCTATCAACAACAGGCTTAGTCGTTTGACTATGCAATGTAAGGGTAACTGACCATACAGAGATTCACCAGCAGATTATTAAAAGACAAAGCTTACATCTCTTTGGACACAATTCTCAAGCCTGACCTCCTATTCGTCACAACACGCTCACCCACATATATAGACAGCCGAGGTCATGAGGTGATAACAGTCATTAGAGACTAGAAAGTATGTAAGAGGTATTCCAACTTTATACATCGTAACCCGACCCCGAGCATCGATAAGAAAGTCTAGACAAATATTCGCAACCCTCGCTCGCCCTTGAAAACCCAACCCAAGAAAGTGCCTTCCCGGCTCCAATTCCCTGTCCCATTGAAAACGCCTTCGCGCATCATACCTACCACCGGACCTCCTCGAAACTACTACCACATGTCGTCGATAGTCGCCAATTGGGAGCAAAGCAGCCCCCATCTGTCAGCCCAGGCTATCATCCGAAAAGCCCTCCAAAAAATAATAATAGAAAACGCCAGCTTCGGATTCATTTCGCGCCAAAGGAAGAATCCTGCAGTGTGAACGCCAGGTCTGATGCAGTCAAGCGCACTCATTATCAATAGTCTCAATTCTTCACGATGCTCGTGTCGCGCGTCTCTCATAGGTTAGGAGGTCGCTAAAGCAATACACATCTCTGCCCGCTCAATCGGCTTTGATCGCACTGTGGAACAGTTAGTCAACAACCCAGAAACCACATATATCGAGCACACTCACCCATATATCCTCCTCACAAAAGCGTAGGCGCTCAGGAAGCCAACCGTGCCCGTGAGGAGCCCGTACACCAAGCAAGCCATAAAGCTGTAGGTAAAGAACAGCATCGAGCTCACGAATCCTGTGATGTGCAGCTTCATGAAATAGTACCAGATACAGTACACAAACACCCACACCGAGCTCGCTCCACCTACGAGGAACGACTGCCACCACCAGTTGTAATTCTCGCTGCACAGCTGCACGTAGACGGTCACAACGGTGGTCTCAGCGACCGTTACGATGAGGATAAGCGAGACAACGGAGAGGAAGCCGAAGACATAGTAGTAGCCGGACTTATCCTGCCAGACAGATTGGAAGACGAACAGCAGCTCGATGAAGATGACAGCGAAGGGGATGAGGCCTGCAAGCAAAATCGACCGCGTGCGCTTGATGTACCATGCTTGTCGAGGTATTTGTCGGGGAATGAGGCTCGTCTTCGTAGGATGCTCCCACGCTCCGCCGCGGTTGTAGCCATATCGCGAGCCGACGTAGACGAGGGGAAGCTGGATGAACAGCCACAGGAGCAACAGGGCGACCAAGGTTCCGAATGGAATGGCAGTGCTTGAGGCCTGAGCCCAAACAAACAGATTCAGGATGAAGATGAGACCGAAAGCCAGGCCGGGGAAGAGCAGTGCCGTCACCATCGAATTGCGCAGGAAATCTTGCCCATCGAAGGTCTTGTACACCCGAGCCGAATAATAGCCAGAGAACAGACCGGCAAAGACAAACAGGCCGACGCCAAAGCTGATGAATCCGCCCCGGAGGCTGGGGTTCAGAATGCCCAGCGCACTCAGCAGTACAAGTCCCACAGCCATGAAAAGAAGTTGGACGCCAGATCCGACCATGGGAGCAAGAATCCAGCCATATTGTGGCGCCCGGAAGACATCAGCGTGTAGCAATTTCCAGCCCGTGACGTCCTCAAGAGCTTCATCTTCGGAAGAAACATCGGCATCGTTGTCGTCGCCGTCCTGGTCGAGCAAGCCGAGCGCCTTCTTCTCAGACAACCTTGGCGTTCGCGGGCCGCTGCCTCTTTTGAGCTTGAGCTTGCCCTCTTCAGCACGAGCGTCCTTGTAGCCCTTGATCTCGGTCCTAATCGTTTTGGCCATGATAATCAACACGATGCCAGTGAGCAGACCGCAGATGATGAAGGAGTTGACGATGGCCAGCCAGTGGATCCGGGAGCCCTCCTCTTGGTTGACAAAGTAGAGATCCCAGCGCGTCTTCCACTCGACCGTGTTATCCTCGCGAAAATAGACCGAGTACGTGTAGGGGATAGTCATCCTCGCGTCGTCGTCAAGGTCCTCGATCTCGGGCTGATACGATGACTGCGAGTAGAGCTCGTTGGCAGCGTCGGACACTGTTTTGTTGGGGGCCATGTACAGCTCGAAGCTTTGCTCAATGTTCTGCAGATCGGCGGGGCACCCGTCCTTGTTCCTCCTGTTGGCAGACCCGATGCTCTTGGGGTAGACCTCGAAGCCCACAATGACCTTCTCTCCCCTCTCGCCGGCCTTTCCAGGCGCGTTGCGATAGCGAACAACGATGGTATGATGGTTGTTTAGGAAGTAGCGAGGCCTGCCGGAAGATGTGTCTGTGAACCCCAGCTTGAATCCAGCGGCGTAGTATTTACGCGTCTTGTCGACGGTCACGAAGCTCGTTGCCCCCGGAAGGTTGTCCACGATCCATTCGACCACATAGCCGTCGCGGACAAGCTCTCTCGCCCACTTGACGTCTCGTCTGGTAACCTCCCTGTTGCACAGCATGTTGCACTCATTGTCCTTCATCATTGACAACTCGAGGTCGGAAATGACGATTCGGTCGCCGCGCAGGACCTCTCCCAGGTTCAGGGAGATGCTCTGGCCACTGAGCAGCCCCGCGCCCGGGCGGTGGTGACCGGTAGGAGGGCAGACGAAGGGGAGGTCGTAGTAGGCATATTGCAATTGAGTGTTGTCTGAGTATGCTTTGTTGACCATTAAGGGAATATTCTCATTTTGGCTGTATGATTTTATGGACCAGCCTGTTGGGAACAGCGGAATGTCAGCAGAAAGGGACTATGGCGAGACAGGCGCAGCAGTTAGTACTGGGCAACGCACCGGGAATATAGAAGGCATCGATTTGACACCAGAGCAAGGTCCAGAGGAGCACTCTGAGCAACCCTGATCTCGCTGTCGTTGCCATTGTAGCTGTGCGTCTTCTCTGCGATGTGGTCCGGGTCTGAAGCTATGCTAACGCAAAGCCTTGGACGAGAAGACGGCGCGAGGGTGGGGCGGTAAGCAATGGCAAGTGGCGTGTCTCAGAGCGGGAGGAATTGCAGGTTTGAGTCTGTCTCGAGCGAGTTCAACACAGCAAAACCACTGGCGCAAGTCGCAAGCCAAGGCACACACAGACGGGTTGAGATATCGATTCGGCCGGGAATTACTCCGCGATGCGCATTGACTCGACAGTGGGGGAATTGCACGGCAGGCGAGGTCGGGAATAAGGCCGTGGGACTGGCAAGACTTGTGGTGGTGGTGGTGGTGACGACAGCCCGGAGATAGGTGCAGGCAGGAAGGCGTGTCCGGCAGCGGTGGTGTGCTGCTGTCTCCGCGACCAGGTGGGACGGCCGTGACCCAAGCAGGCAGACGTTTGCAGCGAGAAGTGGTGGTTGTGAACGAGTGTAATTGGACCAGAGGTCCGGGGCAATATGTGGCTCAAGGCTGCGTTATTGGGTCAGTTGCCGCTGATGCTGATGCGGATGCTGATGCTGATCTGATGCGGATGCTGGCGGTGTTGCTGGTGCTGAGTCCGAAGTCTGTCAGTGAAGAAGACTTTAAAATCTGACTGAAGACGTCAGATGAGGTTTATTGACTGGGTTTCTGGGTTCCTGGGTTCCGGACAAAGGTGGGCTGTTGCTGTTGCGGACAGCAAATGGGGCAATTGGGTTTGCTGGGTGGAGGAGAGGAGGAGGCAGAAGAAGAAGGGGAGAAGATTGGGCAATCAAGCCAGCAAATCTGTCTATCAAGCAGGTAATCAACCAGTCAATCAATCAACCCATGAATCAAATCCACTGGCCAGACTCCCCTTAATCGTGGTATCTTCCCAAGCGATGCCAAGGAAGGACAGTCAGACAGCAACATGGGGGTGGACGGCGACCGACCGCCCGCCGACAAACATTCGAGATGCAGGCCTGCAAGCATCCAAGTCTGGGTCTGCTGGTCTGCTGGTCTACCTGTCTACCAACCCCTCCCCAGCTCCTCAGGCCTGAGATCCCGGCCCATGGGCCCCTGATTGGAGCGAGCCAGGTCGTATAAGTCGATAAGAGCGGGTCGTCTCTGCACCTGCGCTGCATCTTGCTGCAGACTGCTGCAGACTGCAAGTGTGCATGGTCGCATTATGTGGACGTCGCAGCGGACTCAACCTTATTAACACACCCACCCATTCGCCAGTTCTCCATCTCAACCTCGTCTGCTATGCCGTACTAGACTATCTAATCGATCTGGTCTTTGTCCGTCGTCTCAACAACTTTGACGCCCTCCCACCCACGGCATATAGCACGCTCTAGAGAAGAGGACCCAGCAAAGAGAGAGATCGACATCAAACACTCTCATATGACAGATGGAATATGATAGCCCACCCAAGACTCCCTGCAAAGTGACCCCGACTCCGTTGGCAACCTGCAGCACTGTGACATTGAGCCAGACCCGCCCGCCTCCCCCACACTCATTTCTCATCTCACTCCCTCCCTGGCCCCCCTTTTCTTTTTCTTTGGCCCTTCTCCTCTTGCGTCCATGTCCTAGCAGACGGGATCACAGCAGCGGAGAAGCAAAGAAGTGACCCTGCAGAGCCGAGGCGAATGACTAGACGCTCTGAGACCTGTGGCACCTCCTGAAAATCGTCGCCGTCGTCATTTTCGTCAGCAGAAGAAGCATTTAGCAACTCCAGCATAACAAGCCACGAGTAAGTGGCGTGGCTCGGACACCCAGGATTGCGTGTCCTCTGTCCGGTTTGAAGCGTCCCTCATTGGTCTGCTAGTATACGGATTGGACTGCCTATGCAGTACACACGGACACAGCATCTGCGGCCCGAGAACTGGTCTTGTTGCTAGGACGCGCTTGTTTTGTCCCTCAAGAAATTCTCCTGTTTCCCAACAGCCTCCAACAAGCGTGTCGTGCGCAACCAGACCGCATACTGTGCGCAAGTGCCAAGGCACAATAGTCTTCGAGATGATGTCCCACTGCAGAAAATATCGTAGGAGGTGTTTCAACGACGGGTCCCCACTGTCGAGATCCCACTGCCGACCAAGTGCCGTGTAGATCTCACTGTCGACGTGAACATCTGTCCACCGTCCAGCCCTACTGGAAGACCTGAAAGGCAAGGTCTGGTGATTTCCAACCAGACTGGAGGCCATTGACTGATGCGATACTCGACAACCACCATCGACTTCCCACTACTCCACGGTAGAGATGGAAGATCACCGATCAGCCCAAGGATGAACAGTACATCAGTCAATCGGCCAGCCCACAACCCGCGAGCCAAGACCCAAGAGATCCGGAACCCCGGATATCAGTGGAGAGATCTCGCGGGTTGACCCATGCTTTTACTTTTAGCATGAGTCTCATTTTGCACAAGTAGCCAGCACCGCCTCAAAAATTCTGGGGTTCGGATTGCGAATAGTGTCTTCTTTGCATGACGCCTCCCGTTTCTCACTCTCTCCACAGCTGAAGACGGTTTTCTAGAGCCGCGCACTCATTCACGGACTGTAGCACCAAGTGACGACAGCACGCATGCATGCCGGTCTACTGGCCTACAGAATGATCACCGAGTTGTGCTGCACAGCACAAGTGTGCCCACTTATTCTGAGGAGAGTCCTGTCTGACAGCATACGCCATACGTAATGGTTGGTCTCAGAAACTCCCCATGTTGGTTGTCAAGCATGTGCGAGTCTCCCTTCTCCGATCGTGATGATGATAATCCGAAAATCGTAACAAGGCTACTATTCTCATGGTTGTGTAGTCATCGCGATTGGCACATTGCTGCGCACTCGTTTTAAAATTAAAAGGTATGATATCTTTTCGATTACCCAAGGTACACATTGCATCCTATATTTTGCCCGAAAGAGGATGCCCAAAGACCAAAGCATCGCACTGCATCACACAATACCCAGGCAAGGAAACACAAACGCCAGGCTTCTTTCTGTCCGGCAGCCACCGGATCCATTCCGTGGGGCCAACACACCCGAGCACGAGGGTATCAAAAAGTGCAAAAACCGAGTCCAAAGGAGCAATCTGGTGCAATCGTCTCTCCAAAACCTCCAAATTCCGTAGGGAAAAAAGGGAATGAAAATGGCAAAGACCCAATCCGATCTTCGGCCCATCACCTAGCCCCATACCCGGGCAGCACGCTCGTCTCCTGGAACGCAATCTCAGGCACGCTCAGCACCCGCGGCCGGAAGAACTCATCCACAGCCGCCTCCTCGACCGCGTCCTCGAAGCTGGGGAGCGCCTCGCCCTCAATCGCCCCTCCCGGGCCCATCGCCCTTTCGGGCTCGACTCCGACCTGCAGAGGCAGGTCCAGCGACACGGTGGTGCTGCCGCCCGCGCTCGCCGCCACCTGCAGCGACACGTGCAGCGTGTAGACGCGCGACGCGATGCACGAGTGGAACGTCGGCACGAAGAACTTCTTGCCCGTCGGCAGGCGCGCCACCGGCACGTGCATGGCGGTGGTGTGGTACACGGGGGAGCTGCGCGGCCGCCGCGGGGGCGAGGACGCCTGCTGCTGTTTCGAGGGCCGCACGAGGTTCGCGATCGTGATGGACTTGCGCCGCGGCCGCTGCTGCTGGCGCTGGCGCTCCTCCTCGTCCGCGTCGTCCTCCGATGCCGTGTTCTCCGGCGCCGTGTCGGTGAAGTAGCCCGAGTCGCGGCGGGCCTGGTACGTGAGCCAGGTCGGCTTCTCGAGCGGGGTGGTGGCGGGGAGGTTGACGGATGTGGAGTAGACGCCGCGCCGGTCCGAGACGCCGGCCTTGTTGAAGTCGCCCATGTTCGGCGGGCAGCCGATGGGGCCTGCTGAGAAGTAGGTGTGGGCGGTGATCTTGGACGAGATGCCTGTGATCTTCGGCGGCGGGGTGTCTGCGGACACGGGCTCGAACCTCAGGTCGATCTGGGCGGCCGTGCCGGTCGAGACCTGCCCGTCGGGCCGGAGCATGATGGCCCTGGGCTGCTCCGCCGAGGCGGTAAACTTGCCCAGCTTTGCGGACAGCAGATTCTTGCGTATTGCTTTCGTCTTGGTCATGCAGTACAGCCGGTCACTCTTGCTGATGCTAAGCGGGGCGTCCTCGGGGAAGGTGGGGAGGACCTGGATCGACTTGATGGTTTCCATGATCTTGGTTGGGCGTGCCTGCAGCTCCGGCTGTTTCCAGACCCGAGCTCTGATGGTGTACTCTATGTCGGCCATCTGCGGAGACAGGTCGTCCTTCTCCCAGTTTCCCCTGGCCCAGGAGCCCATCGAAGGTGGCAGACACAGGTGCTGGCGCTTGACGTGCTCAGACTCGACCTTGTGCGTGCAGGCGCCGATGGTGAGGAAGTTGGGCAGCACGAAGTGGAATGGGACGCTCAATGTCCTCGAGCTCTCGAGGACTCGCGGGACGGGATAAACAGACTCTGAAATGGGCATGACCAGCTTCAGGAAAGTGTAAGTAGATTCGTGGGGGGCACTGTAGCCATCTGTCTTCGTCTTGGCAGAGCCGACCATGATAATCTCGACGCTATCGAACCGCACGTCCCTCTGGGTGGTGATGGTGACATCTCCAGAAACGACAGAAGACGAGGTGTACGTCTTGGTCTTGAAGTGGTTCTTCAGGTTGATCTGGATGTCGGACTTGGGAAATCCCAGCTTCCTGGCGTGGGCCGACAGCGTGGAGCTGGCCTCGCTCGAGCTGGTCGACATGCTTGTTCTCGCAGGCATGTTGGTGGAAAGGAAGATCTTATCAATGGACATCCGCGGGGGGAGAGAGGTGTGACGGGACAGTATGGACGCCTGTGGGGATGAATGATTACTGAGCCAACGTAGAAACGTCGCACAGCAGTAGGCTTATCTTGTCAATCAGAGGTCATGTAGGCCTCAGGAGACAACTTGATTTGATAGGGTGTCTGGGATCATTCAATATACTGCGTATAAAAGAAATGGTCTCTTGGAAACCCTGTCTGAGATGCTGCCAATGGCCGGGACAGCATCTTCAAACGGTGACAACGGCTGACGCTGAGCTTTATACAACGGGCCGGGTGCAGGAGGTTCGAACGCAATTGCGCATGAAACAAGGGAGAGCAGAAGGAGCTGACATATGGTGACGATTCTTGACTGGATTGGAAATGAAAGAAAGTTCAGAATATCTGAGTCATTCCGACGTAGGATAAGTGTCCGATATCCCTAACGGTAAGGGGACGCGAGACGGAGGGGCAGATTGGGCAGCCCTGACCTGGAGCAAACACCGGTGGTCCACTCCGCACAGTCTGGGGGAGCATGTTGTGTGGAGGGCGTTGGTAGCTTATTTATTAGTTCAGCCCGCTGGTCGAACCACTGGCGCGGCACCATGTCCAGAAGATGGTGTGGGAGGATCGATCACTTGTTGTGGATTGAAGGGCGTCTGCCGACCCGAATATGGACTGACAAGGCGTCTCATTCGTCTGCAGCATGTGGCCAAGGTGATGACCCCGGGCCGGGTGAGACTGTGAGCATGAGCGGCGAGTACGGATATCTAGACCTACCAGATCCAGATCCAGATCAGATCCAGATCCGTCTCTTCTGAAACCAATTTGTGAGGCATCATAGATAATCTCTGTTGAGCTCATCATCTACTTTGATAGCTGTGCTGCTTATCGCATGCGGATATCTGCAGGGCCCCAAGGACACAAAAAAAAAAGAGGTTGACGCCCTGCCGTTCGTCGAAAGGCGTGCACGGTCAAGACCAAGGTTCTCGTTCCTCCAATTCACAAAGCAATCCCTGCACTTGCGCCAGTGGATCTCCGGACGGTGGATCATAAACCCCAACATGGGAAAACTGGACAGGCAGGGATCGACGCCCCAGTTCGCCCATGCCAGCCATGCTCAGGAGGACAAGTCTAGGCCTTTCAGTCTGACAAGAAGGGAGGACAGCTCAACTTGCAGCGAGTCCCAGCTGGGCTGCCCTGACCGACCCGCGGCACGGGGCACGTGTCGACAGAGGAGACGTAGGCGGTTGGCGCAACATTGGCGATGGGATGATACAACATGGCGTCTTGTGGTGCCAGTCAGCCAGGTCCCCATTGATCCTTTGGCTCGACATGACCTGGCTTGGTGGTGCAATTACCAACAGAAATTGCATCGTCTTCCATCAAACCTGGGAAACAATGGGAAGCAGAGCTAGTTCTTGCGCAATTGCGTGTGGCAGCAGGACGCTTGCATGCATAATCAATGAGTTACGTGAGCAACCGATTTCAAACAGTCGCAGCCGGGAGCAAATACTGTATAACAGTACCAATCTTTGGGCGCTTAGTTCCGCCGGTGACGGACCTTGCATGTGCGGATTCAACTTACACGCGCAAGGTCTCATGGCGGATGACCAAAACGGCAACTCTGACATTGTATCTCCACAGTTTACCTAACAAACGCCTGACTGCTCGGCGATATCCAGTTCCAGACCTACAAGCCAACCTGCTGAAGGACCAGAGCCAAGGAGCTTGCTCGTGTCCAGCTTCAACACCTGCTCAATACTTATGTAGTCTACATTGTCTACAGAAAATATGAAGTGCCAGTGCAATGGATTGACACGGAGTTCGGCTACCGATATCGCAGTCCCGAGAGCCGAACAAAGTCGGTACGGCAGCACCTACGAATGTGCGGCCCAGGGCCACTTTCCCCGTGTCTTCACATGTGCGTGCGGCACGGTATCACCATGGAAAATCTCGATAGATCCCATCCTTCATGAATCCGGGTCTGCTCGCTTGCAGCTGGCCCATGACTAAGTGTGTCAGCCCGCGGCCGCCTCTAGGCGAGCAAGTGCCAGGTGTACCTGCCAACATCGTGGGACGACACCCACTTATACAGTCCAGGATCAAGCTGCAAGCCAGCGCCCGAATCCAAGGACCCAAGTGTGTCGAGCACCCAGCATGCGCAACTGAGCAGCAACAATCTGCGATCGCACGTCGATCTTCCAAGCAGCCCGCAGTTCGCCCTAAGGCGGTATGGCAGCGTGGCAGCGAAAGTTTCACCCGGTGGTGCATGGATCCAAGCACTTGAGCACATTGGCTAGTGTCATCAGCAGGAGAAAGAGAAAAAAAACTACCAGGGCTGTCGTATGCGGCTATTCCTCCCGTTAGGGGTTCCCGAGTTGCTGGGACCACCGCCGCGCCAAGCTAACAAGGGGTAAGAATGACTCTATGGAGATGCTACAGCGTGGGCTGGAATATTTGAATACTGTGCTCGCCTCCCGACCAATCCCACAAAATCCAGCCAGGATCTTTTAGATTTTCACTTCTTCCTTTGGAGTTTGTGCTATACCTCTAAAGGTGTCCAGCGCGTGATGGTGCCCACATGCCTGCATTCCTCCTCTGCGTTGGACTTGGCCTAGTAACGCACGTGGGTTGGTAATGTGCTCCAACCTCAAGCTGAACTTTGGAGTGCGGGAGCTGCAAGTGTAAATTGCCGTGAAACTATCTCAAAGGATGGTCTCCTGGATTACAAACTACATTGTGTGTGGGACATCTTTGTTCCAGCCTCAGATCCCGTCCCGTCCAACGATCTTCACGATGTATACCTGTTATGAATGTTTTCAATCTAGGACTAGGTCTCCATGGATTCAGTTTCATTCGAAGCACCTCGTGCAATTTCGATGAAAATGACAGTATTACGCAATTGAAGGTTGGTGATTGATCATTACAATTTGTCAAGAACTTGGACAACTTGGCGGCAGTAATCCGATTTGCTCAATGTGTTGTCAGAGTCCACGACATGGCTCCTATCTTTTGGAGAATTTTACAGAAGAGGAAGCCAGGGAAGGGAAACAAAAGTAAAGAACAACCTGTGACAAAAAGGAGAGTGAAGGAGGGCACAAGAAGAAAAATGGGCTTGACGGCAGTAGATGTGGACACTTCTCGCAACGAGGCGGCCCAACATATTCCCCATTTATGAACTTGATTCACGAATTGGATTGACACAATACGGCATAGACGAGTACTCTAAAGATAATCATTCTGATGATGATGATGATGCCCACGAATGTTGAATTCCTGACCAACAACTCAAATTTTGGGAGCCTAGAAGCATATTTGACGCATGCCGCCCGGAACATTTGTCCAGAACTCCCTCCATATACCACATAGACTGGTAGTACCTTGATATTACTGGGCTTTCGTAGTTTGATAAGACTTAGATCATAGAGTCTCTATTCGCGTGAATTACGGTGCTGTGCTCACTTGTGCCCTCGACAGCTCACCAGCATCTTCACCTCTGACTGGTGCCACCAGAACACCTAAAACACATCGCGCTTTCTTCGCTCTACCTCCATACCCAAATCATCACACCGGAACCCTGTTGCAAATATCGGCCAGGCAAATGCATATTCTCTTCCGGGAAAAGAAAACCCCCGTCAATGGTCTGTCCCAGGTCGCGGGCGAGCGGGTAAAACAAACAGATATGACTCACAACACAAACACCGACCCCTTCCCCTGGCCACGGGCACCCACACCGTTCCCACGAGGGCCCTGTTGGACAACTCAGCAAGGTCATCCGCTCCAGCGCCGCGGGCATCTCCGCGGGTATCCCCCGGACCATGAACCAGGAAACCGCAAGTGACGAAGGAGGAGCTCCTCCAGCTGGTGCCGTCCGCCCACAAGTCCCGTGCACCCGTGCACTCGTCGCCGCAAGGGCGCGCCCGGGCTGGGTTCTCTTGTGGGGCCAATGTGTGAGTAGCGATGTTATATGACGTGATGCCCTTCCCGAAAGAATTGCGCATGCATCGTAGTTGGTATCGTGACCAAGTCATGGCTGACCGGACGGGGCTAGCCGTCTTCCATCCCAGTAATATCTAGGTAGGGCATTGAATGGCATACATACTTCGCGAATAGCTTTCGCACGCCATTCATGCTTAGGAGCATGAGTTTCGTTTTCGTTGCGGCCATGATCAGGACCGGCGAGCGCTGGAAGTGGCCGAACTGATTTGGTCTTTCAGAACACTGTACGAGACATCATCTTGTCTGTCGTCTTCAAGGCGACATGATTGAGATAAAAAACACATAAATTCGCCCAGGAGCAAGACCTCGTAGAACAACGGCACATTCTCTTCATCCTATTGGGACTGAGTAGCATATCTTCTCTAGTGGATTCATCTGTCGCGTCTGAGATGGCCGACCTGCAGAATGAGACTCTTGGTTGCGACCTACGACTCATCTACCTCGTCGCAATTGAAATACAAAACACGACCTGTATTCGTTCATATGGCTACTCTGTATTAAGTCTTCCTGAATCCGACACTCGCCATCCTCCTGCTCCAAGAGGTCAATTGCGGGACTCGGCACTTCCCAGCTCTTTTAGAGACGGCCATGGACCGACTTCGTCTTGAACATTCTCACTTTAGGTTCGTCACTCAAGAGTAGCCCAAAATCCTTCGTCGTCTTGTTGAAAGTACTCTTTGCAAGATAAAAGACATCGCATCGAGAGACCAGGGTGACGCCAGCCTCGTTGCAAATTGTTGTTGCATGATTTGTAGCATCATCTGAAGATATCAACGGTGAGGTTGATGCGTGAATCAAAAGATCTCCTGCTTTTCTTCTTTCGTTTCTTCGTCACGTTATAAGATCAGTGATTTTGTGGAAGGTGGATCCATCGTCTTTTGAAATTGTGCACTGCGTCATCTCCAGCGCTTTTGGTGGTGTCCAACAGTTTTTGGGCGTCACCTTTGGGTGGTTCGGTGGCGGCAACGCCTTGGAAAATGTAAAAATCGCGAACGCGGTACAATGAGCCGCCTCTGCCAAATTGCAGTACTACCTAAACAGCATGCGTGAATATTAAATATGTATAAATGAGTGCAAACGTCCATTCAACTGATCATTGGAGAATGGCAGTCACCTAGGTATATATGAGTCCATGGTGTTCATAGATCATGTTCATACTGCCAACATGCCACGCACCCTTTCCACTCCTGAAAGGTCCATTTATGTCCAAATCCAAGTGATCGGTGGATGTGGGTGGCCATCAGATGAGTAGCGCCGAACGCAGCAATGAGCGGCTCTGAGTTAGGAAGTTGCATAACAGGCCCGAAACTCATGGCCCTGGTCTATCATATATCACAATTCCGAAGTGATTTGAGATTAAGGTACATGGAGACTACGTACCCACCTGCCTAGGTAGGTCAAAAATAGCGGCGTAGCAAGTCAATTCATGTGGACTGCCTCCTAAAAGCCACGCTCTATTACAGGTCTTCTTTAGATGGGCTTTTTCTATTAGATTCACCACGGCATTCTCTTCGACCACAGTATAAGAGCGCAACAGAACAATGCTGTTGACTGTGGCAGCAAATCGCGCTACCTCGACCGCCTCCTCATCTTAGCCTTCTATACATCTAATGCCTTCTACCGTCCGTCTATCAGTCAGCATCCCGACACGTCCAAGATCTAAAAGAGAACCAAACCCCCTAGTCGTGCCACGAGATCCAAAGCATGATGCCCGCGCCCAAGGCAATAGCCGCAAACTGGCTCAACGTCTTGACCAGCTCCTCCTTCCTGTTCTTGCCCGTCTCCAGCAGCTCGGGGATGACAGCCACGGTGCCCACGTACAGGAACGTGCCGGCGGTGAAGGGGAGCAGCAGGTCGCCGTATGTCAGGCTGGTGCCCCAGATGCCGCCGTTGAGGGGCAGGGCCTCGGCCGCGCCGGAGCCACCTCCCAGCTCCTGGACGGCGATGCCGATGCAGGTCCCCAGCAGGGCGCCGACCGCGGTGATGAATTGCGCGCCCATGGCGGCCTTCTTGCTGAACCCTGACTGCACGAGGAGAGCAAAGTCGCCGACCTCGTGGGGGATCTCGTGGAAGAACACGGCCATCGTGGTGGTTGCGCCGACGGTCGGGGAGGCGTAGAAGGAGGCTGACATGGCCAGGCCGTCGGTTATGTTGTGGGTGAAGTCGGCTATCATGTTCAGGATGCCGCCGAGCTTGACGCTCTGGTTGAGCTCCTTCTCGGAGGTTGCTTCCTTTTCGCTCGCGGTGCCGTTCGTCTTCTTCCGGGATTTCACGCCTGTAGCATCAACGCCGTCAATGGCGGTGGACATCGCGACATCATTACCATGTTCATGGGAATGCGAGTGACTGTGTCCATGGCCGTGGTCGTGGCCGCCACCGCCCCCAGTCGCAATTCGAAGCCCCTTATCCATGGCTACGAAAGTCATGAAGCCGACCAGGATGGCAACGCCGAGCAGCAGGTTCCGGTTTGGCTCGACCATGACGAAGCGGGCTCTCTCGAGGTCGTCCTCACCCAAGAATATCTCAGGGAGCAGGTGAAAGAGTGTATCGCCCATCAGGCCGCCGACGGCGAAGGCGACCATGATGGACAGGGAAGAGGGGTCGATATTCGGTGGGCATAGCGCGAGGAGGAAGTTTGGCGGTCCGGAAATGTAGAGGGTGGCCAGCAGGGCGTTGATGGCGGGCGAGCTGCTGGGGAAGAGGACAGAGAAAAGCTTGGTGACCTGGGAGGTCTTGCCGGAAAGACGGGCAAGCTTCTGGGCGGTGAGGGTGTGCACGATAGGGCACTCCTGGGTAGATTGTCAGTTTGCCAGCTTCACCATGCTAAGAGGGGTTACATACTTGGAGCTGGTCCTCGATCTCTTCGAGGCTCAGAGGCGGCCCCAGCGTCACGTCGTCTAATACCGCATCCTTGGCGCTCTCAGCTCGGACGAGAGCTATGGCGAAACATAGGACGAGGCCCAGGGTCAGCCTGCCCCAATTGACCCGCAGTGAAGGCATTGTCGGCTCGGGATGCAGGTGTGTCGTGGGTATTTGGCCGAACAAGAGGTAGCTTTGGGAGAGAGGATAGGGGTGAAATAGATGCAACTAGTCTCACCGCTAGGCACGCGACAGTCGGTAGGCGACAGACGACAGCTGTCTCCCTCCGTTCGAGGGAGATGACGGTCTTGGTACGCCCAAGTAGTCAGCCATCTCCTCCATAGCAAATGAGCGGGTCAGCCGGCGCCGGAGGTCGGCAAGCTTCTGCAAGATTGTTAAAGTCGGTTCTCACTTTAACCTTGTTGGACCCCGCTGTAACCATGCACAGGGCCCACAGGAGCTCCCCACAGCTCCCCGTCACTCGGGGTCCCAGGGCTCCCTGGCCGAGGTGCCCTATACACGTATAGACGAACTCGAGGGCTCAACACCACCCTTCATATACCCTCTCCTCATGCACGTCTTTCTGGCCGCCAATCTCAGATATTTATCCATCACTTTAAATTTTCAATGTACTCAGCGCGGATGACCGGTGACTAGAGCATTCTAACCTCCTTACCATGACCATGCACATAGCACAGGGCCGAGGCGCAGAAATGGATAAACATCCTTGCCTTGCGTGGGATGGGTTGGGCCTTATCTGGAGGACCGAAGCTCCAATTCGGGTCAAGATCCCATGCAGTCCTTGTCAACCGCGTCCATTAGACGAATCCCTCGCGCCAAGCCCCTGAAACCGTCATCTGCGGACAGTTGGTGGCTCTATCCTTGGTGAGGACTGAAGCAATTGAAGCTTCCTGAACAGCGAGCATTCTGCGGCTACTCGATACCAAGTCCCGAGCTTTCAAATAGCCCACTTTCGCTGTCGCTTGGCTCACCACGTCCTACTCATACTTTCTTCCTGCTTAGCTCGCCATGAGCAACATTACCTCCTCTGCTGCCTGCTGGCCAACCGCCGACGAGAGCTTCGGGCCTGTTATTCGAGACTGTCGTGGGGGATTTGATTTCACCATCGCCTTCGAGCAATATCTGTTCTCAATCCTCCCAGCGTCCCTCCTGATCATTGCCGGTCCCCTGCGGTTGAAATATCTCAGCAAGTCACCTTCCGTGGTCGCCGGCCATGCCTTCAAGTTCGCAAAGCTCGCCGCCGTTGGCCTCTTCGCGGCCCTGCAGCTCTCGCTCTTAGCCGTGTGGGCAACGCAGCCTGAGGCCCTTGGCCGCGTCAAGACCGTCTCGGTAGCCGCGTCGTGCGTGTCTTTCGTTGCCAGCCTGATATTCTGTGCACTTACGTACGCCGAGCATGCGAGGTCGCTGAGGCCCTCGTCAATTCTCAATGCCTATTTGTTGATATCGCTGCTGCTGGATGGCGCGATACTGCGGACGTTCTGGCTGTCAGATCTCGCCACCTCTGTCCGTGCCGTGTTTACTGCGTCCTTTGCTCTTAAGGCATGCCTCTTGGTACTCGAGGCCAAAGAAAAGGCTGGGCTCATCATCGGGAATGACAGGCAGAGCAACCCTGAGGTCACCAGCGGTTTATACAGCCGCGGTTTATTCAGCTGGCTGAATCCCTTGTTGCTCGATGGTTTCCGTCGCCTATTGAAGCCAGCTGATCTTTACGCTCTTGATAAGTCGATGAAGGCTGCTGTTCTGAATGACAGGTTTTGGGTCACGTGGAACAAAGGTCGGTGATTTCAAGTCCACGAGAGATGGAGTCGTCACTGAGATTCAGACAGTCAAGCCGAACAGCAACAATAGGCTCCTCGTATCATGTATCAGGACCCTGAAGTGGCCGCTCATGGGCGCCATATTCCCGCGTCTGCTCGAGCTTGCCTTCACTATCTGCCAGCCGCTTGTGCTCAATCAATTCCTGACCTTCCTCGAGGACCCCACCGAAAGCATCAACCACGGCTACGGTCTGATCGGGGCATATGGACTGGTCTACCTGGGAATAGCTCTTTCCAGCGCCTTCTTTTCTCATCAGGCTACACGGACGCTCACGATGTTGCGCGGTATCCTGGTTTCTGCTATTTTTGCCTGCTCTACTCAGCTTAGTACCACAGCTATCGACAACGCCGCGGCGGTGACGCTCATGAGCACTGATGTCAGTCTACTTGCCTCATGTTAACGACAATAATTTGGAACTAACAGACAACAGGTCGACGCCATTATCCGCGCAACGCGAGAAATACTCGAGATGTGGGCGAACATCCTGCAGATCGTCATCGCAACGTACCTGCTGAGCAGACAGATTGGTGCTGCCTTCGTTGGCCCTATTATCGTCAGCGCCGTATCTTTGGTCGCGACAGTGTTATGCGGGCCTCCTTCGAAAAAATTCATGATGGCTTGGATTACAAAAGTACAAGAACGTGTTGGTAAGGGACATTTTTGTAAAAGGCTGCTGTTTATAATCTGTTCACAGTACTAAGTCATATGCAGGCATTACCTCTACTATGCTGGGCCACATGAAGAGTATCAAGATGTCCGGACTTGGCCAAAGGATCGGCGACACTATTGCCAAGCTGCGGAAGGACGAGATCGACGCGGCAGCCCCTTTCAGGAGGATGAACGCAGTAACTTCTGCGCTCGCCCAGGTCCCACTCCTCATTTCTCCTGTCGTGGCATTTGCGTTCTTCGCGATCGGTACGGTCAATTCGGGAGAATCATTGCAGGCCACGAGAATGTTTTCTTCTCTCTCACTTATCATTCTTCTTGGACAACCTTTATTCTGGATGTTTGAGGCCGTCTTGGATATCAACGCCGGTGCTGGGTGTTTCAAGAGGATCGAGAAGTTCCTCTCCACGGCTTCGAAAGCCGATAAAAGAGCAGACGCCATGCCAACTTCGCCTCGGAGCTATGAGTACGGCTTGGAAGGCTCCACGACTCAGCTCAGCCCCCGTCTTCCGGAGGGTCTCGAGCTTGAGGATTTGGTCCTAGCGCAGCAAAATGGAGCAGAGCCTCAGGGTGTACGAGTTGAAGATGCTTGCTTCCGTTGGTCACCAGAAGACGCTGCAGTGCTGAAAGACGTCAGACTCATGGTCAATCGCGAAGAACTCGCAATCATTGTTGGCTCTGTGGCAAGTGGTAAGACGACGCTGCTCAAAGGTCTCCTGGGTGAAGTCCCACATGTCACTGGCAGGGTCAGCCTCCAGAGACACAGAGTTTCTTGGTGTGATCAAAGTCCATGGTTGACCAACGATTCAATCCGCAAGAACATAGTGGGATTCTCTGAGTACGAGGAAGACCTTTACCGACTGGTCACTCATGCCTGCGACCTGGAAAAGGATTTTGCGAGCCTCGAAGATGGTGATCTGACCGTCATTGGGTCCAATGGAATCGCCCTGAGCGGTGGCCAGAAGCAAAGAGTTGCACTGGCGAGGGCTGTCTATTCCCGCCCACAGCTGGCGCTTTTTGACGATCCGTTCAGTGGCCTTGACAATCACACTACACGTGTCGTGTTCAGCCGGATCTTCGGCAAGGATACCGGCTTATTGCGGCAGTGGGGGACGACGGTGGTCCTCGCGACTCAGGCCGTCAAATTGCTGCCATTTTCTGATCGTGTCATCGTGTTAAGGGATGGTATTGTGGCCGAGCAGGGCAAGTTCGCCTCTCTGAGCAAGACCGGCGGTCATTTGGCATCCTTGAACGATCAGGATGAATCAGCGCATAGTAGCGATGATGAAGCTGAATCAAGCGCAGCACCAAGTCATTCAGGCCCAGTGCAGGAAGCCATACCCAAGGTTCCCAGGCCAAGCCAGGCTCAGCCAGAAGACAAGCGCAGACAGCGAGGTGACTCCGCTGTGTACGGTTTCTTTATAAAGACCATCGGAATGCCCTTTGCTATGGGTCTTTTGGTCTCGGAGATCGCATGGGCGTTTTTATCTAACTTTTCGACTGTCTGGTTGAATTTCTGGTCTGAGGCGAATGCCGAGCACCCCAATCAGCGCATCGGTTACTACCTTGGGGTCTTCACAGCACTGCAGATTCTAGGAGTTGTCAGCTTTGGCCTTGTAGCGATGTTTGGGATGCTCTTCGTAGCCTCCAGGACGGGCATGCGATTACACCAGGTCCTGCTGGATGCTGTGGTACGAGCCCCGCTCTCACTATTCACTAGCACAGACATTGGCTCGATCACGACGAGATTCTCCCAGGATATCGGGATCATAGACAGGTCGCTACCTCTGGCACTCTTGGTGACCATTGCGAACCTGCTGAGCACGATAGGTATTGCTGCCTTGATCGCCTCCTCCACGGGCTACATCGCCATAAGCTTCCCATTCCTGGTCGCTGTCTTCGTCTACATCCAGAGGGGCTATCTGCGAACCTCGCGACAGCTCCGTCTCCTTGACCTGGAGCAGAAGGCCCCCGTTTACACGCAGTTTCTAGAGACACTCTCCGGCCTGCTCACGATCCGGGCGTTCGGGTGGGCCAAATCCGTCCTGGAACTGAACCACGATCTGGTGGACAAGTCTCAGCAGCCGTTCTACCTCCTGCTTATGGTGCAGCAATGGCTCACCCTCGTGCTCAACCTCGTCACGGCGGCCTTAGCAGTGTTGATCGTAGGCCTTGCAGTGAGGCTCCGTGATTCCGTGTCTGTCGGCCTGACTGCCGTCTCACTCATTCAACTGATAAACCTCGCTGAGAACCTGAAGATCCTCATCCAATTCTGGACGTCGCTCGAGACATCCATCGGCGCCGTGGCTAGGATCAAGAATTTCAGTGAAGAGACACCCGACGAGAGGCTGCCAGGCGAGAACCAGCAGCCGCCGCAGAATTGGCCCGAGAATGGAAAAATCGAAATCAGGGACCTTTCGGTCAGCTACGGCGAGGACCTCGAGCACAAGGCTCTCGACGGCGTGACCCTGACCATCAGGGCAGGCGAGAAGATCGGCATCTGTGGACGCACAGGCAGCGGCAAGTCGACGCTGCTGCTCTCGCTCCTACGTCTGCTCCCCAGTACCTCGGGCACCATCCACGTCGACGGGGCCGACCTCGCGACCCTCCCGCGTGACAAGGTCCGCTCGCGCCTCATAGCCGTGTCCCAAGACCTCTTCTTCCTTCCCGGCACGATTCTGCAGAACCTCGACCCGTACGGCAACGCCGGCACCAGCGCGGGCCCGCCTGTCGAGGCTGTGCTGCGGCGCGTGGGGCTTTGGGAGCCCGTTGCCGCGGCGGGCGGGCTGGGCGCCAAGTTTGACGAGGACAAGTTCAGCCACGGCCAGCGGCAGCTCTTCTCGCTGGCGAGGGCGCTCCTGCGCAGGGACAGCGGGATCGGTGGGAAGGTGGTGCTTTTCGACGAGGCGACAAGCAGTGTCGATGCGGAGACGGACGCGCTGGTGCAGAGGATCGTGAGAGAGGACTTTGGTTCGCACACTGTTATGTCGATCGCACACCGACTGGAGACGATTGTGGACTTTGACAGGGTCGTAGTCCTGGAGAAGGGCTGTATTGTTGAGGAGGGCTGTCCGCGCGATTTGCTTGCCCAGCCTGGGGCCAGTCGATTTAGGGAGCTGTGGGATGCTAGTCGGCGGGCTGGACGGGTGGATTGAATGTATTTGAGGTTTATTGTAGAATTTTAAGTCATCTAGCTATATACAAATGCCTCGTGGCGGGATAGCGTAGCTTTGCAGATTTTACTGTGGACGTGGTCGAGGTTAGAATGAGCGTAATCACATGCCAAGTCCAAGCTGCATCGATGCTTCAGCGCCCACTCTTTGCCCACATATCCTTCGCAGGAAACTTGACTTAGACAGGTATACTTTGAATGTGATTATTTATGATGATCTGTTAATTTTCCTTTTGCGTTTTCCCTTCTTCTTCTTCGACAGGATCACGTGGCCAAGGCCCTAGAACCATCCGTGAGAAACAGCCATTGACAAGCTTTCCGCCCAGCGCCTTGGTGTCTCTGACGGTATAGCTTGGCTGTTGCTTGTCGTTGCTTGTCGGTGCTTGTCACTGTGGTCAGACGTCTGGCCTGTCATCAATTGGCCGGGACAGATGTTGCTAAATGCGGCCCAGGCCGATGAAGAAGAGACGGGATAGCTCGACCAGCGTCAGCTACACCTGTGATAATTAAATGTTTTTAAGTTTTTCTCTTCAACATGCGAGCTTTAAGAAGAGATAGACTCAGCTCGGCCCAGCTCAGCTCAGCTCAGCTCAATCTCACCTCACGAGCCACAGCGGATACTGGACAGTACGCTTGTCCCCACACCAAGGCCTGGGCCTGGAACTTGGGACCCCAATCTTTTTGACAGCGCAGTCCGCATCATGCAGGCGGTGAGATGTGGCCCCCATCCTGGGCACGCCTCTTCCTCTCCCTCCCTGCTTTTCGTTCTTCCGCCTTCCCCAATCCCCCCAGGGTCGCATCTGTCAAGCCAGCGACGTAATTCTGGCCGGGCATGAACAAGCCTCCCCTGCTGAGTCGATGCGAGTAGCCAACTGAAACAGCCGCCAAGGCTCTATTTAATTCCTGGCCTTGCCCAGTGGAATTTGCGATGAGAAGATGGTCTTGGCGATGACCACTCTGACCAGCACTATGCTGTGTACTGCAGCTCCCAGACAAGAATAGGAGACACGACAGCAGGCAGGGAGGGAGCCAGACTGCCAGCGAGCGCGACACCGAGTGGTTAGAGATAGACGCCAGTCACTGACGAATCTGGTATTTTTGGTATAGTAGCGTTTCTCTTCCATGCTTGCTGCTGCTCTTGCTCTGTCAGTCTGTTCCTTGATTTCGTGTTGCACTCAGTCTAGACTGACTGTTGAATTTCCCTTCCTTCGTGAAGACCTAGTCCTGCTTTTGTTGTTGTTGCTGCTGCTGTTGCTAAGAGCGCACGTGTTTGTGTGCTCTTCCCTTCCTCTGTCTCATCTCCCTCACCCCACAGGGCGCTGGATATCCCCATACTGTCCCCAGAATTCGGGCCGCCTGCCTGACTTGGTCTGTTTGTTTTATTGTCTGATCGACTGGCTGTCCTCAATAAACGGGTGGCTCCTCCCCGACAATCACTTTTAAACCGTTTCAACCTTAGACGACGTCCCACGAGCCCGAGAGGATGTTGCGAGCTCCACAACCACGACAGTCGACGTCCTCGCGCAGCAACAACATGGCCACCACCGAGAAGTCGAGCTCGCGCGACCCAGCGCTGCCGCAGCACGAGCCTGTCCGCCACAAGCACGACGATGGCAATGGCAACTCGACCATGACCCCTCACATCAAGGCCGCCGGCGAGAGTGGCCGCAGGGGCTTCGGCACCGAGTTCTTCCCCATCGTCTGGAAGTCGTCCTGCAAGGCCTCGTCCGCCGTCAACGTCCTCTGGCCCGTCGTCCCCGCCGCCATCGCCGTCAAGTACGCCGCCGGCGAGCAGCACCTCGCTATCTTCATCCTGACCTACATCGCCATGGTTCCCTGCGCCAACCTGATCGGCTTCGCCGGCCAGGAGTTTGGCCGCAAGTTGCCTCCTGTTGCCGCTGTGATTGTTGAGACTACCCTGGGCTCCGTCGTCGAGATCATTCTATTCCTGGTCCTGGCCGTCCGCGAAAGGAACGAGGAGATCATCAAGGCCGCCATCTTGGGGTCTATCTTGGCCAATATGCTGCTGTGTCTCGGGCTCTGCTTCTGGGCCGCTGGCATGCGCCGCGACGAGTCCCACTTCAGCGAGGCTGTCGCCGAAGCTGGATGTGGCCTGCTTCTCACCGCTGGTATTGGTCTCGCGGTGCCTACCGTGTTCACCTTGGCCTTCCAAAATGTAAGCGAATACGCCTACTCCTCGGTCATTTTGGCAGCTCTGTAGAGTGATCTCGAGGTTGCCTTCTTGCCCCGCCCCTTTTGAATCTCGTTATTGCTCGTCAACCGCTAACACGGAGCTTTCAAGACCGAGGGCCAAACCGCCGAAGCCCTTGCAAGTACCGTGCTGCAGGTCTCTCGCTCTACGGCCGTCATGTTAATTATCGCCTATTTCGTCTATGTCTGGTTCATGGGGCACACTGTAAGCTTTGGAGCTTCTACCACTTGTTTCCAACCAAGACTCATACTGATCCCCATGATCTAGCACCATGGTATTTATGAGGCCGTATTTGAGTACGATGAGGAGCGCGACCACGATGCCCATAAGGACGCGCACAAGGCGAAGCTCACCACAACCGAGTGTGTGATTGCGCTTGTGATATCGTACGTAAATCTCCGTTCTGCCCAAGACGCCCCGCAGAAATATTGCTGGGGCACCTCAAGATGTCCCAGCTTCTGTAAGTCCCCGAAGAGGCAAAATTGGTTGCTGACCCCTAACAAACAGGATCGCACTGGTCAGCATCATCGCCGTAGCTCTTGTTGAGGAGATCCCCTTCATCGTCGAGAACCACGGGGTTTCGGATCCGTTTATGGGTCTCATCCTCGTGCCGCTGGTAGAGAAGGCGGCGGAGCACATTACAGCTATCGACGAGGCCTGGGACAACCAGATGAACCTCGCGCTGTCGCATGTGCTCGGCGCTACGCTGCAGACGGCCCTCTTCAACGGACCCTTTATCGTCATTGTCGGCTGGGGCATGAAGTTCGACATGGGCCTCGACTTTGACGTCTTCAACCTGGTCATGCTGATACTCTCCATCATCACTGTGGGCAACTTCTTGCGCGACCAGAAGAGCAACTACCTCGAGGGCTTCCTGTTGGTCGTTGTGTACGTCATCATCGCCATAGCTGCTTTCTACAACCCAACGCTTGCCGAGGGCGAGGCCACCTCCGAGGCCACCTCCGAGGGCACTACCGAGGGCTCGACGACCCATGAGCGGTCCCTGTTTGGACTCTAGGACGAATTTCACCCAGGGAACAACGAAAGAGGGTGGCCGGGTGTCTCTGTCCCGTTCTGGCGTTTGAAGGCAACACGTGATATACGATTTATTGGATACGGCTGAGTACATGCATAGCGAGCGAAGTAAGAGGCAATATTTTAATGGACCATGCGAATGTTTCTTTTACGGCGTTGAACTCGGAGAGACAAAATCTTCTAAGAATCCAATTATATGGCTCTTCACGATGCAAAAACATGTGCTGTGAAATTCTTCGAGGTTCATTTTCAGAAACTGATGGCCAAATCATCGTCCGGCCAGAGAGCCCTATCAGCCTGGTAGATCATGTCTGACGAGGTGAGATAACTCATTGGCGCTTCCGTACCTCAATTTATGATGAACTGTGGTAGATGCGACTCAGGGTACGCGTAGTGCTCCGCCATACAGCCCCAACAAATAGGCTCGTCAGCCGTAACCACAACACAGTGAGCTTGGCCTTTGCGAATCAGAACTGCGGTAGCACAGAGTCTAGCTACCCAGTTGTCCCTCGCCCGTATGACTCCAACGGAAGGCGGGGTGTTGAGAAGGTGCTCCCAAGAGTCCAACGATGCAATGTCCTTGTCTGCGGGCAGCTCGCTGCGGTCACAATCACAAGTGAACTGCAATATTTCAACACCATCTCTCTCCAAATCCAAAACATCCAAGTCGGCGACCCATTGACCTTCGTCTTTAACAGAGAGGACGGACTCGAGAAGGAAAATCTGTTGATCAATGTCGCCGGTACTACCCCATTCAAGAGGCATCTCCCACTTAGTGAAAGATAGATGAAGCGATGTTCCTTCGAAGCTGTCTGTACGCTTCCCATCGTATGATCTGTGATCGATTGTGGGGGCATTGTGCGTTGGAGCTCGCATCGAAGGCTCATTCGGCGAAATCATCAGAACCATCCCGGCATGGCCAACGTTGCCTATTAAATGTCGAATGTTCATGCCGACATTAGCAGTCGTAGGGTCGGACAATAGTATTCCTGCAACAAAGATGGAATTATCAGAACAAAGCGCGACGACTGCTTCCGTGTGTTCAATATCAATGTTGAATTGTCCAGACTCCGTCATCGCAATGCATGCAAAGGAATGCGCTCGCGTCATTTCATCGCACAGCTTTTGCACAGAAGTGTTGAGCACCTTGGTGAACGAGTCTTCCAGTGCCGAGGATTGTCGTGGGAACCATTTGGCCTTGAAGAGCTCCTGATTGACCAGGCGCAGAGAGATGGTGGCGTCAGGAAGCTGGTTGTAGAGAACAGATACTATCTCCAACGCTCGAAGACTCAGGATCCATTCAATGGATAGCTCTCTATATTCACCGACTGTATAATAAGAACCTATTATTCTGCCGCTGTCGCTGTCGACTAAGCCTGCATGGTGGCTTTCAGCGTCAGCATCGATGTCGGACGACCTCTTTCTTTTCTTCCCTGCCAGCCGTTTGCGACGGCGTAGGAATGTATTGGGCTGGCCCTAGAATCGAAACTTTTGTCAGAATGCGTAGCTCGGAGTTACTTATGCTTTACTTACCTGGAGAAAGGTCATTAAAAATCCGACGACGTCGAACCCGTGGCCCTCTATCTCCAGCCACTTTAAGCTTGTCTGAACGTCTACGGCCATAGCAGCGCGAGACATTTGCGACTTGAGATCATCGAATCTGTGCTCATAGACTTCCTTTCGCACAAACAGACCGAAGCCGACTGACCAATTGGGTATAGGAATGAATTGTAGCTGGACAAATTCAACGGATTGCGCATTTTCAGCGAACAGCAACGGCGGGGTTTCCCACTCGTAAACGCCTTTGGAGACGGACTCAAAGGCTATTGGGTTGCGGGATGCGTTGAAACCCTTCTTGCGCGGGATGTGTCCTTGGTCGTATACGACATGGCAGCGTTCGCCTAGCTGTTGTATGCTAGCTTGGCGATATTGTTGCTCGTCCCTTCGAGTTGTTCGTCCTTCGCGGTCTTCAGCATAAATCCATCGCACATTCTGCAGAAGCTCTGATCCACCTTCCTCGAGCTGGCTCGGGTCATCCAAGCCAGCCTGCACTGGGCTAATTGTGGCCCATTCGTGAGTTACGTTAAAGTCTCCGTCGTCTGTGCTCCTGCATATAATTGCATCTTCAGGCGCCAAATTAAGTCGCTGAGCTACACTGCGGAAAAGCTCGAGGCCTATCTCCGTGCCATCCTTTTTCTTGAGGGATTGTAGGACATCTGGGTTACAAAGGCCAAAAAACGGCGGGCGTAGCACCTTCTGGTGTCCAAGGAGGTTTGTGTCTTTCCTCCAACCGAGGCTAACGAACCTCATTTTATCCTGGCGCTTGTTAGGGCTTTGGCTCGAAATCGTACCAGCTGCTTGACAAAGTTTAGACAACCACGATAGGGCTGTCTTTTCAGTTTCTTCGCTTGCTTGTAAGAGATCTCCAATCTTTTGGAACCATTGGACAGAGGGCTCGAGATTCGAAAATGTGACCTCCCACTGACGGAGAATTGCTCCTAGGCAAGTCAGCCATATCTCGTCGACACTGGCTCGTTCGCCTTGAAACTCGTCGCTCATGATCTGGAATGCACTCCCGTAATACCTCAGGTGAGACAGTGCTAGAGACCATCGAGTCGCAATGCCTAGACCTGTGTCATGGGCTTCTTTGTCTTGTACGTCTCTCCTCGGAGCGCGATATCCGAATCCAAGACTGAGCACTCCCAAAGCGGGGAATAATTCATCGGAGAATGAAACGCTGGTAGCTTCCTCCTGGAAGACCTGAAGATTTGGGTACAAGTGCCATGAGGAAATTGCGAGCAGCACGGAACGATCGAAGGCCACCTGCGGCTCATTTCCCAGCAAAGCCTCCAAGACCTTCATCGACCGAATCCATGCTTGGGTGACCTTGTCAAATGTCTTCCCAGAGTCCAAGAAGGGAAGTTGAATATTGTTGATGGTAAGCTTGAACTGCGTATGTTGGGACACTGTGTAGTGATCGGCTCTTCGTAGCCAGGATCTTGCACTTGCGTCCCATCTTGCCAGATCTGATCGCTTGAACTCTTGCAATACCGCCAATTGGGTATAGGGATTCACAATCAAATTCTGCTCCAGCCGGGCCTCAACCTGACGTTTTCTGTCGTGCACGAGCTCGACCCAAATTGCTGTGGCTTGTTTAGAGTCCCAGGCCCTCGCAAGCATGCATGCGAGTAGGTAAACGCTTAATGATGCTGAATTGGAAGTGGCCGCAGCCCAAAGTGAGGTCCCATCGGCACCAACGAAGTCTCGGAATGGACCATTTTCGTCGGTGCCTTGAGGGTTCACTCCAGGTCGGCGAAGGGTATCAGAGACTCGAGTACCGAACGCTTTAATCAATTTTGGCGTCTCTGGTACGATGTCGTTGAATAGGAACCCTAATCTACAAGCCAACTTGTGCTGTTGCCCACCTTCTGCTTGTTTACGACGCTGGAGCGACAACGCCGGGCCAACCGGCAAGAATTCGACTGGGGGATTGCACCGTACTAGAGAAACGTCTAGGTTGATGTTGACGAGCCCGGCGATGTTCTGATTATTAGCGGCAACGATGGAGCCGCTGAGGTTGGGAATGGATGTCATCTTTGCTCATGTGGTCGCTCGAGGCGATATGGGGGCAGTAAAGGAAGTTTTGGTGAATTAATGCCGAGAGTGTTGACGTGTTGAACGCAGTATTTTCACATCATTTGTCCCTGTATCGGGACTCAAGCTGCCACAAGAAGAGGGGAAACCACCAATCCTTAGACGTGGCCGCGGTGAGATTCCTATTCGACAGTTGGTCTTGCAGAAGAGTGGCAAGTCACATATCACAGTGACCTCGACTTGCGGTGTGAGTCTGCAAGATCAGGCCCAAGCACGCCAGTCGGACAGACCAATCATGCATGTAAGCTGCACTCACCCAAATTGAGTTGCTCTTGTAATATCTGGAGCTACGGACACTGGCACACAGTCACGAGATGAAATCGCTAGCATGAAGGGTGATGTAGTTCATGGGTGTATTATGATCCTCACCCAGCTCCCGCATCTTCCAACAGAAGAGTGTGAAGGCTGATGGCGGTTACAGAGGTGTCCTGTCATTATGTTGATCCAATTCGAGACACAACATGTCAATGGCGAATCTCATTGGCTGTCGGCTGATGCGTTACCTCCACCGATCTGACGACAAGTATAGAGTTCTCAAGGTCATGAGAGAATTGAATGCACCTCCTGAATTCTAAGAGAATCCTCACGAAATCAAAGTGTCTCGTGGATCACAACGTCGTCTTCTCAAGACGATGTATAGAATGTGGTGTGGCAGCGCTCAGGGGGTTTTCTAGGTATTACGAACCGTGAGCTGGTCCTCTTAGGCCTGTCAGTCCGCAGATAGTCGGGCTCTAGCCCAGCAATTGTAGGTGAGCTATTATATGGCTAATTGAATAGCCATTTTGAGAATTCAATGACAAGTACTGCTCAGAATGCTTATACTGGAAGAACACAGGTACTATTACGGTCGTGGGCGACTTGTCAGGCGCGACATTAAATTGGTCATGGAATAGCCCAATCCGGTCGGGCTCTAGCCCCTAGCGGCTAGCGGGGCACTGACACCTTCTACTTATACCACCCCATCACCCAATACCTAGTCAGACGCCGCAGTAATTGGCTTCGCCTGCGATGGCGTGCTAGCTCAGAACTTTCAACATCATCCTACGCAGCCGCGCCTTAAAAGGGCACCTGTGGGAGCCTCCTCCAACATGGGCCGCTTGCAGCCGCCTGGTCTCTGCGCGGCGCTCCTCCTCCCTTCCCTCTGACGAACCTGCGACCCGCCCAGCACACAACTCGTCACACAACTCACCATGTCCGTGCATGAGAAAGGCCCCTACGACCATGAGGCCGCACCGGCCTACGAGCCTCACGAAGGCCATGTGAACGAGGACAAGCTCCGCCGCGCTCTCTCGGCCAGACAGGTGCAGATGATCGCCATTGGAGGCACTATTGGCACGGGGCTCTTCCTGGGCACCGGCAAGGCGCTCGCCACGGGCGGCCCCGCATCGCTGCTCATCTGCTACGCCATCGTCGGAGGCATCGTGTTCACGACCATGCTCTGCCTCGGCGAGATGGCCGCCTACGTGCCAGTGGCCGGCTCGTTTTGCACCTTTGCGGGCCGCTATGTGGACGATGCGTTCGGCTTCGCCCTTACGTGGAACTACTGGTTCAACGACGCCGTCTCGACGGCCGCGGACCTCGTCGCCCTGCAGCTCATCCTGCAGTACTGGACTGACTCGTTCCCCTGGTATGCGTTGGGCTTGATCGTGTGGGTGGTTCTCGTGCTTGCCAACATCATCAATGTCAGGGCGTACGGCGAGCTGGAGTACTGGCTCAGCCTGCTCAAGGTCGTGACCATTATCATCTTCATCATTCTCAGCATAGCGGTGAATGTAGGCGGGAACACGGACCACGCCTACATTGGCGGGAAGAATTGGCACATTGGCGATGCGCCCTTTGTCGGCGGCATAGGCGGCTTCGCCTCGGTCTTTGTGACGGCGTCGTTCGCCTACGGCGGCACCGAGTCCATCGCCATCACGGCGGGCGAGACGCGCGATCCGGCGCGCACGCTGCCGCGCGTTGTCCGCAACGTCTTCTGGCGCATCCTGCTCTTCTACATCCTCTCCGCGCTCATGATCGGTCTCAACGTCCCATATAACTACCCAGACCTGAACACGAAATCCACCCATACCTCGCCGTTCACTATTGCCTTCACCATGGCCGGCTCCAAGGTCGCCGGCTCCTTCGTCAACGCCGTGATTCTCACTAGCGTCATCTCAGCCGGCAACCATGCCCTTTTCGCCGGGTCCAGGCTGCTATTCACCCTCGGCGCGAACGGGCATGCGCCCAAAGTGTTCACGAAGCTCACGCGGTTTCAGGTGCCTTGGGTGGCAGTGCTCACCACGAGCTTCATCTCTGGGTTGCTCTTTGGCGCCTCGTTCATCGGCGCCGGTCAGCTGTGGACCTGGCTGCAGAACATCGTTGGCGTCTCGAACCAGCTGTCGTGGATCTCGATTGGCATCGCGTCGCTGCGCTTCCGGGCTGGCATGAAGGCGCAGGGTAAGGAGCACCTCCTGCCATTCAAGAACTGGACGTACCCCTTTGGTCCTATCATCGCGGTCGTTCTGAACGGCTTCATCATTCTGGTGCAGGGGTGGAGCAGCTTCAAGGGCGGCTTCAGCCCCGTGGACTTCGTGAGCTATTATATCGAGCTGCCCATCTTTGTGATCATGATCATCATCTGGAAGCTGGTCAAGAAGACGGAGTTCAGGAGGGCGCATGATATGGATCTGGTCACGGATGTCTATACGAAAGAGGACATGGAGGTTGAGCAGGACGGCTGGAAGGGGAGAGGGAAGAGGTTCAGTACATGGCTTTGCTTTTGAGGGGCAAGTGGCATGTACCTACTACGGGGCGTCACTTTATTACAGAGTCTAGAACGACTTGTATAATTCGCTAATAAGGGTATCTTAATATCACAATATTTCCATCCATCTATTTCCTTTGCCTGGATATTGGTGTAATCATCCACGCGCCCGCTTCACCGTATGTTTAATGTCCATGCTCTCAACTGCCTGAAAGCCACCACAGAACAGTCGCCGAATCTCCACTGCACATTTTCCACCCTCTCAGCAGGAGCAAGCCCACAACCAGCTCAGGCATCTGGCCCCAAATATTTCTCGAGGTCAACCCGCCCAAAGATCCTCTGCTGCAGCCTGTCGGCCCTCTTGCGGTCCTCAGCCGCCATCTTGCGCACCTTCTTGGCGTCCAAGAGCTTCGGTTTCTCCTTTTCCTTCTTCGCTTCAAAATCTTTGGGCACCACAACGCCAATCCCCAAGCGGTCATCTTTGGACTTCGCCTTGATGGGGTAGTGCGTCCCCTGCCCGGCAGCGCCGAGCCCCGTGCGGGCGTCTGGATCCCAGCCCTGCGACTCGAGTACCGACAGGCCCATGCGGGTGCGATCCAGCGCGGATGGCGGGTGTGAGTGCGCCAGGCAGACCTGGTGGGCTATCGAGGATTCATGGTGGCCGCCTGTCATCCCGCTGCTACTTCCATCACTTGCTGCCTTGTCTGTGGGTGTGAGTGGTATCTTGCATATGTCGCAGATGGCGACTGTGGCAGGCTGCTTTTGCATTGTTGCGGGCTCTGGCTTCTTCAGGACCATGTTGAGGTAGAAATCGCTGATTGACTTCCCGTTCGTCTGGCCTCCTGGTTGTTTTGCTGTATTTGGATCTTCGTTCAAGGCGGGCACGAATTTGATCTCGTTCCGTCGTAGGCCTGAGCCGAAGGGTTTCCTGTGATGGAGTGGGACATCATCGTAGTCGTCCTCCCTCTCATCCCCCGACATCTCGAAAAAGTTGCTGTTGAGCTGGGCGTCACGAACAGATCGCCCCTCTCTCTTCTGTTTTGAGTGTACTCAAGAAGGGAACTTTATTTAACCAAGTGGCAAATTTATGGCGACAGCAGGAAGAAAGAGGAATGTAGTCAAGGTAGATAGAGAAGTCGAAGTCGAAGTCGAAGTCGAAGTCGAAGTCGACGTCTACATTGGAGCCTATCGCACGCCAAGGCACATGAGCCACTAAGTCCCGCCACCCCGGCAGGAACCGAAGCGTTGGGTCCAGGTGCAGGGCCCTGTTCAGTGGGGCCTCCAAATTTGGGCCCCTGACGCAACAGACACATGGAATTCGTGTTTCCCATGCAGCCTTGTTGAGCAGAGCATCTGCAGTGCTGTCATTCTCAACCCCCTATTCCGCCCACCGATCTCGACCGTTCCCTCTTCACTGAAACTCCAAACCTTCCACACGACATGGTCCTGCAGTGATCACAGCCTCCCGTCGTCCTCACCCGTGCGCCGACCATGCCGATCCCCTTCCTCATCCACGCCTACAACTATGGCCTGCCGGAGTGGTTCCCCGACCCGTGGAAGCTCGCCGGGGTCACCGGGGCCCTGGGCGCCCTCGGCATCACCAAGCGCTACTTCAACGGCGCCCTCAACCTCACCGAGCGCAACATGCACGGCCGCGTGGTTATGATGACGGGCGGCACGTCGGGCGTGGGCGCCGCCGCGGCGCTGGAGCTGGCCAAGCGCGGCGCCCAGCTGGTGCTGCTGACGCAGCTGCCGGCCTCCGACCCCTTCCTGGTCGAGTACGTCGACGACCTGCGCGCCAGGACGAATAACCAGCTCATCTACGCCGAGCAGGTCGACCTGATGTCGCTGCACAGCGTGCGCCAGTTCGCCACCAAGTGGATCGACAACGCCCCGCCACGGCGGCTCGACATGATCGTGCTGTGCGCCGCGACGCTCACGCCGCCCGGCGGCCAGCGGCAAGAGACCCCCGAGGGCGTCGAGCACACCTGGATGGTCAACTACCTGGCCAACTACCACCTGCTGGCCATCCTCAGCCCTGCCATCAAGGCCCAGCCTTTCGACAGGGACGTCCGCATCATCATCGCGACGTGCTCCAGCTACATCCGGGCCCCGCCGCTGCGGGACGCCCAGGCCCATGCGCTGGACAAGAAGGACTGGTCGCCTTCGGCCGCGTACGCGAGCAGCAAGCTGGCGCTGATGACGTTCGGGCAGGCCTTCCAGAAGCACCTGGACGCTTACAAGAGGCCGGACGGGTTGCCTATGAACGCGAAGGTGGTTTTTGTGGATCCAGGATTCGCAAGGACACCGGGCATGAGGAGGTGGATGACCAGGGGATCTCTATGGGGGCTGTTCGTCTACCTGATATCTTACTTTCTGACGTGGCTGTTTTTGAAGAGCCCATTCATGGCCGCACAGTCTTTTCTTTTTGGGGCCTTTGACGGGAGCGTCATCAGGGACCCAGGCGGCAAGATCTTCAAGGAGTGCATCGAGGTGGACTGCGCCAGGAAAGATGTGAAGGATGACGAGATTGCAAAAAAGTTATGGGAGTCAAGCGACAAGCTCGTCGAGACGGTAGAGAAGCAGGCCGCGCAGAAGAGGGCGCAAGAAAAGAAGATACGCGAGGAGAAGGAGAAGAGCGAAAAGGCCGAGCAGGAGAAGAAACAGAGGGCAGAAGAGATTGAGGCGTTGGTCGACACTATCAAGAAAGGCAAGGCCAAAGAGAAGGAGAAGGAGGCTGACAAGAAGACCAAGAACAGGAGGGTCAAGTTTGGGCACAAGGCTGTGCAATAATTGGATATATACACAATGATATTATGTGAATGAGTCTCGAGTTCCGCCACCTGGCGAGAATGTCCTTGATACCTCCAGTTGTCTTGGTGAATAGGTCAACACAAAATGAGCGTGCCCTGAATTGGACTACACCGTAAGCTCCTCAAACATGTCCTCGGAGCGAGGAGTATTTGCCAGAATTCGCAAAATGTATTAAAGTGATTCACCGCGTTTCTCAAATTCGCAAAGCCCTGGGCGATGATGCCGCCATAGTTCCCGCGGCCTATCAATTGCGGGGCTACTAAGACGGCAACTGTCAGTGATCAACACAGTAGCGAACAACTTACCTCACTTGTTCCTAGTCTTCATATTGCACGACTGCAAAGGTCTCTTTGAGAGCAAGTCAAAATATCTGTATGACAGTATCCTGAACCTCCTCGCAACTTTGAGATACGCTGCAACACTGAATCGAAGAGCGTGATCCATCCAGTGCCCACTGCCTTGTTCCGCCGGCCCGCCAACTCACTCATTCGGCCACCCACCCGTCACGACCTCTCAACTAGCACAATGTCCCAACCAAGACCACCACCCCCAGGCACTATTCTTCCGGGAGGAGGGCCCCCTCTCATACCACAACAGCTCATCGCACCATTCCAGGCGGCGTGGGAGAGACACGCCCACCAAGCCCACAACTCGGCTCACCGGCACCCAGTCTTCTTCACCGAGCGGCTCATGAGGCCGCCTCCGACGCTCGGCGGCCCACCGGCGCCGAGCCTGACGATGAGCCCAGTGGCGCAGGGCTACGTGTACCAGGAGGGGCAGCTAAAGGCCACGCCTGCTTCGAAGCTGTGAAGGACAGAGGGCGTGGGCGGGGCAATTGACGTGTATTTGCTAGAGGGCAGCCAGGACGTCGCTGTGCGCATGCTTGCTGCAGTCTGCGATTGTATGCAGTCTGGCTTGTTAATTCTACTGCTGGATACGATGCGTGGAATGAGACGTGTCGAAATGGGAATGTCACTCATATTCATGTTCATGGAGGCGGGTGAACGGTATGGGTATCATCAAGTGATTACGGTCGCGAGGAATATGAACCTGCCCTCAAGGCAATCAAATGCTTAAGAGTAAAAGTAATTCCTGGGTAGTAGAAAGAGAGTTCCTCTTCCATCCTCAACGGATGCAGTCCAACCGTAACGCCATACCTGCTTCAAGCAAAATAACAATGAGCCGAACCCATACCAAAATACAAATGGACAGCGATGAGGGCAGTTAAAGTATTCACCGCATGAACGAGATCCATCAGATCAGACCTTGACAGCAATGATAATCGCCACCACAATCAGCACCAGTACGAGAATTAGCAGTGCCATCAGCTTGACATTCTTCCACCACATCTCCCTCTTCAAGCCCCTGCTGCGCACGCGGAACTCCCTGGCAGACCCGCCAAGGCGGTCCGTCTTGTCGACGAGCAGGTCGATCCTCTCGCCGCGCTCGAGCAGGCCCTCGATGTTGCGGGTCATGATGCCGCGGACATCGTCGATCTCGCGCTGGGCGGTGGTGATGGCGTCGTCACGGCCGCCGCTGGTGGCGCCGTACTCGACCATCAGGCCCTTGAGCTCGGCGTTGAAGGACCCGGCGCCGTAGTTGGGCAGGTCGTCGAAGGCGGTCGTCTCGGCCGGGAACTCCGCCAGGAAGCGCTTGCGGATCTCGAACAGATAGCCGAAGGGGATGCGCCGCCCCAGCGACGACTCGGCCACCACTAGGAAGGTCAGGCCGCCCGCCGCCGGCGACGAGCCATGCTCTGACGGGGACTCGGCGATGTAGTGGATGTGGTGGTTGCCGTGCGTGTACGTCAGCTTCTGTGGCGTGTCATGGTTGATTTTGGGCAGGATGAGTGACGCGAGGGACGAGGTCTGGGAGGCGGCGGAGGTGGTGCACTCGGAGAGGATGGTGGTGTTGTGGGCGATGCACGAGCTGTGTTTTTGGAGTGTTAGTCCAGTCTCGCATGGGCTTGAGCTGTCATGAGCCCTTGAGAAAGGGGGGAAAGGTGAGTAATTACTAGAGCAGGGGCGTCGCAGGAGTCGATGAGGAAGCCATTTTCGATATTTTGCTTCTGTTCCAGCAGAGAAGGCTATGCAGTGTTTGTGTTTAGAGGAATCCCTTTGGAGAAGATCATGGATCGTCGCCTCAGACGACGGTGAGGGTTGGATAATGCTATTGCTCAGTGGAACGCCCGCCCTGGTTCATGCTCAGGCGGTCATTAGGCCAAGTTGAACAGGGGTCAGCGCTGTTCTCCAGCAGTGCTCCGTGCTCTTTTACGATGACGACAACCGTCAATCCCAGTGTCAGCGGCAGGCAGTAGCCAGGCCCGGATGTCGGTGACAGGCGGCAAAATCCGAAAAGTTCTGGAATCAATTACACTGTGTAGATGCAAAGCCCGGGAGCCAGGCTCTACTTTGTTTGAGCCTCGCGATGCGCCGAGGCATCATTGACGTGCGCCGCAAGCTAACTTCCTTTTCTTTTCGGGAACACTATGTTTTCGGTGGCTCTTACAGACTTTGGCCATGAAGTCCCTCTGGAAAACCGCCTGGGCACTTGAACGAAGGTCCCATGTTCTCCTTCCTGTAGTGTCTGCGGTCCCCATACCTGCTACCAGACGAGGTCAGAAATTCACAGGTGCAAGCGGATATGGAGGGGATGATGTGAGCCGGAACTAATTCCCTTTCCAGAGATCCACAACACTGACTTTGCGTAGCGACGAGCTGCCGGGGCGCCATCCTACCAGACGCTCCAAAATCTTCGTTCAGACCTCGAAAATCAGCAAGACAGCGATGCCTCCTCAACATCCACTCAGCCGCAGGGCTTCAGGTCCCGGAGCAAACAAGGAGATCGCTCTCGATACAACGTGTTCAACAGGCTAGTTTATGCTCGCTTTGACATGTTGGTCCGAGAGGGTAGCTTCAAGGACCTAAAGTCGCTAGGCATACGATCGGGTCAGGATTTAGCAAAGGAGGCATCTCTCTTCCGGAACGTCATCGACAAGGCTCTTGACTTGGCCACGCGCAAGGGACGTACAGGAAGGCAAGAAAACCCGTATTTCTGGAGTTGGCGAAATGCCTTCATCAACGGCGACATTGGGGCCCTCTCGACCGAGCTCAAACACTCTTTCACTAGCTTCATCATCAGACAACACCTCTCAGAAGATGCCATTGCATGCCATGAAAGATTGGCTGACTTCCGTTACCCACATGAATGGTTTCCGGCCACGAGGACAATGCAGAGGAAGATTCATTTGCACGTCGGACCAACGAATTCGGGCAAAACATACCATGCCCTGAAGGCATTAGAAGAGGCCAAGACTGGTGTCTATGCTGGCCCATTACGGCTTCTGGCCCATGAAATTTATACGCGATTCCAGGCGAAGGGCAAGCGCTGTGCTCTGATCACTGGAGAGGAGCAGAGGATTCCCGAGGGTGATGAAAGCTACTTCGCAAGTTGTACGGTCGAGATGACACCTCTCAACCAACGCGTTGACGTTGCCGTGATCGACGAGATCCAGATGATTGGGGATGAAATGCGAGGATGGGCTTGGACGCAAGCACTGCTTGGCATCCAGGCAAAAGAGCTCCATTTGTGTGGCGAGGAGCGGACAGTGCCACTCATCCAGGCTATCTGCGCCAAGATCGGAGATGAAGTCGTGGTCCATCGATACAAGCGTCTGAGTGGTCTGCAGCCCATGCAAGAAAGTTTGAAAGGCCGCTTTGAGAATTTGCGCAAAGGCGATGCGGTCGTGTCTTTCTCGAGGGTCAACCTGCACACGATCAAGTCTGGCATCGAACAGGCGACTGGCAAGAAGTGTGCTATTGTCTACGGGTCTCTACCCCCTGAAAGCAGAGCTCAGCAGGCTGCCTTGTTCAATGATCCTGACAACGACTACGACTTTATCGCCGCAAGCGATGCTATTGGCATGGGGCTCAACTTGGAAATCAAACGAGTTGTCTTTGAAGCTGTCACCAAGCATGATGGCAAAAAGGTTCGAACGCTGACGATACCCGAACTCAAGCAGATCGGCGGCCGGGCCGGAAGATACAGAACTGTAGCACAGGCGACTCAAGATCCGGCTGCCACACCGACACCGCCAACGTCCACTGAGAACCCGGTCCTTGAGCCAAAGGGCCCCAAGCCGGAATCGGGACAAGGGGGTCTTGTGACCACACTGGAAGAGGAAGATCTCGAAGTCGTTCATGGCTCCTTCGACGGCGAAGTAGAGCCTCTGAAGACGGCGGGACTTTTCCCACCCACTTTTGTCATCGAGCGCTTCTCGTCATATTTCCCAGCCGGGACACCATTCTCTTTCATACTTCTTCGTTTGAGAGATATTGCTCGTCTGCCATCTCTTTATCACATGTGCAATCTCAAGGATAACATCGACATCGCCAATATTTTACAAGCCTATCCGCTAAGCATTCATGACCGTTGCATCTTCCTCACAGCGCCGATATCATTGAAAGAAAATGGCATGATCGCGGTGCTCAGGGCTTTGGCGTCCCGCGTGGCGCACAACGACAGCGGCAAACTGCTTGACATCAAGGAGTTCAACCTCGAAATCCTCGACTACACCCTTGATAATTACCCGCAAGGTCGCGCGGTGTACTTGAAGCAACTGGAGGCCCTGCATAAATGCTTGACATTGTATTTGTGGCTGAGCTACCGCTACGTTGGCATCTTCCAAAGCCAGGCTCTTGCCTTCCACGTCAAGTCGATGGTGGAGGAGAGGATCAACGAGTATCTAGAGAAGCTCGACTACTCGCCCGAAGCCAGAAGGGAGCGGGTGCGGCAGATGCGGAAGGAAGCTACCAGAAAGGAGCGCATTGCTCTAAAGGTGTTGAGCGATGGGGAGGACGACGATCTTGAGCAAGAACAGGAGACGGTTGGTGACTGGACTGTGGAGGGCCACGAGGAGCCGCTTCTCAACGGCATGGGCGAGGCGGAAAAGATCCCGCATACACGTGAAGTAACCCCATGAGCCTGCATCCTTTCTCGTCGGAAGAACAGCAGCAGGCAGATAGATGTACAGGCGGCGATGACCACCACATGCATATGGCCTGAGTCGATGACCGCGGCCAAATAGAAGAGACACTACATCAGTACTGTAACATACACACATAGATTACGATATGACAATCACACTTCACAATGATACCCACAATTCTCGAGCAGGTCATTGTCACTCTTCTCATGTTGGCACCTCGCTATAGATACATGGACTTGTACGTGATGGCCCACGAATTGTTGCCCATGCCAAATGCACAATGCAGACGCGTAAGAGACGCGACTGCCTGCGTTGGCGGGGCATAGCTTAAGTGGTATGAGATCATCTCACAACCCCACCAAGAGCTTGAGCTGGAGCTCTTGCGACTTGGAACATTTGGTCGTCGCACAAACAACCACCCACTGCAGCCAAATCACAGTCCGTCAAGAGCAGCACATCGACAAAGTCTCAAACCACCATGGCAGAGACATCAAACACCACGCCGGCGGGCGACGTAGGCCGCGTCGCCTTCATCCCGCTCGAGGCGAACCCGCAGCTGATGAGCGACCTGCTGCACAAGCTGGGCCTGTCCAAGGAGCTGGGCGTCCACGACGTGTACAGCCTCCACGACGCAGACTTGCTCGGCTTCATCCCGCGGCCCGCTCTCGCCCTGCTGCTCGTCTTCCCCGTCTCCGCTGCGTACGAGAGCTACCGCCTCGCCGAGGACGCCACCCTGCCAGAGTACACCGGCAAGGGCGACAGTGAGCCCGTCGTATGGTTCCGCCAGACGATCCGCAACGCCTGCGGCCTTATGGGATTGCTGCACGCCACGGCCAACGGCCCCGCCAGGGAGTTCGTCCGTGAGTACCGCCTCCCTATCAACCTGCCTGCCTACCTACCCACGTGGCCCTGACCTGCACATCCGCGGCATCCCTTCCACCGTACTGACCCCCGCCGCAGAACCCGACTCGGACCTGGACAAGCTCCTCAGGCAGGCGGTGCCCCTCCCGCCGGACCAGCGCGCCAGGCTCCTTGAGACGTCGCAGTCGCTGGCGCAGGCGCACCACTCGGCGGCCAGCCAGGGCGACACGGCGGCGCCGCAGGCGACCGACGACGTCGACCTGCACTACGTCTGCTTCGTCAAGACGGGCGACGGCACGCTGTGGGAGCTCGACGGCCGGCGCAAGGGCCCGCTCGAGAAGGGCAAGCTGGACGCCGGCGAGGACGTGCTGAGCGAGAAGGCGCTCGCGCTGGGCCCGCTCAAGTTCCTCGACAGGGCGGGCGAGGACCTGCGGTTCAGCGCTGTGGCTCTGGCGGGTAGTGTGGATTAGGACAACGCGGTCGTGTCTTGCTTCCTTTTTTTCTTCTTCTTTCATTTGTTTTTGCTGCGGTTGGCACATCAATTTGATGCCTGATTTCTCTTTAGACGCGTCGAATGGCTGCCTTCAGTTTTCCATCAATGAGACGCCGAGGATGGGCAGGTATGCTTGTGGCGCTCGTGATTATGCGGGGCACGGTGGACTTGCAGACATCGCCTTAAATTCATTGGAGCATTCTAGGCGTTAGGCTCAGTGGTCATGGAAAAGAGAACGTCTTCTGCGACATTACAGGGAACAGGCGGACTGTCATTCCCAAATTGTATTATCTGATTGGGCTCTCCCTCTCGCTTTTCTGGAACATCTACTGTGACCTTTCGCTAAACCCGCGTGCGCCCAGAACCTAGACGAGAAAAAAGCAGCAGCAGAACAGCCAGAGCCAGAGGCACGGATCGAAAAAGTAGGCCTCGGCGGAGGCGACGGCTCCGGGCTGTAGACTCCTTGTTCCGAGACAGCGCGTGGAGGCGTTCGCTACTCTGCTTTTTTCTATTTTAAAAAAAAACATGGCAAGCTCCGTGCCTTTTGTCTCGAACAGGAGCACCCAGAGTACGGGGGTATCTGATTGGTATGGAATTAAAGCCTATGTGTAGGTTTGAGTGCAACTGCGGACTGTCTCGGTAGAGGAACGATAGCCCATCAAGCCTCTTTGAGGTCCCTTCAAGCCAAGATGGAACATGATCTTCCATCAGAGCCCCCTTACTGCCTCATCTCCCCAGTGGCGTGCTCGACAAAGCCCCCGAGCCAACCGACTCGAACCGCTGCTCTGCTCGTCACTCGGCAATCTCGGCACCAGCGCCCACTCAGTCGGGTTCCTCGACTGCCAGTGCTGGGTCCGGGGAGAACAGGCTTGGTGGGCGCGGAGAGTCTGACCCAGTCCTTCTGGGCTCGAGGATGTCCCTGAGGAGGAGCCGGGGCCAGTGTTGCGGTCTGTTAATGAGATGATGCCGAGCGAGGATTGTTTTCGGCGTGAGAGAGAGATTAGGGGCTTGAAAGGCGAGGATTTTCTCGGCCGGTCATAGCTGGGGCTCGTTGTCTTCTAGGATGTCGTCTGAGGATTCCTGTTGGAGACAATATTGATTGAGTAAACTGTGTTCTAGCTAGACTCCAAGGACTGACTGAGGATTTACGCTGTCTCACTCACAGTGACGAAGGGCTCGGGTGCCCGGGCGATGCTGCGGTGTCTCCGGGCCGGAGGTGTATCATCAGGTGCCGCGAAGCTCAGTGCCAGAGGGGCGGGCTAGGACTGTGATGGCTGACTTGGAGCATCTGATGCCTTTTGCTGTTCTGAGACCTCTATGGTGCTCGTAGTCACGGTGATCGTGATCTCAGGACTGGGCTTCAATGTTGTCTTGTCCATTTTCTTGGCTGGCTTGGATGTCCGCGCGAAGTACAGTGCCCCAGAGAGGTGCATTTGATGGGGCGAAATTTGGGATTATGGTAGGTTGTAAGGATAGAGCGAAATTCCTGCGGGTAACGATGAACTTTTAGGTACGGAGAGAATCAAGGTGTCTTGAAAGAAAATACTTCATTCCTAGTATCACTTATATAGGCGAGATTTTGAAATGATGCCTTCAATTTTGGAAGGAGCTATTCATCACTAGATTCGCCTGCTCACAGGATCCGAGTGACTTTCGATGCGCTAAATATTGCTGTGAGAATCGAAGTCTAGACAAACGCCATTCATGGACGTCCAGGCCCGGATCGTACTTTCCAGGTAATTCTGCAAAAGTGGCATCTGAGATTGTGGACTGGGGCACCTTGATTGTTGAGGTAGTATCGCATCGTGCCCGGGGTTCAACGACTCATCAATTTGGCTCAGTCACTGGAACTGTGAAAGTGTGAAAGGTGACGGAGAAGGCAATGCTCAAGGTTCCTGATGTTTGGGTTCATCCCTCGGATCCAGAAAGTCGTCGCGAGGTTCTGTTTGTCAAACTCAAACGGCTCGGAAAGCCCCGGTGCAGAAATAGAAGACCAGACGAGACATATGGGGGATCTTGCTGAGAACAAACCTGCATTACTTTGCGGAAGTCCCACCTCAACCCAAGAGCTTATTGAGAAGCCCCCGGGCTCTGGCGAGGTAGGTGTCGGATGTTCATCCCGAAAGTTTTTGCCCAAACTGATCAAGATCCAGACTCGCTACCGAAACTCGATCTGGCTGCGAGTCGAGGGCGCGAATGCGACGCTGTGGTTGTATCGCCGTGGATCACTCCCGCTTGGTAGCCTAGGCGACACGGATACTGACGAGCTTTCCGGCACGATGTAGCGACGATGTTCATCCCGAGTCGAGACGACAAGGCCCTGAAACGCCTGCTCATCCGTGTCTGCGGGCGCTAGGAGTAGCTCGATGCCATCACATGTTTCGTGGATCGGCGAAGTCTGGTTGAGCTCGGACGGCGGCGACATCAGTGCAAACGGAAGCGAAGTTTGTCCATGACTAGTTGACGCAGATAGGCATCCAATTGGATTATGGCAGCCCGTAGTGAGGTCGCGCTTGCGATAGTGGCTGGTAAGCCGTGGCAGCCGTCCTGGTGTGAGCATCTCGTGCTGCGCTCGAGCCGAATTTGCGGGAACCGGCTGGGAAGAAACAGGTGGACTGTGCCGTTGAGTAGTTCATCGCGCTCGAGCTTCTGAGATGAACCCACGTGGCAAGAAAATCAAAGTTTGCAAACAGAGTTAAACGAGCTCCTGGCTAATTTCCCAACGTCTGTGTGGAGGTTGGGTGAGAGCATTGTGGGCGAAAATCTGGATGTCTACGCAACAGAACAGCAGGATGAGAGGATGCTATCTCGATTGCTTGGGCGCCAGGATCTTGAGCGAATGTGTCGCCCCTGATTGATAATGACAACTGCTGTTAAGCCCCCGATAGTTTTTTTCCTTCTTTCTTTCCGGTTTGATGTTGTTGTTCTACGGGTTATCTTCGCGTTTTTCAGCATGGCTGCAATTTGCTTTTCGTTTTCATCTCCGGTAGTCTGGAGCTGACATTGGATGGCTTTCAAGACGGCCGCCATTGCTGCGACCAAGACTGGGACCCAAGTGCTGTATGCCTAGCTGTACGATGTCAGGTTCGAGGTCATTAGAACGTTCAGCGAGGATACGGCTGCCACGATCTGAATGTTACTTGCGTTTGTACCTGGTTTCGGGTAGCCTAGCAGCCAGCCTCGCTACTCGTCACAAGGTTGAGGCGCTTTGCTGATGTCCATATGGGCTCGCGAAGTCAACTGACGCGTGTAGGATACGAGATACAAGGAAAAAAAGACCTGGTCGTTGAGTGTGTAATAAGGTTGGCTTGGTCTCGAGGACTGGATGCATTGCGAGTTTCATCTCGATGCATTGAAGTCTGATCGATTCTCCGTTAGCCGTCAACATCTCTACCACGGTTCTAGGCGGTTTGTGGGGCAAGTCAAGGATTCCACATTTCTCTGCGAATCGGTATGTTGCGAGGAGGCCCTGACTGCCTGGCACAAGTATCCATGGATATATGTACGTGCTCGATAGAGTGGGCCTTTGGCCTTCCCTGCTCACCACGTACACCACCTGGCCAGCGCCCCTGTCCTTGCTAGAACTTGGCTGGGGAAGGATAGACATAGAATACAGATGCAGATTGTGGATTGTTCCGTGTAGGTCTGGTGGGCTGGGTAGGGTGGAATCCTCCCAGGACTGGCTGCAAGGTTGCCTCCTGGCCCTTGCGTTAATCGTCAATCGTCAATCGATCTCCGACGATCCAAGCCTTACCGGATTGGTGGTAGCGCAGAGATCTAGATGGCCTGGCCTTTCTGAATGAGGAAAGTAGGGCCTAGTGACGAGATATTGACGAGGACCTCCTTCTTCCCCGTGAACGGGAAGTGGATTAGCAGAGTGGAGGTGGGAGGTGAGAGTTTTGTTGTTACGAGTCGACGGAAAGTCGAGGGGCAGAGCAATCAATCCTTCTTTTGAGCCAAGGCACACCACACCGGCCTCGTATTTGCGCTTTGAAGAGCAATTCAAGAAAGAAGGCCGGCTTACCCAGGCGGGAAGAGGTGGGTGGGGTCGTCTGCAGAAGGAGCAAAACCACATCAATCTCACCATCCGTCCTTCCTTCATTATTGCCTACAGACGAATTGGGCAACTGCCCAGTCGAGCAGAAATCTCTTCACTCGCATTGGAAATTGTTTGCAGATTGCAGGGAAATGACGCGCGTGGGCTTTCTAGGGGAGTTTGGTAAATGATTGCTCACATTCTGAAGGGTCTTCGTCGCCACAAACGCAGCCACGGCCGCCCTCACAACTACGTCTAGTAACTGCAGGTGGCTCTTGATTGTCAACATCCGTCGCCCTCGACCTCGAATTTACCCGAGGCTGAAGCTGACGCTGAGGCTGCAAGGCACTGGCATAGACAATGGTGGTACCTCAAAATTAATATTGTCCATGACTTTCCCTCACAATGAGCGCCTCCCCCTTGTCCCCAGGTGGCTCATCGATCTGTTCTTGTTCGTGGCTGCTTTGGCGCTCTCCGCTGCCCTACAACCCTCGCAGAGGTGTGTGCCACAAGCAAGAAGGCAAACGACCAACCTCTTCGCAGTCTCCTGCTCGACACGGGACGGCTATTATTACTGGGGTGGGAATTCGTGCCAACACCTTCGCGCTTCGCGCCCTCTGAGACAGCAGGGCTACTGCAGGTCCGCTGCCGTCGGGCGGATGCGACCTGCACGGCTTCCTGGTGGATTGCAGCTCGCCCGCAAGTCTTCCTCCTGTGCAACCCACATCATCTCAACGAAGGGTTGGGCTGCCTGCAGAGGCACTCAACTCTCCAAATCTAGCCTGTCACATCGGCCGGTCCTCGAAATGCTGTGCAGCAAAGGAAGCGATGGGGAGTCCGAGGCAATGAATGCAACGCTCCTCCAGCTGAGAGTAATCGCGCGACTAATATCGTGTCGGGCTACACCTTGCAACCTCACCTCTGCATCACACAATGCAGGCTGTGGGCGATCAGGAGCATACAACCACGTTTCGTCACGGTTCACTTCCAGCCTTGAAAGAGCTCTATTCGGCACTCCAGTGGCCATCGGAACTCATAGGGCACGGACTATGGAGACATCACATCTCGTCACAGGCCCATCCGCCACTCGTCCCGGATCGCCGTTGGCATTCCCGCATGCTCTACTGCATGTACAATGGACACCTCACAACAGCCCCTCACAGGACGAACAGTGTGAGTGGGCAGTTATTCCTGGCCTTTGCTGCTTTGCGCATTCAGGAAGGTAGGGGGACAGAAGCGATTCCTGCAGTAGCACACTAATGCCAGTCTGGTCTCGTTGCCCCTCGGCCCCCTGTCCACGGCAGTGTGGGTTGGTGAGTGAGCCTCCTCTTCCGACCCCAACCAACATGTCACTTCCTCGCCCCAGATCCTTGTTCCTGGATCTGCAATGAGGCGCCTTGGCCCCTGTCCCAGATTGGTTCCCGGCGAGAGGTTCCCAATGACCTCCTCCCCCCCACCTGCAGCTTTGCGCCTCTCTATTTGCACCCGGCGGCCGTCCATTTCAAGTGCCGCTCTGCCGGTGCGCAATTGCTCCCTCTTGGAGCTATTGTAGACGGCCAAGCTGGGTGTAGACCTGGGTTGCTGGCAACGAGTACCCCTGGTTGCTCCCAATCACCTAGGAGATCTCGGCTGCGTGCGTGCGCTGACCCCTCTACCGAGATAGCTGCACTTTGACCTGCACCGTCTCCCCCTAGGCTGGCGATGGTTCCATCCCGGCCCTCGGTCCAGCTTGTTTCTTTCCGGCTTACTTGCGAATCAGACCCCGGAAAAGCTGTCAAACACGATTCCTGCCCCTGCAGAAACGGTTGGACAAAGGGACCCCTTCCACACCCAGCTGGGAATCCCAGGTCGGTTCATCATATCTATATATCACCGGACCGCGCCAATGGTGCTATTTGTGTTACTGCGAACTGCTCCGTTTGTCGTAAACTACCCTTCCCACCCGACCTGTCGTCTTGGGATCGTCTTCTCTCTGGCCCTATACTCAACCAAACTCGTACTCATTGTACCCTCTGAAGCACCTGATTTCTATCTCCCTGTCCAGGTCTAATCGAGTACCCTATTTTCAGCTCTGTGTCCGTTTGGCATGATGGTTCAGTTATTTATCCGTCATTAGATCGCCGCGGTCTATGGGTTTGTTACTTCTCAGGAGAGGATAGGCCGAGCAACAGGTAGCTGCCCTCTCCCGATGAATTTATTCTGTTGACTTGCTTTTTCTCTTCGCGATTTAAACCTCCTACATTCCGCCAACTTTTCCCCAGTCTCTTATGCTTGACCGCAACTCGACAGCCATCTCAAATCTAAGTTTCACGTACTACGTCTCGTCCGTCATCATTGACTTTCTGGTCCATTAAAGGACGCACTTGAGGACTCTTCATCAGACTGTCAACCAATATTTGCATGACGTTCGCACTATTTCTGAGTTCCTCGAGTCGTGAATTACACGTTTCCGGCGGCCGCGTACATGGCCGGCGTCTGCAACCATGGGTCTTCTGAAGATCTTCACAAGAAGGTCAAGCAAATCCAAGCTGCAGGCACATGATAAACAGTCTCGCTTGGAGACGCCACCGCAAGGTCAGTCGTGGCTGTCCTCTGTGTCTAGGCATGATTGCTCACCCTCAAAATATAACACAGAATCCCGAAACATACGCCAACATGAGCCGGGCGCTCCAGAGATATCGAGTGCATCACAGCACCAGCCAGAAATGGTCCATACGTTCCCAGACCAGCCAGATCATTCCGAGACAGAGGACTCAGTCTCTGCCCCGGCTCCTTTTGTTCCTCGCCACCCAAGTCTTGTAGTTGAAGACCGGCCACGGACTGCAACCAGCATTCGCAGTCTGAGTCGAGACTGGTCGCAGTTTCCAGCTCGTCCGAAGCGGGAGCCGAGGAGACCTCCAGTGTCCTTTAGGAAACCCAGTTCTTTGGTCTCGATGTCCACTGCCTATCAAAGCTCAGCCCAAATTACGGAGAACGAGAGCGACATCAACTCTCTGATAAAATTGCGCAGAAACAACGGTTCGAGATCCAGCCTTGGTAGTATAAAGTCGAAGGATATCCTTGATGCTCAAGACGAGATACGTCCAACCGACTTTCGAAGCCGGGTGTATGCGACTGGGTCACGGGATTACGGTGAGGATGTGGCAGATCGCAACATCACACGACATAGGGACGGCAATATCAGTCCTACACCAGACCCCATGCGGATGAGCAACCGCACAAAATCTCTCAATTCCTCTAGCTTATTCCCTCAGGTGACTCACTCCTATGATTTGAACCAAGGTCCAGCCCTCGCGTTGAAGGTTGCGCCTTCACCAGAGCCCATGGAGCTGGGCTCATTTTCGAGTCGGAACAAAAGGCGACTGTCGCTCAATACCTATGTCCCTAGCGGCATGGTATCTCCACATACACCGAAACCCGTCGCTGCGACTTCCGATTTGATGGAAGACGTTGCCTCCAAAGACTTTGCGTCTTCAGCTGAAAATCTCGGGACCGAGACTGTGGCTCGACGAAAAGAAGTGTCGCCAACATTCAATTTCTCTCGTCCAGGGTCGCCCCGAAACCCGCAGACCACAAATATGCAAGGCACAATGCCACTTTCGCATACCAGGGACCCTGTCTTTGACGGCAAAATTGCTGAGGTTTTAGCATCCGACAATGTCAGCTCTTCTGACTTGTCGAGCCATCAGCGGACGTCAAACCAGAGTTTTGGTCGTGTTTCCCTCCCTAGGTCACCGGGAAGGCAAAGCTACCAAACACTCAGATCATCCCTCGCTTCTTCCATACCAAGTCGCTACCCGTCGACCGATATGACACCACTTGGTCATCCAAGCACTAAGCATGCTGATGCCCATGCCGACACAAACGCAGTCAGTAGTTTCGATTCAACAAGCGGGAGAACACAGTCTGCATGTAAGTGCAAGGATTCTACCGTTCCCGCTTTGATACATACTAACCCTCACAGTTTCACACCGGCACTCGAGATCTAACGACAGCGAGGATCAAATAAGTTACCATAGAACCAAAAGCCTAGGTTTTCTGTCGTCTCCACTCGAGGCCGACGAACAAAGCACTCTGCAATCTGGTAGTGTACGCAACTGGTCTCTCTCGGAGACCTCAAAATCCGATGTTACAGCCCACTCCAATCTCTTTTCCGCAGCCAGTGGACGATCTCACTCCAGGCACACAGCAAACACATCCCTTGATTCCAAGAGCGCGGAGAGCTTCATCACGGCGAGCAACGGCCAGCACGGCAGTGAATGGTCCCCGGCTACGAACCGATCCGCAGGATTCAATATTGACGATTATGTCTCATCGGATGATGACTCCTTCACCACCACGAGAAAGAGAGCCCGCCCTTCCGGTCAAGACGAGGAAGACTTGCTGTTTAAGGGTGGTTACGGAATCACGGGCGCAGCGCTGCCGGGCTTGGAGGCTCTGGGAGAGGAGGACGAATACTCTCATACATTGACAAGGAGTACCAGGAGTAACTCTGCGTCGTCGGATAGTTCTGTCGCTGTTGCACTGAGTCCCAAAGACACCCGGTTTGGAATGTCTTATGATCTACCTCCAACGTTACGTCATGTACGGAGCGACCCCGAGGAACTCACCATGAGCACCTTTGGAAGGGCTTTGATGCGGAATCGAATGAGGACATCGACGGCCGATGTCTGGGCAGCAGAGGAAGAAGACTCAAATCCAGCGGTGGACCTGGAAGAGTCTTATACTCCATCTATGAGCAGCAGTGAGAGCGATGATCCTCACTCCGACGCGGACGCGAGGTCTACGGTGGGCAGCCTTGGGGGCTTTCGACCACATCGAAGTGAAAGCAGCTTCAGCGTGTACTCCACAGGTGGCACTGTCACGACAAATATCACAGGCGGTGCCAAAGTACTAGAAAGAGATACATACGACGATGTTCGCGCTCCCCGGAGAGGCTTGAAGCGACTGTCGGCACTTGGGACACTCTATGGAAGAAGCATGGGCTCTTTCAGCTCCTCGGATAGGAGGCCTGCCACAGCATCAGGTGGCGCGATCAGAGAGGAGACGAAACCAAGCGACATCATCAGACGGAGGAAAGAAGACAAGACAAGGAAAAGAGCGGATCATGGGTTGAAGAGTATTCGGGAAAAGAGAATGACCGAGGCTTTTGGTCGCCCGGATAATGATGGAATAGCAAGACTGAGGGAACACTTAGAAGACGAGGAGGAAATGTGGGAACGGGAAATCTAGAGGAAATTGAGGAGCAGAAGAGAAGAGGTGGTCGCAAGTGACGGTGAAGGCTGCGTGCACTGCGAACACGCTACGACAAGGCGTTTGGAGCATGTTAGCTCGGAGTTTGAACGCTTTCAATTTCACGACGGATCGTTTCTCTCGGATTAAAGGATACCAAGGGGCCCCATTGTACGATCATCTCTGTTGTTCGGGGAAATCGTGGCTGGCAAGCGTTGGCGTTTTTTGTCTCTGAGTAGGGAAGAAACGGCAACGGGTAATTTGTTTATCGAAACATAGAATCGGCGTTGAGGCATCTGCTGCCGGCCATCACTGGTCTGTCATTGAGGGATTTGAGGAATTCAATTCTTTTCGACACTGCATCTTACATTCGACGTGCGAACTCAGTTGACAGTAATAGCGCAAGGCTGGACAAAGTGTAGACAGTGACGAAAACCTCTCACGCGAACATTACCTTGTTTTCTTTCAGTGAATGATGGCTGATGAGCGTTGTCACTGTGGCATTTGAGTTTATTATGCTGGTAAGGTCGAGGCCACTTTAATACTTACTGAAGAATGTGAGGAGACTGCCGATATCTCCCGCTTTTGGAGTTGACCCATTTCTAATAATAAATACGGGGAAAACAACTCTAGCCAAGATCCGAGCGGTACTTGTTGGAGACTGACGATGCTACCATTGTCCTGAGATCGGAGATCGTGTTCTGAGACTCCTAATATATTTGTCGGCGAGATATCGCCCTCTTACTGACTGATTGTCATGTGTGTTAGTATTTTGGGGGGGGGGGGGGCCGGGGGGGCGGTGTAATCACCACTGGACGACCAGGACGCAGATTCGCGCTCCAGATCACGTCTCTGGCCAGCACTGAGCCCCTGAATCCCGGTTGAGAGAGGTCGCATGATGAAGAGGCGCAAAAATCAGAGCAGGGCAAGTCCTAGACATGAGAAATCCCACGGTGATACAGATGTGGGTTATTCTTGGAGCGCGGTGTTCGATTCGAAAGAACCATGCCTTAGTGTGGTCCCCCCCCCACCTGCACGCGAATCATTTACATAGAGAGCAATTTTATGATTGTAAACTTGCCTCTACTGGCCATCCTGCTGTAGTCGCCGCCTGCGCTGCTCATCATGAGCCTGGTCGTGACTGTTCTGCGCGAAGAGAAGAGCCGTGGCTTGCCTTTCGAGATACTATACAAAGCCACAGACTCAAAGCCCTCTTGGAAACGTATGCGGCGGCTTCGCCATGCTGACACTTGTACAATATTGCCCACAGTTCCCGTCATGAGGTGGAACCGCCCGCCCCTGATTTGGCGCTGCGGAACACTCCGCTCCTGGAGATGCCGTGGTCATACGTACAGCGATGACCACAGAACAGCCGATGAGCGTGTTGCGAAAGCAGGAAGAAGATCTTGCCATCCGTCTTGCACCATTGTGTCAGCTGACGGTACTATCGATTCTGCCCATTTCTTGCTGCCCATTCTTTTGCAGGCAGATATAGATGTGGTGGCTGGTGGTCTTATTTCGGGAATTATCATTTCATCGCAAAGCAGTGTCTCAACGAAAACAAAAGTGCGTGATTATGGGAATAACAATACTGGATTCGATTCTTTTAGGTGAGATATTCGTGTGGGTCTCTCAGTGAGTGTGCAAGCTTGTATCATGATACTGCCGACACATACAGGTTTCTAGGTCCCACAGCAGGCTGATTTTCCCGGTTGTCCGTTTTGTCCCATGTCTGAAATATATTCACATTTTATAGTAGCATACACTGCATAATTGCTCGAGATGATCATGTTTTGAGTAGTGTTGGGGGTATTCTGACTGTTACAGAGGACTTACTCGGCAACGATGACAAAAAAGTAACAGAACGCAAGCCTCAAGGTATTTCCTCCTCAGACAGACACATAGTCACCGGGTCCTGAAGGTAGATAGATTGCATGACACCCCCCTTGCCCTCAACCAACTCTTCCTCATTACCTCCCTCCCAGCCAAGTCCGCAGATCTTCATCTCGTCCCATCTCGCATCCCGGCTCCTCTACCTCTTCCTCCCCAGATTCCTAAACAGCACCCCACCGACAACGCCGGCCGCCACCGCGAGGCCACTAACAATCGCAACGCCCATCAGGCCCTCCTTGGCCACCTTGTCGTCTATCAGGGTACTCAGGTCGTTGGCCTGCATGTTGGCGGGCTCCTTCTGCAGCAGCAGGTCGTTGTAGCGGCGGGCATCGGCGTAGTTGCCCAGCTTGTAGTTGCCCAGGGCCAGGTAGAAGAGGCACTCGCGGCGGCGCTCGGGGGAGGTGCGGAAAATCTCGGAGAGCAGCATCACGCCGAGCTGCTGGTCGTCGCGGCGGTTTGATTTCACGAGGCCCTGCGCGGGGAAGAGAGTGTTAGTTGTTGTTGTCGGTTTGGCCTTCGCCGGGCGGACACGGATGGTCTTCGGTAGGCACGGGTGGGATGCCTTCGGAGGTTTTGTGACTTACCCATGCGTAGTTGAACTTTGTCTGCACGCCGACCATCTCGCCCTCCTTCTCATATTGTGCCCGCAGCACCTGGAGCTCTGCTGGGTTGAGCGGCGACTCCGCGTCGACGGCGACTGGTCTGGCTGTCAGTAGGGTTGTGGAGAGTAGATCGTCAAGAAACATTCGATTGCCTGACTTACACGGCAAATTTGAGCCCATCGTAGATGTGTGCCTCCAGAATTTTGCTTAGAATTTGTTGATGGTATCGTATGTTTCGGAGATGTACAGCGGTTTTTTTCAGTTGGTTTGTGAATTGAGGTGCTCGTAGGTTGTCGTCGAAAAGTGGTTTGAATAGGCGAAGTCGGTGTCGGAGAGCATCTCTTGATCAGGCCTCCGTTCGATGGAGTTCTGCCTCCCCTGCAGTGGCCAGAAGCTCGGGCGCCCGATGACGACGGTCAGCAGGGGTCCCTGTCGAGCCCGATAAGATAAGCCCGCCCATTGTCCCGGTGATGAGCAGTGACCCCAAGGTTTGTTTGGAAACGGGACCCCTGCCGCAACTCCAACTTTGGGCTGGATTCTCAATCTTCTTCGACATCTTCAAATTGACAAGAACATCCGACTCAATCAACACCATACAAGACTAATCACTACGCAACGAATTCCTGTCAAACACAATAATACAACCCAAGCTGACTCGGGCACAAATCGAAGAAATCAGTCAAGATGCTTCTCGAAGAGGATCCAGCAACGGTAAGACCAGCGCCGCCCCTCAAAGCCCAAAACAACAACCCATCGCAAATGCTGACAGAAGCCCCCCAAACCAGCTCATCCACCACACGATCCAAAACTTCAACATCGGCCCAGACAAAGTCGCCGTAGCACGGATAAACGACTCCCTCGCGACCCTGCAGCAGGCGCGCGACCTACAGCGGCAGGAGGCGGAGGGCGCGCTCAAGAAGCTCGCGCGGCAGCTGGGCACGCTGCAGGCGCAGCACGCGGAGCTGGTCGGGGCGCACTCGCCGGCTGAGCACGCGTCGGCGATCGCGCGGCTGGACACGCAGAAGTTCCGCACCGCCAAGGCGGCGTCCGACCTCGAGATGGAGACGGAGCGCCTCGCGGGCCAGCTGGCGGACCTGAACGCGCGCCTGCAGGAGCTCGAGCTGCAGGGCGTCGAGGGCGGCGCCGACGGCGCGGGCCGCGATGCTGTCGAGGACGAGGTGCTGCTGCGCCTGAGAGTGTACCGCAGCCTGGGGATCGATGTTGAGCGTGATGAGCGCGATGGCGAGTTCGCGCGTGCGGTTGTGCGGAATGATCGCAAGGGGGACGTGCATGTTGTGAATCTGGACAAGAAGTTCTCGCGGTTCTTCTATGCCAACTATTTCTGGCAGACCTTGTGAGGAAGGATGAGCGTACGTATGGGTCGCGCCCCGGGCCGGGACCAGGAGAATCATTGCTGGCGTCTTGGGACGACATTATTTTGGCATCGTCCGGGCGGGAGGCTGGCTGTTTGGATCACGGCTTTGAAAATTGTGTTTTCGGCCAAGTTAGGCGTTTCGGACAGGGCGTTGGCTGCCATTTGACTGGGTTGAAATATTGATCTCACTTGAAGGACATGACATTACATGGACAGTATGTGGAGAATAACATGTCATGGCGTCGTTCAATCATGATACCACGGCAGTATGCTGTTTTAACAACGAAACCATTCCTGAAAGATTGCCTTGAACCCGTTTGATTACAATGCACCGCATCATTCATGGGTGACGTCCAGGTGTGACCTTGATCTTATCCAAGCCTTTCCATGCCTTCCGTTTCCTTTTCCCGAACGCCATAAATTTTGCACGCTTGAGATTTTGAAACAACTCGATGATCGAAGGATCAAGCCCCCGACCGATTGTTTGAGATAGAATGGCCTCTTTCAGCCTTTTGGTACACGCGGAAAATACCCGTCGCCCTCAGCCACCGTCGTCAAAGGGGGCGGCATTGTATTTGTCGGCGTACGGATCCTCGAACTATTTGGCGACATGCCACCGTCCTTGTCCTTTTTCTCCTTGCCCCTCTTGCCGCCCTTCTCGGGCGACCGTTCTTGTGACCTCGCCGCGGACGGGCTCTTCATCATCAGGTACTCGCCGCCAGTACCGCCAGGAGTCGTCGACCCGCCTCCAGATGGCGACCTCTGGTGGTGCTTCCTCTGGAATTCGAGGGGCAGCTCCAGGCGCGAGTTGATGTGCGTCCATGCGTCGTCGTCCTCGTCTGGGTTCTTGCCTCCTAGCCGCCAGCCCCCGACGCCCTCGAAGTCGCGGTCCATGCCAATGGAGGGAACCATCATGAAGGAGTTGCGCTTGCTGCCGGCGTTGAAGCCATTGCCATGGTCGTCAACGGGCGTGATGGAACCCACCGAGTGCAGACTGGCGCCGCTAGTCCGCCGCCTGCGGTGATGTCGCACGACCTGCCTGCTCGTAACAGGCGAGCTACTGCCACTTCCGACGGGGGAGGGTGGCAGGTTTGATGAGGCCTCTGTGGGTGCGAGGAGGGCGTTCGTGTAGCCTCTGGGAAAGGGGTAAACCCGTCGTCCGGTCAGATACTGCGGGACCATGTTGACTGCTATGTCGACATAGACGACTGCGACGCGGAACATCAGGACGGTGAATGCGAGGGTGGTGGTTATGCCGGCGAAGATGGCCAGGGGCATGGTGACCACGAAAAGGAAGGGCACTATGAGCGCGTAGACGGGATTGAGGATGGCCATGGTGGAGGGTATGGAGGGTGTGTTGCGCGTGTGGCTTGCGGTCTCAGAAGGTTGTGTGTGTAGGCAGGATATATTGTTTCACATGGCGGGAGCAACGGCGTCCAGCTCGTGGGCTGAGGCGGTCTTCGAGATGGTGTTGTTGCGTGGTGCCTGTGACTGTGTCTGTGTCCCTGACTAGAAGGAAGATGATGCCTTCTAGTGGTCTGCAGACATGTGGGAAAAATCGACAGATGATGACTCGGGAGAGTCACAACGGCCGCATCAGCTTTGCACCTCGCCTTTGTTCGTCTCGAACGGAGGGGAGGGAGGACGGACAGGAGGGAAGCTAGATAAGAGAAGGGTAGGGTAGTGTCGAGGTCTGAGCACGGAGCAGGGTTCCCCAGGATCGCAAGCGTGGGCACTATGGTAGGTAGGGCCTGGGAGCATGGGTAAGCTAGGGCGATAGCGTCGCACTGACACGGCTGCAAACATGTGAAAGCCAGCAGAGGACCCCACCATCTGGGCAGAGCACGACAATTGGCTGGCTCGGGCACGGCGGGCTGCAGGTTGCAGGCATACGTCTGGGGGACTTGGGGGCACTTAGGGGCCCTTGGGGGAAATTGACGGACTCGCATAGAGCTTGTCGGGCGATCTGCGACAAATCACTTAGGGCATCTCAACTGCCATCCTTAGGTGTATACATCCCTAGCCTCACCACCATCAGCAGATCGCCACCCAATTACGGCGAGAGCCGGTTGCTTGCATGGCACGATGGTGTGCTGCGTGGCCTGCTTAGTGGTTGTCGGCTAGCACTGCGCTCGCTATCTCTTACCACAGTACTCTCACACCCAGACTCACTCTCAGATTCCGGCTGACTTGCATGAATTGCCCGCATCGGACCAGCCCCTGCCAATTCTTCAGACGGCGTCCCGGGGGCTGCCTCGTGCTCGTTCTGCACGGCATGGCGTTTGTGACGCCCCAGTCCGGGAGCTCGGGTCGTGGCTGTCGATTGGACCCTGAGTTTTGACTTACTATGTACGGTCGAGAATGGGGAACTGGGAATTGGGAACTGTGCTCTGCTTAGCCATTGGTAGATGATCAAAGCAGTGGGTCCAACTGAATTGGCTTGGCTTGTCCTGACTTGGATCAGAACTGTCTTGACTTTGAATTGACTCACCCAGATTGTCATGCCCGAGTCCGCAGATGCGCACAATCGGCAACACCGTTGGCGACGATGAATGGTGTGTCTATCCCAGATGGTAGCCACTGCCCAAATGAGGATAGAGTTTGTATGTGATACTCAGATAAACTCTTCTCAAATAGATTATAGGTAGTACCTTCCCCTTCCGAGTAAACCAAATTATGGCAGCAGCGATTGCCGACTTCGTCTGATGGGCAACTGCGTCCCTACCGTTCACTAGCGCCATCTCCAAACCCTCCGTCGAGAGCCGCACCTGCCTCTTACATCATACCAACGGCACGTCACCACACAAGATCTACACAGCACATGTGCGTTTGTGTACTGCATCTGCATCTGCATCTGCTTCTTCGGGTCTTCTGGCCCTAGGCGTCAATAACTCAATATCTACCATACTGGGACATGAGATGTGATATCTGAGCTAATGATGCCCACGACCAATCACACTTGTTGAGACGACTGGCTTCTCCTATCCTATACACGCGTCTATCCAAAACATCATCTTTTCCCGACTCCAGCCTGACGCATTCTCTCTGTCTCGCTATGGCCGACACCCAGACCGAGGGCGACAGGGACGTGGAGAGGGACCCGTTCCCCTGGGACCTTGGCATTTTCGACGCCCATTGCCACCCCACAGACACCATGGAGTCCATCCCATCTATCTCAAGCTCCATGAGGGCCCGGGTTTTGACCGTCATGGCCACACGCTCTCAGGACCAGGACCTGGTCGCACAGGTAGCTGAGGAGCACGGCCTCACAAGTAGTGAAGCTATCGCCTCTAGTCCCGGGTCCAACGGGCCTGATCCCACCCACCTCCCTGACAAAATAGTACCTGCCTTTGGCTGGCACCCCTGGTTCTCTCATCAGCTGTACGACGATATATCTCCAGCAAACCATGCCGCCACCTATGACCCGGCATCACCCGACCTGGCTGGTGAGAAATTGCGACATTACAATGCAGTCCTCTCGCCCTCGCCCGAAACCAAAGACGACGAGAGCTTCATAGACAAGCTTCCCACGCCCCAGCCCCTGTCGGGATTCCTGTCACAGACACGAAAGTATCTCGAGAAGCACCCACTTTCTCTTGTAGGTGAGATTGGAATCGACAAAGCCTTCCGTCTCCCCAGTCATGGAGATATGGTGTCCGATCCAGAACCCAACATGACGGAAGGACGGCGGAATGGAGAGCGCCTGTCACCCTACCGCGTGAATATGGAACACCAAACCCGAATCCTGAAAGCTCAGCTGAACCTGGCCGGTGAGATTGGCCGACCTGTGAGCGTACATGGCGTTCAAGCGCATGGTGTTTTGTATAATACAATAAAAACCACCTGGAAAGGCCACGAAAAGCCAGTCGTGACGAACCGGGAGAGAAAAAGGATTGCCAAGGGTGTCAACGAGGATTTCTCGTCGTCGTCCGAAGATGAGGATGATAATGATGATGGTAACGGATGTGACACCGCGACCATGAAAAAGAAGAAGCAGTATAAGCCCAAACCCTACCCGCCTCGCATCTGCCTCCACTCGTACACTGGCGCTGTCGACACTATGAAGCAGTACACCAACGACCGCAGCTGCCCGGCCAAGATCTTCTTCTCCTTCAGTCTATGCGTCAACTACTCCACTGGCGGCCACGATCGCGATAGGAAGAAGCACCTCGCCGACGAGGTCATCCGTGCCTGCCCCGACGACAGAATTCTGATCGAGAGCGACCTGCACAAGGCCGGCCAAGACATGGATGATATGCTGGAGGAAATGTACCGCAAAGTCTGCGAAGTGAAAGGGTGGGGGCTGAGGGAGGGTGTGGAGAGGATCAGGAGTAACTACCAGGAGTTCATATTTGGATCATCGAAATGAGTTCCTACTCCTGATGCCTATTTTTGTGAGGCTCTCGGGAGGCCCCTATCGGCATGCAAGAGGGAAGTCAAAGCCTGGGTTACCTCAAGATAGTAAAGGATAAACGGTAAGAAGTGGCATTGTAAGTACTACTTTGACTTCTATGTTGCCCGACAGCGAGAACAATTTCATTGGGCGAAATTCTGCCATTGATTAAAGCGTGGAGAGATGTCAAGTGAAGAGATCTTCGCCACCTGTTTCCCTTGTACTTGGTCGTTATAGAACATCCCAGAGTGAACGTCCTCTGGCGATCAATTCCTGACGCAACTTTACACATTGGTGGTGCTATGCCCAGAGTCTGCGGCGAGAACATTGTCCTGGCCAACATCCTAACCAATGTCTTTGCCCATTCACGCATATGGCCTTCCTCGTTTTTTGTTCTCAGTCTTGTTGTGCTGTTGTATTGACTGGTATTAATTTCCGACTTATGCCCCGGAACAGGAGGTTTTAAGAAACCTTTGGGTCATCTCTCCCAATTTGAGCCGCACGGTCTCCAGAAATCCCACCTTACGGCTGCTTCCAGCTTGTCGCTGTTGTATTCAGGTCGGAGGCGAGTTGAAGTCGGAGCTCGAGTATTTGTTTCACGTCGGTGACTGGCCGCCCAGGCTCGGTACTCTGGCTAGGTCCAGCTCTCCTCCCTCCTTGCCTTTTCTCATTGCACTGCCGCTAAGCGCAGGTGTGCACTCGAGTGGAATACTCGAGCTGCTGAAGCCGGTGACGAGAGCGAAATCTGGTGAGCTCAGCTTTGGGCTGTTTGCGCCTTTTGAGAGACGGCACCACGGCCAGCTCAAACGGGTTGCGCGCTCTTGCCAGTGAGGCTGCAACCTTTCAGTTCTTCTTCCGAGCGCGACTACGCGACTTGAGCGTAGTGCAGCATAATGCGGAAGCCCGGTATGCTGCGGAGGCCCGGTGTCACGCTGGAGCTGCTTGTTTCCATGCATCAAGGCAACCATCGGTGCGAACCCTCCTTGCGAACCATCTGGCGAACTACGAGCTTGATTCTGAACAGGCCACATTGTCGGATACAACACCGGCTCCAGTTGTGCGAGGCCTGAGTGTTGCATCGAGCTGTTTTGCATTTTTGTATGACCGGACGCTTTTAGTTTTTGGTCAATTATTTATTGGCAGAGAAAGCATCTACCTTTCCCTGCAGCTGACCTTCTTTCCGTTCTGATGTTGTCCCATTCTCCTTTGGGTGGTATCAGGGTAGGAATAGAACGTTCGCCGGCTACTACAGGTTGCGGCATTTTGGAGTATGGGATACACTCAATATGCACAGCCACGAGTGCCTGCGAAGGCATTATTTCTACCTAGACCGATCGATTGACTCTTGGTTGCGGGGTTGGGAGAATCTAAGCTCGCCAGAGAGAATGGGACAAGATTTTCCTGGTAAATTCAGAAGAATTGATGCAGCCACATTTCATGGTTGTCGAATGGGCATCCGTCCTCCAGATAACAAGCTCTGACGAAGTATGCCAGCGAGAATGAGGGAGCCTCAGGCCGCCACAGTCAAGTGCTTGTCTCGCGCCTCGCACAGCGTCAACAGACGTGTAATACACATGCATTCGTAATACTCTGAGCCGCGATTCCTGGCAAAGCATTACTGTCACAAGCCACATACTCAGCTACCAATAACCGAGTTAAGTTTGCCTTTGACGTTGTGAACCAGTTGCTTTTCCACCACAGCCTCACCTCTACTTCGTCGCTTACCATCACACTCTGGTGTGAGCTGCAGGGCTCCATCGACGGTATATGATACCTCTTTCACATAACGCAATTCAGCCTGACCGTTTCCAGCCAATGACTTCTCGACATGGCTGTGCCGCTTACTACCTGGAGGACTACTCTCGGCTCAGTGGAAGCTGGTCCCAAGTCTGTTACACTGTCCATGACCCGTACGTCCTGCAACTCAACTGGTCGTGTTGCCACTCGCATTAGTTCACACGCGAAACGCCTCGCGTAATGGCCAAAATATCGACCTGTTGAAGACGGCCATATCTGCAGGCTACTCCTTCACCTATATCTGCAGGAAACTCATTTACCTATATCTGCAAGCAACGCGTTCGCCTGGATTATATTTGCGCTGCCTCGTCTTATAAAGTCCTGACAATCCCCCCAGCGAATGGCCACGAGATGGACACGAATGGGGTAAATCTTGTTTCGATCCGCGGCATTACACCTTTTACGGGCTCATTTGATTCCTCATCATTGATCGATACCTATGCGTCCCGTCAATATGACACCAGAAATCACCTGCTCCGTTGTGTTTGGGATTGTTGCCTCGGTCCTTGCTCTCGTGACCATCCTCCAAGCTCATCGTCGAGGCCTTGTCGTTGGCATGGTTTTACATTCATGTCGTCTCATAACAAATAGATGAGGGTTCCAGCCAGCGCTGACGTAAGGCGCAAAAGAACCGGATCTCGAGTCTCGACGACTATGGTACGGACAGACCTTGCCATATTGGCAGGCCCGCAGCCAGAGTCTGCCCTCGTTCGGGTCGGGGCCTCTGATTCCAGTTCCACCCGTTCTTTATCATGTTCAAGGTCGAAGCTATCCTTGACGTAGAACGGAACAGAGGTGGAGCAATGTTGAACAGTCCCCGAAATCTGGTCTCGTGTGACCGTCAACCCAGTAAGGACAAGATGACTTAACAATTTTCGAAACATGCTGATAAATGATATGTATCCCGCATGGTTGTACGCCGCAGTACTGGCCTGCAGCTCAGCCTGGTGGCGGCAAGTTACTTTGACGGACGGCGGATGAGTGAGCATAGGAATCGTGCCTGTGTGGCAGCGGGGCCCACGGAACGTGAGCAAGAAGCCGAGCCTAGTGAGGCCCGGTCACTACGACACCAGGTACGACCTGGCTGTGGACACTCGGAATGGAGCGGCCAATATGTCGTCGAGGCAGAGTTGCCTTCATACCCGTCGGGCTCTATGCAAGCTGGGGCCCTGCACATTTTGCCGAAGCACAATTACGGCTTAGATGGGCAGTGCCATGCAGTCTTGGGTCTTGTTACCACGTTTGCGGCTCCGGCTTGGGACATGATGTATGATGCGCGACAATATGTAACGTTCCATATCAGCATAGATACATGCCAATTTGTACGATATTGTTAGGACATGACAGACCGTCCCAAGACGTAGTCGGTTGGAGCTCGTACAAAAATGGCGGCATAGCTACGGCGTTGTTAGGGGGAGCATCTGATGAGGAAGCCGAATTAAAGAAGACAATGTTGAATAATTAAGACGTATTGGGCTCAAATGGCCAATTCATGAGAGATCTTGGGTGGCAACCTTGTAGATCAGAGGATTGGACCGCAACAGTCACGAGTAGCACATTCGAAGCAGGACCAAGGAGGCATTGGACAAACACAATTGTACGATGGAAGTAGTTGTACATTTAGATCAAGTCGAGTGAGTTACAGAAATAATACAAGCACGTAGCTTGCATGCTGCACGGAGCCTTTTTCAAGACTTACACCTGCAAGCTAACCCTGTGTCTTGTTCGACGAGGGCTTTGCTTCTTGGTAGACAAGGTGCTGTCATTTCCTCGATTTCACAAACCTAAGCAGTAGATTAATATGCTATGCTCGATGTGGGACAATATATAAATTCCCAAACTTCACCAAAGATGGGCCATGATTGGGGAGATTGGTTGTTTTGGTACAATGTGAGCAGCTAAAAAATTTATGTGCCATTTTTATACAGAGCAGCGGCAGATCGATCCGTGCAATGTACGGAGAGACTTGCAGGCCTGGGAGCCAAAATTTTGAGGATTTCATTGCGTGAGCTTTCACAAGTATGCAGTATGTTGACTAGCAGTATGGGCACTGCCCTTCCTATGAATTAAAATGGGGCACATATCCGCCGTGAAAACACATATTCTTGGTTGACCCAGTGAACTACACAGCTCCCTGTTCCCTGTCGTGGGTAGAAACGAGGGGCCAAGAGCGCCACAACGCGTGATGTGGGAGAGGGTTCCTAGGTCTGCATGTCCGAACCCTGCACCCAATTCCAGCCTCCAGCCAAGCAGCAGACAAGAACTAGACTGACCATTTTGTTGCCGCGCGTAGAGAAATTCACGTAAGTGCCACACAATCTGCGCGCAAAGTGGCATCCCAGCAATATATTTGTGGGCCCAACAAATCGTGCCGTTACAGACTGCCCTCGTGGCGGTGTCCACTGTGAAAACGTCGCAAAGACAGCTCACCGCCCTCGAGCTCACATTTAAGCTCAACACCACACTCAGGAGCCGTGAGGTGATTCCGCGTCGTCCTCCATCTGCCAACAAACACCATGTCTTCGCAGAAGCGCCAGGGCGAGGAGCTCGAAGGCGACATCACCTTCATCGCGACTCCACCACAACCGCCGCCAAAGTTCGGCACCGGCGTGGAATGTGGCGTTGAAGTCACCAATGTGAGCACCATTGAGCTTTCCGCACAGCGTCAATTGACCTCAATTGACTGCCATCTCACTCAAGCTGACGCATATTGAAGGTCCCAACCATCCATAATGCCCCCTTGCCTGCTGAGGGTCCCGGAAATGAGTCTTTCTCCAACTACATCCTGGGAGCGCTCTTGCTGGGCATCCCGATCTTCGTGGCCCGCAGCCTCGGCGGTGGCTTGAAGACCACCATCTTTTTCTTTCTTGTCTTGCTCTTCCCCATCCTGATCGCCGTCTGGACGGTGGCGTCGACCTACTCGCCGCGCATCAACGACAAGGCTAAGCTTCCCGGCCGTCCCGTTGAGCACTACATCACCTTCAAGAAGCAGGAGGACCGCCAGCGATGGAGCGGCCGCAACAAGATCCCGATGAAGACCTTCTACGAGATGTACTTTGACGGCGACGTCGAGTTCAACGGCGACTGCCTCGAGATCATGGAGTACCGCCATGACTGGGCCAACTTCTCATTCACCTGGCCCCTGTTCCACTTCATCATCTTCACCTTCTTCAAGGACGTGCTCTTCCACTCGCGTGAGCAGGACGAGGAGCAGATCCGCCCCAACTACGACCGCGGCAACGACCACTACTCGTGGTTCCTCGGCCCCCGCATGGTCTACACGAGCGGTATCTTCTCTGACCTCACCCGCGAGGAGACGCTCGAGGAGATGCAGGACAACAAGATGGCCATCGTCTGCGAGAAGCTCGGTCTCAAGGAGGGAGAGTCGATGTTGGACATCGGCTGCGGCTGGGGCACGCTCACCAAGTTCGCCAGTGTCAACTACGGAGCTCACGTCACAGGTGTCACCCTCGCCCACAACCAGGCTGCCTGGGGTAACGACGCCCTCCGCCGCGCTGGCGTCCCCGAGAGCCAGAGCAACCTGCTGGTCATGGATTACCGTGACATCCCGGCCAGAAAGTTCAACAAGATCTCCCAGCTCGAGATGGGTGAGCACGTTGGTATCCGCAGGCTCACGACGTTCTTCCGTCAGTGCTACGACATGCTTGAGGATGATGGCGCCATGTACGTCCAGCTCTCTGGTCTGCGTAAGGCTTGGCAGTACGAGGACTTCATCTGGGGCCTGTTCCTGAACAAGTACATCTTCCCTGGAGCCGACGCCTCCACGCCGCTTTCTAACTACGTCGGTTGCCTTGAGGCTGCTGGATGGGAGATCAAGAGGTAAGTTCAGAAACCAAAGGACAAGAATTAGTTACATATATACTGACTCCGATCTTAGCATCGACACGGTTGGCGTTCACTACTCAGGCACACTCTGGCGCTGGTACCGCAACTGGCTCGGCAACGGCGAGGTCATCAAGGCCAAGTACGGCCAGCGCTGGTACCGCATTTGGGAGCTCTTCCTGGCCTGGTCCACCATTGCCTCCCGCCAGGGCAGCGCCACCTGCTTCCAGATGCTTGTGGTCAAGAACCTTAACGCCACCCACCGTGTCAATGGCTTCGCGTCCCAGTTCGGCCTGACCGGCGCCCTTGCCGCGGCTCGCGCTGCCGGAAAGGCGGTCTTCCCCAAGTAAATAATGTGCTTGGTCACGAAAGGTGTCGTTCTTGCAAATGGAATGTTAAGATAGGAGTTGAAGGAGAAGAGAAAAAGGGGGGAAGGGGTAGAAAGTTAGGGCTGGGTGGTGAAAATGGTATAGAGCTGCACTGTATATAGAACTAAAACTGTAAACACGTGTGGGAAAGGGTCTTGTGATAGAGGGTTGGCACTTGGCAGGCACTACAGGTACAGAAATACCATACGGTACCACATGTTCTGTGGTTATTGTGGGAATCGTGGCTCATAGTTGACTGATGTCTGTCTCGGTGATGCTCGGAGAGATGGCTCGCCCACAGACCGCATCGCGGCGAAGTCATAAAACAGCGCTGGGACAGGCGATGACATCCATGCGCTGGACCCCCACCCAGAAGCAGGAACGACGAGGAAGCCGGACGTCTGAAGTGGGCTGCTGGATCTTGCGGCTCTTAGCTGATCCCTGTGCAAACGACGTTTTTCCGCGGTCGCTCTAGCAAGTAGCTTCCCGCCCGTCCAAGGCCGAACCGAGCATCTCCGCCAATCTTCATGGCCGCCCTTATCATCTAATCTGATTCGACCACACAATTCCGTCTCTTAACGGAAACTCACACGCTGCTGATAACGGCGCCTAGGCAATAATGCTGGGATAGTCAGTTACTGATAAAGGGCAGAGATGGCCGCGGCAGAGGAACAGGTGTAAGTCCGCGGAAGCTGGAAAGATGGCCCACGAGGCCAGGGTTGGGTGAGCCAGGTGTGGGATGACGGGGTTGATTGACGGCCGCATCTCCTCGCGCGACACCAGGAGATCTCAACGTCAGCGCCAGCTCTGGCCCTAGAGAAGAGACGAAGCACGCCGTTGGTCAATTCTGTTTCCTAAGCAGACCGGAATTGGAGTTTCCCATCCACTATTCCTCAGTCTCGGTCTCAGTCTCAGTCTCGCTCTCTGACTATCGGTCCAAGGCCGGCGTTGTCAGGGGACAAGCAGCTACTGTGGTGCAACACGGGCACTACACACGGATGGTCAGATCTATGTCGTGCACCACCCCAATGGGTCTGCCCATCTTGATGACCTCCGGGCAAGTGTCTATAGGCACGCGTCAGACACTCCCCAAGTTTGCTTCCTCTCTCTCCAAGTCGTAGGTGGCGCTCTCACTTGTCTTAGCTTATCTTGCTGGAATCAACCAGTTGCTATTTTATGCCTTCCCCTGATTCATGGCCTGAGAGTGGAATATTGTCCTGACCTTGCACTGTATCCCAAAAGTGCAATTTTGCTTCATTCTTTTTGTCCTACTTACCAGATGCGGTAGCTAGCACAACATATAGATGTCTCACAGCCCGCAGATCAACCCTGGACACCTCCCACAATGGCGTCTATAGCCGCCAGCAGCCCCATCATGCAAGAGCCTCATCAAAACTTCACACAGAAACTCGGCCTCCCTCCAAGTCCACCCGCCACCGTCAAAGACCCCGGCTCCCGCACAGAGAGCGTGACGGATTTTCAAATAGGAGAATCGTCTCTCGTCCCGGACTACCGACCCTACCCTCTCCCTCCCGAATCCAGAGCCGCCCAGCGTGTACTCACCGAAGATCTCAAAACTCCAGATAAGCATGTGCCACGAGATCCACGCCTACTCCGGCTTACCGGTGTACATCCATTCAACGTTGAAGCGCCCCTGACCGAATTATGGAATGAAGGATTCATCACAACCAAGGACCTGCACTATGTTAGAAATCATGGCCCCGTACCCCTGGTGCACGATGAGGACGTACTGGACTGGAGTTTCAGCGTCGAGGGCCTGGTGGAAAATCCCCTGACCATGACCCTGCGAGACCTATTGGCGGACTTCGAGCAGGTCACATATCCAATCACACTAGTCTGCGCAGGAAACCGCCGCAAAGAACAGAACGTCGTGCGCAAGACAAAAGGTTTCTCATGGGGTCCAGCCGGCCTGTCAACCGCCCTGTGGACAGGCGTGCCCCTGGACATCCTCCTGGCCAAGGCAAAACCCATCCTCCGCGGCGGCAAGCGGGCGCGGTACGTCTGCTTCGAGGGCGCCGACAAGCTGCCCAACGGGTACTACGGGACGAGCATCAAGCTCAACTGGGCGACGGACCCGAACCGCGGCGTGCTGGTCGCGCACGGCATGAACGGCGAGGTGCTGCCGCCGGACCACGGCAAGCCCCTGCGCATCGTCATCCCGGGCCAGATCGGCGGGCGCAGCGTCAAGTGGCTGAAGCGCATCGTCGTCACCGAGGCGCCCAGCGACAACTGGTACCACATCTACGACAACAGGGTGCTGCCCACCACCATCAGCCCCGAGGAGAGCGCCAACCTGCCCGAGACGTGGAAGGACGAGAGGTATGCCATCTACGACCTCAACACGAACAGTGCGATGGCCCGGCCGGCACACAACGAGCGGCTTGACGTCAGCGCGCAGACGTTCAAATTCCAGGGGTATGCGTACGCAGGCGGCGGGAGGAGGATAACGCGAGTCGAGCTGACTCTGGACCGCGGCAAGTCGTGGCGGCTGGCCGAGGTGTCGTACCCGGAGGACCAGTACCGCCTCGCGCCCGAAGGCGAGATGCTGTTCGGCGGGCGGCTGGACATGAGCTGGCGCGAGTCGTGTTTCTGCTGGTGTTTCTGGTCGTTGGAGATCCCAGTACAGGACCTCGTAGGCGATGCGTGCACGGGCGACGTCATGGTCCGGGCGATGGACGACGCCATGATGGTCCAGCCGCGGGACATGTACTGGAGCGTGCTGGGGATGATGAACAACCCGTGGTTCCGGGTCGTGATACACCGCGAGGGTCACGAGCTCAGGTTTGAGCACCCCACGCAGCCGATCCTGAATGCTGATGGCTGGATGGATCGGGTCAAGAAGGAAGGCGGGAATCTGTCCAATGGGTATTGGGGTGAGAAAGCACCGGGTGAAGAGGAAAGAACTGCGGCGGTGGCTGAGCCCGCCAAGGAGATTGTCATGGTGAACAAAGACATCAAGAGGGAGATCAGCCTAGACGAGGTGAAGCAGCACGAAGGCGAGGAAGAGCCGTGGTTCGTATTGGATGGCGAAGTGTACGACGGCACCAATTTCCTCGAAGGTCACCCAGGAGGTGCAGCTTCGATCATCGGTGCCGCAGGACAGGACGTCATGGAGGAATTCATGGCCATCCGTAAGTATAGAGACGCTCCTCTGCTGGATAAACACTCAATGCTCACACTCTCAAACAGACAGCGAGAACGCAAAGGCAATGATGCCGTCCTACCACATCGGCACCCTAGACGCAGCCTCCAAGAAATCCCTCGCAGCAGGCGACTCAGCCGCAGCAGAAGGCACCTCAGAGCCGCGGGCCGTCTTCCTGCACCCAAAGACGTGGTTCAAGGCGCCGCTGACATGCAAGACGGTCATCAGCAGCGACACCAAGATCTTCACCTTCACGCTGGACCACGCGGCGCAGGAGATCGGCCTCCCGACGGGCCAGCACCTGATGATTCGGCTGCGGGACCCGGTGACGCGCGAGGCCATCATCCGCGCGTACACGCCGCTGTCGGACGCGACGGTCGAGCGGGGCAAGCTGGACGTGCTGATCAAGATCTACCGGGCGAGCGGCGACGGCGCCCAGAAGGGCGGGCTCATGACGCAGGCGCTCGACTCGATCCCGCTCGGCCACTGGGTCGAGTTCAAGGGCCCCGTCGGCAAGTTCGAGTACCTCGGCCGGGGCCTGTGCAGCATCGGCGGGAGGGAGAGGCGCGTGAGGCGGTTCGTGATGGTCTGCGCCGGCAGCGGCATCACGCCCATCTTCGCGGTGCTGCGGGCGGTGCTCAAGGATGCGCTGGACGCGACGCACTGCCTTGTGCTGGACGGGAACCGGTGCGAGGAGGATATCCTGTGCCGGCAGGAGATGGACACTCTGGTGGAGGGCAGGGAAGAGAGGTGTAAGCTTGTACATACGCTCAGCCGGCCGAGTGATGGCTGGGTCGGCGGGAGGGGCAGGATGGACGGAAAACTGTTCGAGAAGGAGGTCGGGCCGCCGAGTGAGGCGCGGGACGAGCTGGTGCTGGTCTGCGGACCCGGGCCCATGGAGAAAAGTGTGAGGGAGAACTTCGCGAGGATGGGGTGGAGTGAAGAAGATTTGCTTTTCTTCTGAGCGTTGTATATAAAGCAAGGGGGCGTCTCCGGCGCAGCAACGACATACGTGTAAATCTCGCCCCCAGTGGCCAGAACTTGACGAATGATGAAACTGGTAAAGACAGCAGATATGCCATCTGTTCTTCAAGGCATGCATATAATCTAGGTATTTGGAATGAATTGAGGGGTATAATCAATTGAGCATTACGGAGCGGTAGACGCCGTGTACCCTGGTGTACCCTGGAAACCCAGATCTTCACAAGCTAGCTCATATCTACTATATGAAGGATATGAAAAACATCTGCATCCCCTCCCCCTCCCCACTGAATTACCACCCAAATTTACACAACGCATTCCTCAAGACGAAGCCATCTCCTTAGACCGTTTGACATCGTCATCCACCGCAGGCTTGGCAGGGATCTCAGCCCCAAGAACTTGATATTGCATACCAACATACCCATCGCTGACTACCAAAATGTCTAGCTTGCTCGCCTCCGCTCCCTGGATGGCCTCGGGGACCTTGATGCTCGTCCGCGCAGACGGCTTGGACCCGACGCTGGCCGACTTGCCCGCGCCTTGCGACCACCCCACGCGCTTGATGGCGTACACCTCGTCCTTGGCCATGTCGCCGACGACCACGAACCAGCCCTCGTTCTGCGGCTTTGGGAACTTGGGCGCGTAGATGTGGGCGTCGCGCTCGACCAGCGCGTTGAGTCGCTTCAGGCTGACGGTCAAGGACTGTGCTGTGATGTCCTCGACTGCGACCTTGACGTTTGGCAGCATCGAGGCGGCCTTAAGGAAACGCTGCTGCACGCCCTGTGGTACGTGCAGGTCCTTGGCCAGCTTGCTCACCTGGCCCTGGCTCATGGCGCTAAGCTGCTGCAGCGTGGTCCTGACCTTGGTCTTCTCGGCGTCCACGCCTGGCAAGATCGACAGCGGTGGCTCCGTGGGCCACCGTGCGGACTTGACGGACTGCAGGACGTTGATCATCTGCAGAACGCTGGAGAGATACCCCGATTCCGTGAGCACATCGATGGATGCCTGGATGATACGGATGGCTTGGTCAAGAACGCTGGTCTGGTCACCAACATAATCCGTGATTGGAAGGCTGATGCGAGACATGTGAGCCTGGAGCAGGAGGAAGGCCTTGACATGTGGGTCCCACATGGGCAGGCCGAAGGAAGTGCCGGGGAAAGTCAGGTTGCGGGACAGTTCCGCGTTGATGAGATCCTCGTTGTGCCTGACGGGCAGCTCATCGTACTCTGTCGCACGGCACATCCAAGTCAGGACGTCGAGGAATGAAGCCTGCGGTTTGGCATGCTTGACCAGGTACCGAATAGTCTTGTGAGAAAGGTAGTAGTAGCTCATGATCTTACCCATTGGCGTTGGATCGACATCACCATTAGGATAGACTTCCACACAGTTGGACTGTGCAAGCTCGTCGAGAGACTTTTCGACCATCTCGATCATGAAGTCATTGGCAAGCTGCTGAGCGGCAATGCTGTTGTGTTCATCTGCCGCGATCTCGAGCCCGTAATAAGACGGGTTCTTGTGAAGGCGCCGGAAGAAGAACGTCCAAGTTAGATAGTCTAGTGCATCTTGCTTGCTAATGACCGTTTCTGCAGAAACCTCGGCGCAAAGATGGTTGTCGAGCACGGTATGCAGCGACGACTCGACTGGGAAGCCGGTGTGCAGGAAGTGTTTGTAAAAGTCCTTGGACGCTTCCTTGGTGAAGATTCGAGCCACACCCGAGTTGTCAAACTGAGGCCGCCCGGCTCGACCAAGCATTTGTAGCACATCAGTAAGATCCATGTCCCTGTATCCTTCAATCTTAGCATCGTAAAACTGAGTGCCCTTGACGACGACCAGGTGAGCGGGAAGGTTGACACCCCATGCGAGCGTGCTGGTGGCGATTAGGATTTGGATTTTATTGTTCAAGAACAATTCCTCAGCGAGCTGTCGATCCGACTCGACGAGACCGGCATGATGGAGCCCAATGCCAAAGCTGATGGCCTCCTTCAGCGCGTCATCCTTGACCCTAGCAAGATTGAGTTGAAGGTCATCCTCTTCCATTTTGAGGAACCTCCTGGGGTTGTCTTCCATGCCACAGAGGTTTATGAGGTCCTTGGCAGTGAGACGTGTCTGTCTTCGCGAAGGCACAAACACTATGACGGGCTTATCTGGGCTGTGGTTCTTGACGGCCAAAAACGTTGGCCTGTTCATGGACTGCATCAACGGACAGAAGCCTCTGACCTCGGGGAATCCGTCAATGTAAAGTTCCAAAGGAACAGGACGAACGGAGTGCCTGAAGTTGAAGAGGCCTTCCTTCACGCCCAGCCAGTTCCCCAGGTCGGTGGCATTGGCGCAAGCAGTCGACATTCCGAGGAGTCTGACAGAGTTCTTGATAGACGATGCGATGTAGTTCATACGAGAGACAATGATCTCAAGAATAGGACCACGATCCCCAGCCAGCAGATGAATCTCGTCAATGATGACCAGACTGACCTGACGGACATAACCTCTCGTTTGCCAACTACGAGAGATACCATCCCACTTCTCGGGCGTTGTGATAATGATATCGGCGTCTTTGATGGTCTTTGTATCCGGTGTGTTGTCACCAGTCAGCTCGACCAACTTCAAACCGAGTGGTTTCGCAAGTCGGACTCCCCAGTCTTTAACGCGCTCGCGGACCAAGGCTTTCATGGGTGCAATGTAGACGACCTTGGAGCCTGGCTTTTCACGGAACGCCCACCACATGGCTAATTCTGCTGCCACGGTCTTGCCACTGCCCGTCGGTGAGCCCAGGAGGACATTTGCTGGGGTATTGTACAGTGTGTGGAAGATTTGGGTCTGCATAGGGTTGAAGAATTGAAAGCGCTGCGCGTATATCTCTTCAAGTCCAGGGTTCTTGAGGGCAGAAATTGAAAGGGGCTGGAGGTTGAGGAGGTCGGTGTACACGCTCTCTGTATCTGGTCTGATGAGATGCTGGAACGACACCGGTGTGACCGTCTCTGCTCCAAGCCACCGATCCGAGACGGCCCGGACATAGATCTGGTTGGGAAGCGGATCTGACAGCGGAATTGTGAAGTTCATCTCGTGATCGTCGTGGATCTTTCTACGGTTCAGTAGGAAGAATTCATGATGATAGATCTCTGATGTTTCCGAATTCTCAACCCAGATGTAATACGACTCTGAAGTGCCATGGACATGGTCGTTCCACTTGAAGTCAGGGTAGATGTAGAGCTGCACCCTCAACACGTCGCGATTCAGAGGTGCTATTTCGGCTTCCACACTTACAGTTGGGAAGTTGTTGAGAATCTTCATAATCTTGGTGCCAGCACCGTGGTTATGCACAAGGCTGCCTATTTCAGCAGGCTCCATGTCGCGCATGGCTTCGACAGTTAGAGACTCCTTAGCGTCTAGCTGATTCAAGATGGGTTTGGAGAGCTCGAATTGGTGAAGGGGATGTTGAAAAGGCCAAACGCGTTTTTCAATGGACTTTGCCAACGTCAACAGAACCAGACATTCGTGGCCCCATCTTCTGTTAAGGGCAATCATGAACAATGCACGGCAAATTCGACCCGCCTGCTGAGCAACGTAGTTAAGATCGTTGGTAAGAGCAAAATCTTCTGGTTGTGCTTTTGAGATGAAGGCTTGGAGAAGAATGTTGGTTTTGGTCTGGGCCTGGTCGATGCCACCGTCGACGTCGCACGGCACAATGTGCTCGTTTTCTCTCATCCTGGACAACTCCTTGCTCTCGTTGTCTCTTGACTGAATGTTATCAAACTCGCCACTCATTGCGATCATCTTCAGGATATCTGCCTCTGTGGCAAATGGCTGCATCATTGTGTTGAATATCTGGATGCTGGTGTGTAGAATGTAGTACTGGCTGGCGATACGACCGATGTCCTTGCTGCGAAGCTCTTCTGTTGTCTCGTTGAAGATGATCATCTGGCATTGCTGAAGAGTTCTCGCAGCTTGTATCGCGAGTTGACGACGCCGTTGGACAAGTGAAGGGTCGTCCTGAAACTCATTCCAGTCGATCCCGTATGCCATTGGGTTCCTTCTCATGCGGACAAAAAGATAAGAGTAACCTATCCACTGAACTGCTTCTGCAATAGACGTCACTGTCCCGAGAGCAACTTCTGCGTTCAAGTTGTCCACGAGCTTGGCCGAGAACTTCGATTCGATGGGAAGCTGCTCCGTGACAGCAGTGAGGTAATGGCTCAGCTTGTCCTGAGTTGTGCAGATCATTCCAATACCAGTGTCTTCAAATTGCGGACGACCGGCACGACCAAAGATCTGAAGCACGTCCAGAATGCCCAAATCAACGAACTTTCCTTCTTGGGCACTATAGACTTGGGTGCCTTTGATCACCACAGCGGCGGCAGGCAAGTTCACACCCCAGGCCAAAGTAGCTGTACAGCAGAGCACCTTGAGGACGCCTTCGGAGAAAAGCCTTTCCATCAAGTTTCGATCGGATCGTGCCATACCTGCGTGATGCACGCCCAGTCCCTTGGGTAGAAGATCTCGAAGTTCCTTTGCCCTGCAGGACTTCATGTCCCTGATCGCAGCCTCGTACTTTGGATGATCAGATGGGTCAAACAGATCGACACAGATGTCATCAACTGCTTTCTCGTAAAGCATCTTCGCTGTTGCCGTGGTATCCTTCCGGGAGTGCACGAAAACCATTACTTGATGGCCCCGTTGCAGCATCTCTCTCACTTTTTCGAAGGCCACTGTATCGATGTTCTCTCTAGACTGTCTTGATCCTGCCTTTCCTTTGACGCCAATGAAGTGCTGCTCCAGAGGCACTGGACGGAAAGAGGCATCGAAATAAAACAAGCCAGCGTATCTGTTAACCTTAAGGAAGTCGGACACGTCGATATAATTCGGAAGTGTCGCACTAAGTCCGACGATCCGGATCAGAGACTGTGTGCTTTCAACCTGTCTCTCTGTGCGAGCAACTAGTGATTCCAGAACGGCACCACGCTCGTCGTGTAGCATATGCACTTCGTCGATGATCAGGAGCCTGACTTTCTGGACAAGCTCTGTGTCACCAGTACCCTTTCTCGTAACAACGTCCCATTTCTCCGGAGTGGTGACTATGATTTGGGTGGCAACGACTTCAGCTTTGGTCAGATGCATGTCGCCGGTGTACTCGCGGCAGCGGATGCCGAGCCATGACAGACGCTTGTTGAACTTTTCTGTGATTTCAGCGGCCAGTGCTTTCATTGGGGCTACGTAGACGACCTTGAAGTCATCTACGTCGACGGCAAATTCTGTTGCAGTATGGTCTTCGAATGGATCAGGGGTCAAATACTGTCGGACGGTGTGCAGGATGGTCAACATTGCTGCGTCCGTTTTACCCTGGAGTTGATCAGCCACCGCATCCACAAACATTTGACAGCACCGCAAAACTTACAGCACCGGTAGGGGCGCAAATGAGCATGTTCTCGCTTGACTTGTAGGCCACGGGATATACAAGACTCTGCATCCGATTGAGCGTCTTGTAGCCCTTGAAGGTGTTTCGACAAAGACCATCCAACTCTTTGATCGTGACCAACTTCTGGCCAGGCCACAAAGTCCCGGGCTTGCCTGCAGGAATAGCGTATTCCTCATATTTGTCAAATTGAAGCCGCTCACTGCCGACAGGAAGTGCGTACTTCCTGCCAGCGTGGTTCAACGAGTTTCCAGCAGAGAAGCTTTTGTACACATGAGGGTACTGCGGCTCCTTGGCCATGGCTGGACCAAGCGCGGCGGTTTTGTGACGCAAATCTTGTCTTCGGAGATTTGCATCTCTCTCAGCCTTGGTGAGAAGGCGTCCCGTAGGCTGGTTCTCAGCCTCCTGCTCTTCGACCTGCTCCATGGCAACAGTGATCTGATCCCTATGGGATATGAGCTCAATGACGAAGTCTAGGTCATCAAAGCCGACCAGGTCCGTCAGGAGCGACTGCAGTTCATCTTCTCTCTGGTTGGACTTTAGGGCGTCCAGGATCTGTAGCTGGAGGGTCTCGGCAGGGAGTCCATCTCTGTGTTCCGACACAGCTGCACATCTCGCGAGAAACCATTGAGGCCCATATGGAGGCTCTTCGTCGATCGCATCGATTCCGTCCATCAGGTCGCCGCTGTCGAGGCCAAGCTCATCCAGCTCGGAGTCGGAGATGAAATCCCACACATCGTGAGTCTCGCCGCTGACAGAGCTTAGGTCGAAATCGTCCTCAATTCCATCAGCATTACTGTTTGTGTCGCCGTTAGGTGCCTGGCTGGGCAGCTTGAGTTCGGCTATCGCAGCCTTCATGGCGGCCACTTGGGCCAGCCACTGTGCCTCTGCATCGGTTACCGAAGAGGGAGCCATTATGGCCTAATGGATTGATGGTCTGCGCGAGGTGCTGCTGTTATTTTGTTGCAGTACGAGTCCTTGTGCAAGCCTGATCAGACCGGGCAACCCAATAAATATGGCGGCTGTCGCCTCTCGATGAGTGAATGTTGGTGGCACATCGACTCGGTATGGCTCATAATGTCGTCTGTGATGCTTACATGTACACTGCCTACAAACAATGGTACCTGGATCCACTTATTCCACAGGGGTGCTCTAGCGGCCTCCTTACTTGGTTAGCACCTGGCTTAAGCTGCGGCCTGGCCCATCGGACCCTCGGACAGCGCATGTGACGCAGGTCTGCCCATTTGACAAGTGGCGGCCTGGACGGACCAAGAGACGGCCGATTCTGGGGAGAAACCAAACCGCTTAATCCTCTCGGCGCCTCTTAAGTTTCAGCCTTTCTTCTCATCCACGAGCCCGAACCTAACCACCTACGTACTGCACGATTTTCCTTTGACGAAGCGACAAATCGATTCCGAGGATCCAACTCTACACTCGCTGAGAAAGCCCCCCGAAACCGACCCGCACGATAACACGATCCCGCCATCACCATGAAGCTGCATTACCTTGGCGTGCGTATCTTGGCCCGCCTGTAACAATGAGGCCCATCCCACGGTGCTGACGGTGCTTTGATGGCCCAGATCATCCGAAACGAAGGCAAGCCCTCTCACGAGCTGGTGTCTGAGAAAGAGCTCAGCTCCTACTCCCGCTTCACGAAAAACAACTATGCAGTATGCGCATCATTCCACAACAGCACGAGGACGATCTACTGACTTCGACGAGGAATTCATGACAGTCTTCGCCAAGACCGTGGCAGAAAGGACGAAGCCCGGACGTAAGTGACCCTTATCTCTCATCGCATTGCGAGGACGGCGCTGACAGCTTGCAGAACGACAGGACGTCGAAGAACAAGGTACGTTTTGACTTGTCGCGCCCGAGAGCGATAATTCTCTTTACACAAAATGCGCCGACCCGAAGACCTCGATATAGACATATACGGATGGCTTTAGTCCAAGTGGGAGCCGACTCTTTGAGGATTCAAAATTGCCGTGTGGCGCCACTACGATAACACGGCGGATGCGATACCTACATCCAGACACACATCGAAGGCCGAGAAACAGCAAGCGTATGCAAGAACCATCTTTGGGCAGCCTTCTCGGTGGTGTGAGGTTCAGTCTTGATCAACGTGTTCCAGTGGAAGACTCCGGCGTAGGAGGCATACTTGGACGTGGGCAGTATCCGGTAGCAATCAGGCATTTTCCTGGGGCAACCTCTTGTCACCGAGCGGCGAGCACGAAGTTCCAACCTTACCACCCGGGATGTGTAATTGAGCGAAAAGACGATACGGAGTCCCGTCATATTCCGCGCAGCAGATGCTGTCACTGGGGCAAATCACGACAGGCGCTTGTTGCTGTTCGACTTGCGTGTTCTGTCGGCTTTTTGTTGGAGTAACGAGCAACTTTGGTCGAAGACGAACTGCCCTTGAAATCGACTGCTAGACTGCTGCAAATGGGAGGACAAGGCGGCCAGTGTCGTCTGGGGTGTTTCTCCGCGGTGCAAAGCGACATAGCATAGCGTGAGGAGCATAAAACTGACGAGACCCTAGACCTCACCTTCCACGCTTACGCTCGATCGGAGGGTGTCTGCGGAATCATCATCTCTGATCACGCGTACCCGGCCCTTGTGGCTCACCAGCTGCTCTCCAAGATTATCGATGAGTTCCTCGAGGCCAACCCACGTTCCTCATGGGTAACGGGTCAGCCCAAGATTGTGATGCCACAATTGAAGGAGTACATCGATAAGTACCAAGTGAGCTCAACACGGTGATTGCGATGGATTTTACATGAGTGCTGACGATGCATCAGGACCCGCATCAAGCCGACAACATCCTGAAGATCCAGAAGGAGCTGGATGAGACCAAGATCGTGCTTCACAAGACGATTGAGAGCGTGCTGCAGCGAGGCGAGAAGATCGACGACCTGGTCCAGAAGAGTGACGGATTGAGTTCTCAGTCCAAGATGTTCTACCGTAAGCCCTGCGCCGACAGAATTTGAGTGTCAGGATTGATACTGACTATTCCTCAGAACAAGCAAAGAAGCAGAATTCGTGCTGGTAAGTTATGAGCAAAGGAAGCTCGATGGTTGAGAGACCTGGGTCGACCGAACCCCACTGAGAAAGATAACCGCTAACCCACTGGTGTACAGCTTGGTCATGTAATCGCTGCCGCGCGTCGCAGTTCCTGTCTTTTCCGGGTTTCCCTTTGATAACTGAGGTTTGGGTCGTACCTGGGTAGTTTGGAGGCTTCTTAGTTTAAAAGAGCAATCATTTGCGCATCCGCCTGCAAAACACATTTGGCGTTGAGACCCTAGCTTGTGTCGCCCTTCGGTCGACCTATATAATCAATTCTCCTATGATTTTTCCGGGTTGTGAGGCTCGGCATGCACGTGGTGGAAATCCAGCACCCGAAGCCCCGGTGCTGTTCATGTCCGCGGGCATGGATGCTCTTGCCAGCCGTCAATCGACACATGTGACATGGTCTGCGCGTTTTGCTGAAACGGTCACATCAGCAGGCAAGGTGACATCAGTGACGAACGCGAAACTCACCGACCGCTGTCACAATCCATATGACAGCCGACTCATAGCATAGAATTGTTTAAGTTTAGAAGCACAGCTACTACCCACATTCCACTTCTTCACAGCGGCCGTTGCGTGAGTGCTGTTGACAATGCTACCCTGCCGATTCACGCTTGCGGCTATCACGTTAGAGATCTCCATCACAAAATGCACGCATGGGAAGCTTGTTGGATTCCGGAGGGACCATGTCACAAGAGTGGCGATCATTTGGTGTTCGTCTTGAAGAGCTTCTTCATTTTGAAACTGCCTATTGACTGGCATGGCGACATATGATATATATCCAACCACTAGCCTCCAACTTCACCCCACATCCATCCTAGTTCACCACCTTCCACCTGCCCGTGGTGGTCGGTCACCAAAGAAGTGAGCCTGTCCCAAAAGAGAACTTCAAGCCGCCGCCCACCCGTCCGCCCGCACTCCTCACGCACGTGTCCTTCAAGAGTGGCTTCGTAAAATTCGCCGAGGTATCGATGAAAGGAAGAAATGTTGCATAGCAGGGTCTGGAAACCGTCGAGGCTCGCTCCTGGTGAAAGGCTTATACAGGGAGCAATTAAAGCCGGAGAAAGTCTTTTGCAAAGGCCGGAAGAGGGGACCGGAGGGTACCCCGTCGGTCGCTGGGCCTTTGTAGAATCGCTCGTTCGCCCGCGCCCGAAACATTATCCCGTGTGGGACAGAGAAGGAAATGGTCAAGGGAATGTCCACAAAGGAAATTGAAAGAGAAGAGAAACTTGAAGCAGTAGAAAGAAGAGAGGGGGAAAAAAAGGTTGCCGCTCCCGCTATGTTCGAACCATCGAAACTCCTGTCTCGCTTCCCAGAAGCATGTCATGACAAGCACCGCCTGTGCGCCTTCCGAAATCCTTCGCTAGCATGATGAGACCAATTCAAGATGCGATGTAAAACAACCCAGCTCGCTTGATTTTGAAAAATGAAATTGGGGGGGGGGGGGGAGATATCAACCGCCTTCCACAACCGCCCACGAGCTCTTCCTGTTCTGCGCTAGGTGTGCTGGGTTGACTGGGCTCTCCCTCGGGTGGATCAACGTCGGTGTGCTGCTCTTAGTCTCTTTGATCGACTCTTCGTCCGTGAGACGCCTGCTCGGGCTTGGCGATTTCACAATCTTCACCCCGAGCGGGCTGACAGATGCGCTGCGCTCCGCGCCGGCGGTTCCCCTCCTCGTCTGCAGCGGCCGCAAGAGCTGCCGCTGCTGCCGGGAGATGCTGATCTGACGCGCGATGCTGACCTCCACCGCGCTCTGGAACGCGGCGTCTGCCTCGTCCAAGTCGCTCGATGGCTTGGTGGCATGCGTGTGTGCCGTAGCAGAGGAGGCTGCCGAGGGCGAGCGTTGACGGGGGCCGGATAACACCGAGGCGGCGGTAGATGATGCGGAGACTGATTGCGGTGAGACCATCTGCCATTGTGGCTCGTGGAGTGTAGGCTTGAAAGGCTGCGAGATGACGATTTCGTCGGCAGGAGAGTCCATCTCAGTTGGTGAGTCGAGTATGAGACCTGACTTGTCTGGCCCAAAGTGGAAACTCGTGTCGGTGGGGTAGATCGGTTCAAGTTCTCGCTTCGGTTGTTTCCTCGTTTGCGGCGGGGAGTTTTCGAAGGGATTAGGTACAACTAATGTAGGGCCATGGCTCTTCGACGGTGCACTTGGACCTGGCTTGGTGTCGAAAGTTGCCTGCGTTGGCGAGGGTAGTCTTCCTGGTGAAGTGTTCGATCTCATCTGCCGGGAACGACTCGTAGGAGTATCCAAAGCGGGAGTCACACGGCCTTCGGATGGCATTGGGAATAGCCTCAACTGAGGTGTCGCGGTTGGCTGTGGTGAGGTTGCTCTTCGTTGTCTTGACGAACGTTCTTTCTCCATCTCCTCTGCCTCGACCTTGTCGTCGATTGTCTTCAACCGCTGCAATGTTGCTTGTCGTCTCAACAATAACGATCCAGCAGAGTCTTGCTTCGGTTGAGGGTGCCCAAGGAGATCGCTAAACATGACGCTGTACCGCTCCAACTTTGTGTCGGGAATATTCACATCCAGAAATGACGGAATAGGAGGAATATTCGCTTGCTGCTGCCGATATGTATTCCCTTGGCGTCCAGGTAGCCCAGCGCTTTTTGGTTGGGTAGGCGGCTCGTCAACGTTTTGAGGCATCGTATTCGATCGGATCATGATCGGCTTGTGCTTCGGTACCTTTCGTTCCGCTTGGGTATTGCTCCTCGTGGGTGTTGGCTTTGTAGCCACGTTCACAGACGACGTTGATACTTCAACAGTTCGCGCAAGTGTTATGGTCGACTTGCCAGCGTCGGTTTGTGCCAGCCCGTGCACTTCTTCCTTTTTCTTCCCACCACCGAATAGCCCACCGAACAGCTTCCGCCTCCCGGTCTTTTTCCTTTGCAAAGACCCAACGGGAGCCGCACCCGCGGATGAGGGTTCTGAAGAGCTGATCATCTGAGGAGACGCTGGTGGAAACTGAGCCTGCCATCTCGAGGGTGAGGGATCTGGTCGTAACGGAGGGCTCCCCAAAGCCATCCCTATTGGAATTTCGCCCGAAGTTATTGACTCTGGAGTCTGCACCCTGATCGGTATAGACACCTCGTGTATTACTGGAAAATTCGGGCTGTGCTCTGGGGTCAGTGTTGAACCCCGGACGGGCACGTGGTACTGAGACATCTCAGCCATGCGACTTCTGATGTACATGTCGTCCCTGGATACTCGTTTGTCGAGGCCCTGTTTTTGTCGTGCAGTTCTGAAAAACATGTCGTCCTTCGACATCCTCTTGTCCAAGTTACTCCGTGATGACCCCTTGGCCGTCAGGCTCCCAGACGTGCTGGGTCGTGCTGAGGCCATGATTGCCGGCGGCACGGAGCTTTGTGATGATGACGGTATTCGAGGCAACGGGCGGTCGAAGAAATGGAAGTTGTACCCGGGATGGATTTTGTTAGGGGAGGTGCCAGCATTTGAAGGGAATCTGCCGGTAGGGAACGAGTTTAATGATTGCAGGGGAGGGCCTGATACACTTGCTGCGTCTCGGCCGTGCATCTGTAGCCCACTTCCTTCGTACCTCCCATGCTCCATCTGATGACCCAGTGCTGTCCGGCCAGACTGGAGCTTTCCGGAGTTGGGACCACTTTGAACAATTGTCGATCCCCGTATTCTTGGTACAATGTACTATGTAATACGGGACTTCAGATGGTCAAATTCCCGGTCACCGCAGATGAGGAGGACTGCTTCGGTGTAATGTGGGGACGGGTTTCGAGAAGATGAATGGCAACACGCGACCTGCATGTAAGTGGTCCCTATAAAATGCGCTAGGCAATGATAACATGAATAAGGACGAGGATTTTGTCGACGAGCGAAGCACTTGCCGTCGGGCTGCCAGGAGCTCCGCGAGACAGAGGCAGATATGAGTGCTAAAGAAACTCGTGAGGACATGAAGAAGCAAGCAACTTACATATTCCAGACCTACCAATTTGTTGACCATGTGTATGTGTTGCCAGCGATACAGCAGATAGATTCCTGCCGGGAATCTGCTTGTGCCCCCAAGCCTCCAGTCTTCTATGGTGCGTTTGAGATTGGAAGGGATGGTTTATTTCCAGAGAGATCATCGACATGGGTATGTCCTTGCAAGGCGTACGGGGTGCCCCGGACAAGACCAGGGTCTTGAGTGGAACAGACCGGCGGGCGTAGGATGAGACCCTTGTTCTAGGCCATCAGACTAATGAGGTCTTTGCAGTGCAGCACCGCGAGCGTTGCACCGTTGGCTTCTCTGAAGAATGATTACTGTTTCGGAATTTCGAGTCAAGACGTTGGCGACTACTCCGCGCTGACGGCCCGCCGAACGAGCCTCAGTCTGACCGCCACAAAGGCGTTCAACTCTGTTTAATGAGATACTGGGATGTCCTGCCAAGTCGTCCTGAGATGACGTCCACACATTGCCACCCCTAATCAAAGATGGAGCGCATAATGGCTTGATCATTCGCGATGCCCCATCGGCATCTCGATGAAGGCGTGAGATATCAGCCCCAGTCATATCTTGCTCAGCTGGTCGCGAAGTCAAGCTGAGCTTGGGGTCTTGGAGGGTGCCGTCCGGCTGGGGCCGTCAAGACGACGTGAGTGGATGTGACATCAATGAGGCTTCAGGGTTGCGATGATGAGCTGATATTGCTGGCCAACCCATTGGTCGTCAGAATATGTGGCAGCAAATTAGATGCCACTTGCGCCAGAACTAGTTTGCGAAATTGCTATAATAAGCTTGCGATGTGAAATGAGTTGATACCTCAATGGTAGAGGTGGAGTGCAGCCGACGTCCAACTTTACTGCAAGGCTAGCAGCGTTGCATTCGGCTGCCGACTGAAGAGGCAGCTACGAATAGCGCTGACACCTCGTCTTATAACGAAGCGTTGTATAGTAGCCGCTCCAGTGTCGTTGGTCGTGGAGCTGCTCGCCGGCGCTCAGACGTGCCCACGCTTAGGCGATTATCTGCCCGTGACAGCCAGATCATCGTCTCAGAACTGATCCGGGGCTGCCCTGTGGCCCATGCTGTGTGATTGATCACAGATGGTTGAATCCCTTGGAGGTCAAATCGCCAGGTAACACCTGAACACTACCCGGCTGCCAAGAATGTTGTTTCACCCTACCGGAAATAGCATAGCTTATAATGTCTCATCAATGCAAATCGTGTGAGGCCGTGGCTGAAACTTCTGACTTGGACAGAAGGTCCCCCGTCCTAGAGAGGGTGCTTCGAGAACGCCAATGGAAGAAATGAAGTCGGATGAAAGTTTGTGAGAAACGTTGTGAACCTTCTCAGAGGAGCCGCACTGCCGGACACGCAAGGGAGTGACGCGAAGTTCGTTGACCAGGTACAATCAACAACAAATTGCGCAAGCCAAGAGAACAAGGTAACGGCTGCTACTTAGTTAAACCTTCGAAAAAGCTACCATCGACAATGAGCAAACCTGCGGTGGGTTCAATGGTCATTCCGTATAGAGCGCGGGTGTGGACTGTATCCGAGTTTTATAGTGAGAAGTCTCGGGTCGCGCACGCGTGACAACCGATGGCTTCTATCAGCATCGTCCCAGAAAGTCGACGAGTATGTTGTCGAGATCACGGAACGCGCCGCAAAGCTCGGACCGGTGATCCTGTGCATCTTTCAAAGTCGAGACCAGTTCTTTAAGGTGATCTACCGCACCATCGGATCGCCGGTCTGGACAATTGGTGCAAAATCTCGAAGCAAGGAGTTCCCTTTAGCAGGCTCCTCTATGCGGCGTGATCTGCAGCTGACATGAGATGCCAGCAACGTTTCAAGGCTCGTGGATCTGTCCCAGAGAGGATCGGTTCGAACATCGTTCGGGCTGCCTGCCCAACTGGTGCATGTACATATGCAGAGTTGCAAAAGTCCAAGGCCCCGACAAGCAGTTCGTCCAGATGGCCCTGTGTCACAAAACTGGGGCTGCCCGAGATCTGAGGGGCATCCCGGATGTCGTTCCGTTTTCACGAGCTTGACTGCCTCCTATCCGTGGAGAATGTCACCCTCCAGAACTGGTTTCTGCGGTGTCAAAGTATCGAGCATAAACTTGGTTCGCGATGTTTCGATTCCTTGTCTACCGATGAAACTGCGTCGAGCCTCCTTCTAGATCAGAGGGGCGCGCTGCAAAACGAGCTGCTCAGGAGAAACTTGCGGATGGCATAAAACAATCCAAAGGGGTATAAGTTATGCGTGTTGGTCAGCGAAGAATACACGGCATTTAAACCTGAGTCGCGCCTCCAATTCGTATTAGCCTGAAGGGTCCCGAATTGATATGGTCTTGCGCTGCCAGGCCGGCATGACCAAGCTTTCGAATTTCGAGTTCGATGATTGAAGAGACCAGTGCACGGTACGAGATGACGTGACGATAGGCACTGTGGCCCCCTTGGCTTTACCGCTTCGACTGGTCGGTCCACGGCTGTCTATGAGACCCATCAAGAGCGGTCTGACGGTCTCGGTGTCGGTGACCCGCGGTTCACGCTGCACTCTTGCACGAGAGCCTCATACAGCCGCCCCCAAAAAAGGTTCGTCTTCTGTGAGCATGTGCCCAGAAAACGGCACTTGGTCACAGGCATGGATAATATGAATGCATTAGGCGGCATCATGCCGTCTGGCTTGCAGTAGAATGCTCGAGCTGATACGGACCCGTACTCCCAAGAGAGATGCGTAGGTGTAGAGGGGTTGTGTTGATCACTGAGCACGGTAAATCACCAGAGATTGGAAGTGGATTGGTGAGACCCGCTTACTTAAGGTGACATGGGTGCCAAAAAACCAAGCAATTCGGGCAGCGGGACATTTTGGAACTCCAAAACAACCACATCATACCCAAACGACAGCTTCCCGCTACTACCACTGACCTTTGAAACCGTGTTCCTTCTTCTGCACAGAACCTTTTCGAATTCTTCGTACCCCGTATCACACAACCCAAAACACCAACAAGATGTCGTGGCAAGGTACCGTAACAGCCATTCCTACCCAGCTCATGCCCCTTTTGAACCCCCACCTTGGCGCCGCGGCGATGAAGCTAACTCTGTCACAGCTTATGTTGACTCCAGGTAACGACAGCACCTCGCCACAACAATCACAGAACACCATGACTAGTTCCATGTGCTGACTTTCATTGCAGCCTTGTCGGCTCCGGTCATGTGGACAAGGGCGCCATCATCAGCGCTGCCGGCGACAGTGCCTGGGCTACCACTTCCGGCTTCACGGTACGGAATTACCCCGCCATTTCCAGGAATGAGGCCATGTTATGCCCACCACCCGAGCTCGACACCCCTTGACAGCGATGCCGACAGATGGCATTCGGGACGATCCAGCTGGCTGACACGGAATGGAAAACAGATCAGCGCCGAGGAGATGAAGAACCTCGCCGACATCGCCCGGGGCGAGACGGCCGCCGTTGACAAGGCACACGCTGAGGGCATCCACGTTGCTGGCGAGCGATTTGTCGTCACCCGTATTGATGACGGCAACATCTACGCCCGACAGGTAAGAACCTCTCGATAAAACTCTAGATGCGGCAGCAGACAGAGCAGTGCCTGACACTGCAACAACATCCAGGGACGAACCGGCATCGCCGTCTCCACGTCGAAGCAGGCCATCCTGGTCGCACACCATGGCGAGGCCCAACAGGCAGGAAACACCACACAGACTGTTGAGGCGCTCAAGGACTACCTCGTTGGCCAAGGCTACTAAGGAATCCAGCCTGGAGGAGGACGGAACGGAGAGACTCGAAGTGGATATGAAGAAGGGGAGCCACCCACCTAGACACGTGGCAGTGCGTTGAGTCTATAGAACAGCGCGGACCAAGTGGGAACGCCGAATTTTGAGCAGCGAACGCCGTCGTTGATTTTCTGCATATCCGAGGCAACGTCGTACATATTGTCTTTTGACAGCAATAATTGTGATACCGTGAAGGTGTTCTTTGGGGCCAGTAGCGTACAGAAACAGCCCAGATGCAAAGATGGGTATTCTTCCACTCAGAACGCCGCAAATATGTCTACGAGACAGCAATTTAAACCTTGCCCTGCCATTATCCAAGTAGCCTGCCAAGGCCGTGGTTTTACCCGGTTCTCATCTTACAAGCGTCATCAAGCATGCCGTCGACGCAGGATCAGACCGGCAATTCCGCGTTTCTCCTGCCACCCATCCCGAGCCGATCTATCACGACTCCAATATACGGCCCAACGACGGGTGCACTCCTCGCGAAGGCAGCTATAGTACCGAAGAAATCGCCAAACAGCACCATAATACCGTACAGCTCGACGCAGAATCCGATCAAAGGCCACCGCAGCAATATCAGAGCCAGCCCAGCGAAGAACGCCGCCGTGCCTTTTGCCTTTTGCTTCCTCGCAAAGAAGAGAAGTGTCTTCTGCGGCCCGATTATTATGGTAAGTCCGATCAGGAAGAGGATCTGTCGCCCACGAAGGTCAGCTTAGGCACAGGTCTCGGAGGTCACCGCAAATTCGTATCCAGGGGGCCGCATACGTTTCCCATCGCGAGCCTGGCAAGGTCCCCAAACGTCAGCCAAACAAAGATCCCACAGGAGGGTGCAAATTGCTTTGCGACAACTCACATAGCCCTGTCAAAGAAGAGCATCACTCCTCCTATCAGGAAGAAGCCGCCTATCTAGCTGTCAGCCATTGCGACAAGACCACATTTTGCCCGTCAATGGACAGTGAGATCGTACCGCCGGAGCAGAATGCCACTCCGATTTCTGTCGCAGAGAAAGCCTCCAGGTCAGCCTTTCATCGTCCATTTCCTTGGCCACCCCGTCAGGTCGCGTGCCTGCGACGCGTCGAGGGGCAAAGAGCTTTGGGGAAACCGCATTGTAGCATACTTTGGGCGTCCGACAGCCACATTGAAGGCATCTTGGCGTATCGCAGGCGAGAAACACTCGGTGCAGGATTAGGGAGGATTTGGATTTCCGGCGAGTTGTCGGCGAAGAAATCGGCCCCAATTCAGTAACAGCGAGGCGGTGGTTTGTCGCAAAACGGCCGGAAATGTTGAAAAGTGTCTCGTTGCGACTGAAACAGGGGTGGCCTGCAGCTGGTCAGTTCTCAGAAAGCTACCCCCCTAAGCCAAGGGCAGGCGTGGCAGGGTTAGCTATGCTGCCAGCAGCGGCCTGTTGTGGCACATACAGCGGCCGATCCCTCTGTCAGATTGCCGTGCGCGGAAGCTAACAGCGACGGCCACTCCTACCCCTGTTTCGAGCCGGCAGATACTGTGTAAGCAACAACAGATTCCGGGAACCTCTTCCTTCTCCGCCAACTCGTGTTCAGCTCATGCTATTTGGGCCATCGCGATAACTCCCCGAGTCTGATCGTCGTTGCCCTTTTCGAGCATGTACCTTACTCAGCACTAACACATGCTACATCCTGTCACTGTGTTTGCCAAGATCTTTGGTTGAATAAGTCCCGCAAAGCCAGGAACCATGGAAGAGACTATAGGTCTGTAGTGCGTCTTGAATCTTACTGTATTACTAGTTACCGGTGATAGTTGCTTCCGTGCGCTAGGAGCGCTTGTTAAGGATAAAATACGGAGAGCGCGGTTAGATGAGCATACGATCGCGTAAGTATAAAAGACGCTCGAGTTGAAATGTGATGTATACCTTGCGTGCCCCTCACCTGCTTTCTATGTCTTCCAACGTCCCTACAAGAAGAATTTCAACATGGCTCAAGGCAAAGTTCTCCTCACTGGCGCGACCGGCTTCCTCGGCTCTGCCATCCTCATCGACATCCTGAAGGCTGGCTACACAGTCCACATAGCCGTCCGGAGCGACTCCAAGGCTAAGTTTGTGCGAGAAGCAACCCCCATCGCCTCGCTGGGCAAAGACTCGGCCTGCAAGTTCTTCATCGTGCCGGATCTCACGGCAGAAGGGTGCCTGGATGACGCCGCAGCCGGCACGGACCTGGTCGTCCATTGCGCCAGCCCTACACCGTTCACGGACGGAGATGTGGAAAAGAACGTCGTCGTCCCAGCGGTCAATTGCACGCTGCGAGCTCTGGAAAGCGCCCAGAAGGCTGGAACAGTGAAGAGGGTGGTGGTGCTGTCGTCGCTGGGCGCGTTCGCCGGGCCCGAATTAGTCGGAGGCACATATGTCCCAGAAGAGGAGATCTTCCTGGGCGACAAGCCAAACGATGACTTCGGGCCACCGTACTACAGCCCCTTGGTTGGTTACTGCGCGGCAAAGACAGCCGCCCTGAAACAATCGCTCAAGTGGATGGAGAAGGCTGTTGCGGAGGGAAGCGTCAACTTCGACATGATCAACCTGGCGCCATGTTACATCTTCGGAAAGGTGCCACTGGCGACTAGCATGGCCGATGTCTGGGGGACGAGCAACTCGGTGTTGCTGCCTCTGTTGACAGGCGCAAGCCTGTCGAAGGATGGCGGACCCAACCCTCAGACACTGGCCGGCGGCTTGCTTGTTGACGACTTGGTGGATGTCGTGCACAAGAGCCTGGAACTGGATAATGTCAAGACGCCGGAGTCAGGGCCCAGCAAGCACATTGTCACTTATGTACAGGCGGCCAGGTTCAAGTGGAACGACATCTTCCCGATTGTTTCGAGAAAATGGCCCGAGGCCGTAGAGAAGGGTCTTATCAAAGGCGACGGCGACTACCCCACGAAAGCGAACATCAACTTTGCCATGGAGGAGTTCACCAAAAATTACGGCAACTTCAAGGTCAAGGGTATTGAGGGGATTCTTGACGCGACCGTTCCGTACTATCTGGAGATGATGGAGAAGGATAAGTCTGTGCCGGCCGCTGCTTGAGTGGATTGCACAGCCCGGACTGCAGTTGTAACCTAGACATGACATAAGCACGCACGGGCCATTATAGGTTAGCTATCATACAAAATTCTAGTTTCCAAGCTCTGCTGTCTTCAGAATGACCCTTTGCTCTGTCAACAAGCCGGCATTGTATGGCACGGAAAACACCAAGATTGGTACTCAAAATTGTTGATGGCATGGGATTCACATCCTCGAAAAGCCTCTATCTCGCCAGTCAGCTAGGTAAGGGGGCTGCGTTCCATGCTTGGACACACCACTCCAATCCCTCTTCATTGTCTTCTCTCAACCAGCACAACTACATGCCCCGACGGCCTAGCTCTTTCGCTTGGTAACTGAGTCCTGTCTCCCCACGAGTTCTCGGTGATCTGTCGGCTTTCTCTTTTGAAAAGGCAAAGAACAATCGATCGCGATTAAGCCGGAGCGTCAACTGTCATCCCGTTGTCGAAAGACTTTGGGTGCGTAGTCGGGGCTTGACTTTGATGGTCGTACATATCTCTTTCTCCCTCTCTATCCTCTCTCAGATGCCGCCATGCGTGCTTGCAATTCGACAGAGTCTTGCACCAATAAGCCCAGTCCCCTTGGGGGCTCCAAAACGCCTGCCGTTGATATTTGCCACCGCCGATGTCGTGACCTGCCTGCTCCTTGAACGCCGTCTCCACCGTACCATACTCGTAGCCTCAAATTATAACCCGGTCCAACCCAGCCTCGTGCTCATGTAATGTAAGATGTCCGCGCGAAAAGCACCTGGACAGTCCTCACTTCAGGACCGTATGCGCGCCACGCGCCTCCAGGTACTGCTCGGCATAGCCCTGCGGCAGGCCCCTGATCATGGCAAACACCTCCTTGTCGTGGTACCGCAGCCGCGTCTTGGGGTCCTGGTACGGCGCGGGCAGGCCGGTGACGTCGCAGTACCGCTTCTGCGGCGCCAGGCTCGGCGCGCTCTCGATGTTGGTGTACGTCGCGCTCGGCGCGCCCGCGCCCCCGCTCAGCCCGCCCGTCGTCATGCCCGCCCCGTTGGGCCGCAGGCTCTTCTCCAGCACGAGCTTGGACAGGCTGCGCGACGCTTGCGCGAGGTTGGGCTGCGACGACGCGCTGCCGTTGGGGCCGCCGGGTGTGGAGGAGGCCTCGTTGGCTGGCGTGGACGTGCCGCTTGTTGATAGACCGTCGTCCTTCTCGTCGTCGCGGCCTGCGGCGGCGTCGTTCGGCGTTGCGGCGCCCGAGCCGTTGTCCATCGGCGTGGCGGCCAGGGAGGCTTCTCTGCGAGAGGCGTCGCCGAGGATGGTCTTGATGTTCTTGTTGCGCCTCTGGTTGGGCCGCCAGGCGGGGTTTCGGAAGGACTTGTGGATGGAGTGGATGTCGAGCTGTTCAATCAGCGCGTAGTGTGCCGCCTGTTCGGCCTCTTTGGCCTCTTTCGCCTCGGCGCTGTTCATCTTGTGTTTGGAGTGCTGATCTCGCCCTGAATGTGCACAGCAGAGCAGTGATTCGTGACGATGTGTAGTGCGTAGTTTGTTCGTAGATGAGTAGGTCGATGAGTTCGGTTTGTGTCTGGCCAAAGTTACCTGCGCTCGGTATTGTCTGGATTGAAGCTCTCAAAGCTGGGTGCAGCTGCGGCCGGTAAGCCTCGCAGGGATGACCTTCTAAGGGCACAGTACAAATGGCGCTACACCCTCTCTAACACTGTCTCTTAATGGCCTTGATTCTGACAGCGTGATTGCAGACGCGCCAAACCCTAGGCAACCCTCATCAGGAAGTCAATATTGACGCATCTACAACCACGCCGCCTGATAACCAATATGGTACGTCTGCAGTAGCAAATGCATTGGAATTCGGCCGCTGATGTATTGATAGGAGAGCCCCCATGAGCATCAGCAGAACCTTCTGCTATCCCGAGTCGTTACGAACGTGGTGGGTGCTCCCCTATGTTCCTTGACTCTGTGCCTGGATGAAGTATTCAGCATCTGACGACTGTTTGCAGGAGAAATTGAACGAAGCAGTGATGGTCATGAATAAGACTCTACAAGTAAGACATCATCTCTGTCTATGGCGTTTCCTCAAGCTTATGCTTCAACAGGAGATCAACATCCAAAACATGAACATCGAGCTTGTTGCACAGATGTTCAAGAACTACCAGTCCAACGTTCTGTTCCATCTTGAAGGTTTGTGGTGATACAGTTATGGATTTCAAGAAGTACCAGACAGCTGACAAGCTTCCAGCCACGGACAACCTGAAGGACCCAGCTTGAAGAAGTTCGATGTCAGCGAATTTTACGGGTAGAGGGCGGTTGACTGCATCATTCTGAGAACGCACCATGCATTCATGTAAATCCTCATACCACACCATTGCTTCTGGATGGCATCCATCTATAAGGTTATCCATTCCAGAAAAGGAGATGTGCCTCTGTTTGACGCCGTGATGGGCCAGATAGATTGGCACATAGGTACAGATCAGATTAGCTTCGCCAGCCAGTAATCAAGTCAGGGAAGAGAACTTAGGGTTAAAGCTTCGAAAGTGCATATGACATTGTCACAAGAGAGACTAATCATGAAATATCGTCAATAAAGTAGAAAATTACTCCACAGTTGTGTCTCTAGAGCATGTTCTACGCAGCTTAGAGATCTCAATATCGGGGTGATGCGTTACATGGTACAATGTCTTATGGGATAACGTGGATAACGTGCCGTGGGACACCCTTGCATGGGATGACCCGATCAACTTTCATGGGACAACATCTTACGGGATAATCAGTTATAGGAGCCTATCACAAGAGATCCGGAGAGCGTTCTGTAACATAATCTCTTATGTGAATGCCTTCTAAAGCACTTTCTGCGAAATGAGCTCTATGGGTTAAACTGCCGAATAACCTCTTGTCGGGCGAACCTCTAGGACAACCTCCTGCCAAATTAGGCAAATTGAGCCTCCTTGAGAAATTTATTCCTCCACACCTCGTACGCTTCCAACATCTCAGGGGTAATCATCCGCGGTTTCTTCAGGGCCTGTTCTCGGAGATCCTCCATAGTCACACCCTTGCACTCGTGTTCGGCCTTGCCATGGTCTCTCCAAAAGGCTGTGCCACCGGCCGCCTCGCAGATGGCCACGGTCTCAGCGCCCGAACAGCCCTCGGTCTCTCTCGCAAGCTCCTCCACGTCTATGTCCGACGCGCTTTTCCTGTGCGACAGCCAGTTGCGGAAGATGGACGCCCTCGCGGCCTCATCCGGCGGCCCCACGAAGATGAGCTTGTCGAACCGGCCAGGCCGCAGCAGCGCAGGGTCCATGGCCTGGGGTCTATTCGTGGCGGCGAGGATGAGGACGTCCTGCAAAAGCTCAAACCCTTGCATCTCGTTCAGCAGCGTCGACAGCACGTTCAGGCCGCTGTTACCGCCGCCGCCGCCGCCGGCTTTGGTGGACCCAAAACCGGACCTCTGGCCGCCGATGGAGTCCATTTCGTCCAGGAAGATGATGCTCGGCGCGGCCTCCCGCGCGCGCTGGAACAGCTGCCGCACGTGCCGCTCCGACTCGCCCACGTACATGTTGAGCAGCTCCGCGCCCTTGACGGCGAAGAAGTTGAGGTCGCTTTCGGTTGCGAGCGCCTGTGCAGCCATGGTCTTGGAACAGCCAGGTGGGCCGTAGAGGAGGAAGCCCTTTGGCGGAGCGGACATGTAATTGAGGAGGTTCTGCTTGGATACCTTGGACAGCGCGAGTGCTTGCTGTAGGGTCTGCTTGACCTCCTCTTGGCCCCCGATGTCGTCCCAGTGAACCGGTGGGGGTTTGAGATTGATGTCGTGCATTGCAGATGGACGAATAGTCTGCATTGCTTGTTCGGCCATTTCTTCTGTGATGAAGTAGTCCTCTGGGGAGGCTTCTTTCCCAGTGTCCTCGATCTTTTCTAAATGTTCTTCCGAGAGTTCAGCAACCTCTTCAACTAGTGACTCCAGATCGCTTCCGTTGTAGGCATGCGTTTTCTCGCTCATACTGGATAGAATGCTGTCCCTGGAATCAGGAGATAAAGGCATGTTAAAAGACGAAAGGATAGCTCTTCTTCTGGCTATGTCTGGGAGGGGAAGGTTGATGTGTTTGTTAAAACGTCCATTTCGCATAAGATCCTGTGGCATATTCGTTGAGTAGTCCAAACACGTCGCGAGGACCAGGACTTTAGGGCGCTTATTTCGCGCTGCTGTGCCTGCGGCCAGTTTGTCCAGGAAGTCCACAACGGCTGTAATGACGGCGTTCCGATTGCTACGATCCTTGTCGATGAGCTGTTCAAAGCCGTCCATGACGACGATGCTGGGTTGGGTCTCTCTCGCCGTCTCGAATATTTTGCTGATGGAGGAGAGCTTCTCGCTGGGTTGTATGCGGTGGACCGTCCCCCATCCCGTCTCACAAATTTGATCAACGAGCATCGTCTTCCCAGTTCCATGACCGCCATCAAAGACCAGACCACACGACCTACGGGGCGCGGGAGCGTTGTATGGCTTACACCACCGGCGGAGCCTATTGTTAAGGTCACGGATCTGGGTCTCGAGGCCTTGTATCATGTCCACCTTGAGTATCGCCGGACGGGCAACCGCTGCTGTATTGTCCAGGTCTTGTCCGGTGCTGATGCGAACCTTTGTCGAAGCAGGTATGAATCGGGCATTGCCACTCATCGAGCCATTGACACTCGTGACTCTGAAACTTCTGTATGTGCCTGCTCCAGCTAAGCGTTTGACCACCAGCCCGGGAAACACGTCATCTAAGCTCATCAGGTTGCCCTTAATTGTCCACGCCCAGTGGATCATATCATTTTCCTCGATCGCGGGCTGATTGGTAGTGACATCCTCCAGGACGACCTCTTCAGCTTCAGGCACCGCGTTGCCGTCGGTGTAGATGACCTTGACCTGATCGCCGAGCTTGAAATCGCAGGCATCTTGGAATGGCTTGCTCATCTGGGCCACGGCACGGCTCATCTTTGGGTCCGCTGACGCCCATAGTGATGCCTCTCGTGTAGTGGCCTGCCCATTCTCCAGGATCTTCTCGACATAGCATCGCTTCCCGTTCTCCAAAGCCGTGCCAGTGAGCTCGAGGAGAACATCCTTGCTGACATAGATCCGTGACGCGCCCTTGAGCGTCTTCTCGGCGCTTTTATCCGACGGCGATGGGACAGGCCTTATCTTGACCTCGATAAACTTCATTTTGACGGCGACGGGCAAGAATTCTCATCTTTCACGGCGGATAAAAGTTGAAGTTTCGGCGGCAGAACCGCAAATAGTGGGTGGGAAAAGTTTCTTCCTTATTGGGAAATTTTGACTGGGCGCTAAATACACGGCGTCCATACCGACTCTGCAGCCTGTGGGTGCTAACCAGCAAACCTCTGGTAGGACAACCACCAGTGCGATGACCTCTACTAGGAAACCTTCTATGGGATGACCTCCTATGGGAATAATCTCATATGGAATTACCTCCTATAGGATGACTTCCTGTGGGATAACCTCCTGTGGGATAACCTGCTACAAGATGACCTTTTTGTGGGACAATCTTCCCCGGGATAACCTTCTCTCAGATTTCCTCTTCTAGATGACCTCCCACAACTTTTCCTCCTCTGCATCTTCCTCGAATTGGATATTGTACGATACATCTTGTATCTGAGACTCTGAGATGGCTTTTATTCCCTTAGATGCTTTTATTCCCATTTGTCTACACACAGTACGTGTGAATTCTTTTTTTGGCACCTGTCTCTAGTACCTGGCGTTTTCTTGGGGTCATTGCGAAGCGCGATGTACCTGAGTACCTGTCTAGGTAGGCCCAAGTACCAAGGTACCTACTACAAGCTTGGAAACTTTTCGCGGCTTTAGCTCTCGAAGCTTTCTCCATGGTACCCTCGGCGCACACCAACAAAGTCCCCTCCTGGGTCCCAACTCGACCGACGAGAGTGCTCAAATGTCAGCGACCTCGCTCCCCACGACACGAATGAGTCGAATATAGCAGCTCGTTGCATTGATGCTGCGTGGGAGGCGACTGCCATTGCCGCAGTCTCCGTTGTCACGATGGAGGACCACAGCACCTGCACCTGGACTGCACCGCGCGACGGCAACAGCTTCCCTCTTCACGACCACCATACGACTCAACGATAAGGAACATGACGAGCGGCTCGCACCGGTATCTGAAGGACAGCATGGCGAAGCCGGAAAGGGTGCGAAAACAAGACTTCGCATACACAAGATCGGGGTATATGGCGATGACTGGGCACTTCTCCATGGGAAATGGGACGCGAAGCCCATGGCGGAGCACACTCGATTGAGTCTGCAGGGGAAGAAACCCTTTGGCGATCGCGATCCCGAGGACAGACAGAGGATCGCCGAGATGAGCACCAGGCTCCTTCGCCGCAAGCCCGCAAAGCGCCGTGATGCACCCAAGGAAGTCAAGGGGAAGGAGAACTATTACTCCCGAAAGCTTCTGCTGCACCGCGATGAACCAAGTGAGCTGCAGCAGGAAAAGGATCCTTCCTTGCGAAGGATTTGGTATCAGAGCGATGCGCCCAGGAATGCCCCCCAGAAGCATTATCCGCCACAGCGGGTTCCCGAATATCACGATAGGCACCATAAGTCCCCTCAAGGAGCAGCTTCGACAAATAAACACATGTTGCGTGAAGAATTGTCACAGGAGTCTTCGAAATCCACGGAGGGAAAAGCGAATATCACGACGGAGGAGCTTCAAAACATCACAGTTCATGTAAAGGGGAGGCAGGCCTCCGACGGCCTTGGTCCCACGGCTGATCAGCCCCAGGAGGCAATGCCTCCTAGAGCAGGCTTCGACTCACTGACTGAAATGTCGCCTAGCACCATAGAGGCCATTAAGCGTCAGCGCGAACTGATTGCTTCCGAAAAGCAAGCTCTTTTCAGGCCCAGACCGATGGGCGCACCGGATGTACCAGCACTCGAAGTACCTTACCAGGTGAAGCCGCTTGATGCAGTCCTTGATGCGGAACATCATCTCGGGGAAGTCTCTGTGGCTACAGCGGGAATAGGCCCTGCTGAATCACTCCAGAACTTGTTCGCCGAGGATCCTGTGTTGATGAAAGCCAGATCGCTAGCGAGGATGCCGGTTAGCTCTTCGTTCTCTCTACAGACGCCTTCACGACTTGAGGTGCACACGGAGCCGAGATTTCGTCTTGTTTTCTCGCGCAAAACAACCCCTGGGAAGTTGCCGAAGAGCATGGGACCTTTCAAACTCGAATCGAAGTCTCTGCCAGATAACACGAACCAGTTGCAGACCGAAATTGGGACAAAGCCACAGCGAGAGCAGGACCAGGAGAGCGTCATCAACATCTCCAGCTCGCGGTCGGGCAAGGCTGAGACTACGGGTCTAGAGGGGCCAAAAATGACCGATGACACCGAGATCAAGGCAGTGCAAATCGAACTCCAAGCGGCAGAGGCTGAAATCTTCGGTGCAGAGACGGGTATTCAGCAGGCACCAGCCCCCGAAAAAGAGAGGCTTGGACTTGTAGGACCAGTTCAGTCTACGGACAATCGCTCCATTTTTGAAAGACTTTTCGCGGAGCCAGAGCGAATCAAAGGCACTGGTTATGGGCAGCCGACTTCTAAGCTAAGGACTGCCTTCTCAGCAGCGGAAAGAGGAGAGGCAAGCTCCGAATCACAACAGAAGACTTCGGATACAGCCCCACGGCATGATACAACCCTCGGCAGTGGCTTATCAATATTCGGACAGCTATTCCCCGAACAGGTCGAATCGGGAGCAGTGAATAATCAACAAGACGAGCCTCGAGCAACACATAAGATGCTACACCCACCTGAAGATTCTTTTTTGGTCTCCCTGCGGAACGAAGTCCGGAATTGGATATCTAAAGAAGGACAGGACCGAGTGATCGGGCCACAACCTGGAGATTATGGTTCCCATTCGACCGTGGTGGTGATTTCCGGGACAAGCCCCTCACTCATCGACACGGACTTCTACCGCATTGCACCGGAGGGCCAGCACGTGGAAGGTTGGGCCGGCGGCCTTGTCAAAGTCATTCAAGCCCATGACTCCATCAGCTGGGAGCCCCTAGGCCGATACTACCTTATGTTCTATTCGCGACCATCCGCGTTAGCCTATGTGGACGAGGTGCGACGTCTGCACGCCCTGAGCCGCCAGCTGCTCCACGCCCCAGCCGATTCAGGCCGGGAGGTCGCCAAAGGTTCCCTGGACCAGTCGCCCATATCACCCCAGCCCTTCCTGACCGACGAGGAGAGGGCTGCTGTCCGGTCCTTCACGCTCTACTCTCCCAACATCAAGCCAAACATCAGCGTGCGTATGTGGAACACGGAGCTCGTCAAGGAGCTCGCGGCCAAGTCCAACATCGCCGACATCCTGCCAACGCTGCGGCCCGAGGGGAGCACGCCGGCCCGGGTGCTGTTGAAGCTGTCGTCGCCGGACGGGCAGCACGGCGAGGGCCAGGGTGGCCTGACGACGGACGAGCTGTGGCTGACGCTCCGGGACGACGGGCGGGAGCGCAGCGCCCCCTGGGTGCTTGCCAACTTGACCGAGGGCATCATGCCCGTCAAGCCAAGGTTTATCTCCGAGCACTACAAGATCAAGGTGAAGGCGGAGCCGGTGTCCGTGCCCTTGGAGTTGGACGAGGACGACGTGAAGGACGAGCATGGTGGGTCGCCGGTCGCCGGCCCGCTGCCAGACAGCAGCGAGAAGGATGGTAAGACGAACGAGCCTGCTGGCGCCGTGGACCGCAACGAGCGCTTCAACAGGTTCGTCCTGACGTTCACACAGCCTGCCATCGCGAGGCGGTTTGTCAGGTGCTGGCACAAGCGGGCCGTGTACGATGCGGTGCTGGAGAGGAGTGTCGTGGTTGATGCTGTGGCTATCATGTAGGATGATTCGATCTGACTGTACATTCGTATATCATATAAGTATGAAAGGGACGAGATGCCCCAAATATAGACGAGCACAAGAGCGCCCTTACACTGCCACTCTTCATCTCCCATGTGTGACTATTGTTCTAATGATATGGAACAGTAGTGAGGGAGGCTGTGATGATGCACGCGATCAACACACACACCAAAGGATACTGTTTCGACTTTGCACGCCTCGATATTCGCCAGCTGGATTGAGATCATTGTGGAAGATGCCCAAGATCTCCTCTTCGTATTCGTGACAAAGTCCCAAAGACCATATTATCTTGAATTCTATGAGCATGCCAATACTCTACCAAGCTTGCTCGCAATCCACGAGGCTTACTGCAGCTCGCCCACAATTTCTCCCCCTGAGCAGCCTCTATTAGCCTTACATATCCCTAGGCCGTCCAAAACGTATTGCGTGTAACATCAGCACACCACCACTGATTCAAGCGTCCGCAGGTCTAGTGATATTGCCTACGTCACATTTGGGTTGCTCCATTAAGCACCGAGCACGACTTCACTGAATCGTTGAGCCAAAACAACGGCGAGCGACTCGTCCACCTTTCGACTTGTTTTGGTTTTGGAACAAAATGTATTTGCAACCCAGATATAGCCACTAACTCCGTTTGCTTCCAAGTATTGACACTTGCCATTTGCCTCCGCAGGAAATAAAATAAAAAAAAGAAGTGAGAAAAGAGGCTCTTCTTTCTTTAGTCGTTCGCGTTCTTTTTCCCACTCTCTTTCTCTCTCTCTAAAGGAAGCATCGAGTTCCGCTGCTTTGCCCCGTCTCCTGCCGCGGTGCCTCTGTGCCCCTTCGCCGGCTACCACTGACTGCTTCAATGGAGCGGGACTGCTCGCAGAAGCGCCATCTGTCGAATTGTCTGTCTCCTGCCCCTATTCCAAGGGCCCTGGTTGATCTGTGCTGTCCTCGGTGCGCACCCATTCCTGTTCTTTCTTCTGGCCGCATTGCACAGTGCAGGCAGGCCCTCACAGACTGTGCCGTCTCTCAACATCGCACTTCCACCGGCCGTCCTGTTGCCGACTTGCTCGTTCCCATGCTCACGGCAGCAAATAACCACGCTCCACTACACCCCAAGTCCTCCCCAAGCCAGCATCCATCCCTAAGCGTCCGAAGCCCGCCCCATACCTTAACAACACTTGCTTCCCGAGTTCTCGGAGCCACCAGCCACGTTGACGCCAGCGCCGCCCGTCGCGACGTCGTTCTTGGAGGTGTCGATGATGCGCTTCTTGATGTCGGAGGCGAGGCTGTAGAAGGCCTTGTCGATGTTGATGTTGCTCTTGGCCGAGACCTCGAGGAAGGGGATGCCGAGCTCGTCGGCGAGGGCCTGGCCCTGCTCGGTCGACACGGCGCGCTTCTCCTCCCAGTCGCACTTGTTGCCGATCAGGATCTTGTTGACGCCCTCGGTGGCGTGCTGCTCTACGTTTGCGAACCAGGTTCGGATGTCTAGACAAGCCCGTGGGTTAGCTTTGCTCCTTTCCCGTCTCTCTTGCATGCCTGCGTGCCAGTTCCTTCCCCGCCGGCTGTTCCAACTCGTCTGCACGTACTGTTGAAGGACCTCTCGTCGGTGACATCGTAGACCAGCAGGATGCCCATGGCGCCGCGGTAGTAGGCGGTCGTGATGGTGCGGAATCGCTCCTGGCCGGCCGTGTCCCAGATCTGCAGCTTGACCCGCTTGCCATCGAGCTCGATCGTCCGGATCTTGAAGTCGATGCCGATGGTGGTAATGAAGGACGGCGTGAACGAGTCCTCACTGAAACGCAGCAGGCAGCAGGACTTGCCCACGCCGGAGTCGCCGATGAGCAGCAGCTTGATCTGTCAGGGGGTAGAAGTGTTAGTCTGGTGTTGGAGCGAGCCCTTTTTGACAGGTGTGATTTTGAGATTGACTTGAAGATTGAGCTGGCCTTCGTGGACAGGGCACGCCCGTTGCTGTTGTTTGTGCCAAAGGGACAGAAAGATGCCGACTCGCCGTTGCGCTTATCGCATTCGGTGACATGTGCGTGGAGTAGAGTGTGGACGTGGACGTGGCTCTTTCTGGACAGCGGAGGACCGAGGCCCGGGATCACGTACCAAAAAGTCATAATTCCTGTTGCTTGACATGTTGGAGGACTTCGGTGCACCGCTTGGGATGCTGATTCTCTAGGGACTGTCGGTCGATTGTTGGAGGAAAAAAGTGAGCGACGGACGGTGAGGAAGGTTGGCAGTTGGCGGTTGTGCAAGGCAAGGAGGGATGATGATGGGTCCAGGATAGGATAGCAGGCCAAAGTGGGATGGATGGTCCTGGTCTGGCTTGGCGTGCCTATGCCTTGTCGGGTTCGCTACCAGCCGAAACAGCGTCAGCAAGAGAGACAGAGACAGAGAGGGCGATGGTAGTTGGGATTACTTTGTGGGACAAGGTTCACGACTCGCAGATGTTGTGCAGGAGAGAAGGTTGGAAGGAACCTCAGAATGGACGGACGAAGATGGCGGTCGATGAGAGATGCCAGGTTCCAAGGGTTCGCAGCGGTGGGTGTAGGTAGCAGTGGAGGCGCCTGCCGCTCGGAGTACACGAAGATGAGTGGATGCGTTGGGTTGCGGTTGAGCCGTGTCACTTGGAGTTACGTGTTAGCCTTGGGGGCTTGAATCTCCATTCTCCATTTCTCCATCTGACTTAATATGGGCACAGGGGTAGTAGTCTAGTGAGAACACAGTCAACTCCAACTCCAGGCCTCCTGCCAACACCAGTAACGGCCAGTCTATACCCGACACTGGGGTCTGATCCAGATTGCAATGTCTCCAGGTTCCCCAAAGACACGATAGGCACCAATCCCACCTCCCTGGCCGCTGTCCAGGCCGAGGCGACCCTTCCTGGGCCCTCGTGATTGTCAAAGACGGCCAACTGGGCGTGCCCCTCTACCGAGGCCAACCACCCAAGCCACTGACGCCACGCGTTCGACCCTATGAGCGGCGAACTTGGTTCCCATGACGAGAGTCGTTCTGATCATCAAGGTTTGAATTAACCGTTTTCGCTAGTTCATTATCTGTGGTAATTATGCCTGTGAGTGCAACGGGAAAACAAACATTACAAGCCATTGCCTTGGGTAGCAAGCAGATCCCAGTACTCAGTAGTAGCAAATCACCACGGGAACGACTAGTCCTGACTGACACCTGTCAAGCACTTTGCTGGGAAGGAAACACTTTGCTTATGGCATATCTCGACAGGCAACTGCGTGATCGGGCAAAATCTTGGATAACCTCCTCTGGATAGATGACGGTTGAAGTGATGATTCTTGATAGAATAGGGTTTGCGTTGTAGTATTTTTAATGTAAATTGTTTGATTGTTATGTATTCCTGCATCCTCTGCATGTTCACTCATCATCTCCCTTGACAAGATTGCCCTGATTGCTGAGCACCATATCTTGACACCGCGTCCTGTAAAGCCGCAGCTCGCCCACTACCCATGGTCTAATTGGCACGCAACCACCTGGCATAAGCCCACCGGATTCTGTCCAGCGCCCTCACCTGGATCTGGATACCCTTGCCATTTGCGACGTCCTCCAGATCCTCGAGGAACTCACTCTCAACCTCACGAGGCATGAATCTTCCAACCCGTACCAGGTTTCGGAGGATGTGCACCTCCGTGACCAGCAGACCATGGTCCTTGTACCCGAGAATGCCGTTGACTGGAGTCGCCTCGGTGAAAATGCGGTCGATATTCCGCAGCGTTCTTACGCAGCGGCCCACGCGCTCGCCCTGCTGCCGAACGCCCCTGCGGTTGCTCAGGAACACGCCACGCAGGTAGGAGATCACCGTGATAGAGACGAGAATCCCGGGTGTCAGGCCCACAAATCCAAAGACGAGTTCCTGCGATTTGAGTAGCGCATCAATTCCACTGATAGCAACTTCTAGATCGACCTTGGTCTTCTGCACCTGAATCAGGAGACTCCTGACCAGATCGCCCTTCACGGCCCCGACAAAAGGCTTCCGGAGGTCTCTCTCGTACGCTTTGAGGACAGGTGTAACGTCACCCTCCTTGACCTTGTCACGGATCTCAGCAATCTGCGTCTCGGTCAGGGGTGACGAGGAGTCCGCAAGGCTGGGCTTGTCCGTTGCGAACTCCACCACCATCCGCTCCAAACTCTCGCGGTCGGCCTTCAAGCTGTCACGGCTCATGATGGCAATTTCGGATTGAGAATCGTGTCGGATCGTACCAACAACCTTGCGCACTGGCTCGACCACCCAGTTGAACCAGAAGTCCCGTGTTGTGACGCCGAGGTCACGTACCCAGTCGATGATGTCGGCTTTGTGGTTGGCCAGAATCCGGAGAAGCGTGGAAGAGGATACCAAGAGCAGGCCCATAGGGAGCCAGTACCTGACGAGTCGTGACGGGCGGCCGTTCGCAGCCACAATTTTGTTCGTCTCTTCGACGTGTCCCGGGATTCGCTTCTCCAGAATGGAGAGCAGCCTCCTTGCCACGATCGCAGGCTTGTTGACGACTTCCTCGGCATGGATCGACAGGTCGGGGTCCTCCTCGATTCCGGCGAAAACCTTGTCCTCAAACTCAGATACGCGGTGTTCCAAATTCGATGCATCTCGGAGTACCAGGTCCATGAGGGCGACGCTTCGCTCCACAACACCCCTCAACTCGGCACTATGATCGCGAACGTCACTCTTCTCATCGTCGATTTCAAAATTGAGGCCTTCGTCCACCAAGACACCCAGTCCGGTCGCCGTCATTTCGCGCAGCCTCTTTAGCTGTATTTGCTTCTGCTTGGCTTCGGATCGGCACAAGGATACCGTAGAGAACATTTTGCGTTGAACGTCTTTTAGTGACCGTTCCATCACAGTTTCTCGCACAATGGAGTAGAACCGGCCCCATCTTTGAGCCAGACCGTCATTGTCCGACTGTGGTGACCTGCTGAACAGGCTGGCCCGCTGCGAAAATGTCGATCGGATTCTGCTTTCCTGATAGATGTCCTTGCCCCACACCCACCAGCGTATGGGCGACGTCTGAGCAGCATAGAGACTGCTGTAGGTGTAAGAACCAAGAACCTGGTCCCAGTACCAGATGTCATGGCTTAGTGGGATGATCTGATCCAAGAAGGTGTTCAGAATCAGGCCATAGGTCTGCGTGGTGGCCTTGCTGACGAGCAACCACTCAAGCTCATACTCATACTGGCTCTTGGCCTCGAGGACCTCTGAACGCTCATCAGCATTGGCGAGGCCGGACTGGTGAAGAAGGCCGGTGATGCTTGCAGCAGGCAGGATGATAGTAGACGTGGTTGAGAGTCTCTTCACGATTCGCAGGAGGTCGTTCAGTCTCGGGGACGAGTAGTCAGCTGCGGCCGTGCTGCGGGCGCCGATCTCGGTGTTGCCGTCATCCTGCTCCTCAACAGCGTCTTCTGAATCAACCAGAGGATTCAGAAGAATACGGTCTATTTGGGCGTCGACGCGCCGAACTTGGCTGCGGAATGTTAGAGAGAGATGTTACTTAATCGAGAGATACGTAAGATGCAGCGTGAAAGCTGCTCGCGTGAAGTAAAGGCCTTCTCCGCGAGGCGAGGTGACTCGGTATATGTGGTGGCTCTGGCCGGGGCTCAGATCTGACTTACTCGGTCACAATCGACATCTTGGACTCAACGACACCCGTAAGGCATCACCGGAATGTGCTCCGTGCTCCGTGCTGCGTAGGGGGGGTTGAGGCTGACGGCAGATGGATGGGCTCGGAGAGTGCTAAACCCAACGCGCGGAGGGTGGCGATAGGTCCGATCAGGCCACGCAAGATTAACCCTCGGAAGACAGCACAACCGAGGAAGGCGAAGAAGCTGGATGGAAGAAAAAAGTGGGCTATGGCAGCGAAACCTCACTCCCCTCGCTCATGCGGTGGATTGAGAGCTCAGCTTGGAGCGGGTCTCTTGTGACCTCAACCGTACGTGTGTGCACCTCAACTGGGAGCCGGAAGCTCGGACGCAGTCAACAAACAGCAAAGACCACCAGATGCTTGCTTAGAAAGGGACCACACAATCTGACAGGAAAATTAATAAGAAAGACTACCAGATCTCCATAGAATGAGGAGATTGTTTGGCTTTTTCTCCGCGTCTTGTGTGTGTGCGCGCGTGTGTAATGTGGGCCAAAGAGCGACGTGGTCTGGCGTTGGCAAACAGCTGGCAAACTTTCAAGGGGATCAAAGACAGACGTCATCAACCCAGGAACACCGCAGAGCCTCACACCGCACACCTTCTTTGACGAAGGTGGCTGCGGGTGTGTTCTGGTTGGCTGGTGAAGATGGTACAAGGCGCCACCCTCAGCAACGGGACAATGGGTATCCTGTGCTTCTTGCTTTGATTTCCAGAGAGTGCTGTAGGCCAGAAAATATTTGGGCGTCTCAATCTGGCAAGAGATCCAGACTTGTCGGAAAACCAATCTGCCGGGTCAGACTGACATGGACCACAAACATTCGATCGCAGACCCTCAGGCGAGCCGGAACCCTCACCGCCCGGCAGCTGCAGCTACCGTTGGCACCGTTCGCACCCGGACGCAAGCAGAATCGAGTCGGCACGAACCCAATTGAGCGGCTCATCGAAAGGTGGTGGCACGAAACAGCCCTCTCTGGGGGTGGGAGGACTGGGAGACAGGATTTGCCGCTGCCAATCATGGGCCCAAGATTGCCCCCGATCTGCAGGTGGCAGGCTGTGCTGGTCGCCCTAAGGACGCCAGAAGCAGCACAAGCACGCACAAGGATGGATGTTCCTGGGGCTAACCGGGCTAGAGGGTGGACGGAAGACGGAAACGCACTCTGGGCCATCTGCTCATTCTGAGATTGAGTGGGTCACTATTGGCTGACCCCCCCGGGCCAGCCCAAGCTCCGTCGCCAGCACGCAGGGGTCCCTCGAGGCCCGAATAATAAAACGCCCCTGGCAGAACCTTTTATCTGTCTGGACCGCCTCTACAAGCTCAAGATTGTTGAGGACACCACACTACCACCAAGAGAGGCGCTTCCTTGACCTGACCTGACTTGACAGAAACCATATTTTGCTTCCTCCCGGGTCATTCTCTCGCCAAGGAGGATAGGACACTTTCATCATGGCTACCGTCGTGTACGTATAGACTGCCAGTCAACCCGTTCGCATCGCGGCACATCTCACCTCATTCCGCCCCTTGGTTTCGAAACTCCGAAAATGCGCGAGGCACTAACACTCAACGTTTTACAGAAGCACGACGCTCTCTGCCATCAACTCCACAGTCGCCAGTGGGTTGAACTCGACAACACCAGCCGACTACTTCTCAGTCTTCGAGGAGGTGTCCAAGATCCATGTGCAGCTCAACGTGGTTGAGCGCCTCTGGGCCTCGTGGTACCTCTTCATGCAAAATGATACTCTCGCCACCGGCATCATGTCCTTCATGATGCACGAGATCGTCTACTTCGGCCGCTGTCTGCCCTGGGTTATTGTCGACGCCATTCCCGCCTTCAACAAGTACAAGATCCAGAACGTGAGTGTGCTCCCTCTACCCAGCGCCCCCTTTTTCCCTCGCAGGCGCCTTCTGGTCGAGATATGGCTTGACATGACTGACCCGCGCCCACAGCAAAAATTGCCAACATGGAAGGAGCAGTTCGATTGCGCCGCGCTCGTCTTCCTGTCTCACGTCACTGTCGAGCTGCCCCAGATCTGGCTCTTCCACCCGATTGCCACCTACTTCGGCATGGACTACGGCGTGCCTTTCCCCACCGTGTTCAAGATGGCCTACCAGATCGCCATCTTCTTCATCATGGAGGACGCATGGCACTACTGGTTCCACCGTGCCCTGCACTACGGACCCCTCTACAAGAACATCCACAAGTTGCACCACACCTACTCCGCGCCCTTCGGCCTCGCCGCCGAGTACGCCTCTCCGATCGAGGTTATGCTCCTCGCCATTGGCACGGTCGGGAGCCCCATCCTCTGGGTTTCCCTTACCGGTGACCTGCACCTGTTCACCATGTACATGTGGATCGTTCTGCGTCTGTTCCAGGCCATCGATGCCCACTCCGGCTACGACTTCCCCTGGAGCCTGCGACACTTCCTGCCCGTCTGGGCCGGCGCCGACCACCACGACATGCACCACGAGAAGTTCATTGGCAACTACGCCTCCAGCTTCCGCTGGTGGGACTACTTCCTGGACACCGAGGCCGGCGAGGCTGCGAGCAAGGCGCGTAGGGAGAAGAAGCTTGCTGCCATCCGCGCCAAGAAGGCGCAATAAGCGCTTCCCAGGTCTAGTCTTCATGCCGCTATTTGCGGACCGTTGTCGACTTCGTGGACGAGGATGAGGGTCTGGCTTTTCCACTTCAGGAAGAGCTACAGAGAAAAGACGTGTTGAACACGCCAAATGACGCACTGGAAACGAGAATCTAGAGCAACGCACGACGCAACCGGATGACTACCCCCATCGTGAGGTGCCCGGAATGACCGCAACCGTGATAGAGAGGGTGGCGTCCTCAAGAGCTTAGCTTCGCCTGTACATAGCAATCCGGCCTGCCGCCTCTCGCTCGGCGCCGCTTAGAATAATACTAGTAATACATGAGAACGAAGAAATACACGAACGCAATGCATCAGGTGTTGAATGTGTCATGCCGCGTATTCGGCTGGGGGTCGTCGGTTTCGGTCTCGGTCTCAGCTCGACTTCTTCGGCGTGCAGCAGTCCCCTGACGCCGACGCCACATGGTCCGCGAGGCCCTTGAGTTGACAGCTCTGGCCGTCGCCCGCCGGAGCAGCCGCCGGAGCAGCCGCCGTCTCCTGGACCTCCCCGAAGCTCTGCGCGTACTCGTCGCAGATGGCGGCCAGCTCCGTGTCCTTGGCCGACAGGCCCCGCGGGCTGTGTGTCGTCCAGCGGATGAAAGTAGTGTTGTAGACCTGCGCATTTCCAGTAAGCATGGATCTTACTTGGCCCCCGGTAAATTCACAAGTTCATTCGGCAGCCCAAGTATGTGACTTACGTTTGACCACTCGGGGTGGTGGTTCTTGATCTTGCACTGCAGAGACACGGCTGTCATGAAGTCCTGGACCCATGTCAGCACAAGTGAGAAAGAGACCCAGACTGTGCAGGTCTGATGGGTGAAGCCTCACCCATGTCTTCGCGAATGTCTTGAATTTGAAGGACCGCTCGATTCCTTGCCCATCTGTTGTGAGGGTCCACCTGCTGAGGAGACTGTCCAGCTCCTGGGTCAGGCGTGGCTCGTCCGAGCCCTCGGAGAACTTTGGTGATGCCGCTGCCATGGCGGCTGATCTGGAGAATGACCGGGTGGAGGCGATGGGCTTCAGGTGCAGAAATGGTCGGGATGCTGGCCTCAAAGTTCTGAGTCCATTCATAGTTATATTGGGATACAGAGCCTGCATTAGCTTTTGAGTCTCCCAAAGTCTTTTGCAGAAAAGAGAACGGAGCAGGTGAGGTCGATGATATCCTGAGGTACAGATGCAGTATTACGTAAGGATTTGGCCGGCCTTGAACAACTCAGGAAGACCGCAGAGCTTACATGAGCACAATCAACTTCAAGTGTACCAATGTCAATTACAGTATGTTATTTCTCATCCCATCCCAGCCCCTCGTCATTATTGTCATTGTATGACCGTTCAAATATCAGACTTTCATGGCCTGGCTGCAACCAACCTTCAGGGTCTTAGGTCTCTGTACAAAGCTGTGCCACCTGTCTCGCCTATGTTGTGCCACTTTGAATCGCACTGCTCGTGTGCAGTTTTTTATCTCCAGACACTCCATCAGCTCGTCTCCTACTTTGAGCTCTGAACCTGGTCACGTCGTCGAAGGAAGCCACAAATGGCAAGAAGAGCCGTAAAAACGAACAAGGACCAGGCAAGGCCCGCGTCGGCCTCGCACCGCTTACAGGCGCTCAGCCAGGCTTTGATGTAAGAATCAGTCGCCCAGGCCGGCACTACACTGCAGGGGATATTTTGGCCAGTAAAGCGGACCGCCCAAGCGATGCCTCCAGCCAAGTAAAACAAGGCTCCGATGCTGTCCACGACGAGAGGGACTTCCGTGGGGATCTTGTCGACGTAAAGAGAGGCAATGCCGAGAGCAGCGATCATGATTCCGTATATGCCCAGAAAGATGCAGTAGCGGATGGTTGTCTTCCAACCTTCGTTGAAGGTTTCGCATGTGCCATAATATTCATCACAGTAATCGTAACCCACAAGGGTTACGGAGACGCCGAGGAGCGCGATGGCCAGGATGACCTGGAAGCGTCAGAATCTTTGCTTAGAGCGTGCGTGGTTGAGTTGATGTACCTGAAGGCCACGCAGACCTAGAGAAACGGTTGATAGCATCTTGCTGGCTGATGACAGTTTACTTGAGATGCTTGCGGGTTCAAGAGGAATGAAAACTGAGGTAGCCGAGGACAGTGAAGACTTTCTGAGGAATCGAGGCGAATGAAATGAGAGGGTGCTTTTGGCTAACTGAGAGGGATTTCCACTTCGGCACAGCTTAGGGGGCCGAACAAGGTCGAGCAACTGTCAACCGGCAAAACACACGGTTTATGTGCCCATGTGGATGTGAGAGGCCTGGTAAAGATGAAGCTCAAGGATGAGAGGAGATACCTTAAGAAGAAGTAGAATGAGGAAGTACGGTTTGGGTAAGGGGTTTCCTTTTGGGCTGTTCGACCTTTCTCCTCTGGTAAGCTCCTTCCGTTCATTGAGGCAACACAGCCCTCCTGAGATTGAGGCAGGCACCACAGGAGTTTGCCTGTGCGTGCAGATAACGGCTCTAGGAGACCTCAGGAATTGGCCGTCCAGTTTGCGTGGTTACAGCCGAAGTTCGGTGTGGCTTGTCTGCGTGCACTGAACGTTCCCGCTCTTCCTGTCTCGTCTACATATGGACTTGGATGCTGCACAGAACGGGAAGGGACAAACACCATCGAGGTGTCACACGGGCCGAAGGCACAAGACATCTAGACCATACCATCCCGAGCCTTGAGAATTGAGATACGGTTTTGCTCTCCGCAGACTGGTGGAATCGGGTGGCACACTCCATGGGTGGGAATGATAGGCATGAGTTGTACTCAGTCTCCAGTCGGAAGATCTCAAAGCGACAGAATTATCCTTGATTGAAATTCTTTCCTTTCATGGATCTGAATATGCTCGAAATAATTAATTTATATGAAGGAGTCGCGGCTTGGAGCAGGAACTTGCTGAAACGACCCCTGTAAGGATCTGCTGCACAACTTATCCTCTGTAGATATACTGCCTTGGCTGTGCTTCTCAGATTGACGTTTTCTTGTAAATATTCGGACCCATATTTTGGCAAGCACCACTTTCTTCATGAATATCCATCGCCTACAAGTTTCAAGAGATTTTCGACGATGTGTCAGCGAGTGTCACAATGCGAGAAGACGGGAGCTTTTGTGGCGGCACCGTTTGCTTGAAAGTCTGTCAGTGAGCAGGTCATTTTGATGGAAATCGCCGTGACATTCAAAATCAACACGTGTAACTCGAGAATTGTCGCCATGACAAATTGCAGGCCAGCATCAAAGTCAGCATCAAGGTCGATAAGGTATGTGCGCTCTTCTGAGGTGGTCTCGTTCCAAGCAGTGTCGTCAGGCGATATGCGGACTTCCCAATAGTCCTTGTAGGGGAATAGTGGAACTTTCTTCTCCAGGTCGAATGTTTTTTACATTAAGAAAAACAATTCTGAAAATTCTCTTTGTCGACAGAATGATCACTCGCAAGTTAAAATCCAGGAAGGCATAGAGTCTAATACGAAGAAATCAAATAAACCTATGGGCTGGGCCAGGAACATTTTGCAGGGACGTTGTGAGGGTTAGGAATCTACCAAGATCTGGGGGATGCACCCAGCGGAAGCTGTCCCCACACCGTAGCTGCAGCTTCTCGCCCCCACAATCAGCCTCAGTGAATGCCAATTCCAAACCACCTACCCATGGCGATGAGGACGCGCCCAGCCTTGTGGGCCGCGGCAGGCAGGGGAGGAAGCTCCCAGCTTGTACTCACCACCAACAGATGATCACACCCTCTTCCTCAAAACTTTACAACTCAAAGCCTGTCCTTCCCTTTTCCAATCATGTCAAAATTCTTTTCCTCTCTTCATCGTGATACCCTTTGAACTCTCCTGTGGACCGCCTCCGTTCCCAACGCGTTGTCCTCACAATGGCGCCCTCAGCGATCTACGAACCTCTTCCTGCGACGAAGGGACCAAAAGATGACCTCCCGCCACCGACAACGTACCCTGTCAAGGATGTGAAGTTCGAGAAGATCATACCACCACAGCCCGACGGCCGTGAGAAGGCACTCCAACAACCAGATGGCACCGCTGCAATTGTAATAGATAATGGTACATAACTTCTTGCCTCCCTATCGTTTGCGCGACTGGTACTGGGGCTGGACTGACACTGATGCTCTCTAACAGGGTCCTCCTCAGTCCGCGCAGGATGGAACTTCGAAGACAGACCGCGGTTTGCCATACCGCCCATAATGGCCAAATATCGCGACCGGAAGTTGGGAAAGACATTCTCGTTCGCCGGCCTGGACTGCTATTCCGACACAACCGCAAGAGGTCATATACGAAATGCGTTTGAGCAAGGCACAGGAGTAGTCAGCAACTGGGATGTCATGGAACATGTGCTTGACTACTTGTTCCTCAAGTTGGGAATGAATGGTGTCGAGGGCAACATCGACATGCCTATCGTCATGACCGAGGCGGTTGCGAACCTGCCGTATTCGAGGAAATGTGAGTCTTTCCGGCTGAGGAAAGCCATTGAGATACACTACTGACGAGGAGGCACAGCAATGACCGAGATCATCTTCGAATGCTATGGCGCCCCAAGCCTGACTTACGGAATCGACTCCCTGTTTTCGTACCGACACAATGGGGGCACAACCGGCCTTGTCGTGTCATCCTCATACAGTTCCACACATTTGATACCCGTTTACAGCCAAAAGCCGATGCTTGCTCAGGCTATCCGCCTAAATTGGGGCGGGTACCACGCTGCCGATTATCTGATGAAACTGCTTCGCCTCAAGTACGATCACTTCCCCGGGAAGATGAACCTTTCCCAAGCTGAGTTCATGGTGCGGGACCATTGCTACCTCTCAAAGGATTACGATAGCGAGTTGGCAACATACCTTGACTGGACTGGCCTCGAAGACCGTGAGCGAATCATACAATACCCATACACGGAGGAAGTTATCATTCAAAAGTCAGAAGAAGAGCTAGCAAAGATTGCAGAGCGCAAGAAGGAGAGTGGCCGTCGACTGCAGGCACAAGCTGCTAAAATGCGCCTTGAGCGGTTGATGAAGAAAGAGCAGGACCTGGAGTACTATAAGGATGTTCAACGACGACTTGTCGACCAGAACAAGAAAGAGACGAAGCGAATTCTGGACGATGCCGAGGTGAAGGATGAGAACCAGCTTGCAAAGATAGTCAAGGAGCTTGAGGGCTCTATCAAGAGAGCCCGGCAAAAGGATCTTGGCGGCGAAGTCGAAGAAGAACAGGCCGAAGAGCCCTCATACCACCTGCTCGACATTCCTGATGATCAACTAGACGAACAAGGCCTTAAGGAAAAGCGTCACCAGCGGCTTCTCAAATCAAACCATGAGGCTAGGGCTCGAGCCAAGGCTGAAAAAGAGGCTGAAAAGGCTCGCGTTGCAGAGGTAGCTCGCTTGGACGAGGAGAAGCGGACGAATGATCTGGAGGCGTGGTTGGATGAGCGACGACAAGCACGCCTCGAGACACTCACAAAGATTAAGGATCGTGACCGGCTCAAGCAGGACCTAGGCAACCGCAAGTCCCTCGCAAGCCAAATGCGCATGAAGACGCTGGCCAACCTCGCGTCGGACAATCCATCGGCTACCACAGGCCGCAAACGCCGACGTGGTGGAGACGACGATGACTTTGGCGCCGACGATGCTGACTGGGGCGTCTATCGCAATGTTGCGGTGGGCGCTAACAAGGGCGATAGCGATGACGAGGATGAAGAGGAGAACCTAGATGCCAACATCAAGACCCTCGAAGAAGACCTCCTCAAATACGACCCGGACTTCACGTACGAGCACACCCTCGAAGCGCAGAATAACTGGACGAAGTCTATGCTCCACGCATGGCGCTATGGGCCGCGACCGGACGAGGGAACCCAGGCGGAGCGAAACCAACTACACCTGAATGTGGAGCGCATCCGTGTGCCGGAGGTGGTCTTCCAGCCGGGTGCCATCGCGGGAGTTGACCAGGCCGGCATCGTCGAGATTGCTGGAGACATTCTGACGCAGCGGCTGACAGCCATTCCCGGTATAGATAGGAACGACTTCCTCAAGGACATCTTCCTCACGGGTGGTGCCACGCTCTTCGAGAACTTCGACGAGAGGCTGAGAAGTGGTCTGCAGGCTCTGCTGCCTTCTGAATCAACCATAAAAGTCAGGAGGGCCAAGGATGCCGTGCTGGACGCATGGAAGGGCGCGGCGGGCTGGGCTGGGAGTGACGAGTGGAAGAGGGCGAGGGTCACGAGGGAGGAGTACCTCGAGAAGGGACCAGAGTGGTTCAAGGTAAGCGAGACTCTGCACAACCAACAGTGTGTGATAAGAAGTAACATGGCTAACTCTTTTCTGCAGGACCACGACCTTGGCAACGCGTTCTCTTAGGTCTGCGAGACGCCGATGCAAGAGATTTTCTGATGAGACGATGAGAGAAACAGAGCTTAAGAATTTGCTGGTAGCTTGGAGGGAGGCGGAAGAGGCAGGATATGGATAATTACTGGGTTAAAAGGGCTAGATGATGGACCGCAACCCTGGTTTCATCGGGTGGAATGCGCTGGGCAACGAGAACAGCGCCTTTAAAAAATCTTTGGAGAAAAAGACGAACAACTTCTAAATATTGAAGACCGAGGCCGACACTGCATGGCTGGCCTGGCAATGGACTGTCCTCTCCTTGCTGTTTCTCGAGCATCATTGCTTGATGCATTGTGATGAAGTAGAAACACCTCGCCCTCTAGTTGATTGAGAGCAACATGATTCAACCTTACTGAGCCGTCTCAAGGTTATTCTCGTGCCTCGTTCCCAAACCCAGTCCCCATTCCGTCTCGACTGCTCCCGGGTACCACTGCCCTCATCGTATGAGCGCCTCTCCTCCAATCAAGCGAAGAGGCCGCTGAGATTTTATTGACATTTGGCGCAACTATCAGACCTCCTTTGTTGCAGATGTAGACTGGTCGCCCAGGTTTCGGTCACGATCCATCGTTGAGGCGGAAGTTCAACCCTCTCAGCTTGATCTCCAGGATTTGGGTGGGGACAGGGCCCGTTTCCGGGCATTTTTTCCCTCATATCATCCTGTCGGCTTCGCCTCGTACTTGTTGTGTGTTGCCTACATGTGGCCAGATAGATATACCTGCCAGGCGCCAGTCTTGTTCTTTGCGTGACTAGCCTCCCTGGTGAAATAACGAGCGGGTGAATGGACCAGAGGAAACAATCTCGTGCCGAGAAATTCAGACTCTCCATCGAAGTGAAGGGATGAGCATTTAATTCAGCACAGAGCCCATCGTGGTAGTATCTTGTGAAGGATGATGGCATGGTTGCGCAGCCACGCCTTTAAAATTATGCCGTTCCGATCGCCCCCACGGCCAACACTTACGGATGCGACAGTCGTAGCTAATCAACCCCAGTCTCTCTTGATATCCATCCCTGGGCGAAACCCATTGCCCTCTCGTGACTGCGGGTGCCTTCTCGGCACGCACACAAGACAGAATGCACTAAGCAAATACAATTTCTGCTATTCTACCAGCAGACTGAAGCCGAACCCTCACCTGCTCTCAAGTTGTTATCAAAGAATAGGAGTCGCATTTCTTCCCCAATCCGTGCTTTCTCCCGTTCAAGTAAAAGTCAAGAACTGTGTCAGCCCCTCTTGACATCACATCTGAACACCGTAAACACCACAAGCCCTTGAAGACAAAAAGGAAAGGGCATGCTTCTAAGACCATGTTGCCAACCCCCACCCCCTTCTCGGCGAGCGAGCGTCATGGCGCGTAAGGCAGATAGTAGTTCCCCCGCTGGTATCCTCGGCGCAGCTCCAGGTCCTCGGGGTCAAGCATGCCCTACATGTTGGCCGCCGGGACCGCCTCCGCTTGTTGGAGCTGTCTCGATATCTCCTCTGCCGTACGCGCATCCTCCGCAGCTTGCGACTCAGCGGCTGTTGGCTCGGGCTTGTAAGACGCGGCTTCGGAACGACTCAAGCTCTGGACTGCTTGTGCAACGGCATCTAGTGTCGACGCTCCGGTGGCAGATCCGGTGTTAGGCGTAGGATCGGTCATAGGAGCATCCTCTTGGGTAGGGACAGGTGCTGGAGGTTCGGGTAGACCCGGTGCTGGGGGCACAGAGAGGTTGATGTTGGGAGGCGGCTGAGGGGGTTCGACCTGTGCGTCCAGAAGTCGAGACTGTAGGTGTACAATATACTCCCTCAGCGCGTAATTCTCGGACTCCATGTTCTTGTAATGTTGTTCCATTTCACCGAATTCGCGGACTTGTTGCTCAAGCTTCTTGATGTACCCCTCCTTGCGTTGACGAAATGCCCGCTATGGAAGCTGATGTTAGCAAATCAAAGCCCACAAGCTGAAGGTGAGTAGTTGGTATTGACGGTCCCGTCTCTGCAACGAGTGCATGGCTACTCCCGTAGCACATGGCATAGTGTGAGCCTTACCTGAGCAGCCCTATTTTGAGCAGCACGCTTCGATTGCGACAGCTCCCGCTTGGCCTTCCGTCCGTCTGCATTTGGATCATCACCGTCAAGTGGGGCGGACGAACTTGGAGGCATGGAAACTGCGCCAGGGTGCTCGGGAGGAGGCTGAACACCGCTTGGCATCATGTTCGCCGTGGGGACGTAGCCAGGACTCCTAAGTGTCGGGTGGATGGACAGTTCAGGGTCAAGGACTGGGGCAGCGGTCGTTGGGGTTGTCGCGTCGCTGAAACCATGCGAGAGCGGCTGAGTAACCGACGAGACCGGCGCCGGCTGAGGCCGCGGGACCAGCTTGGGATGGGAGTTAGCGGCAGCGACCGATGACCTTGCGACGTTACTATTGCTGTTCAAAGGCGACGATCCGCCTGGTTGTCCTCGTGTCTCTGTGATTGCGTGTACGTCAGCAAGATGGCGCCCAGCGTCTTATAGTGGAATTGTCTATGTGAAAGAGAGTGGGCTGCTTAGTCCAGCGTCTCTTGCGCTCATTGTGACTCAATCGAGTCATCCTGAACGACAACTGCTGGAACCGTTACAGCACACGAGGCAGTGGGAGCAAGAGGCGTCTTAGAAGGACGGTGTAGTGATCAGATGTCCCGGAAGACGAGGATCGTCAAGCACAGTATGAGGGCTCGGTATTACCGTTTCGGGAAACGGTCGGACGCGTGACGCCTGGCCTAACCGCAATGAGTGGAACACAGGACGGAGGGGAGGTGGTGGATGAACAGCAGCTGAGGTAATATGGGAGAGGGGTGATGGAAGTGGTGATGAGGTAAGCCGGGATGTAGACGGACGTTGAGGAGATGGGTTTGTGTTTGCGAGTACTTTCAACAGGCAGTACGAGAGGGGGAAAGATGAGGCTGACTCTGATGCAAGCTGGGGAGTTGCAGTAATAGATCGGTTCAGATCTGATCTGCAGTAGAGCCCACTCCAGATATAAAGTCGGGATGACAATGGGGGAATATGGTGAAGGAAGGGCTGTGATTACTTATTGTCGGTGTGGCGGAGAAGGAGGACGCGGTAGGATAGTACTGTCAAAGTACCCTGGCGAGCTTGTCGCGTGGACTGGTGGATGATAATTATGTAAGAAGTGCTGGCTGGGTGTGTATAAGTGGACTGAGAGTCCTCCTGAGCCGCGACGACGCGGTTCTGTTCACAGCAGTCTTGGTCTCTTGCCCTCTCTCCCTCTGACCAGTGAGTAGGTGAGAAAGTGACTGCAGCATCATGTCCTAGGCCCACTTGACAGCCATGGACATTGACAACAGAGCAGTGCAGAGCAGCCACAGAAAGCCTCGAGGGCCGGCAGCAGAGGACGGGATGACCTGCGCGAAAGCCAGGGCGCGGAGCTGAGGAACCGAGCAAGTGCCCAGTGGAGTGCGAGGTGCAGGTCGGATTGCTCGGTGGTGGGTACAGACTGGGTTGGGGGCGTAGACGGTTGGCCGTCTCGAGGCAGGCAACACCTCAGATGGCAGACAGTAAGGGCACAAGACGAAACGGGACAGAGCCGAAAGGAATGAGTAAGATGAGGAGATGAGGTAAATACATGACAGGTACTCACCAGGTTTGTTGTTGGCAGCCTGCATCTTACAGGACTGGACTCGCTGCCAAAGTCGAGATGAGGTCTTGTGCTTCGCTCAGCTGGCAGGCTCACTCTGACTCAGCAGCAGGACGGAGAGACGGGGCCAGGACCAGGACCAGGACCAGGAAGAGCCCGACAAGCGCTGTGAGGTCAAAGAAATACCTGTCGGTGACAATGCCGACTAGAGGGCAGCTTGGGGCCAGGGAGTCCGAGGGTGAGCGAGCAGGGTGATGACTAAATGAATTGAACGCGGCTAAGAAAAGGCCTGGGTTTAGGGATGATGGTACTCCCGATGGGGCCGGTGGTTTGGCCGTAGCAGACGGGTGACTGATGAAGCAATTCACGAAAAGGTGACTGATTCTGCTCTTATCGTTTTTGCTGAGTGCGAGTGAATGTCGACTAGTCGAGCGTGGTAGCAGTTGCAGTTGCAATTGCAATTGCAGTAGCAGAGGTGGTGTTTGGTGGTGGTGACCGGCGACTGGCTCTGGGGCCGCTTCATGTACGACGAAGATCTGACGCGTAGTCTCCCTGGCTCGCGCAAGTGCAGGACTGACTGGTGGTTCAAGTGAGGGTTAGCCAGTGCCATGTTGCCGTTGCCATGCCTGCACACGGCGGCCATAGTGCACAAAGTCGAAGCTTCCGAGACCGACGACGGCGGGGATTGGGTGACTGATGATGACTGATGACGGGTTTGACAGCCGCAGGCCACTGGGCGACTCACCTCCGAAGGACGACAGCTGAATGTCACTTCACCACGGGCGTCTGGGTCTTGAGACTTTGACTGGATGTGCCAGTCCTTGCAAGTCTGCTAAGTCAGCGGAAGGGTCGGGAGTGGTGTTTATGTAAGATGCGTTTCCAAGGGAAGAGGGGGGGAAGCGCAAATGGAGTTTTTAAACGACGGCTACAGATGCCAAGGTGGCTGGCTGGGCTTGCCGGGGGGTGGGGCCAAGTCGATTACGTAATTGACCCCCCGTTCGGCAACACCATCGCCCTCCGTCCCCGTCCGTCTCAAGTCTCAGTTTCTGTGGTGTGAATCTCACATTCTCAGTCCCCATTCCCAATCCCAATCCCAATCGCCAATCCTCCCTTCTCCTGCCTCAGCTTTCAGCCTTAAGCCTTCCAACAGCCGCGTGATTCTTCCCTCTGAGTGGACATCTTAGGCAGGTAGGTGTCTAAATAGGCAGGTGGCTTGGAGTCTATTTGCCGACATGCTTCAAGACCAGAGCACAACGGGTCTAAAGTCTACTGTATTGATCACCCACCTCCTGCGATCTGCGGCATTCCCGACCCTCGTCTACGTGCTCGGCCGCAAAGTACATAGTTTCGACCTCTGATGTTTGTCAGCAAACACGTTGGCGCGCCGTGGCGGGGTTGGCGGCTGCTGGGGTTGCACAAACACCGATCGGACTTTGCTCAGGGTGGTGACGAGTTTGCTTGCTGTAGGGTTTAGGCTGTACACACACACGGTACGACACAATCTTTGGCTGCCACTCTCTCATACTCCACTATCCAACGTGCTCCGCTTCAAGCGATCAACAGCCTGGTGATCGACCGCCCTGCAGCCTTGAGCTCTTCCTACCCGGGCTTTGCGACTTGCTGTCGGCTGTCGTCTGATCGTAATCGACCAGGAGGCTAGTGTGCTACATGGACACGACATCCGAATCCTCTCAAGATCCGCCCTAGTTTTTGTTGTCGGGTGTCACAAATCCTCCGAACTACCCGGACTTGGCTTGCTACCGTCTGCAGAGAGCAAAAGCAGCTCCTGCTCTAAGTCCCCCGGCTCCTCGACCTCCATGTGCAGCAATATCGCTAGTATCAATCGAGAAGGCGAATCACCTCGGCCAATCCACCGTTGCAGACCGTCAGAAAACGGCAAATGCTTGCGGCAAGGGGCTGCACACCACCATGCAACATAGTAGACCCAACTGCCCCTATCTCCGGCGGGCAGCCACGCGTTGTCCATTCTGGGCTCCTGCTTGTGGCCGCGTCTGCCACACAAAGTGGCTGGCTGTTTCAAGATGACAAATCTCTGAGAAATTCTCAAATGGCATTCTGAGAGATCCCCCGTCGAAATGGAGTAATTTGCATTCACCGAGGCCGCGTCTGGCCGTTTTTAGTGACCACGAGCACACCTGCTGATGCGCCTCCTTCGCTCCGCTATCCTGGCTTACACAGTAAGGCTCCTAACCCTCCAGGTTGGCGCACACCAGCCGCTATCATGCCAGTATTGGTAGCATCGGGATAGCGATGCTCACATTGTGTCTCAATGTCGTGGGGGTCATGCGCCATAGCCTTTGCCCCGTCTCAAGTCCAAGGGTCATGATGGCGGCTCGAGCGTCGATGCTCAACGAGAAGCTGGTCGCCTTGCGAGCCGGAGCACACCTGGCTTGGCTGTGTGATGGCTTTGCAGTTGATATATAGGATGAGTGCTTGCGTTTCCCACAAGTGGTAATAATCAGCACAGGTGCTAAGGGCTGTCTCCAAGGTGACAGCCCAGGCCATTCAGAATGTGCCATTCGCAACCACCATGTAGCACTGCTCACCTTTGCAATTAATGTGCATCCGCTCCCTGTCTATTTTTCCGATCCATGCTTGTAGCCTGCATATCTAAACCACATACGAAGATTTCCATAGCAAAACACGACAGTGAGGAACAGGCAAGGAGACATTCCGAGACAAAGAGCACATGAGCGAGGGTCAATAAAACCACTGAGCCTGGTTATTTCAATCAGGCCACCTTCAAGAATACGAAACTAGAAAATGGCTTCAAAAATCAAATACTGTAGCTCTTTCCTTTTCTTAGATGACCCCGGCGATCTTCAATAGCTTTCGCGCACATTGACTCGAATTTGGCTCTCCTTCGGCACGGGGACGTGCCGAGCAGCCTCGTTCATATCTGCTTACACTCCTCTTCTTTCACCGGTACAAGAGCAATCCATACAATGGACAACCGACTGCACGTTGACGTGCCCATTGTGGAGAAGGTAGTCCCTGGAAGACTCACCGTGGTTGGGTCATGAATGCTGAAATTACTACCTACGTGTACCTCGCACTTTCACCTTCTTCTCCACCGCAGAAGTCCGACCCAGCCATTCAGGGGCGAGTAAACGAAGGCAGCAGATATATACAAGGGTCTCGGATGTGTTTCAAGAGGGCGAAACACTAAGCAGCGTTGGCCTTTGCTTATAAGGCAGTCCTATCTGATATTTGACAGTCCATAATAATTTGCAAGTTTTCAATTTGACCTGCGGGCCTCAAAAAAGAATTGCGCTTATTGATCCGGATAAAAATTGAGTTGGTCCCGTGCGGCGGATTTTTCGCCCCCTTATACAACATGGCTGCCAGCTGATTCCACGAAAAAAAGGAAACACAACATCCAGCCGCAAGAAGAAATCGCCCTCGTATTTCCACCACTTCCATAAATTCATATTACGAGAGGGCTTTCTTTCTCCTAAAAAGTGGCACAGAGCAGCACAGCAAGTTCTCCGGCGGCGAGATTATCCGTTTGGGGACAAGGCCCAACGCCACATAGCCATGAGTGAGAGGTATCATGCATAAGCCCCTCTCCACTCTGTTTACGGGGATCGGTTATTGGTCTAGCCTGTGGTCGTAAATGTCTCCGTTTTAGGAAATCATCTTACTGACTTACTGGCGCTTACATTTTATCAAATAATCACCACAGCGGTCGACACGGCCTCGAAGAGATTTACATCACAAGTGGTATTAGTCTTTCACCTGGCCACGAGGCAAGATTCGGCCACCCTCGGACATTCCGAGGGAAAAGGTAAGAATTTTTGAGAATTACAAATAATACGGAGAATTTTCCAGCACACCAGTCCGGCAGAGACTTCTGGACAGGCAAAAAATCTCAGAACCAGCGAGTCCAGCATCATCCAGTGAGACGGCTCGCAGCCCGTTGGACAACCCCCCAAGCAGCGATCTTCAAATATATGACACTTTAGGAAAGTCGACCGAAATCCTAATCCACGATAAGGTCATTTAAGTATACCCTTAACAACAAGTTGCGAAAGTCAAACGTTTCCCTGCATTCATGGGCCGAAAAGAATGCTATTTCAAGTTGAACAATAAGTGCATCAAAAAATTACTTGAAGACGTGCAGATGTGTTATTTTGGCTGCATGAGTTTTATTTCTAAGAGAGAAGACAGTTCGCGAAGACATTTAAACATTATAGAATTAACCCCTTTGGCTGTGGTAGGTTGATTGAAGAGGAGTTGCGGATGTTAATTGAAATACCACTAGCACCACGAAAGTTGTTTAAACATAGTTGGATTGAGTTCGAGGATTGTCTATCAGTAACAGATGGCCATTGCGCATCCGAATGCGCAATACTACTCGCCTCGCGCGGCTCCAGTCTCACAGTATTCCTCAGACGGCTCATCGACAAGACTCGACATGATACATTTAAGAAACACGGTTATGTGCGGATTCAACTATAATCACCATGAGCCTGAAGAAGGTGCTCGCGCATGGTATATATGGTCTTGGACAAAAAGCTTCATGCCTCCAAGTCTTTGCAGTTTGGAGTCTTCACTCACACAAATGATCCAGCCCGCATATATTGCAATGGGAAGAGCCATTACTTGAATTCCCACAAATGTATCGTATTAGCCCAGTGTTGGTCGAGCCACAGAATGTCGAGTTGGTATTCAAAAAATCTTGAACAGGATTGCAAAAACTTTCAAAGAGCTCAAGGCGCGCATCTCCTGTATTTTACTGGGGCTCTAACGTGCTTGATCATCAAAATCCCTCATCAGTGAACTCCCGTTGCCTAAAGAATTGAGGCGATTTAGGTTCAAACCGGAGGCCAGACAAAGTAGGGAAAGTCAGACACTCAGAGGATCTCGAGTTCCATCGTAGGGGTATGGCAGATCGTCAAACATGGTATTAAACATTTCAATTACCATCGAAATTCTCTCTATTTAAGGTTTTTCTTCGGGTCAGACCTTGTGAGGCAATCAACGAGGAATACGAAGCAGCGATTGGCCTTAGCCCCCTTACGAGCTATGCTCCATGTAGTCAGAGGGAGACCAGCCTCTCTCTCATCCCGTAATCGGATGTGCAAGTATTGGAGAATACACGCGTCAAAGGGTGAGTTAAGAGCCTTACACTGAGCTTCGTAGGGAAAGAAAAATGGGGGAGAGGGAGTTCAATTCTTGGCAAGAGGAAGTTTTGAACAGTCTACGTCTGGAAATCTTTGAGCTTCAGAATAATTCAATAGCTCCAAGTTGCTCTTTCACATGCTCTTGGTGAGGGACACCTGTGTTTTCATGTGTCTTTTCGCATGTGCCACAAATCCTTGTTCCCAACCAGGACAGGGAACGAGTCATAGTCCTGGTCACCACTGCCTCTCATGTGCCAGCTATCAAATATAGAGTACCTCTGTCCCAATATGAGAGCTAAGGTAATTAGCATCTAGTGCCAGGCCTCAGAGACAAAGATAGTAACCTTTGGAGACTGTCTAAGCGGTCAGAAGAGAGTTACAGACGGGTGACCTCGCGGCGAAGTCTGTGGAGACCACGGGAGGTATTACCTTGACTAGGTGGTACTGATTACATGAAAATCGAGAAGAATACAGCGCCGGAGTCTCCGCCGCGGCTGATTTCATACGAGATGGCGTGGTACTCGAATGTCCATCACGCCGGTCAGCTTACCTGATGCATATGTAATCATGCGAATTCGCCTCTTGAACAAGCGCAAATATACAAAACTTAGCAGATTGAGTGTTGATTATTTATTCATTGACTATTTCGGGCGCACAAGCTTGCATGTGACGCGTCCTGGTGCTAGTTTTCTTTTTTCCTCCGAAGTGTGGTCCATCCAGCAGATAGTCTAAGATCACCAAACAGTGGGACACGAGCGTTTTGTGGAACTGAGGCTTCAGAGTTCAATATCGTCATTTCGCGCACCAAGAGCCGACTACATCAAGTCAATTGACGTGAACACCCGATTGATAGTCAACTTCCTACCTCCAGGAATTCAATCTGACCCATATTCATTCATTGGCGATAAAGGATGCGCGCTTTTGTCATGGTTCAATACCAGCTAACTTTTGACGTTGTCACTTCAACTGGCAATTGTTGCTGGTCCACCATTGATACCGATCATGTTACAGAGCCAACAAACTACCGAAGCAGACATTGTAATACAGCGAAAAGGTTTTAGCTTGGTAGACCGTGAGTATTACTCTCTGCAAGATTTGTAGTCATTGGTAGGCTCAAGCGTGTTTTTCGAAGTCATTGGCATGGTTCGAATGAGAAAGGATCGTTTAACTGCGTGTGCGAACTCAGTAGTTGTGCTATTTCAATGCTGTACCTCGCTCGAACCACTTTTCTGTCACTTATGTGGACTTAAACAACTTGCCTCCTTTCCACACATGAGTGATATTGGTCGGATCGGTGAGGACATCGACATCATCAAGAGGGTTCTTGGAAACTGCAATGATATCGGCGTCGAAGCCCTCCTTCAGTTGCCCTGCCTGGGGACCCTGCCGACCGAGAGTCTCGGGCGGCGTAGCGGTAGCAGCCTCGATAGCCTGCAACGGCGTCATGCCAGCGACTTTCATCCAGTGAAGTTCCTTAGCGTTACGACCATGAGCAAGAGGATTCTTCCGGTCGCTGCTTAAGGTGTCTGTGCCGAGCGCCACACGGACGCCCTCTGCAACGGCGAGCTTGTAGCTGTCCCTGCTCAGCTGGACTAACCGATTAAGCTTCTTGAGCAGTACGGGCGGGAGGTCTTGCGACCCAGCGGCGAGACTCTCAACGATGTGTCTTGTAGGGACCAGGATGGCCCCTTTCTCCTTCATAAGATCCGCAACCTCCTTATCCAAGTACATGCCGTGCTCGATGCTCTTGACTCCAGCTCGCAGGGCGTTGATGATGCCAGGCTTGCCAATCGCATGAGCAGCCACCACCCGACCACTCCTCGCTGCTTCATTCACAATTGCCTCAATCTCTGCGGGCGAGAATTGCGTGTCCTCTGGCTGGTCGTTGATACTCAACACACCGCCGCTGCTGCAGATCTTGATGACTTTTGCGCCGTTCCTAACAACCGATCGGACCATCTTGATACAATCGTCCACGCCATCACAGAGAGCGATCCCGTTGCTCCCATCGTTTTCACCCCGGACCAACCCCAACGGGCAGTCATGCTGGTCGCCATGCCCTCCCGTGATGCTGAGCGCACAAAGAGCTGAGTACACAGTAGGGCCCACAATGGCTCCGTTGTCGATCATGGGCTGGAGGTAGCCTGCCATTCCGCCGAGCTCACGCACCGATGTGAACCCTGCCATGAGAGTGGCACGAAGGTCGTCCACAGTCACGGCACCGATCTGGAACTGAGTGCCGGGCATGAAGGATTTGATTGCATCGTTTAATCCGCTCACAACGTTGGCTCCTCCGAAATGCGTGTGGACATCCCATAGACCGGGCATGATAGCGCCAGAGTGCTTGGTGAAGGAAACATCGCTGTACTTTGAGGGGAGATCGGCGTAGGGGCCAACCCAGACGATAATGCCTTCCGAGATTGAGATGACGATGCCGCCATTGGGAATGGGTTCACCGCGCCCTGGGATCAGTACATCAGCACGAACACCGAACAGGTCTTTCGAGTCGGAACCACCGCCCATTGTGTCGCTGGTGACGTCGTTCGTTGAGTTTCGTTCGGCAAGTCGGTGAGGCACTCTCATGGTGGTGGAGGCTTGATAAGGAGCGCTCTGACAGATTGAGGTAAGCTGCGCAGGACAGTGCAGAAGGAAATGCACGAGATGTATTATATCGGTAGGTCAGTACTGATATAAGCGTGATCACTGCATCATCACGGGTAAACCTTCACTCCGCACACTGAATTGATAGGGATGATAGGCTCAGGCGCCTCTTACCGTTGAGTTGACCTTCCAAAGGCGGGTAAGCTCTGATCCTCGCGTTCGTCCCCGGCAGCTAGACCGGGGGCGGCACCGAGGGGTCGGGCCTAGATATTTAGAGTTCATTCCAAACATTCTAGATTATTGAAATACGCATATCCTATTTATCGTCCTCTCAGATTGTTGTCTCTTGCCTATGAATGAAGCCGGCTCTCTGATTTGAGATGTTCCTCACTGTAGTGCATAATGCAGTAGTCAGCGATCCTGCGCCCAATCGTCGTGGGTACTCTTAGCCACATATGCATGCAACACAGGCGGGGCAGACACATCACTATGCCCCTCCGGAATGAGAATTTCTCCTGCTACGCGAATGGTATCGGTCCTTGGAGCCACTGCAGCAAGCAGCTTGGATGTGCTATTACCCATGATGGAAGCTCTCGCAGCCATCGGCCTGGCCAGCAATGTGGCACAGTTTGTCGAATACGCAATCCAGTTCACCAAGCTTGCACACAAGCTTGCCTCCGGTGATGGCGGGGCCATCAGAGAGCATGAAGGCATCACTGCGATTACAAACAGTATGGCTGAGGCAATGAAGGAAATCGACCAGACCAGCACAGACACAGCACTCAATAGCCTTGCGAGCCAATGCCTTCAGGTAGCCACCGATGTCCAGGGCATCATTAATGATCTGTCCAACAGACCAGATGCCAATCTAATCCGCAGCCTGCATAAGGCTGGCAAGACATTTTACAAGCAGAAGGAAATACAAACACTCTCAGACCGGCTGTCAAACATGCGAACTCAAGTCTCTCACCGCTTATTGACTTTGATACGGTCAGTCATTGCTTTGAGCCGGCGATAGGAACCGCGCTGATGCAGTGAAAAGCGCACAACAGCTCTCAATAAAAAACACCCTGGAAACTCTGGTACCTTTAGCTGAGGAATACCACCAGCGTTTTGCGAAGTCGCTGCAGTTGACTGTTGACATTCTTCAAGGAGTCGCCCAGAAATTGGACAGCACGAACAACATCCCAGGTCCTCCAGGTCATAAAAGCCTCTCCAGTTTCAACAAGACATTATCCTCCTCACGTCTGGGAACTGTGGCCCAAGAACAGATCGATCCGTACATCAGAAATGTCGAGGAGCTCATCAGCCAGAAGAAAGAATCGATATTACGGAGTCTGTATTATGAGCAGCTCAGGGAGCGAGAATTCGCTATCACAGATGCTCATACGAAAACATTTCAATGGGTCTTTGGCGCCAATACAAAATTCAGGTTCCGTGAGTGGCTCCGGGAAAAGAATGGAATCTACTGGATTGCTGGTAAGGCAGGGTCGGGAAAATCGACGTTGATGAAATTCATCATCGAGCAACACGCTACGAACAAAGCTTTGCGAGAGTGGGCAGGCAGCGCTCAGTTAGTGATTGCAAAGCACTTCTTCTGGAGTCCGGGAACGGCGATTCAGAAATCCCAGGAAGGGCTCTTCCGGGCAATTCTGTTCCAAATCCTCAGCCAACGCCCGGACACAATCGAAAAAGTCTGCGCAGAAAGATTTCGCGCACCATACGCAGAGAGCTTTGGCCCTTGGACTCGCCGTCAACTCACGCAGGCGCTAGAGAGCCTTGCAGCGATAGAAGACCCCAGATTCAGAACATGTGTTTTTATAGACGGTCTTGATGAATACCAAGGGGACCACACGGAGCTCGTGCAGATAATCCAGAGGATCGGCAGCCATCCTCACACGAAGATCTGCGCTGCAAGCCGACCTTGGCTAGACTTTATGGATGCCTTCGACAGTTCCCCATGGAAGTTGTACGTGCACGAACTGACGCAACAAGATATGTACTACTTTGTCAGAGACACTCTTTGCGAGAGTCCCAGATTCAAGAGGCTTCAGTCAAGCAACAAATTTGCGGCCCCAGAACTGATCGAAGAGATCGCAAAGAAAGCACAAGGCGTATTCCTCTGGACGTTTCTTGTGGTTCAATCTCTTTTACGAGGACTCCGCAACGAAGACGGAATATCGGACCTTCGACGCCGGGTCCAGCTGTTGCCCACTGACCTGTCGGATTATTTCGACCGGATGTTCGAGTCCATCGAGGACGTATACCAGAAACGCGTCAGCCGCTTGTTTCTTACACTGTCTCTAGCGCGCATCACGTTCCCTGTTCTGACGTTCTTCTATTTAAACTTTGATGACGAACCTATGGCCAAGGAACCCTTATCATTCCTCCATGAATGGCCAGATGTGGACATGGACGAAGTCGAAGTCCTAATCACAAAAAAGAGACAGTTGATTGCCCAGTGCAAAGATTTGATACACATATCTCCCGAACCTGACGCCCCCGTCCTGTTCGCAGAGAAGGTTGGGTTTCTTCACAGAACAGTCGTTGACTATATACAGACAGAGGAAGTCAGCAAAAAGCTTCTACATCTTGCAGGTCAGGGATTCGAGCCGAGAGTTGTGCTCCTCCAGGCCAACTTAGGCCAGCTCCGGTCTCTGTTGCATCTCCATCGCCTTACATATATTCGCCCTCGCCTTCACCAATGGATACTTGGCTGCCTCTACTACGCTTACGTGTCGGAGATTGCGACCGGAAAAGCCATGGTTATGGATCTTGACGAGCTTGGAAACATGATCGAGCAACATTTTAGCAGGTGGAGCTTCTCTCATGCGATGGACGTGCTATTCCGGGACCCTGACATCAAAAGCTTCCTCGAACTTACTTGCATCTGTGACCTGGCTCTCTACGTCAAACGAAAGGTTCCAAATTGCGCGCCAGCTAGACTTAACAAATTAGCCCCAAGATGGCAGCACCCAACAAGGATCATCCAGTCTTCAGGCTTCGAGATTGCAAATCTTGATGCTGGGGAAGAGAAGAGGCTTGTTCGTCTGGCGAAGAATATCTCCTGTGGCACTGATCACGAACACCCCGTCAAGGCGCCTGGGGATGGCACGAGCCCAATATCGCCCACCTCGGTTGCAAAGACGGTGTCGTTCAGTACTCAGCAGCCAAAACTCGCAGCTCCGCCGAAGCGTCTAAAGAAATTTATGAGGCGTGTCAAGAGTGTCTTCCGGTGATTGGACATTGATCCGGCCAGTTAGGGCAATATTTACACACCATCAAGTCCTGCTATTAGAGGGCAACCAAATGAATTGAAGAGACCATGTCGGACCGGTCTGGATAGCTATCTGTTCAATGTCTTGATTCGCAATTTATGGTCGAGCCAATCAAAGCAGCATCAATCCGAAGGCGGCTGCAGCATAGCTTAGGAAAACACCACACCAGGTAAAACAGTGCCCCTGTATGACACAAGAAGTTCAAGCGAGTGATAAAGGCTATCGTATCCGTGTATCAAAGCCATTCCACTGCTCCCAATTGCTATAGCATTTGCTTAAGCCTGCAGGCAATAATAGATGCTCCTGCACACAGCGCCATTTCCCGCGGTATACATGACGTGCTTGTTGTCCTTGAAGATATTATAATTGTGGTACGCATTGTATCCGGTTCTTTATGTTACTGTCAGCTCTGTGGTTCTACAATCCCATGGCATTTCAGCCCAAGTTTAGCGGCACTTACCCAACCTTGGTAAAATCAGCATATGACTGAGCGTTGTACGGTAGCGTGTAATAGAAAGTGGTGCCGCTTGTGAAGCCGCAGCCCTGGTTGGAGCGGCCCTCCCAGGTGAACAATCCGCTGCTCGACAAAAAACACTGGTTGTTGGAGCTGGGCTGGTAGTTGCAGTTGCTGTCATCACTGCAATACTATTCGCGGCTCGAGGTCAGCTCTTGATCTTCAGGACTGTGGTTCTTCAATTCTGAACTATTCTTTGCGCCTAGTGAGGAAGACCCACGATCTCGATGGAGTAAGCGTATCCGTTGCCCTCGCAGTTGACAAGGTGAATGCCTTCAGTAGCGCGTGTCAATAGCTTGATGGGCTCGCTGACATTGACCGGTGCAGGAATAGTGTCCGCAGCAGGGAGCTCGTTCAGAGGAACGACGCTGAGAGGGAAGTCCTCTGCAATGAAGGGAACGGCGCTCGCGGTGATCGCGAGAAGCGAAGAGACAATGACGAATCGGTTGAAAATCATCTTGGGCAGTCGAGAGTTTTCTGGAAACCAGGTCAGGTGTTTTGAAAGAATCTTCAGGGCCCTGAGTGTGTGTGATGATGTTGCACTCAAGATTGTAGAAAGTGGGCTTTCATGCTCTTCTTATAGTTTTCCTTTCCTCAGTTGAGGATGAAGGCCTGAACTGACACCTTCTGAATATGCCTGGTATGTCACGGAAATTTCGGCGGTAGTAAACCATCCAACCTGCGCTAGCCCAGAGTGAAGCATCAGCCAGCCTTTTCTTAGAGATCCATGTTTCCTCTTTTGGGTGCTACTCTGTTTGAGACCTCCACTACTCGGGCCAATTATCTTCTTCTATGTGGTCTATGCCCGTAATATTCCAAAGTGTGCCCACCTCTCTAGCTTCTAGTTTCGGAGTGCCAAATGGGCTAGGGGTTTTGAATGCATCGTGAGAACTTGCCAAGGCGTAGATTGTTGGTAATTGGGCCGTGTGGGTGGTCATGGCTTCTTCCATTCTTCACAAAACGATATATAAAAAAAGGATTTCCGTCTAGTATGCAAATCTTTGTAAGCGGCGTGGCTTCCTGCAAGGCGTGAATAAGCTGTTGAGAGGTTCCTAACGCAGAAGCTGAGTGAAGCACAGGTGCGTCCGTAGAATAAGTGCTAGTTCGGTCCTTTGGTATGCGTTGCTGTGACTGGCTTGTTCTACGATATTTGAAGGCATAGCGCTTACATATATTGCAACGCGATACTGCAGCGTAGCTAGAATGTAACTTCAAGAGTAAGCAACCCAGACCTCTTTACATATCTGCCTGCTACATTTCGGGTTTAATGCTCAGTCTTTAATTCTCATCATATTGTAAGAGAGCTGCCAAATTTTAATCCAACCAGCCGTTTGAACAGCAAGTAAACGTGTAGATAGACCAGGAAATTCTGTGGGCTAATTCAGGCTACACACTTGATACCAGAGCAGACTTTCTCGCAATATCTGGTTTAGACTAGTACTCTCGAAGCAAGGTTGCTCAAATAGAATTGTATTATTGTCCTTGGAAGTCGAAAACGATTGGGAAACAGCACCACCTGCCCTGATCAAGGAGGCAATAGTTTACTGCAGTGAGTACTCCGTCAGCACTTCACGCCGTGAAACCTCCATTCGCGCAAGGAGGTCAGATATGGTGTGGATATCGAAGGCACAATCTCGTAGTTGTGCCGCTAGCAAGCACAGCTGAATGTAGCTCAGTCGATGAAATGAGGGCAGAATGTGCGGGATTCTTTGGGCGCTCACCCGCACCACATCGCCAGCTTCTCACGCACAATGTCACGGCGAAGGCTAAATCATGTAATACCTTTGACGCGGTCCGCGCTGCCGCTTTCGTGATCAGCCATGTCTTCCGCGCCGCACCGGCAGCCTCGTAGGCCGCGAGTGGTCAATTGTTGGACAGTGATCAGGTAGATGTGTATAGAATGTTTGTCCACACTCCATCCCACAGGCCGGTTTTCATTTAGATCCAAAAACGCTGAACATAGTTTTGAAAAGGACCTCCCAAGCTATTTCTCCTACATCGCCTTTGGGGTAGTCAGTAGGGACTCGAGATATCTGGCTAAATGTGACCGCCATCCCTTCCTTCATGCCTCCCTAAATGCGAGCGCCCCCTTGTCTCAGGTACCCCTTCACAATATCCCTGATCTCTCCCTCGTCAATCAAGTCAACATCGACAGTTTCCCCTCGTAAAAGAACCTCTCTAAGCGCGAGGTCGTCCTGGGCGATTTCCTCGAACGGAACTTGGCCTGTGTAAAGTGACCAGATGCTCAGACCCAGACCAAACAAGTCGTCCTCTTTCCTCGGAGGCGCATCACGGCCCAAATCGTCCTCCCTGCGTCTCCTGTTTGGCGAGACATAGTGCCACGTCACGTTGCCTTCCCAGATCTCCTCATCTTCGTCCTCAAAGAGCCCTTCCTCGAAGTCACACAGTTTCACGTGGCCTTCTGTGTCTAGGAGCATGTTCTCAAGCTTCACGTCGCCATGTATAATGTGTTTGTTATGTAGCGCCTCAATAACCTTGACCATCTCTGGCATGATATGCTTGCGCTGCGTGGGTGTAGTCGTGGCGTGTGAGAGCGGAGTTGCTAGGTCCATGAAATAGCCATCATAATCTATCATTCCATTCAAGGGCATCTTGGAAAGTACTCTCCCGTGAGTCTTGATCGCACAGTCCCCGGCAGCTCTATGGAGGTTATACTCTCGCTGTTCCCCGCCCATCTTATATACTTTGGTGCCGTCTTTGGTTTTGTACAGTTGGTGCTGATGGACAATAAAGGGGCGACATGGATCTTCAAGGAGTCCATTCGCTGCCATGTAATCATATGACATATCCGGAGGTACCGGTGGCCACGGTTCATCCTCGGCACTGCTCATTGCGTTAATTGAGGGTTGAGTGCTAGTTGAGAATTCTTCAGGAACGGAATCGACGACGACTTTTTGCTTCAAGGTATATATCCCAGTCAAGCCAGGGAAAAGCGCTTCTTCGTGTTTTGCTCTCAGGACGTCTGTTGAAGATGATGCAGCCGGAAAATGGTAGATGGTAAAGTGTCCAAAATTTGAACCCATTGGCGCGAAAGGGAACACAAAGTCTCAGGGACCAACCATGGGAAGGTGTGGGCGGAGCGTGTCACTCCAAGCGGAGACCCATCACATAAACCGGAAATATAACATGCAATAGAATGAGCGCGCAATTAAGACTCAGCTCAATTAACTCAATAGTTTTTCAATGAGTTCGCTAAAAAAATCTTCATGTGATCATATACATTCTAACTACAAGGGCTATGACTAGAATCGAGACTTTAATAGAAGTAAACTTATGGTTCAAAGTGGTTCCGGGTACCTTTTTCTCTAGTAGGCTACTTATCGGACAACGCACCTAAAACTGTCTCACGACTCTTAATATTGCAAGGAAGGTTATCCTGCGATGACATGACCTTTCATACTAACCGCGAGTACAGTACGAGGCCGCCCAAGCTGCAAGTCAGCATAGACATTGGACAGAGCGAGATAATGAACCTATCTGGCTCATCTAAATCCAAAAGCTTCATTGTGCTAGCGCGATGTGCTTGGGCTGTGACGGACTCCCAAGGCGGCCGACAGAAGTTGGCTCTGTGAACAAGGAGAATTGGGTGATTGAGGGGCCTAAATAGATTCGGAGTAGTCGCATTATAGGTCCCTTAATATACTCGAGGCAACTACTGCACAACTTCAATATGAGCGATTGCATCGCTCATGACTGCACATCACTGGTGGAACTGACTGCTTCAGGCAATCTATAGGCTTTGCATGACTCTCACTCATTTCCCTGGTTGGACCTTAGTACATCAGCTACACAAACTCGGTGCACGTGATGCATGAGCCTATGGTTGTGCTGGAATTGAATCACCAGAAGCATCATCTTTTCTTCTTCCCGTTCTTACTTGTATATCAGATTAATGCTTACTACCATGGAAGGGTGACATTCAAAAACGCTTTATCGCATGCCGATCTCTCGTACAGAGTGCTGATGTGCCAGGGCTTCTATGCACCTTCCCCGCTCCTTTGATTACATGTCTGCCAGGATGAAGAGATGACCTCGTGGAATTGATCGTATGAAGCGGAGAAACAACACTCGTTCTACTACAAATCGCAGCAACAATGAAACAAAGCATTTTGTTGGTGGCCTTGTGTGAGCTGCTAGCGGGCGTCGCAGCACAGAGCGCAACTAACTTGTCATTGGACGGTGAGTTTACTATATAATGGGACATACAGGAACCTGGGCGGTGTCCTGCTCTTGGATCATTTTTGCACAACTTAGCTGACATTCAATTCAGAGCTCTGGGACAAATATGTCGGTCCTGTGAGCACGTCTCCCGTGAATGCTACAGTCGACCCGGTGCCTGTCCCATCAGAATCGCTCATTCCCCCGCCTCCACTGTACTATCCGACTCTTCCCTTTCCTGGAGGAGCTCAGGTTCCACTCCAGGCTCGGAATGAAAGTTGGAAGTTTCCTCAAAGCTTTTGGCGCGGTATCTCAGGCTCGTCATTCCAGATTGAAGGCGCTGTAAAGGCTGATCGACGGGGCCCGAGTATTTGGGATGTGCTTACTCACATCCCGGGCTTCGTGAAGAACAATGAGACGGCAGACATCGCTGACAACAATTACTATCTGTACAAACAAGGCAAGTAGATGCACCTAGCTTTTGAACTCTTCAAGCTAACATCACCAGATATCGCACGAATTGCCGCACTTGGTCTCAACACATACGCGTTCTCTATTTCCTGGTCACGCATTTTCCCCTTTGGATCGGGGGAACCCAACGAAGCGGGTCTTCAGCACTACGACGACGTAATAGACACATGTCTCCAGTACGGAATCACCCCAGTTGTTACTCTCTATCATTGGGATCTCCCACTGAGCCTTCAACTCAACTACGGTGGATGGCTCAACGAACAGATCACCAACGACTTCAGCGAGTACGCGCGTGTGGCGTTCGCACGATGGTCCCCTAAGGTCGAATATTGGGTCACATTAAACGAACCAGGTGTCTTCTGCAACAGTTATCCGCTACCACAAGGTTATTTCAACGACAGCACAACTGCCGACATCCCAGACGCTCAGCAATTCTACGTGTGTGCCCGGAACGCCCTACTCGCACATTCGTCGGCCTACCGCATCGGCAAGAGCGTCAACTCTTCCCTTAGCATCTCGTTCAAGAATAATGGCGGATACAAGATCCCGGTAGACAATAGCCCAGACACTGCAGCAGCTGTCCAGAGGGCATACGACTTCAACGATGGCCTGTGGGCGACCCCGGTCTTCCTCACCGGCGACTTCCCAGAGAGTGTCAAGGATTATGTTTCGGGATTCTTGCCAGCTTTCACGGCAGAGCAAAAAGCACAGATCAATGGAACCAGCGACATCTTCATGATTGACGCCTACGGCACGGGCGGTTTCGTCACGGTTCCGGAGGCCGGCGGCTTGCAAGCTTGCATCAGCAATGCATCACACCGATCATATCCTCGCTGTTATGGTGGCGTTTCAACTTATCCGGGAGCCAACTACTGGCCCACTGGCCCGGCTGTCGACCCGTGTGCCAGTTGGTTGGCATACGGGACGGACTGGGTCCCGGCCATGCTGAAGACATACCAGGAGATGTTCAAACCAGTTGTGAGTAAAAATTCCCCGCCCATTTTCAATAGACCAGATGTATCCTCTTTCTGGACTGACAGTAATTTCTTTATGAAGGGCGGCATAGTCGTATCAGAATTTGGGCTGCCGGAACCGTACGAGGGCTTGCGTACAGATCTCCAGTCAATTGTCATTGATCCCCTGCGGTCGAGGTACTACAGAGAATACATGCAGTCGATTCTGATGGCCATGGCTGAGGGTATCAACGTGGTTGGGACCCTGGCTTGGAGTATTCTCGATAACTTTGGTATGTTCAGTCCACAGGCGAAGACTGCCCACTGTGTCAACAATTCAAGTCGTCAGACTTAACATAAGCACCTGGCCCCATGACAAGACATGCCAAATGTTTTTCAAACTTCCAGACTTTCTCAGAACCAAAGACTAATGTTGTGCAGAATGGGATCATGGGTACTCTTGTCGCTTTGGTCTGCAGGTGAGTTGGACCTCGTACTGAACGAGATGCACATATCACCTACTAGCCACTAACATTATGCAGTATGTTAATTTTACGACGCAGGAAAGGTACTTCAAGGCAAGCGCCTTCGAATACGTCAACATGTTCCAAACCTATCAGGAGTGATGAGGCCCCGGTACAGATCGCTTTCTTTAGTCCTTCAAACAAATGCTCATTGGGCTCAAATGATTACTACTGGCTCTTGTTGCATGCCTTTCAGCAAGACCACTTCCTCTTCAGAAATATTTTGTGCTGTAAAAGTCCCCAGGAGCTCGAAATACCTAGTGTCCGAGACAAATCTCCCGAGTAGCAGCCCCTGTACGCTCCTCGGTCCCATACCAGCTTGTTGCTTGTCGTATGATGGAAGAGCAGTACCGCTGTGATTCAGAGCTCGGTTGCCACTCTGAAACTACCTACTACCTCGTCGTTTTTGAGCCTCCTCGGGAGTATTTAGGGACAGTCCTCCAATTCAACATCCAAAGCAGCTAGTACTTCAGCCTCGAAACCACTTGATGAGGTACAGAAGTTCCTTAGGCCATCGACGCTCAGCTTTTAAGCTACTTTCCGTGGTGAGATTCTAGGCTTGTAGCAGCTACAATTTCTTTCCCCACATCTACTGGAACCCGGTCCAGCGGCGTTTCCAAAGCCCAGTTCACGGCGAAGCACTGCTTGGTCGCTTGCTCCTTCAAAAGCATCTTGGCAACTGCGACGCTCCGCGCAAAATGCAGAGGGATGGCATCCGTCATACTCCTGGCCATCCTCTCACCTCCATGGTGGAGCAACAGGCCCACCATGGCGGTATTGTCAGCCTGGACGGCCAGATGGAGAGCGGTATTGTGCCCGTCGTCTCTCGTACAATCGGCGCCAGCCTCCAACAAAAGGTCCGCTATAAAAAGCCGGCGCCCTTTCACGGCTATCATGAGTGCCGTTCGACCCTCGTGATCAGTTGTGTCGGGATCATGACCCGATTCCAGAAGTCCCTTGACTAGATGGGTCATACCGGCGTTCACCGCGTATATGAGCGGATGCACGAGGACCCTGACCTCTGTGCTTTCGCTGATTATGAACCAGGAGGTGTAGGCCTCGCGGTCGGCGAATAAGTCCAGGGCCAATTTGCCCAGCTTATCGGCTTCCCAGGCGTCAGACCCGGAGAGCTCGATGTACTTGAGCACGTACTTTGCGGCGTGAGCAACGAAATAATGCGTCCGCATGAACTTCTTCAGTCCACGCAGCCTATAGATACCAAGGTCTGAATATTTTGTGGTGTCTAAGGTGGGTTTGAGTATTTTGTATGTAAGCCTGAGTTGAGGTTGGGATGTGGCACCATCTGAAACGACGGGGAAAGTCTGAGGAGAGCTTGACCTCATGGTCGAGCCGTGTATTTTCTGTGGAATAATCTGTAGGAATTACTGAAAGAAATTTGCACTCACCCTTTCGTGGATAAGAGTTCCTCTTTTTGGATTTGGGTCTGCTCGAGTGAAAATTCTTAGAACTATGCCGGGGTTTCACTAGCCGACCATACTGAGGGAGGCTGTGAAACTTAACGGAAAGAAGGTAGGTCAGGCAGATACCGGCGAGAAGTCGACTCGATTCGGTGGGATGGAGCTGCCACTTGAGTGACCCTGGCTGGTTCTCCTGGAACGAACTCTGAGCATTCTCAACGAGGAACTCCTTGGCAGTCTGGTGAACAAGCACAACGGTGCCATTTATGAACCGCACAAAGAGACCGCACGTCTCTCTTATGCCGAGCTCTGCCGAAGGAAATGACCTCTCTTGCATCTTTTCGAGGTCAACCGGCTGCCCGACCTTGACACTCCACGCGGCATTGATCTCGTCCGCCGTCAAAGGCTCGGCGGCGCCGACGATGATGTGCAGCAGCCTCCGAGCCTTTTCAAGGCTCTTCACCTTACTGAGAATATTTTCGTAGAGACTTTCAATACCAGGGTTCGTGTTGTCAATGATCTCGTGCAGCTCCTCAAAAGTGCAGTCTGCACTCTGATCGAGGATGTCAAGAATCAACGATACCCAAAGAAACGTGTAGTCTGCTTTCGCTCTGAGCTTTTCCTTCAGTGCAGCGAGCCGGACATCGCCGGACAAATCCATATGTTTGGAGAACCGCTCGACTCTCGTATTGATGACAGTCTTCACGTCCTCATCTATACTATCGATGCTGTCCTCAGCCCTGATGTGAATAGTCTGAAAAGATTTGAAGGCCCGCTGGAGGGCAGCGTAGGGCCGGCTTGTGATCACAACTTTAAGATGAACGGCGCTGCCACTGGAGCTGTTTTGTCGACAGAGTTTGGCCAGGGCCTCGATAAGGGGCTGTCGATCTTCTGCTCTGCACTCGTCCATAGCATCCAATATTAGGATCACCGTCCCGCACTGCTTATCCGAGAGCACAGCTTCTAAGGTCTCCCATAGACATAGCAATTGAGAGAACATAGAAGTCCCGTTTTTGCGATACGTTTCCATTCCGTGCTCGACTAATGATTCCCTCCTACTATCCGTGAAGATCTGATGGAGAACAGCACACAGCGCGGATACGGCACTGGCCTGCCTCGCACTGTCGTCTTTGAAGAAGAAGTAGGTCGTAAAGCTCGAAGGCTGGGATTGTATCAGGAAGTCGACCAGGAACGATGACGCGACTGACTTGCCGCATCCCGGGTCGCCCGATAACCACAAAATAGTGGAAGCCTCGGCAGTGAGCCAGACTTCGAATTGGCCGTGACGGGTGATCCATTCGCACGTCCCAGGTTCCCTCGTCGGGTTCCGCGCCCGGTCTGCTTTATATTCTGACGAGCCGAGGTGTTGGACAAAGGACGTGTGACTTTCGCCCCACACGAATTTACCTTTATACCAGTTGTTAGCCCTGGGTGTGTAATTCGAGGGCTGTACTAGGGATAAGATGTACTATTTTCGCTCTTCGTCGCCAGCTCTCGGATATCTGCGGCCATCACCTTCAAAGCGTTTAGCACCGGCCGATACCTCTGACTTTTCGGTTGTTCAAATTTGCATATTGTTCTGTGGTTGCTGTCCGCTAGTCCCACTGCGATCTCGTTTGGGAGCCCAAGGCGAGCAGAGTCTTTGTCTACGACCTGCACAGTACCAGGGATACTATTAGATTTGCCTGAGTGTGCAAGCTGCAAGGTTACTTACGAGTACTCCAGCGAGCCTTTCGGTCTCATAAAATGTCCGAATTTGCACAGCTTCGCTCCGTTCTACCCACTGCTGAGAGATGTTGGCGAACTCAGTCGAGTTTCTTTTGAGCGCCGAGACGTAGGCTGTGTTGGTTCCAGTACCCAATTGTACTGTCCTGAGTATTTCGGCTGCGAATGTCGCCCACCAGGCTAAGTCCGAGCCGCGATGGGGGGTCCCTAGAAATACAACCCCATAAATCTTTGACAGAAGGTCTCCGTAGAGTCTGGATCGCTCTTGTGCAATAACCATCGCCTTTTGGGAGGGGGGAATAAGAGTCCCTGTCAGCGTGGTGCGATTCAACTCCTGGGGACACTAATTCTCACCTTCTTCACGAGTATACCACCGAGACTGTGGGCGACAAAGACGATTTGACGTTTCTTATCCTCATGGGTGATTCTTTCACCCTGAATACGATCCAGCAGCATGCCAGCTTCGTCGGTGATGTCTGTGACGGCTGCACTGAACGCTGTTTTGGAATTATAGCCGTAAGACCAGATCCGGGCTCTCAAACCGGCCTCGTCTAATTGCCACGGGAGGAAGTCCTTCAGCCACATGCTGCCATTTTCAGCCGTCCACGTCTTTTTCCACCCTCCACCGAGACCATGGACAGCAATGACACTGAAGTTAGTGAGATCAGTTGGGTGTCTGCCTTTGTGGGAGCGAATCTTCGAAATTTGGATACTGACTCTAAGATGGCCGGCCCTGGAGTAGACAAGGGGTCGGCGGGTTCTATCGGGAAGAGTCCAACATGTTCTTCGACACTCTCTATTGAAGGGGATGGAGACGCGTCTTTGAGCTTATCTTCGCCAGGAACAAATGGTGGGAGGTCTAGTCCCGGTGCCGCCTTTGACTCCGGCAGCGGCCCATCGCGAGCCTCCTTGTCGTGCGCCTTGGCACGCAGCTTTCTCCACATGACCAGGTTTAGCCAGGTACCTGGATACGTACCCAAGCACGCGAGAGCAAGAGCCAAAAAAACAGAGTTGTGACCGAAGCAGAATGTTCAAGCGGGGAATGCTTAGTGATACTATGTTCAGCTGTAACCAAGGCTCCGCAGATATCTACAGAGAGGGGGTGACAACGCAACTAATAAGCACGCAGGGCGCTTAGCCTTGTTTGGATAGCCATCGCTTACATGCAGAACGCGGGCGTGACCAGAAAACACTGACCGATTGTTATATGTTTTGTCGACATATCTACCCGATAATTTGGCTAGTATCTATACCTCGAGCTTTTGCCTATAGGTAAGGCGTATAGTTCAATGATTGATCACTCCATACTCACCCCCTAAGAGCAGGGCCTCTAGGTTCGGGGTATACTAGAATCAGGGGTACTCATAGAGGTAAGCAGTGAGCAAGCTAGGGGTCCCTGCAGGTCGAACATGCCCGGTAATAAGGCTTCCACCAAATTGACCCTCCCGAGTCTCAACCCATAGCCGAGCCCCATTCCTTGGTCTAGAACACAACAAAGGCTTCCCTCACACAGCCTTGCATTTCCCAAGAAGACCCTCCCAAGGCTTCAACGTGACCGCCCCGGAGAGCGCCTTGCCTTCCGCCTTCGACTTGCCATAAGTCGTCGCCGCCCAGAAGTCGACCTCGACGCCCTTGGGCAACGAAAAGTCCTGCTCGTCGCCCGAGAAGTTGAGGACCACGACCCACTTCTCCCCCTTGGTGGTGCTGCTCGTCCGCGCGTAGGCATACACCGTGTCGTGGTCGGCGGAGAGGTCCTCGAAGCCGCCGTAGACGAACACGTCCTTGTGCTCCTTGCGGTCGGCGAGCGCCCGCTGCCACCACTGCCACGGCGAGAGCTCCGTGTCCGACTTGAAGTCGACCTGGGCTGCGGCGTTGACCGTCTTGTAGTCGTCCATGACGCGCATCCACGGCGTGACGCTGGGCTCGCAGAACCCTGCGTTCGGGGACGCGTCCCACTGCATTGGTGTCCGGGCGTGGTCTCTTGCTTTCCTGCGAGGGTGTCAGTAGAGCGGGGATGAGATACAAAAATGCAGCATGGTAGATACTTACGCGTCGATGATGTCCCGGCCCTCTGCGATCTTCTCCGGCTGGCCCTTATATATCGTGTTGACCTTCTTAAAATAGTTGATCGTCTCGATGTCCTTAAACTCCTCGATGGGCCACTCCTTGGGGCAGTTGCGCATGCCGATCTCCTCGCCCTGGTAGACGAACATCGTGCCGCCGAGGGTTGTCTGCATCAGGGCCAGCAGCCGCGCCGACTTGTCCCTGTTCTCATCGCTGTCGCTCGCGTACCTGGAGATGGACCGGGGGTTGTCGTGGTTCTCGATGAAGACCGAGTTCCACCCATCCTTCTCGATCATCACGTTCTGCCACCGGCTGATTATGCCCTTCATCTCCTTGACCGTCCAAGGGCGTAAGGTCATCCGAACATCGTACCTATCTATATCGACCACATCAAAAATGAAGATCATGTTGAGCTCCTTCGAGTTCGCCCCAACCGTCCGCAGGACCTCGTTGTCGTCGCTGATGCCAGGCATCTCGCCGACGGTGATTGTATCGTACTTGCTCAGCACCGTGTCGTGCATCTCCCGCATGAACTCGTGCAGCCGCGGGCCATTGATCGTGTGCTTCCACGCGGGCTGGTATTTATGGTCCGGGCCCAGCACCTCGTCAGCGTCGGGGTAGCCCGGGACCTTGGAAATCATATTGATCACGTCCATCCTGAAACCGCACGCCCCGCGGTCGAGCCAGAAGCGCATGACATCCCACACGGCCTCCCTGACCTCGGGGTTCTCCCAGTTGAGGTCGGGCTGCTCGGGCGTGAACAGGCTAAGGTAGAACTCTTGCGTCTTCTCGTCCCACGTCCAAGCCGAGTTGGCCTCGCCCAGGATCTGCGCCCAGTTGTTGGGCGGGACCGGCTTGCCGTGGCTGTCGAACCCCTTGGGCGGCTGCCAGTGGTACCACGCCCGCTTGGGGCTGTCCTTGCTGCTGCGGCTCTCAAGGAACCAGGCGTTCTCGTCCGAGGTGTGGTTCGCGACCAGGTCCATCATGAGCTTCATGCCGCGCTTCTTGAGCTCGGCGATCAGCTCGTCCACGTCCTCCAGCGAGCCGTAGCGCGGGTCGATCTCCTTGTACGACGCGATGTCGTAACCCATGTCGGCCTGCGGGGACTTGTAGATCGGGCTGGTCCAGAGCACGTCGACGCCCAGTGACTTGAGGTAGTCCAGCCGCGAGGTCATGCCTTTGACAGTGCCCCATCCCGGCAGCTTGGCCCCTGGCGAGGACTGGAAGGATGATGGATAAATTTGGTATACAACGGACTCCTTCCACCACTTTGGAGTGGAAAATGAGTTTTGCTGGGATGAAGCCATGACGACAGCGTGATCAGCGCGGGAGAGAAAGAAGCAAGGTGTGTGACTAGATGTGTACGGAGGATGAAAATGGTCTCTCAGCACCTACACCGCAGCAGCAACGGTTTATCTACATCAATGATCGTGAGGCGTGCCAGGGCAGACATATTGTCGCTTCCTGAGTCGTCCGTCGTCGGCCCGGCAGCCTTCCCGATACTTTCGCCGAAAAATAGCCCGCAGTAGTGTCGGGAGTAGTCGCTTCTCGGCAGCGGGCTAGTTGTCGATCCCCCATGACTCGGTCCATCTAATGCGGAGTATTATGGGGAAGGTTTAGTAAATATTACGGTTGACATCATCTCTATCCCGAAGGTCTTTGTTGAAGCAACACCAGAAACCGTTCTGGCTTTATTTGCTTGGACAATACTAGTCGCAAGACAGCATATAAGCAGCACTTCATAGTCTCGAGGTTCTAGGAGTGATTTCTTTGTGTACATCCAAAAGGGAGCGGCAGAGCCATTTTCTCATTTTTTGATGTTTCCTCATCAAGTCGCAATTGGGGAATCAATGACATAAGGCAGGCTCGGGTTTCCATACCAAAAACCCACGAAGCAGCTACAACGCCTCCAGTGCCCCAGAAATCCGTCCCTGCCAGCCCCTATATATTGATACAAAATGCAAATGTCGCTCGCAATACCTACGTCTTTTAGGCGTGAAGTCTGTTGTCTTCCCGGCAAGCAGTGCCAGCACAGAACGCCTGGCAGAAATAGGAGGCCCATGATCTCGCATATCTTCGACATGGGATTCGGATGCTTTTTTCTCGAATCTTGAACCAAGCTACCCTCCACTGTCTCCGTAGAATCGAGTCTATGAAGGCGCCAGCAAAAGCCGTAGCTCTCATAACAGACGGTTCCAGAATCCGGGCGTCGCGCAAAATATTGCACAAGATATGGAGAATCCAAAACGTCCTTATTGACTCAACCCCGATGTGGTTGTCAGTTGGAGCTGTGGGTATCGGTTCCCAGCCATTTTCACGACCAGGACAAGTAAAGAGGTACGGTAGCTCATGCCGCATCATCTTGCCCTGGTGAGTCTTGCCCAATGGAACTCTGGATGGCAGGGGACAGCCTGATGTCAATCTTCTTGACCCCCGCCGTTCCAGAGCTTGTTGATCCGCCGAAAGGCTTCTTCTTGCGCAGTGTAGCCGCAGCGCCACTCGCATTCTGGACTGCAGACGTACTGTTGCGTCGCTTGTTCTGCTGCATCATCTTGCCCAACTCATCATCGTCCTCTTCCTCTCGTCGGCGTTTCTCACTGAGTCGCTCGGGCGGGGGCGCACTGTTCGGAGTTAGAGGCTCCTCTTCAGTCTTCTCTCCTTTCGTCTCTTTGTTGATCTCTGAGTCGGGCTGGGTCATCACCACATCACCACCATTCTCATCCGACTCCTCATCTGAGTGATAGTCGACAAGGGCGCTGAGGGGCCCGGGGCTGGGACTGGGGCCGGGGCCGGTGACTAGAGAGTCCCTGGCGGCCAGCTTTGTCTGGTTCTCGTCTTCATCGTCGGAGGTGTTCCAATACTCCTCCTCCATCGGATCCACGCTTATCTGCTCCATCATGCGCCCATTGACGTGTGTTGGGCGCCTGCCCATCTCATCCTCGGATTCCATGAAGTATGTGTCCATATTGCCGGCAAAACCTCTATTCTGCTCGTAGCCTTGGACGAGATCCCTGAATGTGTCGATGTAGCCGAGCGCGGTCATTTTCTCTCTGTAGTTCTCCACTAGGTGCTTGACGAGGTCTTTGATATTTTCCTTACGAATGTATTCAAAGATGTCTAGGCATGCAGAACTGAGAAGATTGTCGCGTGGAAGAGTGAGTAGGAGGACATCCAGTATCGGCCCGAGGACTTGCTTCTCAGCGACAAGCTTAACGTAGAACTCATCGGCGACGTGGTTGACCAGACGACGGAAAAATCGAATTGCCACTGTTGTCTTATTAGTCGAGCTCACTGGAACAGTGTTGGGATAGGTAACGTACCAAGCTGCAGATGCTTTTCCTTGCAAGAGAGCAACTGGGCAAACCGCGATGCAATGTTGTGGTCTCTGATAAACTTCTTGCACAAATTGTGGTGTTGTCGGGCAAAGAAGCAGAGGATGTCATTGAGATAGCTGAAAATACCGTCAGTGTGGACAGAAAACTTGAGTTCAGTGCGGCCCTCCAAGTCGAGTAGAGGCTTAAACAGTCGTGCGGCGGAGCGTCCGTAGAAGTCCTCAAGGATAGTCTGCTGCTGGCCCTCCAGGCTGTTGATCTGATTCATGGGTCGTGGGCGCGACTGTAGCTCCCCATTCACCAATTTAATTCCGCCGTCCTGCCCCTGGCTGGTGGGAATGGTGTCGAGAAGAACTTTGAGCGCGTCAGAGATCTGAGACTTCACACCCAGATCCACCTCAACCAAGAGAAGGTCAATGAGGGTGTCCGTGAGTGGGAGCTGCTTCGCCAGAATCTGCCGCAGCAGAGTATGGCGAATCATATGGGGATCATGGTCGATCATAGAAACCAAGATGTCCGTGGCCCCTACCCGGACAGAAACGTCAAAGTTCCGAAGGCCAAAGTTGATGACAGCAAGCAGGCCATGGTTCAGCAAGCTGCTGTAAAACCCCTGGCGGTTTTGGATCTGCAGATTCTTGGCGATAGCGCAGCATTGCTGTATGAACAGGACCGCTTGCTTTTTTCTGAGCTGCTCTGTCTTCTCTTCTGGGTTGAAGATGGAGAAGAGGTCGCGCAGGAAGGCGCCGTTGGACTGGAGATGCTGAACTATCTCCACCTGATTGAAGAAGATCATCGAATTCAGCACCGAAAAGGTGGGATCATCCAGGATCCGGGCCAGCACAACATCTTTCATGTACTGCAGGCGATATGTCTGGTGAATCCTGCGCCTGACCTGATCATCCTCGATCCGAACCACCTCTTTGTACCTTGACTGGTCCTTCAACCATTGTCGATGGTTTGCCTTGTGTTGTGGGAAATCAGGGTCGTACTCGAGAGCACCAACCACGCCCAGTATGCATTCGTCAGACACCGCATGTTCGATAATCGTCGTGTCATTAAGCAGGAGGATTGTCTTCATGATGTTGCAAAGCCGATGCAAGTCCTGGAGGCTCTCTAGATCCTCGGCCATCTCAACCAATGGGATCAATTTGCCGATGTAATCCTCGTGCATTATCAACTTGGCGAGGGTGTCACGGCCGTTTGCTGAGCTGCTGATCACTCGTATCGTCGTTTCGAGGTCTGGGAGGCTACCCAATTCGGCGGGTGGAAGTTGAATGGAGGGCGGAACATCTATTGCCAGGTCGTCCGAAAGGCTGTCATCCACTGGGCAAGAGTCAGCTCTTTGCTTCATATATATGAGGCGAGCGAGAAGAGGGATTGCATACCTGGGCCTACAACGTCCCCTTGCAGAGTTCGTTGGACATCATTAACGAATTTCCTTGACCGAGGGTTAGCTCTCTGCTCGTAGTCTTCTCGTGATATCATTAATTCTTCAACGTGGGGGGAGATGACACGAACCATATCTGGGCACAGCCATCAGCCTCTTGGAAACTCAAAGCCATATCAATCCCCGTACTTGGTTCTGTCCAGACGATAAGTGTTTCTATATGTGGTGTCAGCAGGTGAGTGCACAACATGTGAACAGCATAGTTCAGATGATAGCATACCTTGTTGCTTCTGAAAGCCATCTTCCTTACAGATCCTAGTCTCTAGCAATGTCCTCAGCGGTTCGTCTTCGGAGTCGACAATTACGCGGGGCTCTTTGGCCCTTCCCTCTTCGGTCTAGAAGTGCACGCGACCAGGTTAGCCGAGGTGATGGAAGCAGCTGTGCGATGCGATGGTGGGGAGGTTGATGAGTTGTTGCGGACAGCGCGATAACTCAGCAGCAATGCAGAGCGGATAAGACGAGACTCTGACATCGCAATACAACATGTGACAAGATCAAAGGAAGTGTTATTAAGGGGACATTTCCCCCGGGAGACATACTTCAGTCCATGTTGCGGTACAGAATCCCGTGCCGCGATCGAACCAGTCGTTGTCACGGAGCTCGTAGACCTTGACGCGCCTCCTGTCGGTCGTTTGATGAGGCACGGATTGTGCCATCATCAACGGCTCTTGGTCCCCGGCGTCTGTGGCAATGCGCTCGTAGTTCGCGAGGAGGTCGGGCGCGATGTTGAGGTGCTGCTGGAGCGATAGTTCGGTCTCGGAGGAGCTGAGGAGGGTAAGCGCCGCCACTTTGGACGAGGGTGGTCGCGCGACAACGGATGCGCGCGGGGTGGAGACGGGGAGGCAGGAGCCCGGCCAGGCGACCCAGCGACCAGGCGACGCGATGCGAGACGAGACGATTGACACTGAGGTCAGCGCGCCGCTCTCTGTCCTGATGCTGCTTTTGGCTGGGGGTGCTGTGTCGTGCGTCGCTGGGTGGCTAGATCGGGTTGGGCAGATTTGGGGGCGGGAGGTGTTGGGTCGGTGGGTGTGGATAGATTGGGTGGGCGGGCTATGACACAAGTTGTCGTGCTTAGGAAGCCATCGGTCGGGCGAAGGCGGAGACAGAGGCGAAGACACAGACAGAGACCACAGCGAAACGAGGGTGGTCGAGAATGTGGCGCAGAGCTCTCAAGGCGAAGAATTGCTTTGCTATCGGTCTGTCGCCGGCAGGTGGACGTGCAATCGGCAGCCTGTGGACCCTGCGATGAGATGGGAATTCAGTCTGGACCGGCTTGGGGTTGGGATGGTGATGCTGTGGATTGAAAAGCTCGACCTTGGCCACCCGACGGGCAGATCTTGGGTACCTAGAGGCAGGCAGGCAGGCAGGACGGGACAGGGTGATAGGGTGACAGGGTGACAGGGTAGGGTGCGGCGCCCGTGGGTGGCCAGTCGCCAGTGTGGGTGAGGACAAGCAGCACAAGTCGGGACAAGTCGAGTCTAGCCTCTCCTGTTAGAGGTTTCTGGGTGCGTGCCCAGGTGGTGGGTGGATGGCAAATCCCTCCCACCTCCTCACGCAACGCAACCTGGTCTCCACTCTACCATGCCTTGCCTGCATCTACCCTCGCCGTGTGCACACTCCGTCCCAACCTAAATTTGGCCTGGGGGTCCTTCTACCTTGCTGGATCAGGACCCACGTCCTCTTCCCCCTTCCTCTTTTTGTCTTCCACCGGGAATTTCCGCCTACGTGGTGGCCACGCTCTTTCGTCACAACTTTGTCTGGACAATGGGGATGATTTTGTATAGTGATGCTACTATGAAATATTTCCTCTCTCAGAACCTTGTTACTATTCTTGGTTCCATAAGGCATCAGATGGCATTGGAAATGGACAACAATCATCCACCTTCATACTACAGTACCGAGAACTCCGGAGTATTTCAGGTCTGTTTCAACTCGCCACGACCACCGGTGTAAAGCGCAAGCAATCTGTATGAACAGGGCACTCGATAATTCACTCGACCGATCTGCTCTCGAAATGGGTATGCTCAGTAGACCGATATTGATGACCTAATTTGGCAATATCTAATCAAGTCACGTCTCGGTGTCCTAAGGGCGGGTCACATCCGCCTGTCAACGTCTTGTTCTGCCGATCCAGCTAATCCAGCTAATCGAGCCGTTTCCGTTGATTAAAGTTGCCCACCAATGCAAGTTACGGAGCATGCGCTTGCAGGCGTGTCAGTCTAGCTTCTAGAACAGACGAGCCGATCAATCTGGGGGTCCAAGGGGTCTCCCCGGTCTTCCGTGTCTTTTACTTGCCTCGGCCCGCATACAGGTGCGGTGGATCGACAGCCCCAGGCCGTGGACCCCATCGGCAATGGAACACGCCCACAGCACGCCCACATTCCCGTCTGTCAGCATGGCTTTTCTATCAATATCAATAATTGTGCCGATATTCTGGGAAGGTTCCAGCCGCGTGCAGGCTTGGCTCGCCCTTAATAAATCTTCCTAGCCGTACTCCAACGTGGCTAAATGCTGTCAACTGTGGCAATGATCATGTCGGCGGCGTTCGGCACCTTCTCAGAGCCGCCCTCGGTCGAAGGAAAAGTTGGATCGAGTCAGGTCAAGGGGACACTAACGCAAGCTCTTACGAAATCTCAGCAAGTCATTCTTCATCATTCTTCTGACAGCACGGAGCTGGCTATAACGCTTGAATTATTGATGATGTTCGAAGGGAAGCAGAACAGCCCCATAGATAAGCTCCGAATCCTGACAGCACCGAATAAAGTTTAGGGGCGAGACTTCTTTCATCAGACGAAGTTTGACAGTGAACGCTGATCAACTTGGCCGGGCAAAACAACTGTACCACATTACGCAATGCCGTCACATAGAACATGGCGTTCGATGGCTCAACCAAGTACTTGTCTCACGGCGTGGCTGGGTTGACAGTTGGTGTTACTACTCTTCGAGACTCTTCGAGGACCTTCTACGTCACAAGAGTGTGGTCACACTGCAATCGTTGAATGTCAATGGAGCAAGATGCCATTAACTCACTGAACGCAAAGCCGGAGTTGATAATGAACCCATATTGTACCTTCCGTGGTCCCAACAACGGATAGGCAAGTAGCAGCCAGACACCGAATCATCTGTTCAAAGCCATGAGTCGAGGACAGACAAGAAAGCAGTGTACATACACCAGGAAGTAGCTCAGCATGCAAAGAGAATTAATTGAGGACAATCCTGAGCAGCAGCACCTCGAAATAAAAATCCACGTAATAACATCGCAATTTATAACGGCAGTTTACCCCTGTCAACCGGCACATGCGCACTCACAGAGTAAGCAAGAGACCCCGGCTAAAATAGCCGAGACCCGATGTCGTGCAGACGACACTTCAGGTGCAGTAGCTCCAGCTCTGCCGGTAAAGACATGCCTGACGGCCTGGTAGGCTTGGCCTGATTAAGACCTTCTAGCCAGCACGTTGTGTTTTGCACAACCCTGCTAACACGTACCTAAATGTCCAAGTTATTGCTCCGCATGCTAATAAGGTACTATCTTTTTTCTTTGCGCAATACATTCTCTATACCAATTTTTGAGATATAGAAACTTTCTTGGATCAACATACAGCAGGTCCTGTCGTGTACTTCTTACAGGATTCCTGGTCAGAAATTAGACTGCATCCTCAAAAGCTTGGTTGATCAAAGCTGAGATTGTCATCAAGGATTCAAAGCCCTGCGTCTTCACCAGCTCCACAGTGGGACCATCAGCCGGAACACTCAGCTTGACTTGAGGCTTGAATAATTTCCGCACAATATCCTCCAGAGCGGAGCAGAGAAGGAAAGACTCGAGCAAGAACGCGACTCTAGTGCTGGCATAGACTTGGTACCTACCTCTATAGTCACTTCTACTCCTTAGCTGCCAATGGATCTGAAGTGGTTGCAAGGTCAGACTTGTGACTGTGCTAAAGTGAAGGAGGGGTGAAACTAATGTGCACTTCCCCGAGCTGGGTAGGCCCCGGTTAAACTTGCCACAGTAGACACGGGCCTGTATCCAGGCACCAGGTCAGGGATGCTGCCGGCCACCGGGGTCCTGGGCCAGGTCGCACACTCAGATATATACGGCCTACAAGCGGGCCATGGTCCAGCAAAATTCCATCTTAAAGTGATTGCTTGTGAATGCAGTTCAATGTTAGAAATGGACGAGACCAATATCCGAACGAAGATTTTAACCCATCATTAACACATCACCTGTACCTCGAGAGATTTTCGGAATGATTCACTCTTTCCTCTAAAGCTGAACGAGCTGGTGCCAGACGTGTGCGACGGGTATATTCTGCTGCCTCGAGCTCCGAAAGTCCAATCTAGTCCACAGACGGGAGCGGAAAGCCACCACCTGTTGACATGCTTGATCGCCGTGCATTGACAAGAGGTTTGTGGTTTGTTCAAGAATTTGAAGATGGAGGAAGGTCTCTCTGGGGGAGACTGTCAACTGCGTGGGACCAGAATTGCGTAGCCATTAGTCGTACCATATTCAAACGTGGTTAGGGACATGGCCTGCAGCATGGCCCATTGTGCAGCCAATTTGCGGTGGAAGGACGTACAACAACATGTCTGTACTCATAACAGGGAAAAAGCTCATTAATACAGAATTTTGGTATGCGTTGTAGAACTTTCATTAGGATGGAATCAACTTGTATGAGGTACCAACTTAAGTTCTGATTCTACAGTACTTTATTATTAAACTGGATTTGTACTGACAACGTTTCATGCCTGAGGACCACGCTCTTGTGTTTCATATATCCAGAAGCTACTTAGGAAGAATTTAGAGGTGAACAGCTGGATAATTGAAGGGCTTAAATAGATTTTGAGCTACCAGGTGCCAGTCTAAGTCGCGGCAACTGCGCTTCGTGAAGCTATTCAATACCGAAGCATTATGAATGATTCTTACAGATACACGCGCGGGCCTTTCGATCACAGTGTAGTATACCCAGAAAATGCGAGGACAGGAAGGCTGACATCTTATTCTTCTGTATTTCATAATCTCAAAGTCCCCAGCGAAGGGCACCAATAACTATTCACAACGTGGGAATAGTAGCCGTAGAGTATAGACCTGATGAAAAATGGACAAAGCAACTATTGATATCTACCCATATCATGAGAGAATAGACTCGACTATGGTTGGAAAGCGGATTTGACAGGCGCATTTTCCACAGTGAAACACTGTTATGCCTGTGATCGGACCTGTAATTAACTCACTTGGTACTATTGCCTCTCGAGGACTAGCAGCTGTAATAGGAGGAATTCTTTGCGAAATAAAATTTAAACTGAAGGATACGCCCACAGGTTCTATGGGAGCTTCTTGCTTCCATATCGTAATAGCGTCGAGCCGCTGCACCTTCCAAGTCACCTTTACGGGATATCCTGACCGGCTGGATGATTGCATCAAGATGAGAGAAGAATGCTTGCATCACAAACCCACACGTGCAAGTAGACACTGACTTGCTCGCAGGCAGCGACTCCCCTCCGCTTAAGTTTTCTCCTCTGCTATCCCTTGTGACTGCTCAATGTCTTGATTCTGTGACAGCAAGAATCTCTTGATCAGCAATTAGCACGGGGAGCACTGCGACTCAATATGCATTGGATACACACTTTTGCGGGTATATGTCTTTCATTTCACATATCAAGCGTGTACAGGTATTCCTGTAGGCTTCTAGTGTTTTCATTCGCGTAAACAATGACTATAGAGCTCAAAATTAACCATGTATCGTCTTTCTCTTGATGCTCAGAGATCCTTCTATAGATAGCCACTCCCACTTTCCGTCATAAGATGTCTCAGGAGAGGGGATGGGGTCGGAACGTATCGCGGAGCTGGCAACACCACTTGCAGGACTAATAGACAGTTTTGGTAGATGATGAAAGGTGTCAATCAATACGTCCTCTGATTAGGTAGGTGTCCGGTAGCCACTGCACTTGCAGGAGAAACTGCTCGTCCATACATTTGATGACAACAGCAGGAAGGAAGACACGAAGCCGAGTTGAACCAGGCACAAGGAAGAAACGATCCCCATAGCTCTGGGTTTGTTTTTCCTTTGAACAATGTGCTTCGATCAGCTCCGCACCTCTTTTCAGATCCTTTCCTCTCTCATCTACAACCTACCAAACTAATCTCAACACCAAGGCCCAACATCACGAAGATTCCGTTGCACTCATTCGCCTCTTGATCATTTCTGTCCACGCTCAGTCACTTGACCCCTGCGCCCAGGTCTTTCATTTATCCTTCGTTCCGTCATGCTACCCTCTGCAGTCTTCAATGCACCACCGGACGGGTGCAGTCTATACACTCTTTTCTCCTGCCACAAGCCCAGGTGTCTTCATCTTCTGGTCCGTCAGCTTTTTGCAAAGCTCATCGCCACCTCAGTTCGTCTTCGTCTTAACATGACTTGCTTGTGCCTGCCATGCCCTTTGGGATCTGGTCCCGACGAAAGACCAGGCTTACGCCCGCAATCATCATTGGCGGCTCCAAATCTTGGAGTGAAAATATCAAGGCCAGTCCCCCAGCGTGATTAAATATTTACGACTTGCTTAGCGTGCGTTGCATTAGTGTGCGGAAAACATCCTTATATGATTCGGGGACTGGTTATCGGCAGCTTCGGCTGACCGATGGCACTACTAGCACCAATGGGACAGCTGGCTGCTGGTTGTCACGCCCACAACCATTCGGGCCTCAGTTCAAGCATCGGAACGCAGTAGGTATAAATCCCAGGCTCCATGTTTTCTCATCATTGGCCTTCATCATCGGCGGAACAACTAACAACGTCCCAGAAACAACCGCGCGCAAAGCATACACAAGGCGCAATCCAGCACAGTCTCTGCGCTTCGACCCTTCTTACGCCGACTGACACAACACTTGAATGCGACAGCTATTTCAGCTTGCTTGATGCTTCAACGACCTGCAAGCTGATCTTTCCACCAGTCGTATCCTGTCAGGTTATTCGAGGTTCGATGGATGGGCAAGATGTACTCAAGTCGACGTTCCGAACATAGACAATTGCCTCCGTGAGTTTTATACAATTGCACCCTCTACAGCCGATTCTCACTAACACAGACCGGTGTTATAACCAGGCCCGGGCGTTTGAAACATTACTGCGACTTCGCATGAGTCCGGATACCTCTTGGAGTAGGAAGCCAGAATCGAGGGCCATTCTGTTATGTGCATCTCCTTGAGACACTCATCGTGGCTTCGCAAGTTGGGTCGACAAGGCTGCCGGGGGCACAAGCTAGGTTGACCGTAACGACATTTTGGCCTGAAATGGTTATCGGAAGAAGTGTTCAGGATCTCGAGGAAAGACTTGCCTGATGTTCATGATTTCAGACTTGGGGAGGGGTATGTTGCCATGTACGTGTTTTGCTGTCGGTGGTTGACTAACGTGGATGTTTCGTGAAGAGCATGATGACACGGAATGGACGATGAACAAAGTAACCATCGGAACGTTTAAACAGGCACACAGAACAAGTGCTTTAAACCCATGATACCACAGTAATTATCATCGGAACTGCACGCGCACCTTCTGCATACCATCGTGATCGAAGCCCAGGAGCCAGCAGGCCACAAGCCTTCACCGTCCGCCGCCCTAGATCGCAGTAGCAACTGTCCGCCGGGGTTTGTCTTCTTCTCTGTGCCTTCTTGCGCACGGAACACCGTTCATATTGGATGTCGTGCAGGGACTTCGAAGAGGCGACCTGGCTCAGGCCTGGTATCCTTGTTGGCGAGAAAGATATTATGATGCTTTTCTTTGAGATGGCGAGTACTGTTGTTGCTGCAACTTTCATGGCGATCCGTGGGACTTAATGAAAAGGTTAAAACTGATGAGGGGCGAAATGGAAATTTATATGAATAGATTTAGTATCTTGTGAGTCACTCTGTAGTAGGAGGCTTGAAAAATATGCGCCATTCTTAGGCTATTTGACTAAGATTCGGGATCAGTGTTTCGCCAGATGCTTAGACTAAGGTACTCGTTCGCTTAAAAGCACCACCATGGTTGGCAAGCCTTCCAGAATGCTGGATCGCCTCAAGAAGGTGATGGGACGGCCTCTTAGATCTCGTGGTAGTGAGTCGCGTGATCCAGCTGGGCGGACACTAAGAATGGGGCGCAAAGAGACAACTATCGACCTTTGAGGTGTAAGGTGTATGCAGACAGGGCCTTGCACTGCAAGGCGCTTACGATAAGTTTATCTTGCCAGCCTCAGGATCAACATGACTACCTTCTGGCCACAGTCCAGCCGCGCGAGGGCTTTCTTTTTGAGTAGGCAACCCTTGGCGGTAGGTGGAGGAAATTAAGATGTACGTGAATAGTATGATCAATGTGATTCATAAACTTCAATATCTATATTGCGATAATATGTTCTATGTCGGGCATTGGGTTATTGTGCCATATTATTGTGCTTGTCTCATAAAACCCTTCGCCATTCGTAATACCGTTGCCTTTCTAGGTCCCACATTAACGAAGACGGAAACGAGTTATACTCCATCCCAGCCGGTCCCTTTCCGTTTCAGCAGAGCAGCGCGAGTTCATGATTAGAAACGGTGTGGCGAAGCCCTATGTAGGCGGAACCCTTTTGAGGGCTGCACCATGACCGAAGAAGACCTTGTCGGTCACCAATGTGGGTTCCCACGCAATGAGTTCTCTCAATGGTCAATCTCAAATTATTTGAGCCCGGATGATTTACTCCGTCAGTCCCTTTCTGTTCTTTCTTGAATGGGTCAGGCTAGCACCGATATCTGATGAGTCTTGTGACTTTTATGAGCCGCGAGTAGTGATCGATTCGGCGCCATGTCCACCCTAGACTTCCAAAGGCGTACATAACTCAAGTAGTATATCTTGCACTAGTACTTGGTCCTCTGAAATTATATTCACCAAGCCCTCCCACCCATGAAATGGAAAAAGAATTAAAATCCTCACCCGCAGGACTTCGTTCAGGTCCTGGGGTCCTTCGCAAATTCAGCTCTGCGGGTAAACAAATCGCACCCCGAACACCATTTCTACTTCCCTATTTGTGATCCCAAGCACTTGATCAATCTGATATTGAAACTTTTCGACCAAGAAATCGCCCACCTGTCAGTATGGTCCTTTTCTTCAAGGATGACCCAGCCAAGGCTCGCAGGACACAAGAGCGAGAAGAGCAACAGAAGAAGAAGACTGTGAAGCCGGCTCCCTACAACCACACTCCAACACATGCGTTATCCGATGCCCTGCTGAGCGTGCCCCATGCCTACAAGACCACAGACAAGGAGCGGCTCAAGGAAGCTCACAAACACCGGCTTGAGAAGGAAGCTTCTGCCTTCGCCGCTGGTGTTGATTGCAATGTCACCAACATACCGGCCAAATACTGGCAGGGCCAACCCCTTCCATCCGTTTTCAAAGCCCCATCTCAGGGCACCTTGGCCAAATCAGCTATTTCCAAGGCTTGGAAGGAAAAGATATTTGAAAGACCTTTGGTCTCAAGGCTAAAGAAGCAGCCCCAAGCACCAGTACCAGTAGATGAAGGTATGTCAAGTCTATACCTATGTGATGTTCAATAATCATTACTCACTGTGACACCAGGATATGCGTCTGGCCCGAGCCACGATAAACCCGGCGAGTCTCGTAATTACAGAACGAATACATCCACGAGCCCATGTTTTGAGCAGGGAACAGAAAGACAACACCAAGTTCAAGCCCTGAAAGGAGACGAAAAGGCTGAGTTGGAGCACCTGAGGAGAATAGTGCGAGAGCTTGAGAGTAAGCAGCAAGGTATGTGGGATGACCAAAGCTTCGCGGATCAGCCTTCGATGCTAAATGAAACAAAAGCACTGCACGACTCCTCCAACCCGCTCGTCGCCCAGGGACAAAACCCAGCGCCCGGGGCCAACGTCGGTGTGGAATCCGGCACTGGAAGTGGATCTGGCTCGTCCGATGCCGTCAGATGTCTGGAGTCGGATTTTTCCAACAAGAAAAAGAACGAGCCTACTCCTTCGACATCGATTTCGACCAGAGAGGGGACTGTCTTGACTGGAGTCGACCGCTACGACTGGGCCATCCACTGGGCGCCGGCGGAACAGAAAGCCAACCTCCCCGAGCCATGGAACCCTCCCGAGCCTCGAGATACAGCCCCCAAAAACGAGCCATGCTATGATTCTTTGGGTGAGTTGTCGAGCTGGTCAGACTCTTCCTCAACGGCCCGAAATTCGGATTACCTCCGCCGCCGAAGCAACGAGACGCCCAAGCCGTCTGAGCCCTCAATCCACAAGACCAGCGAGTCTATCGGAAGATCAAGACCGAGGAAAAGCAGGAGAAAGGCGACGTATGCGCCCTCAGACAGCGCCCTGTCTGAGTTCGACTTCGGCTTTGGTCCCGCTACCACGCCAGTGCGCCAGTTCCTCACGCCAAAGCCTGGCAGCTACTTGTCTGAGACCAGAAGGAGGGCCGACAAGGCTGCTGCCACCAAGTACTACCCATCTTCTGAAGATAGCGATCGGAGCGAGGAGACGTTGATTACATTCTAAGGCTGGCCCTCTGCACTGTCATATTGTACACACGAGAATTGTACATATGGACACATTTGTAGAGCATGGACGGTCTTGGACGTGTATCAATGGCAGATATGACCCCTGAAGCGTGTCTCTATGGAAAAAGGTAGCGAATTGTGAGAGTATTTGCCTTATTGGCCAGAGCAAACTCTCATTCCATCACTGGGCGTTGCTTGAGTTCTGCGACATCTGGATGGTGGATTCGATGTTTCTTAGGGGCGGAGGGGAGGAGGGTTGACAATTGTCGAATGTTCCTAGACCAGCGGAGAAAAGCACAGGTGAAGACTGAATGGTAACGAGTGAAGTCTATCTAAGTAGCACTTGGCAAGTATAGACAAGGGTTCACTGCCGCACCGAGACCTCCTCCACCCGTATGGGGTTCAATGGGTCACCTAAGCACCCCACACGGCCGATCGACAGGGACCACAGGGCGTGCAGCAAGTGAACGCCAGGGTGAGCTGCCCGCCGTCGCACACGCCCCAATGCCGTCGCCGCCGCGCAAGTGCCTCGTGGCCTCAACCCGGCCGGCACATCAAACTGCATCCGGGCGAGTTTATTTCCTCAACACCACGTCGCCCTCCGTCGCATACCTGTCTCACCTCTTCCCAGGCAATTGCAGCTGTGTACCCTCGTTCAATGGTCGTCCCTCGCCAGATGCACCTCCATTCCCGCCGCAATTGATTGCGGCTTGCCCTCCTTTCAGCATCAGCTTGTGGTCGTTGGTAGCTTTCTCTTTCACATGTCAGAAATATGGCGGACTTGTCTCCCCCTGCGCACCTGCTTGCCGGAGTAGAGCAGTTTGTGTGGTCCACTTACATGGTCGCAAGAGAGTTCCCGTTTACCATTCTCCCTCTAATTCTGGTCTCCTTCGTCAGCTTGGGCGTGTTCGCTGTAAGTTTAATTCCTCCAATTCCCCAACTCGCTCGACAGCGCCAGCAGCCCAGCGGGCAGGAGAAGCACACTGCCCAAGACTGCTTGTATCTGTTTAAGGGAAATGTTGGCTTGAAGTCAACATCCAAGGAGGAACATTGTGCTGACAATGCTTGTGCCAGTTCCTTGTCGTCCTTCACATCATCGCACCCAAGCCCCGTGCTCCGTTCCCCTCCGAAAAGACATACATCACGACCACTCCCGATGGCATCACCTCCCGACCTTTGCCATGCTGGTTCGACCGATGGGATGCTGAGCGCAAGCTGAGCGAGGCCGCTGCCTCTAGCAAGGATGCCTTTGACGTCCCGGACACTGGGTCAGTGGAGCCTGCAGAAGTCGAAGTGTCCGTCGTGATCCCAGCGTACAACGAGGAGAAGCGCATACTTCCCGCCCTGGAAGAGGCAATCGATTACCTTGACACCAGGTTTGGCCGGCCCACCAGCGAAGACAAGAAGAAGCGCGTCGGCAGCCCCCCTACAACGCCCCATCACCGACAGGTGTTCAGGAAAACCAGGCAGGACAACACCACGGGCGGGGAGGCGGCCGGCTACGAGATCATCATCGTCAACGACGGCAGCCGCGACAAGACAGTCGACGTCGCCCTCGACTTCAGCCGCAAGCACAACCTCCACGACATCCTGCGCGTGGTGAACCTGGAGAAGAACCGCGGCAAGGGCGGCGCGGTGACGCACGGGTTCCGGCACGTGCGGGGCCAGTACGTGGTGTTCGCGGACGCGGACGGGGCGTCCAAGTTCAGCGACCTGGGGCGGCTGGTGGAGGGGTGCGAGGACGTGGTGGACGCGAGCAACCGGGGCGTGGCGATCGGCAGCCGCGGGCACCTGGTGGGCAGCGACCAGGTGGTGCAGCGGTCGGCGCTGCGCAACTTCCTCATGAAGTCGTTCCACTTCGTGCTCATGATCCTGACCCCGCCCGCCACCTCGCGCATCCGCGACACCCAGTGCGGCTTCAAGCTCTTCTCGCGCGCCGCCCTGCCCCACATCGTCCCCTACATGCACATGGAGGGCTGGATCTTCGACATCGAGATGCTCATGCTCGCCGAGTCCGCCCCGCCCACGCCCGTCATCGCCAGCGACGGCTCTGTCATTGGGATGGTACCCGGGATACGTGTCGCCGAGGTTCCCATTGACTGGCATGAGGTCGAGGGTACTAAGATGAACATTATCAAGGACAGCATCGGCATGGCGCTGGGCATGGTCATCTTGCGAGGCAGCTGGATGTTTGGCGTGTACCGGCGACGCATCACTTGATTGATCTTCTATTTTATTTCATTTGATTTAACTTTTCCTTGTGCATGTTGCAAACATGCGTCTCGTATGGGCATCTTGCAATCATTAGCATTTGTAAACGGCGTATGGTGAACTTTGATACCTGGGTCGACCCTGTACGATAAAAGTACAACAGAAAGAATTATAGAGGCAGACAAGTTAAAAGAGACCATGTCCCAGATGCCAATAGCGCGAAGAGTTTGCAATTTGCTCCAGATTTGAGACAGAAGTTGCGTCTTCAGAATGGCAATATGTGAGCGCTATGAGCCATGTAAGACAGGCTGGAAACACCATGATCAGTTTCGAATAATCTCGCAATCTCGAGTCAAGCATAAGATTTCAAGTGAGTGGTGTAGCGTCATGGTCATTAAAATTAAGTAATCAAGATCTGTCTGTCCTGAGCGGATATGTACCCTCGAGACCAGGACCTAAATACGTACATCGAAACCGCCCAACTCCATGTCGTGAAGGGCGTTGAACAAACCAACCGCTAGCGCAAGATCGCGCTCTCGCTTTCTTCATCTTTTATCTAGATGTCTGCCCCCGCCCCCCCCCCCCCTTTTTTTTTTAAACAAGACTCATATGTCTTCCTCTTGTAGGATGCCCGCTTCAATGGTTGATTGCAATGACATAGCTCGCAGGCTCGCCTACTTTGATTCTATGCCTTTTCTTCGCGAAACGCACAAGGATCGCTCCAACATCACTCCAAGTACTTAGTTCATCCTGTATCTAAAGCGCCTCCCGGTACATGATAGGTAGGAAGACCACGCAAGCCTTCCAGAGGATCAGCACGGCGTCGAGCATGGCGATGGGGAACATGAGGAAGCCAAGCGGGCCGCCGCCCATGACATCGCGGGCGTTGAGCCAAATAGCGAGGAAGGCGACGGTGAAGAAGTGGCTGATGAGGACCCAGGGGCGGTGGATAAGGCCGCCGAGCAGGCCGGTGGGCTCTTCAGTCATGCCCCTCTGGAAGTAGGCGAAGCAGCCCAGGCGCAGGGCGCGCAACTGCCGGCTGTCGGCAGCGAACAGGCTGTACAGCGCCATCGCCAGCACGTTGATGATGGACGACAGGTTCTTGCGCTGCCAGTGGAACTGCTTCATCACACCGCGCACCGCCTCGCTGTCGGCCAGGTCGTGCACCCCCTCCAACAGCCCCGACAGCACCACCACGTCGTTGAACGCTACGGTCATGCCGCCGCCCGTCAACGGGTGCCGCATGTTCATCGCGTCGCCCAGCACCAGCACGCCCGGGTTCGATGACTGCTGCGACGGCGGCAGCCAGCTGTTGGGCATGCTCTTAGGGATCTTGCCGTCTGCCAGCGCGGCCTCGAAGCACGGGCGCAGCTCCTTGGCGAGGGTCGGCAGCACGACGTTGTTGATGTAGCCCCGCACGCCGCCGTTCTCGGGCGACGCGGCCGGCAGGTCGATGGGGACGTCAATCAGCGCGCGCGTCTCGTGGCTGCCGATGGCGTAGAGGAGCACGGGGAAGGTCTTGCCGATGACGACGTGGCCGTAGCCTGCGGGCTGGACGGGGCAGTCGATCAGCTCGAGGGCGTAGAACTTGGACTTGACCTCAGGCGTCTTGCCAATGTACTGCTTGCGGAACTTGGAGGCGTAGCCGTCGGCGATGATGGTCAGCTTGCCAAAGTAGCAGTCGGCCTTCTTCTCGCCGGTCGTAGGGTCTGTCGTCCTGCTCTCCACGCCCAAGACCTCGGGGCCGTGCTCGCCAATTATGGTGTTCTGGACGTCTGTCTCGAACACTGAGATGTTGGGGTGGCCAAGACAGCTCTTCCGCAGCTGCATTATAAACCGTCCATGGTGGAACCCCCTTCCCTCCGGCTTCTTGTATTCCTCGCCGGCCTTCTTCTTCTCCGCCAGCACGACCTCTCCCCGCTCGTCTGTCGCAGGGTATGGGAACACGACCTCGTCGCCGTGGAAAAGAATGTGGTATCCGTAGCAGGGCACCGCGTCGATGCCCTCGAGACAGTGCCCGAGCCCGAGCTTCCGTAGCGCCGCGCACCCGCCTGGCTGTAGCAGCTCGCCGACTATCCTATCCGGCTCGTGCATCCATCGCTCGAGGAGGATGACGCTCCGCCCCTGGTTGGCGAGAGCGAAAGCAACGGCGCAGCCGAAGACGCCGGCGCCAACAACCACGACGTCGGCCTCGTGGAAGCGTTGACGACGCTCCTTTTGCAGGGAGGCTGCTTCAACTTCAAGTGTTGTCGCCATGTGTGCAGTTTTGTATATTTGCTCGCGGAGAGTATCGGTGGAAGGATGCTTGGGTGACAGGCAATCAGTACCTCACAGCACGGATGGTCGCACGAGCTACCCGTCAGTCGGTGCAGAAATTGGGGCCGTAAAGGGTAAAGGGGCTTGGTTCCCAAGGATGTCCTTGCTGCAGGTACCGACTTGAAGTGGCGATACTGGTGTCAATGACGCCGGCCAGTTGCTGTGATGCTATGCAACGCTTGTTGAAAGACGCGAGGAAAGCTCTGACCCGGAGACCATGAGGACTGTGTGGCGGATGTAAGTACAAGAGAATTGATCAGATCCCAATCGCAGAAAGTGACCTGTCCGTTCCGTACTTGTCCTGACCGTTGGTCGATATGGTGATAATCACAAGCAAAAGTGGGAGAAGACGGCCGACGAGATCCACTGCCCACTGTCAGCGAGGGACGGGTGGCGCTGGTTCGGGTGCAATTGGGAGGCAGTGGGAGCCCGCCCCTGCAGCAAACGACCAGATTCGGCACCCTGGACCCCTGTGGAGGCGCTGTAAATTCTGCTCGATTGGCCCAAGAAGTCATGCCATGCGGCCATCGCCGTCTGTGATTGGCCAATGACAGTGGGTGGCACTTGACCGCCAAATTTCACATGTCGTCCGTTTTTGTTGGGCAAGTCGAGGCGTGTGGGCTCATGGCAGTGGGAGTCTTCCAGTCTGGACGAGGGGCGCGCAGGCTGGGTAATTGTAACTCGTCCTACTGGCCGAAAGGATCGTGAAAACCATACGATGCAAGGCTGAGAGCAGCCGACAGACGCTAGACCTTGAGTCGCGTCTTTTCGTTCCCCAAGGTCACTTGGACCCTTCAACTGTGTTGGATTAGTTCCGCTCTTAACTTCCTGGTCTAAGCAGACAGACTAGGCTAGTTAGTCAACGTTGTTTGAGCCCGGCAACGACGCGTGGAATTCAGAACTGAACATTCGGACTTTCGTGCTTGAGCACTCTCTATGTGTATAGTCGTGGAATCGGGTATGGCAGTATTGCATGTATATGTGTAGAATACAAGAGATTCGAGGTGATCCAAAGTGCATATACACTCCCTTAGAATCCCCCGCCAATCTCGTACTTGCGCTCCATCATCGTCTTCTCCATCTCATCCGCCTCTTCGGTCTGCTCCGACTCGAACATCTCGACGGCCAGAGCTCTTTCTCTCATCTCGGCCCGCCTCGCGGCGAGCTGCATCCTTTCGGCCTCCTCCTCTTGCCGTTGCTGTTCGTCGAACTCCCGCAGGAGCTCATCCCGCCTTCTGGCGAATTCGGGATCTACGCCCCCACTATCACCTCCTTCTGGGTCGTGGTCACTGCGAGCCCGTTGCTCGGCTTCTAGGGCCGCCTGCCTCATGATCTCCATAGTGTCTTTCTCTAGGTCCTTGCGCTCTTTGGCCAGCGCATACCGCACTCGCAAAACCATGTCCAGTGCTTTGTCTAGCACGTCAACGGCCTTCCGCACGTCGTTCGTCTGTATAGACTTGGCCAATAAGCCGCGCGAGTCTTTCAGCGCCCTGAGTACGGTCTTTTTATGGAAGAAGGGCTCCTGCCATGCCCCCGCGATGGCCCACTTCATTCCCTTGAGATCAGCCATGTGCGTAAAGGCCAACAGGAAGAGGGAGAAGGTCGGGCCATCCCAGGGATATGACACGCCCTTGCGTTCTAGACCCGACATGGCAAGCGACACTGCGCCCTGAAAGTGGCGCGCCCCCAAGCAGACATGCGCGGCGCGCGTGAAGGCTGCGGGTGGGAGACTGAGTCCGCTCGACTCAAATCGGCTAATCAGGCTCTGGACCTGACGCAAGAAGTCGTTCTTGTTTGATCGTTCCCCTCGAGAGACTTGTCGCAGTAGAGAGAAGAACACCGGCCCGATCGCCGTGCTGACATCGACCCCTCGTGCTTTTGCCGCAGTGATTATATCGTAAGCCGTCTGTGGGTTCCCTCGGTCAATTTTGAGCGCTGCCTTCACAGCCAATTGCACATGACCGCCATCGAGCGCAATTCCTCGGGCCAGTCCTGTCTTGTAAATTCCACAGACAGTCCTATACTGGCGTAGAGCCATGGCTTCCCTCATCTCAATCCGTACATCTTGCGAACTAGAGGATATTGTCACGGAAGATACGCCTCGGCTTTTGATGCCCAGAAGCGTGATGTTCCTGCGAAATGCCGACCTGGTGTGATGCCTCGCCCTCATCGCCGCAACGACCATAGTGTTTTCTGTCAAAGTGTCGACAAAGTTGCGGCTGAGAAGCTTCAATTTGCGATAGATAATCCTCAGCTCCTCAAAGCTGAAGTCCCATCTGCGCTTGCAATTGACGAGGATGGCATTACTGAAGGCTGCGTCGACTTCAAACCCGGCCAGGCTGCAGTAGTCAAGCCAATTAACAAAGAGCTCAACGTTGCGGATGGCGCCGTACTGGTTGGCGACCACATTGACCATGTACCGGCAGACTGGTACCTTCAAGTCGGTAATGTAGGCTTTCATGAACTCCTCAGTCTCACTGATCGTATGTGTTTTGATGAATTCTTTGAGGACAGGAACGAAGACGTCGTCGATGCGGTCTTTCACCTCCATTTTCTTGAAGTCGGCCAATACCCCGTTCCAGTCGCCAACCTTGGCCTTTGCCAACGCAAGTAGTCCTAGAATGCGAGCATCCTTACATGACGACGGCTTGATCTGTTGCAATCGGGCAAGGATGTCATCCACGGCTTGCCATTGTTCTGCCTCCACGGCGATTTGAAGCATGACGCGAAGCACGCCATCTGGAAAACGGACCAAACTGAGGCCCAGTCTGCCGCTGTGCATATTTCCAAATTCGTCAAATAAGGCTGTTGTCGCTTCAAAATCCCGTCCTCGTTTCCAGTGACAGTACAAGAGTTGAGTGGCCCATGTCGTGCGGACATGGCGATCCGTGGGGCAATTCTGCAGTAGATGTAGGAGCACCTTCGCTGGTTTCTGCTTGGCGGCAGCTTCCACTGCGTCTGTCACAAGATTGCCAATGCTATACCACGTCTCGCTAGAGGCCTGGGAAAGTTTGTGACGTGTCAAACTGAAGGTATTGACGACGCGATTGAAATCTTTCTTCTCGGAAAGACACGCCATGAAACGCCGGGTCACCAAAGCATCCGCATCCCCGCCGTAGAACTGGATACGCCAGAAGACATCTGCAGCCCGATCGCCCATGTCGAGATCGAATGCCAGTTGCATCAACTTTTCGGCATTTTGCTGCCAGTCGTGTGAGCGTGGGCTGATCGAAGTTTTGTCTTTGAAGCGTGGCATGAACAGAGTCAGGGCCCGACTGAGCTTCTGCTTTGCGGCAGAGCGGTCCTCGTCCTTAGTCTCGAGGGTCTCACTCTTGGTGATTGTTGCTTCTGTGGCCGCAGTAGTAGCCGATTCGACGAGGAGCTGTGGATTGAAGGCATAGTACTGAGCCCCGGACATGGGCCCAAGTTGAACAGTACAGTAAAGGATTTCCTCAGAGTGGTCCAACATGCCTGCTTCTTGGCATTTCTGGCAAAGTGGTGCAGCTGCCTCGACTAGCATTGTCTTGTCGAGATTTGTGAGACCGCTCCTCTGAACGGTCTTCTTCAGAATACCAACGGCAGCCTCGAGGCTTTGGGCATCGCCTAAGACGACCGCTTCCCTCATTCGCCTGACATTCTCATCAACGCCGAGGTTGGGAAGAGGACCGGTCTGGGTGTTGACTTGTGAGTGGGCGGGAATTGGCTGCGCTGATGCCGTCGATTTCGTGATCTGACTGAAAATATTTACATCGGGGCCAGGGTAGGAACGAGGCGAGCGGCGCGGACGACTTGTCTGTTCGCCTTGAGAGGTTGTTGGAGCGGGTTCCTCCCATTCATCTCCCGGATCGTCGCTAAGTGAGCTCGTCCAGCTCTTGTAGTCGCTCCATTTTGATTCCCTAAACGCAACGGACGAGAGCTCCTCTTCAAGACTATCCAGGGCGGAAAGGCGACCGTGCTCTTGATGGAGAGCAGACCTTGTCGCGTGATACTGCTTCACCACGCAGAGTTTCTCAGCATTTTCTATGGCGCTGCGGGCTTGGTTGATGCGACGGCGGCGGTCTTCGGTGACGAGGAGAAGTGTGCAGGAGGTGCCGGCGATCAGCCCGCGCAGAGCTGTCAGGGCTGCCTTCTTTGGCACACGAAGCAGCGAGGAGGACATGGCCTATCGATCGACATTTCGTCTCGGTTGTCGACTGGACAGCGCTGCGGTTGAAGGAGCAGTCAGCATGCCAACACAGACATTCGGACGGATTCGATGTGGACGAAGAGGGCCGAGTAGAGCAGCCTCGAGCCGCATTTGTCCGTGAAAGGTCGTCGGTTGTTTGGATGTTTAAAAGAAGTGGACTGACGCGAAGAATGGACCCACTAGGTCGTCGGTGACGGCTAGATTCAAATATTTTGCCGGCCGCAGGGGAGCTGCTGGCTGCTGGCCGTCGGTGCTTGGCGCAGCATGACGGCGGTGCCCTACTGCAGCAGGCCGTAGAACAGAGCCTTGCCCGAGACTCACCCAGATTTCTTGGACCATTAGAAACAATTCACATTTCCGCAACATAGATCACATTACCACACTGTGATCTATTATCTCCCTACTACCAATGTCAGCTTTTTAGCCTGCGCATCTTCCCATGGCCTTCGGTGCGGCATGGCCGTGGCTAAGAGCAAAAGTCGGCCCCTTCACGCGCGACACGGCCCGGTACCTCTTCATCTGCGCGGCCTGGTATCCAGTTTGCTACTTTGTCGAAAGCCATGTCGTGGGGACAACTAGGGTCCGAGGACCGTCTATGTACCCCTACCTGAACGAGAACTACAACGAGACGAAGTTCGGCTACGTTTGCCTGACCTGGAAGCTCTATGCCCAGCAGAATCTGCAAAGGGGCATGATCGTGACCTTCCAGTGAGTCCCATCCACATGCCTGGACGAACACCTCTACGCCCCAATTACGAGATGTGATGTCTGGGTGACTGACGCCAATTCCGACACAGTAATCCGATGAAGCCTGAGACGCTGACAGTCAAGCGCATTATTGGCCTCCCCGGCGACATGATTCACACAAAGGCACCCTTCCCAACCTCATATATCCGCGTGCCGCCGAATCACATCTGGGTGGAAGGAGACGGGACCAAGACATTGGACAGTAACACATACGGCCCGATTTCGATACGGCTGATCGAAGGACAGGTCACTCATATTCTATGGCCATTTCGCAAGGCCCAGAGGGTGAAGTGGTGGGAGCACAAGCTTACTGATCGTCTTGCTGCCACGCGGGGTTGAGATTAGTAGGGCTCAATTTTAGAGAGTGAGGATGGCTTCAGATCGACTCCCTCGACCCGCTATTTCGAGTACTCTGCGGCCAACGTGCCGCGGCATCGTAAAACGTGAAATTGTGGTGCGCAACAATGCAGTGCAGTGAGAAGACGTCCTGCGTGGAAGCTGAACAAGACCAATCCGTTATGACCGGCTGACCCGATGCTACAGTATTCGGAGACCTGTGGGGTTCGGCGCCGAGAGGCCGTATACCGCCCCTGGATATCGGTTTCGCTAGATGGCATTCCAGTATGGCCGAGAAGTGCTTTTGTTTTTGTAAATCAGTAGGCTACTTACCCAGTGGCCATATAGAGGGACAAAAACATGCTTGCAAAGAGCAGAGAGAGCAATGCTGAAAGATAGATGCAGGGGGCCTAGCTACTCCCTTTAAGTGCTGTGGTGCACAGGCCAAGTCGACAGTAGCAAGGTCGGCTCCGAAATATTGGGCGTGCCGGCCGTCACCAAGCTGTAAATTTTGACTGATCTCATCGAGTCCCGTTCGTTCCTCTGCACAAGCCCGCCAACACAGCACGCGACAACCCTCTTCCGGGCTTCCCGCCTCAACTGCGGCCTCTCAACCTCCCATCCCTTATCACAAATCCTCGATTGGGCGTTTTCCAGCCAGTGCCGGCACAGACACCCTCACGGCGCAAAGCTCCCCTGCCGCTGGTGCTCAACAAACATGCGGCGATAGCCCAGCCCTCGAAAGTCAGTTTCCGAAGCACATCGTATGCCGCTGTGGCATAATGGCCGACGAAATCGACGAATATGAGGGTCGTCAGCCCTACCTACATGTATGAACTGAACCGTCACTGCCATCGGTGGCCATTGGGAAGATGCTGATAAATCTGCCCTCTTTCCCAGTCCATGATCGCCGGTGGCCTCGGAGGAACCACTGGTGACATGCTCATGCACTCTCTTGACACAGTCAAAACGCGGCAGCAGGGCGACCCACACGTGCCTCCCAAATACACCTCCCTCGGCTCCTCCTACTACACCATTTTCCGGCAAGAAGGAATAAGAAGAGGACTGTATGGCGGCTGGTTTCCGGCGCTTCTGGGGTCTTTCCCCGGTACAGTAATGTTCTTTGGCACCTACGAGTTTTCAAAGCGCAACATGCTTGACTATGGCGTGCAGCCACACATTGCATATCTTACAGCTGGTACGGACAACTCGCTGGCCCAATTCTAGCAAAACCCGGGACAGCTCGTCTGACACTCTGACACAGGATTTCTTGGAGACCTCGGCGCCTCTGTTGTCTACGTGCCATCCGAAGTTCTCAAGACCCGACTACAGCTCCAGGGACGGTACCAGAACCCCCATTTCAACTCAGGGTACAACTATCGCGGCACGCTCGACGCGGCAAGGACAATCGTGCGCACTGAGGGCTTCTCTGCGCTCTTCTACGGGTACCAGGCGACGCTGTATCGAGACTTACCCTTCTCGGCGCTACAGTTTATGTTCTGGGAGCAGTTCAAGGACTGGGCACAGCAGTGGAAGGGGAGCAGGGAGATCGGCACGCCGCTGGAGTTCCTGACCGGCGCCTCAGCAGGCGGTCTCGCGGGCGCCATGACCTGCCCGCTCGATGTGGTCAAGACGCGCCTGCAGACCCAGGTCAACCCGGCGCAGGCTGCGAAGGCTGCGAGCGCAAGACAGGGTGCCACGGTGGATCCGCATATCTCGCGCGCAACAGACGGAACGAGGATAAAAGAGGCATCAAGACGGCTGATTTCCACTTCATCCCCATCAACGCATAGGCCCCGGCCTGGAGTCGCACCGCTAGACACTTCGTCCGTGTTTGTTGGTCTGAGGATGATATACAAGCACGAGGGCGTCGGTGGGTGGTTCAGGGGCGTCGGCCCGCGTGTCGTGTGGACCAGCATCCAGAGTGGGTGTATGTTGTTCTTGTACCAAATGATCCTGCGAAAACTCGACGTCTGGATGCCCGCCGAGCAAGAAACAGCAGTTTGATCGCATGATTACAGATTTTGGTTGTCTGGCGAAGATTTCGTGTCGAGAGGATTAGATACCCAGAGCACCTGACAAGACAGTCATGAGAGCATTGATCAGTTGTTGTATGAATACGGGACGACGGCTTGGCATCTAGACTGGGGGAAGGGCACATAAAAACAATGGCCGGCGTTTGGGGGAGGCATAGAATATCATCTATTGATATGTACATTTATGTTTGATGGAAAATAGAACCAGAATAGATCGGAGGGAGACAATAGCCTCCGCTCAAAAGAGAAAACATTCCACTTACTGGGCCTGTGACCGATGACATTCCTGTGAGCAAGGAAAATAACAAATCCAGTTGAGGTCCAAAGATGGCCTCTGAGATCTGCTTTCAGTAGCTCTTGTCATAATACCTGGATATCTAGAAATACAATCCTAACTCAACGACCAGAAAAGAAATCCGTTCATCCTGCCTGCGCCAGCTTCAATGCAATGGACCGTGAACCCCCGGTATGACCCGCCATCACTTTTCTCTAAGGACCCTGTCAGACTGTCTTGGCCCTCCTACTAGTATTCATAAGTCCCCCATCTAGCTGATGAAGCACAAGCAGCCGAGACCCAGGTAGAAGACGAATAGAGGGTATACTGCAAGCCCGACGCGGTTCTTCACAACCCCGCTGCCACCGAGAATGCTGACACCAGCCGCCATTGACCACGCCACGAGCACCAGGTAGACCGGAATCCGGGGAATTTGTGGCAGATGCAGCGCAGACAGCATGGCGGCGATGACGATCGGGAAGAGCGTGTAGCCGATGATGCAGACGCTCTGCGCAAAAGAGCTGTACCACCAGTGTCAGTCATCAATCATCGTCGTCCACAGACCACAAGAAAGCACAGGAAGGAGGAGAACTCACATGTTCCCACCCAACAGCTTGATCTGAAAGGTCACAACCGCCTCCCCAATCCACACCATGGCAAACACCCCGCTAAAGACCTCATCCCGCTGGTCGACGCCGGCGTTGAAGCTGAGCAGCATGCTGAGCAGCAGGCAGAAGATGAGGGGCCCCCAGAGGTCCCAGTCGCGCAGGCCGGGGGTCATGTTGTTCTGCAGCAGGGCCTCGGTGTCCATGACGCGGCCGGCCAGGCCGGCCAGCTCCTCGCGGGCGCCCGAGATGCCCGCGCCGCGCAGGTTGGCGTAGGCGCCGCGCAGGCCCTCGGACGACTCGAACATGGTGCCGCCCAGCAGGTACCGCGGCCACAGCACCTCGCGCATCTTGCTCCACACCGCCAGCAGGTCCCGCCGCAGCGTGTCCCACACGCTCTCGTCGATCGTGCTCTGCTCTGCCCGCCGGTCCTCCCCGCCTATGCGCGACGTCAGGTAGTCCTGGTTCAGCGGCTGCTGCGATGACGAGGACGATGACTGCCCGATGTTGCCTGTCAGTGGGGCGCGCGAGGAGGATGGCTGGAGGGGGTCGTCGAAGTCGTTGAGGTCGGCTGTGGCCGCGGGCGCGGGACGTTAGCCGGGGCGCTTGGTATAGATTCATGGCTCGGAAGAGGGGTAGGGGGGAAGGGGCTCACCATCATCGGGATCTATCATGTCGTCGTCCTCGAGGGACGGTTGTTGGTAGTTGTCTCTCCGGCTTGTCGAAGCCATTTTGTGTGGGGTTTGCGCTGCACTTTGGAAGGCGTTCTGAGGGTTGGGTTTGTTTGACGAAGAGTTTACTCTTGCTCTTGCCCGAGGATTGCGCCTATGAAAAGTAGAGGGTGGAAATGGTATATGTAAGTCGGGTCGGCTGGTCCTGTAATTGTTCGAGGTTGACGAGGGCTGCGACAGCTCTGCTGTTAGTTGTCCTGAAGCTTGGAGTTACGCAGCCCAGCTCCCATAGCTAGGTACCCCTGATCAGACACATCTGCCAATTAGAACGTGAGTTGCCAGGTACGTACCTTGCTCGTTGCACCTAAACTTGAGCATGAAGATGAATCCCTTGGTGGCATTTATTATGCAGTCCTTTATCAGGAATTGACTTCCATTACTTTGGTGCATTCCCTAAGCAATCAAGGTTTTATGCCAGCTGGATCATATCGCTTAACCAAGTACTGCGATCAAGCTGTCAAAATGATGCACTACTAGATACTATCGTACAATAGTCCAGTGCACCACATCTTTGTTGCCATGGCACAATTATATCACCTGGTGCAGGTGGACCCCAGCCCCTCCCTCCTTTCTTCTTTATAATTATCAAATTGACTTCCCTCGCGCTTGTTGAGGGCAAGACAATTATTATGACAGAAGTGGTCTAATTGAACAGACAGATCAAAGCCGCTGTGCGCATAAATCTCCAGAACAACGGCTTACAGACAAATAAAGGTATCAATCAAGATTCAAATCAGCATACACTCGTGGGGTATCTCAGAAGTACAATCAATGCCCAGCAAACGCTCCTGAGACCAACGCTTAAAGTCTCAATACTCCCGGCCGGTCAACCTCTAATAAGGTGACATCATGTATGCTTGTTCAAATGCCTTGACCCTCATACCCAATAACACGCGCTAAGCAGTCCAACAAAGTGCTGTATCTGCCATGTCCCTGATAATGTTGCGGTCAAGAAGGAAAATCAGAAAGAAAACCGGTGCGCCTCCCATCAATATTCATCCCAGGCAGTCCAGCTCCACCTACCTGATTACCTTCGTGGAGAAAGGCTTTCTTGAGTGTCAAGATTTGACCCTGTTGAAAGTTCGTGATAGATGTTCTTCCAAAATTCTGAGAATTCGCAATTTGGCAAACCTATGTAATGTGATCGTCATAGTGTGAAGGTCGTGGCTATCGTCACATTCCTCAATGCTCGCTGTTAAGACAGGTCGTGAGGCGTCCCAGGCTGACTGGAAGCTTGCGTGTGACCGGCGGACGGGCCAGAGGAAGGTACATGCGGTTCAGAAGACCTCGACTGCGTCCCCGATGCTGACGCAAAGCTGTAGTACATCGGGCTGTGCATCTGTTGCTGCAGCTCGCGCTGTCGGTGCGTCCCCGAGCTAACGGAGGATCCAAAGGGGCTCTGCTGGGCCACCATCGCCGCCCACTTGGCAGCAGCTTGGTTCTCCGGGGGCTGGTATGGGGAGCCAGTTGCAGAAGGATCCCATACCGGCAGCCCATCAGGAGGCACCGCCTCATCCATGGGGTTCCCATGAGAAAACGCGTGGAGGTTGCCGTTGATCCCGCATAAGCCCCAAGCGAAGACACCCACTTCACGGATGGAGTGCATCAATTGATCATTGGGCGGTCCTCCGGCAGCCCTGACGTGGTCCTGGAGAGGCATATACTGTGGCATCAGCGGTGGGCGGAAGGTATAGAGCATCTCAGGCGGAACGAATGGGCGCACTGGCTGCGGTGCCCACGGTGCAGCGAAGAGGCCATTCTCGAAGTCCCAAGGCAGGGCGAGAGGAGGATGGGCGGGCGGGATAGCCGGTCGAGCCCTCCTTAGCACCACGACGAGACCATCTGAGGTGCAGGAGACAACAGCTTCAAGCTCAACTGCGGGCAACGGCTGCTGAGGGCCGCGTCGCCTCTGCTGCCTTCGACCTGGCCGTCGACGCTGAACAGCATTGCCGGCTGAAGCACGTTGGCTGCTGAGGCCTTGCTGAGGGTTTCCAGATCGTGAACTCGAGGCGGCATTTCCAGCCGGCTCGTGCACAGAACTGCTGCTTGCTGAAGGCACCGAGTCCATAGATTCATCTTCTTCCTCTTGTTTGATGCCTCCGCGGACAGTGGTATCGTCCTCGTCAAGAGCCATGTGACTGTCCAACTCGGCACCGCCGCCCTCGGAGTCACTGGTACTGCTGTGCCGGTCTTCGTCATCCATTGGATGGTCTTCGCCGTCGGCTTCGTCATTTCCATCTTCAAAATCTTCTGCTTCTCTGGGATCACGCGACCAGAAACGCAGATAAGCGATGGAGTCGTTAGCCTTTGCGCCTTCAAGGCACTTGACTGCATCCGGCAGGCACCTCTCTTGGATACATCGGTAGAAGCTCTTGTCCTTGACTTGATCAGGAGTGAGCCCGAGAACAGAGGCCACAGCATTGGTGGAGAACATGATTGACAAATTCCTGGTGAATCGATTCAGGATGAGCGCCGCTCGAGGTTCGCGCTCCACAGGCGGCATCTTGAATTTGGGCGAGAGGTGTTCCAGCATGTGGTAACGCGGGTCCCTAGGAGATGACGAGAATATTCTTCGAATCTGAGCTCCCTCGATCGCCCGTCCTGCAAGCTATGTTAGCCCAATAACGGGTGAGGCTCTAGGTTAACCAAGTTACCTACTTTCGCTTTTCTGATCTCGACGGTAAATGCTGGTGCATGCCACCAGCACATCATGGACAACTGTGAAACAGCATTCACAGCTGGCCCACTGGCCGTCCCTCGTCACCAATCTGGCATAGTGAAGACTGGCAGCCTTGTCGAGCAGGATGCCCCGGCTGTGGATGGATCGCGCAAATGGGACTTCGTCAGGGTGGAAGTAGCTGAAGACTGATCTTCCATGTACCTCCTCGGGCCGCCAGCCCAGTATATCGGTGATGGAATCCGAGGCAAAGAGTATGTTGCAGTCGGGGGTGAGGTCTAGCATGAGATCGTCAGTCTAGACTGCCTACTGGAGATATACCCCCATTGAGCGGGGGCTGTCGCAAGGGTGACAAGACTTCGGCGACATGATGGCTTGAAATGGTGGCAGACTTACTGTGAATGGTCATGAAAGTATGCTCCATTGAGACTAATATCTCGGCCTACCGTGCCCGGTAGCTGCCTTCTGTTTCTTTTGAGCTGGGCTAATATGGCCTCTCCATATGCCTATGTCGAGGCGAGATGGGATGAGATGAGAGCTTGTTGATGAGCTAGCTCTCGAAAGGGCGCCAGTTGAGACACGGGCGTTTTAGTCTATTCGAGTGTTTCCCCAAGCCTGGATGATCCCGGGAGGATGCGGCGCAACCGTTGCAGTGGGGAGGCCGGAACACACAATACGTCGAAACCTGGGGATATTGAAAAAGGGTTGACCGGCGCCGTTGGTGACACACGGGGATGGCTTGGTGCTATGTCTCGTACTTGTCATGCAACGGGGCGGCGATCTGTCTGCTCGCTAAACGAGTGCTTGTAGGACACAGATGCCGTCGGGGAGCACGTCAAGTCTCACTGGCTCTGATAAACCGGGAGTGTTGTGTGGGGTTTGGGGACGGCAGTCTGCGAGACTCTCTGGCGAGGACGTGTGTACCGATGCCTTTGATCTGTCAAACCACTTGCATGGGATACAGCCGACAAGGTTGCAATGCCAACAGTATCTTATGGGTTGGATGCAGAGCTACGGAGGCAGGACCGAATGCTTTGTTGACAGAAGGTTGAGGAAGCACAGAGCCAGTTGATAGATCTTGGGAAGGCTCTGAACTTTCAAAGTAGGGTATGGCTTGTCCTTGACGACCTGCTTAGATGCCCAAAGGCTGTTTCGAAGTCAGGATGACAAGCAATGCGTGAGTGAATTGGACTGCGAAGGGCGGAACGAGGGATGATATTTGTCTTCGAACAGAGGTGAGCCCAGAATGGCTGCTAGCTGAGTGCTTCGTTTGAGCGTTTGCATGGGTCGGACCGAGACGGGAGGGAGTGGTTCTAGCTCTCTTGTTCAGGGAAGATGCTTGAAAATTCTGTAGGGCGGGATGAGCAACATGTCATCGTGGCGTTTGGCGGGAAGAGGACTTGACGCGGTTTATATGTCTCAGCAAGCAATTCCGTCACCTCACAACAAAGATCCATCAGTGCCAACATTGATTGCGTTGCTCTTTGAGCCCTGGACCCTGTTGTTGACGAGTTGACAGGGGGAGCTTCTCCAGACGATGGAGGCGGGTCGCCAGATGCAGCCGTACTAGCCCGGGAAGCCACCCAGCAATTTCTGGGCGTGGAGACAAGCTCCCGTGCAGCTGGCGTAGCACCCCTGACCCGTCTCCTCCCCGTGGAACCGACGCAAGTGCCATACGGATCCCACCTCGCTGGTTATGTACGTACCGCGGGCTGGGGTGTTCTGTTCCATCTCCTTGGAGGTGCGTACCACATCTGTGATCGCGGCAGCCGCTACGTACAGCATTAGCAGGACCATTTGCGGTGGGTATGGGTCATCGAGGACGAGCTGCCTTGGAGCCGTGACCGGTTCCTGAAGAAGCAGAACCGGCAGAAAAACTGACAGGGTGCCCAGGATTGATCCGCGGTGGTCTCCTTCAAGCGGCCGCGAAACAAACGCTCTGGACCCCTGAGCTGAGCGGCAGCCAAACTCTCGGAAGAGAGAGAGACCGGAGCAACAGGAAGTTAGCTTCAACTTTAATTCGATGACACTTGAATTGAGTTCCAACACTGATCTCCTGTCAGGGGCCGCTCTCCATATGCCAGATGAAGAAGCGTTGCCGGAGGTCTGTCGCAATTCGCAATCATTGTTTGACGAGACCAGATCTCGACTCAAGCGCCAACAAATCGAGTAACAAGAGGCTCGTCGAGGACCATCGGGGTATTCGTTGCACAGATTTGTAGACGTCCACGGAGCGAGAGCAAGATTCTGCACAATGTACCATAGTACTGGATGTCCTGTACGTACCGGCGTTTTTCAAGGGCAAACGTCAAGTACATCATCGACAGGGCTTTGGCTGGAAACCTGGGCCTAGCTCTACAGCGTGGGGCGCGCTGAGTATGAATGTAACAGCAGTGGCTCGACTGACAAGTCAACGCTGCTTCGAGGCAATAATCATTTGGCGAATATCAGAATGTGAAAAGAGACACAGGTAGGGCTCTGTTTGATAGAATGTGGGCACCTTACTTCGACAAGAAAGGTAGAGCTTGCGACAGGCTGACAGGGAGGTTTTGTCGCATGGAGCCCACGGCGGTGATAGCTATCTTGGGCAGCTTGGCAGCCCACATTCTCCATTGAAATGGGGACGAGGCAGCTGTCGAGGCTCGAAGACAGGGGATTAATACCGTAGGTTCCGATGATCGACGACTAGGATTATCGCCTGCCCAAGCTCACTCTCGGGTAGGAGGGCTAGACTGCTGTCAAGTTTCATCAGTGAGTGTAGTCCGCATCCTTCGTGGACCTTGTCAAGTCTTGTCAAGTCGGAGCCGCCCGAGCCTTGTCAGCCGCATACTCTAAGGCAACTAACAAGTTCGAGCACCATCATACGCAGTGTGCAGCATTGCGGGTAGATTTAATAATAGGTCATTCCGTCATCACGCATACCACCCCGAGCCTGTGTAGAGGCCGAGGCCATCACGGAGCCGGCGTTGCAAATATGGCGATCGAGGCATAGACCCAGATAGACCCAGACCGAGTGTGAGGCTGCAAGTCTCGAGGATCGTGATTGTGGCGGAGATGAAAGGCCATCGGTTCAACAATCATCAGCCTCGCGCAAGGTTGTACGTCAGGACAGTGACATATCATTTGAGTAGGGGGTTGCCGGGGCGTATGCCAGATGGTCGAGAAAGACTGAGCTCCTGCGCATCGGAGGCTCGTTATTCGTTCAACGTCCAGCAATCCCTGACCGGCCCCTGAGGGATCGGCCTCCAGCCACAATGTGGGACGACGTCTTTATAAACTGTTGCAACCTTCTCGGCTTCTGAGATATGACAGCTGTGTAAGCGAGCAAAAACTCTTCCTCGATGCCACAGATCGCGAAACCTGCCGCCGTATCCCTTCATCGCCTCACGAGAATGACGAGAATTCCTACATTTGGGGATTTAGAAGGAGGACCTAAGGTCAGGGTTGTGATGCAATGGTTGCGTAGGAATTGCGCGTCTCCAGGCGTTGAGCGACCGGAACGTGCAGCTGTCAAGCCACCCATGCAGCGTTCGTGCTTATGCTTAGATGGCGATGTCTAGGCCCGGAGATCTGCAGAGCGAGAGCAGCACGTGTGGCAGGCTAGGCTCGCCTGGCTCTCGCTCAGCCGTTGCGATACCGTTGTCAACAACGTGCCAGCTTCTTTTGACGCTCGCGATATCAGCCTTGCCTTACTGCCAGAACTGCCTGGGTGCAGCATACGCAGCACCTCAATCTTGACTGGATCAGCGCGACCCAGCTCTCATGGCAAGCTCCGTATCAACCTGCCACGTGGAGTTGGGACCGAAACCTGCCATAAGCACCAGTCAGGCAGCAAATTCCCGCGTATTTTATAATCTTCAGGAGAATGCGCTGTAGTGTTTCTGTATGGCGGTAATGTGTTGCCGGGAAAGCCAGGAACACCAAGATGACACGAGGTGTGCCAGAGGTCCCGGTCGTCCTGCAGGGCTCTCGCCAGGAATAGTACATGGTTTACGCAGTAGTAGCGTTGTAGGGCTTGGTTGAAGCTGTCAAGGCTCTTGGCATTGACAGCGGAGTGCACCGGAGCAGGAGTGGAGTGTCGTCACTCAGGAATTGTTTCGATTGCTCTTGCACGCAACGTCCAGGCACGATCGACAATCCGTCAGGGATGCGAGGCTCCTGTCAGCCCCATCCGCCGTAAATGACGAACGCATGCGAGGCAATCAAGCTCTTGGAAGGATTCGCTGCATCACTTAGATCCGAAGGGCGAGCGCGGCCGCACATCCGTATCAAAGTAGAAGGTGATGACACAGCTCTGGTTGGCAATTGAGCCTTGAGGCATCCCAAAAAGGGTTCTTGATCCGTCTGTGGCTGCCCCTGGATCGGAAACTTCAAGCGACACCCGACTTCGACCAGGCCGCCAGGGGGGGAGGAACAATGGGCGATGAGAGATCTGCCTATCTGCTGTGAAGATCGTGGGATGCCGCAGAACCAGAGTACCTGCCAGTGTACATGTACTTGCCTCCTATGCGTCAAATGGTGCGTGGGTCACCCAATTACTCGAGATCAGTAATCATATGGGCCCATTAAAAGTATTTTGAGTCAATTGTTTTTTGTAACGATGCCCCTGAGCAGCAACGGCGGCGGACTCGATGGTAACTGCGATGTTTACTTGGTTTCCCAAACGAGTTAGCGTTGCGACCCTATTTCGTAAATCCAGTGCGACGGTACCGGGCCCAGGCAAGTTTACCCTGCTCGATTTCTAGCATCAAAACAAAGTTCTGCTACATGATTTCACTTCAGAAAACGTCCGTCCCTCAGTCTTAGCATTCCAGCACGCAAACACACCAGCTACATTGCTGCATCTCCAGTAGCTGAGAGTCATATTGGGCGACATACCCAGGATTAGCAGGACTGGGGGTTTCGTATGCACCTTTCAGTAGCTTTTCGCACTCGCTAAGCCCTGATTAGTCTCCGCACAGCGACCACCTCGCAATTCCCAACAATCGGAGACGACGCCCTGAACGCCCTGACGCTCCTCCACCACACCCACTCCCACTCCCACAAGGCCGAAGTCGAACCGGGCCTGCCACTGTTTCCAGCCCGCCCATGCTCAATTGGCCTGGAAATCACTTCGTCCGGCAGTAACCGAAACAGGAAGTATCGCCAAAAACCCTGACATCTTGCCGTCGCCAGGGTTCCAGCCTGGTTTGCGCGATGCGGTAGATTCAGCCCGAAGAGGCCCTCGTCAGTCGATAACAGGTCAATCAGCATCCAACCAAATTGGTCCATCTCCTGTCCAGTGTGGCTGGCGCTGTCGCGTATCGTGACCATGGCCGCTGCTGCCGCCCTGCAGGAGTCCCCTGAATGGGATTTACCCAGGCTGCGCTCGTCCTTCGGCTTTGAGGTTTGTAGCATCCAGGTCGCCCGGGAACTACCACGTCCAGAATCGATGAGCGCTAACATGTCCGCGTATTCTGGAACAGGACGACTACAGGCACCTGAAGCACAAAGTCAAGAGCGACGAGGAACAAGAAGACAAAGACACTGGTGCGTATAGTATCCCCCCAATGAAACCCGTCGATGCACTACTCCTCGTGTGCTCACAATTGTCTCTCAGAATTCTTCGATGTCAAATTCTACCCTTTCGACCCGGACGGCGCAGACCCCGTGTTTGCAGCTGTAAGCAAGAAGCACGTGCGTCAACTCTCTTTGTATTCGCAATTGCAATTGCATCTGCACTCTCGAGCCTCGGGATGTAGCAGGGCAAAGCATTCACTAACACTTCTCCAGGTTGTTGTTTGCCGTCTGTCTCAGACCGACGCCAACGTAAACCCATGCGAGGTCATCAGGGTTATCAGAGACGACGATGTAATCTAGCTCCTGTTGACAATTTCGAGTCTCGAGTTCTGAAGCTGACTTGAGAAAAGGAGGAAGCTACCAACTGCTCATGCTGCTGGTCCAAGGATGTCGAGACGGAGAAACCTCTACTTTGCGTTGCAGGATCAGATGCCAAAGTCAAGGTCTACGACATCAAGGAGGGCAAGATATTCACGGTAAGCTTCATCTCACCAACATATTGTGAGTTTGACTGGGATATGACTGACCTTGAATCAGACACTTGTTGGGCATGGAGGCGTAAGTCAATGCTGCGGAATTTTGCAACATGAACTTGACTAAATATCTTCACCTCAGGAAATCAACGACTTGGCAACCTCTCCTGAAAATCCACACATCATCGCCTCTGCTTCAGATGACACCACAATCAGGATATGGAGTCTGGATCCTGCCCATGCGAAACAGCCGTGTTTGTGTCTTCTAGGAGGCGAGGGGCATTCTTGGAGTCTTCTGAGCACGGTAAGTGGAATCAAAACTTGTTGCATTTCTTGTAGGAAGCTCACCGTGCATACAGGCTTTCCATAACTCTGGTCGGTACATGCTATCGGCTGGACATGACCAAGTTGTCAATCTTGTAGGTCTATGTTGAGAGCGGCCAGGTCTCAGAACAGGCTCTGATTCTGTTCGCAGTGGACAATTCCCGACCTCCCGGAACAACATGTCGACACACCGATAGTTGTTCACTATCCCCATTTCTCCACTTCCGAAGTTCATTTTGGCCTGATTGACTGGTAAGCCTAGCCCTTAAAGGTGTTTTCCCAGAAGCTAATGGGAGTACAATAGTGTCGCATTCTATGGTGACCTCATTCTCTCCCGGGCGTGCCACGAGGACAAGATTGTATTGTGGAAGGTTGAGGGATTCAGCTCTGACGACCCTCCACCGCCTCCATCAACAGCTCCTACGGCATATGATCAGAGTAGGACGACCCGATCTGCCTTTGCTTCAATAAACTCGCCCTCATGCCCGAGCCTTTGGGTGCGACTACTGCAATTCGAGACACCACAGTGCGGACCACAATTCTTTTTACGCTTCAGTATGCATCACGTTCACGGGCAGCACCCCATACTCGCTTTCTGTAACACCAAGAGCGAGATTTTGATGTGGGACATGGCCCGATTGACCGGTTACCAAAACTACATTAACAAAATCCGCGACCCAAATCGTGATCCCACCGTCAGGGTTAAGCGTCCTGTGTGGTTGCAACCCAATCACCACAAGATGAAAAAGGCGGCAAATGACAACCCAGTCGACCCGGTCTTCACAGCCGCCGTCACAATGAGGCCGGTTGGCCACCGCGATCCCTTCAACGTTGAGGGCTATCTGCTGGAGGAACAAACTCCCGAGACAGTGGAGTCCTGGCAGGCGAAGTACGATACCAGCAATCCTTTCAAGCTGATCAGACCACACAAAATCGAAAAGTTTGGCGGGCCACGCTTTCTGGGCCGCCAGGTGGCTTGGTCTTCGGGAGGCGATTGGTGCGTCGTCGCCGGCAGTCAAAACACCGCCATCATCCTGCAGCGGTGGCCGAAAGGAGGCAGACACTCGTCGAGCCGGCAGAACTCCCATGTCCCGTCCGAGGTACCGAGTAGGCAAGGCACTGCGGCTGTGAGTGCTGGGCACAGTGCTGGCCGGGCGAGTACGCTTTCTGCGCAGCCCGATGCAATCATGTGAGGGACTATCATTCTCGCTCATCTCTCGCCTGGTTGTTCCAAGGCCCAAAGGAGCATTCATCATACTTCTGACTATTTTTACACTGGACGCACGTTGTTCTTTGAAGGGTGGCAGAGTTGTTTGAAGAAGGTCGGAATAGAGAAATATTGCTACCCACGTAGATAAAGACCACAAAACCATGTCTCTATCGCACAGGCATCGATGAGAATATAGGAAGTCCCCCCCACTGGCTCCCTTGAATGTCTTCATCGTCATCATCAGCTCCGTAATCATCGTCACTCGCGTTCCCATCCCGTAGCCACCTCTCCGTACACGCATCAGTCCGTCCTCCACTCTTCACCATCCGCACAAAGAAGGTTCTCGCCCTCTCCTGCTCCTGTTCCCGGACCCTGTTGCCTTCCTCTTCCTCATCGGCCGTCCGTGGCGGCGGTGGCACGCTCAAATCTCCGATATAAAGCGCGACCATACCACGCAGCCGCAGCAGTTCCACGCTGCGAGAGTAAGGCAGATTTTCCATCAGGCTGTCCATGCGCGACGCCACATCCCGCATGGTCGACATGGCCTGCAGGCCGAGGTCGGCTTTGGCCTGGCGCAGCCGCCTCTCCCTGCTGGTGAGGTTGTTCTCGCGGTAATGCCGGCCGTCTGCCCGCGTACTGTCGTCGTCGTAGTCCGCCATGTCGATGTCGGGGACCTCGAGGTCGTCGCTCCACGACTCGGCCTCGTCGGCCAGCCGCTCCAGCGCCAGCTTGTGCCCGACCCACGCGTTGTAGAACTCGCAGCTGAACAGCACCGGGTGGAAGTCCAGGTCGCTGATGCTGTCCGGGTGCAGCCGGTTGTACGGGTACTGCCGCACCAGCGACTCGAGGTACGTCCGCAGCTGTGGCATGTTGGCCGCCGAGCCCCATCTCCTGACCGCGGCCTTCCTCCCTGCGCCGCCCTCCCCGCCGCCCTGCCCTGGTTCCTCCTGCTCGCCGGCACTCTTAGGGCCGGTCTCGCCGGGGATCACGCTCCTCGACCTGACCTCCCCGTCGCGCATCAGAATCTCCGCCCCTAGGCTCCACAGCGCGTTCTTCCTCAGGTCGACCGGCCTGCCCCGCACTTCCGACCGGCGCAGCAGCCCGAAGGCTCTCTTGGCGCGCGGGATGTCGCCCTCCTCCAGCGCTCGCAGGATCACGTTCGTCAGGAACCCCAGCTGCTGGGCCTGCGCGTCGCGCATTTGTCGGCGCCGCCGCGCCTTCTCAGCGCCCTTCGTGCTGCTTGCGTCGCTGGCCGAGCCGTCTTCTCTGTCGTCTTCATCATTACTGTCGTCTGGCTGCTGCTGGTGGTGAGATGGGCGGATGGGCCGGTGCGGAAAATCGGGGATGTAGTTGGACGGCAGGAGGTCGTCTGCTGTGAGGCCCGCGGTGCGCAGCTGTTTTATTGTGCCCTCGCTGTGCGAGAGGGGGTTGATGGTGTCGTTCGGGAGGTGGTGACTGTGCTGGGAAGAGCGGCTGCCGCTGCTGAATACTGAAGCAGAGCGTTTTCTCTTGTGCGAGGACATGGTCTCATTGCGGAAAATTTTCAAGTTGCGAGGTGATTGAGAAAACCGCTGGTATGGCTCAACGGCCTGCCCTGCCAAGCTCTGCCTGGTCGAGAGTTCTTTAGTATGATTTACGGTAAGAGACGTTTCCCAAAGGGAAGTTTAATTCAAGATTACACCTCTGGAATTAATGAAATGTGACAGTCGCTAGGGGATCTGCAGTTTTAGTATGTTGTTGCGGAGGGCCTTTCTGTCCGTGGTGGTTGGACTGAGTTGAAGAGATGAAGTTCTTAAGTGTAAATGAGAATGCTGCCCCACGTCTAACGCCGTCCACATCCTGACCGTCTCCAAGCCTCAACGTGAACCTTACACAACGATTCTTAACACTTTAAATGAGAGATGACCATTAAAATTAGCATGATTCTACGTAGTGGGTGATGACATCTCATTTCGTGAAACAATATGTGACCAGCAAAATGCTCTTGCATCAGCCAATCGACCATCATCTCATTTCAAGTAGCACATTGGCTGTCTGGCACGGGGAGCTTTTCACATTTGAAGAAGGCCGCTCAGCAGCGACCATGCATTCTGTACTTCGTTATTTTTGATGTATTTCGTCTTTCGCAAGAATGCGTATTTAACGGATGATTATTATCCGGTCTTGAGGCGACATCCGAGTGAATCTAAGACCCTTCGTAAAACCCTTCTGGCGGCTCTAGATGGGTACACCCTCCTCTGATACTGTACACGTCTGATGGTCTTTTCTTCAAATCGCGGCTTTATCTCTAGCCAGGCCCCCTTCACTCCTTTCGCTCGAAGTACACCCATTGGCCCTCCTTGGGCTTCTCCTCGAGGCTCTCCCATCTGTACGATGAAAATATTAGCAATTACACTTCATAAACTCTGTCCAGTGTAGACTCACGGCTTGGACTCCACCATGGTATCAACAAGTTGATGCTCTCCCTCGGCAACCTGGATGACCTCTTCGATGAGCCCAGCCCCGATCTTGTTCTCGAGCTCCTCAATCCTGTAGGAGTTGTCGTCAGCGAATACTCATATTAAGACACCGTGTTGTCCCTGCTATAGTCCTGACGTACTGATTTATTGTCAGCTTGGGCTCATCCACCCACTCGATCCCATCGCCCTCGAAGGGATCCCGGGACAGCAGTGCCTGGTCCTTTCTCTCCGCTTCAGTCCTGCTTCCTTCTTTCTCAGGGCCCTCATCAGCTTCGCCGTCCCACTCCTTGTATCGGCTGTCTATGTCTGGGTTCGTTCTCCGCAGCACAAAGAACTTTCCATTTCGCTCCAGACCCGCAGCCAGGGATCCGTCGGCCGTCTTGTGCGCGGTCTCCTTGAAGTGCTCGGGGTGCTTCTCCAAGATCTGTCGAGCCTTGGCCAGCCACTCGTCGTAGCCTGCGGGTTTCACGGACTGGACGAGGGACATCCGGTGTTTCGTGACGGCCTCGACGGATTGTCGGTACACTGACGTCTCGGGAATGACCTTGAGCTTGTCGAGGGTGCTTGAGTACAGGTATAGGAGGGTCGATCGGGGAGATGGGTTCGCGTGAAGACCTGTCAGGCCTGTGGGCGCACCGGGCTCGAGGAACCGCACGGGCTTGACGCTCGCGAACAGTCGGAGGGTCCCTCGCATCTTGGGCGGTCGTGAAGGGTTGACTGCGATGTGACGGGCTGCTTGGTGAGACTGGACCACTCGGGACTGGAGATTGGAGGTCAATTGGCTTGCGCAAGTTGAAAAGAGGTCGCAGTGGGCTGTCGGAATTACGTACTGGGCTTCGTGAGTCGTTGTCGTCAATTGGGACTTCCAGATCGAGGAAGCTCAACTAGCGAATCGAGCTTCGGCGCTGCTGGCGAATGAACGTCACCGAGTTTCGCAGCGGTCACGTGGAAATTGACAGGGGTCTAAAGAACGACCTCGCCTCGCGGCGAGCCGAGAATCGATGCCCCGTTTCTGCACTTACGCCCATTCCTCAAAACAAATCTCGTAGCTTTCGTTCAATTCTTATTCTTCTCCAATTTCCTTCTTCTTTTTTTTTCTTAAAAAAAAAGGGGGGTTGGGGGGTGGGGGGGGCAGGGGGAGTATTGTTCGGATTCTCAAATAATCTGTCAATTTTTTGATCAGATCATCACATCATGTCCTACCTAGCTTTTTACAGCCATGCAAAGCTCTAATGTGCATCTAAGCAATTGAACACCATACAGCAGTCAGACCCTTGAATGCTTCGATCTGCCATGATCAGCATCCTAGTCCTTCACATGGATGCTCAAATCCAAAGTGAAGCCCTTGCCTAGATGACTTCCCGCGTTCTGACCTGCTAGCATCAAGTCATGAGTAGCACAGTCACTGGTTTTTAATGAAGTTCTGAGATAGTCTAGGCTATTCCTGTACATTCTAGGTCCCTACTGATAAGGCACCGAATTCCAACCCGTTGCAAATGAGCGTAGGCTTCCCTAGAAAATGATCTGTGCAAGACGTGTGCCAGGCATTTAGTCAACAACACATTATACTAGACATTTCAGTCGATCCCGTCGTGCCTCCTGACTCGACCTCCAACTTTTCAGAGAATCCACAATCCGCTGCAAAATACTGTGTTTGCATCGACCATTCGCAGTCACCGCCATGAGATCCAATGGCCATACAGCGCTGCAGCAGGTAACTCGTAATTGTTGAACAATGCCTGCCTGTACAAGTACAGTGGATAACAGGCCACCGGGGTCACAGTTCATATTGTTTTAGTGGCCAGGCCTACGATGCAATGCGTTACATATCTGTGAAGGTTATGCACTGCAGTGTTGTATGTCGCTACTTATGTACCTGAGTAGTTTCTTAGCCCCAGTCCTAGACCACATAGGCAAGCGCCTAAGTTTTTCCTAGTTCACATTTGGATCGGAGCCGTCTCTTTACTTACTTGGGAATTAAACTGTATTTATGGAAAGACAGCGTTGCGACCTAAGATACCCAACTGCACGTTACACATGAAATGCCCATCTTAAGGACCGTTAAGTACCATCACACCACTCCCAAACGTCTGAATTCAGGCACACAACGAGGAGGAGCGGTCTTAGGATCAAAGCTAAGGTAATAGGCCCAGAGCTAATAAAGGCCTACATTACCCTGTTTCAAGTCTTCTCTTATTCCGAAAAAAGTGGATAAAGAACTTTGTTCAAAAGTTGAGTTTGAGATCACACAAGTGACAATAGGGATACGGATGTATGCAACACCATACAAAATCGAGCTCAAGTGTCGCTGCTGGACAAAAATGATAACTCATTCAAAGGCCCCAGGGCCACCAAGGTATTAGTGTTCCATACTTATCAAGGTCCCGGCCAGGCAGCCAGAGAATAATATTTTGTCTGCAGCCATTTGTTAGCTAGCGGGTCACAGATTGTTATCATCCATTGATAGATTCTAGCCCAGGGCTGGTGACGTTGGTGGCAGCTAGTTTAATCTGTCCATAATTGTCTGGTTTCCTGCAGAGCAAAGAAGTTGCTCGAAATTTTGGTACAAATATTGACTGCTTGCATTGCAAAATTCGATTTGTTCAATGTCTACTTCAAAATTCACATTCGAGAGAGAGCGATTAATAGCCAATTTCGAGCAAATTTTATTCTAAACCACAATATGTCCGATCAGCAACGAAGAAGAGACGAAGACGAAGCTGTCCGCAGGGCATTCAGAGAACACGGACCTTTTAATCAGAGATGGCCTATTCCGATAGAAGATCTTGAAGCGTCACTGTATCCGGAATATGATACCAGTGAAGGCAGTGAAAGCTCTGAGAGACTTGAGACGGCCCCGCTATTGGCGGGCCGCGGTGCAAGGAAATCTACACCTGGCAGCTATGCCCAAAGCGCACTGAGGGAAGTACTTGAGAGTGATCCTTTGGTACAGAGGAGAAATCAAAGCAGGGAGTGTGGTTCAAACCCTAGGATGATGAGGTCCAGGTGTACAGGTCTTGGTTGGGTGGTTCTCGGCCTCCTCTTTCTCGGGATACTCTATCTTGGGTTTCCCATTCTTATGGAACTACTCTTCACAGTGGAGCAATGAACCACAACTGATCTTACAGACTTGTGCCTGGTGGTAGGTTTTGTCCATCCTTTGCGCCGTCCATGTACCTCAGCTTCACCATACATATTATAGTTTGCTGACTTTGGCTGCTTCAGTAACATTAAAGACAATCGAAGTCGGTTGTTTCCAAGAATGCATCAAATATGGGCGAAGAGCTCTCAAAATAAGACACATTGTACGGGCAGGACGATTCAAGGTGGGCATCTGGGGTGTCCTGCAACTCATGACTTGCCTAGAATCAAGATTCGGGGACGACACGGCACTTCACAAGCGATCCCTGCTGGGCCTGTCTTATGCAATTTGATTAAGCTGTATGGAGACAAGCTCTGCATCGGTCGCAGCATTTCGACCGGAGGAAGTCTTGACCAGATTAAACTCCGAGTCTCTGAACCACGCGCAACACGGCATTGAAATGTCCTAGATCATTGGTGTGAGGATGTTTTGTTGGATATGTTTGGATACGAAGCAAGGCACTTTCGGTACAACTGTGGTATGAAGGGGGTTCAGGATGGATTTTCTGGTCTCATGATACCATTATTTAGATTTCATGAAAATCAACGAGACATTACGTCAAAAAGGAAGTGAAAGAGAAAACAGCTGTATTACAAATTAATATAAAATTGACGAATAATCTGCTGAATTTCCTCTTTATCTTCATCTAAGGAACTGGACTTCTCCAAGCTTTATATGATATCCAAGTTTGCAATCCAGCCAAGCCAAGGCTCATAAGTCCTAGAAGCACTGCTATAAATACGCCGATGATCGTGGCCATCATAACATGCCTATTCTTGCTGTTGCGCTCTACCCATATATCCCAGGCTCCGTGTGGTCTCTCGTTCTCGAGCTCTTCGTATAGATCCAACAGCCGCGACCCCCAATACTCCCACTTTTGTGCTTCTTTTTGCTCGCCCTTAAGTTCTATGCCGTTGTCATCTGTTCCATTGGTTATGTGCTTGCTAACGTTTGGATCAAATCCCTCCTTAGAAACCAATGTTGCTATGAGTCTGTTCGTCTGATCGTCGTGAGGGAACAAGATTTGCAACGTATAAAGCGTCTCAAGAGCCAATTCGCGTGGCAGAATAAATCCATTACAGACTTCATCTGGGTCGCTGATGTGGTAGCGGGAGTGATTCAGTTTAGAACGTCAGAGGGAGTTCAAGGTGGACTTACCCCTGTTCTTGAGTCTGTTTTGAGGCCAGCAAATGTTGCCTAAGGAAGCTTGTGTGGTGGAAGACTTTTACCCGAACTTTTCCTTCCCAGTCGTTGAGCCGGAGGTGGTTCCGCAAATCGTGTGTTCCTTGTATCTCTAGGCCTCCGATTGCTTTCAAGTTGACAGCAGTCAACTTGCGCCTGATTGCTTCCCCTTTCCTACCTCCCGACTGAAGCTCTTTGTGGTACTCCTTGGGAAATGAGTCTTTTATGAATGCATCAAGAGACTCGTCGCATTGCCAGCGACTCAAAGATCCCAGAGCTGAGTCACCGTAGCGAGAATCTCCCCAATCTTGACCGATGCAATTACACATGGTTGCGACGCTGGCCGCAAGTTGAAATGGGCGCTCCTTCTCAGGTGGAATCACCAGCACTATTGCTGTCATATTAGCCACGCCTGCGTACCGTGTGCCGAATTATGGCATGTTATACCTGAACTTGTGACTTTGAGATCCGTAAGCGCATTTTTTCTCTCATCGGCTGTGGCCTTTTTTATGGACGTGATTGCTTCCAAAACGTCCTCTTCTGAGCATGCAATGCGCCGTCTGACCTTCTCAAATTGGGCTGCAAATCCTTCCAGGAAGCCTTCATCCACAAGTTTCCAACGGCAAATAGGACCCGATCCATTGCAACGGTGTGGCTCCCATAATTTGACATAGATTTCCTTCCTGCTCGGGTTTGAGTTCAAGTCGTGTCTAGCGTGGGAAGCCATTTGGCGCACATGCTGTCGAGAGCTGAAGTGCTTATCGAGAGAAGAACCGTTCTGTACTTCGTCTTGACGCCAATGATTGAATTTTGGACTTCTTGAAAGCCCTAGAAAAAGTGTAAATAATGAATCCTGTCAAAACGTCGGTGATACAGGACCATTCGATCAAAGTGTAAAATCTCAGGACAGGGCTCAGACTAGTGATGTACTGTGACGGGGGCTGTGACCGGATGTGGCTGTGAGGACCAGAACCAATCGCTTCTAGAAGGGTCACCTCGCATTTGACGCAGCATGAGAGTGAGACATAAGTGCAACCAGGGAGATGACTGCATACCTGCCAACTAGCTTGCCCAATAGGCATCGAGCAACACCTCACTGCGTCCTGCAATGCCTCTACGAATTAAACCTGCTAAGTCACTGGAGGCCTTAATCACTTTCTCTTGATGCCTCTGCGATATGATCAAACCGCTAGTTGTACCGCTTCCTCCCACGTGGTATTCAATCCGCCTATACTTCCTCCGTTCAATCGCTGTTCAACAGTCTGAGCCTCATGAGCAGCAACACCTGAACATAACCGCGCTCCAAATTGGTCAGTCTAAGGGCTGATCCTGTGATATGGAGCCTAGCACCATAGAGATGGTTGTGCGAAGCAATGGGAAGGTGCCCATCCCTCAGATGCCCCATAGCACTGAAAATCATCACCCACACCCAGCACCATCATCGAGGTCAGGCGCCGCACAGAGCGGCACAGACAAAGCAGATTACGCTTTTCAAACCGAAGTGAAAAAGTCGGGCAGTTGCAGCATACTGACTGAATCTGCGTGTCACGTATCGTCGGCCTTCCCATCCGAAAATGCTCCTTCTTCATGCGGCTGTAATAACTTCGATTCAGCTAAGTCTCCACCACAACTCAGCGCGAATTCACGAGACACCAATAGCAACGTCTCTAAAAGCAAATTGGTCGATGGCAACAAAGCAGTCTCTTCCGGCTTTGAGCCAACACCACTGGCATCATCGGCAGCATCTGAGCCGATGGAAAGACCACCAGCAGCCGCCACTGTCCAACCGGCCGCGGACGACCCGAAACACAGCGTCGGACAGATGAAGCTATTTGACCAGACGCAGAAGGCCATCCCAAAACTGTACGAAGCCCGGTGGCAAGTTATACTTCCTGATATCTCCGACCAGGTAATGGCAAGACTTCGACGCGGACGATTTGCCGTAATGTTGAACAAACCCAGAGCGAGCATTGAGTTGATGTCGGCTGGCGTCACTAAAGAACTTTCATTGCCGGTAGTGGTGGTATTGATTCCGAAATACATCAAAACCATGCAAAATTACCTCAACAAGAATAGTACAGTGCAAAATTGCTGCAGGCCTAGAGACGGCACAACAGTTGAGCTGCTGGTCCTTGCATGCAAAGGCCGCTCAACACTGATCGGCATGTCCGGAGAGCCTCCTCAAAGTAGTGAACAATTTCTTTCAGACAGCGACTCAGATGACCTTTCGGATGACAACGGCTCGATGCTTTCCTCGGACGACAGTGATAGTAGCGCAGGGCTCCATCCCGTGGTGGCTCGTGTTCCCGAACTCGCTTCCCAATCTATTTCTGTTGTCTGCGAGCGCAGCGATATTGACGGAAGTAACAACTTCGGGATGGGTATACGACTACTTACCAAAGACGGCTCGCGACATGTACGCGGGACCTGCGGAGGCTTTCTTCAACTGGAAACACCCAACAAACCTCCACGACAAGTGGGCCTCATGGCTGGGCATCTACTTGAGCAGCTGAGACAAAGTTCTAAGAAGGAAAATCAGGAAACATTCGGTAGTCATCTTCTCACAAGAGACATTTTGTATCCCAGGAGCTCGGGGAATATTCCTCGGCACGATTGGGCTCTGTTTGATGCAGCCCATTTGATTTTCAAGTACAGTATGATCGATCAGCACGGCCTTACCATAGCACAGAAGTCAGATCTCCCCGCAGGGAGCGCTGTGGTTGTTATTCGAACTTCAAGGGGGGCAGTGATTGGCACGTTGTCGTCCTCAACGAGTGCGATCATGCTCAGCCCAGACCATGGATTTGTCCATGTAAGGATGATCTTCATGAATAAAGGTTCGTCAATTCTAGAGTCGACCAAGGAGAGCCACGGATGACCACCAGTGAGTTGTTCGGGTACTAACCCTGAAATAGGCTCGACTGTTACGCAAGGCGACTCGGGTGCATGGGTTGTTGACCCAAGACTTAGCAAAATATACGGACATATCATTGCGACAAACAACAACGGACATGCCTACATGGTCCCATTGCATTCCGTCATCACGGAAATGAAGGACATCATGGGTATCAACGATGTGTCTTTGGCGATCGAAACAGACACCAGCTCCCAAACCCGCCTAGGGGTGGCACACGAGGACACCGGACAGACTGAGAGATCCATTCAAATTCAGGAACCAGACGATCAGCCCGATCATTTGGTCATAAATAATCACGTAGAAACACTCGAAGCACTTGCCGAAACATACCTGAATGATGGGCGCGCGAAAGAGGCTATACTTTTGTTGGAAGAGGCTGTCTCCTTTCAGGAGGCTGTCTCTTCTGAAGAGCGGTCTTCGGAAGAAGATCAGAGCCGACTAGCATCGCAACACAAACTGGGCAAGGCATATTTAGAGAACGGCCGTGTTATGGAGGCAATTGAAGTTCTCGAGAAAGTGGTAGAGGCTCGTGCGAAAGTCCTTGATCAGAAACATTCGGACTGCCTTGAATCACAACATAACTTGGCCATTGCATACACGCAGAACGGCCGGACATCGGATGCTATCAGGCTATTGGAAAATATAGTAGCAACGGAAGGGGCCATACTCGCCAGGTCCCATATTGGCCGTCTTACGTCACAACATCAACTTGCCGGCGCATATCTGGCAGACGGTCAAATATCAGAGGCAATCAAATTGCTGGAATACGTGGTAGCAGTTAAAACTTCCACGTTGGAAGAATCGGATCCTCACCTCCTCGCATCACAAATTATGCTCTCCGAAGCTTATTTGAAGGCTGGTAGAGCTTCAGATGCCGTCAAACTGCTGGAGGGCGTGGTTGCTGTCGCAGACGCGACCTTCAGCGAGCATGACAGGCTCAGAATTGACTCACGCCAATGGTTGGACTTTTCGGTGAGACAGCTTCGTGACTTGAATTTCTCGCAATATGCTGGAAGAGATTCAAAGCCCGTCTCGACTTTCGTAAGACAGAAAAAGCAGGGCCCTGACAAATAGTCCGCGGAAAGGCTGAGGAACGAGAGGCCAGGTGCTACATGATGGAATGCACTTCTAAGCTACCACAATAAAACCATGGGGACACTTGAACATGTGCCTTCGTATTTGTAAACTTTCTGATGACATAAATGCATTTTGAATCTGATATGAATCTCCAAGTGCTTCCATAGAAATTAAAGGGGAGATTTTCAGGTCAAAAGAATTGGCGATGGTAGGCGCGTTGACTTCGCTCGAAGATGTCCGAGTACCGATGAGCCACAGACAAGTAATGGTTGGAGCGTATTGGGCCTTCGTTCAAGGAGCAAGACAAAATTTGAGCTAGAAGAAGGTATTCTCATTCATAATCATCATTGATTAGCAAGTTGTGCTGTCGTGATGAACATGTTGTGTTGGAGTTGGGAACGTGGGCGGCAGCAGCCGTTACCAAAGACGACACCGTTCTTGTTTGATGGTTTTGTTTGCTGTTTGCATGAGCGCCATGTGAATCCAGCATGATCAGACGTTTTCCATGTCTCAGCCAACACAGCGTCCACCTGCACACATAACTTGTCAGCCACATGCTCGCCCAGAGTAGATGCGCCTTGCTTTTTGGAAACCAAAGGACAGCCATATTTTTCGGCAGCAGACAGCGCTTATACTACATCTCACATGGTTTCTGTCACGAACAGTTCAAAATCGCCACGATCAATCTACACTGACGGTCTGTTGATTTTCTTCTTCATCTTCCTTTTTCGACACCCCACCAGCAGCTGAAATCGACAGCCACAATTCACCAAGAGCTTCATTTCAAAAGCAGCTCTTTTAGGCATCTCCACAACCTTTCGACCCACACATGCCAGATTCACTGGCTTTGCATGAAGATGGGTATCAGAGAGTAAGTCTGATGCTTGCATGCCTGAGTCCTGGAACGCGCCTCTAACTGCCTGCCACCCAGATTCTGGCCGATCTTTGCTCGTGACGGAGGAGAGGTTGTCAACCTCTTCGACCTGGCGTCAGAGCACATACAGAACACGGAAAAGCCGTATCGAATCGCCGTGGACTTACCCTGCTGGATGTTCCACAACCTGAATGAAAACTCAGTCGAGACTATCAGACAGAATTCCCAACGAGCCTCCAACCCAATTGAGAAGGCTGTCCTTTATCGAATGATGCGCTTCGCTTCCCACGGAATACAAGTCATCCTGGTCTCTGATGGGCCTCAACGACCTGCGAAAAAGAACAGACGCACTACCAAGGGACATGCCTTGATCATAGAAAAGCTGAATCTATTGGAAAGGACTGCTAAGGCTATTGGGATCCCCTGGTGGCAAGCTCCCGGAGAGGCCGAGGCCGAATGCGCCCAACTACAGCGATTGGGAATAGTGGACGCTGTCTGGTCTGAGGACAGCGACACATTCATATTCAGAGGCACCACCATGTTACGATTTCACCTTGAGGCAGACGGTTCGAAGAGTAACACACATGCCCAATTATATCGCATGGACAAGATTGCGGACAAGGTTAGAGGCATGGACTGGAGGGATCTAGTGCTCTTTGCCATTATTGTCGGTGGCGATTACAGCCCAGAGGGGCTACCACAATGCGGACCGAGGATCGCGCTTGAAGCTATTGAACAGGGACTCGGTATATCACTTGTCAAAGCCTTCGAAAATGGGTCTTTGGATCCTTGGCGACAGAAGTTCAAGCGATTCCTCGAGGGTCAAAGAAACCATGCCCACCCTCCTGTTGACTTTCCCAGCATGAAGGTACTTCAAAACTACATTAGGCCAAAAGTCTCAAGCGAGCAGCAGCTTAGATCTGGCGTGTCTTGGAACTTGGAGGTGGACAATACGGCTCTTCGGGCCTTCATCACTTCCTTCTACAACTTCAGCGTCCAGGAGAACATCGCCTGGGCTGTCCGTATGTTGCTGGCAAGGAGACTGATATTTCGAAACAAATTTGAGGAGCTGTCACTGGAATTTGTCAGGAGGGTGTCAATCAGGGAGTCAGGCAACATCCCGATGTCGAAAGTCTCGTTTCTACTTTCCGCCGTCATGCCGAGACATCTGCTGGAAACTTGGCCTGAAAAGGTGACCAAACAGGCCTCCAGGATCAAGCCTTACGAACACGTGGATCGAATCGAATGTGATATCCCAGACAGCATTTTACGGCTGGCTTTGCCAGACCTTCAGGAATTCCAGAAGATTCCGAGACCGAACACTTCAGCGAATTCGCCGACCCATCCCACAGGACATGAGAATATCCAAGGGGCTGCAGGAAAGAGGAAGCGTGGCAGGCCTCGAAAAGATACGCAAAACACTGCCGCCGCCTTAAATCCCTCCAAAGGGCTTCATAATCAGGGAGTTGAAAAGAATCGCATAGTACAACACTCCGCTGGATCGAAGGAAAGCACTCATGGTCGCGCTGATACTGCTCCATCTGACAAGATCTTGTCTGCCTTCCCATTTCTCCAAGACAGCGAGGCTCCACTGCGATCGCTGGGGATGGAAAAGTTCAACGACGGCTTTTCAGACGACGACTTTGCTGACTTCAGAGATCTTGATCAACCGAGACCGACGAAGTATATCAAGAGAGCCGAGCCGCTGAATGAGGCAACGAGCCAATGTTTAGCTGACATGGCCCTCCCAGGTAGCCACCAAAAGCCGACCGACGCTTCTGACTCTGCCATCACAATCAGTTCTGCAAATATCGAGGGTGGTGGATTGAGAAGTGACAACATTCTCGAGCTTTCGAACTCGTCATCCGACAAGCCGAAGCTTGCGGAACAGCGGTACAAGCAGGTTTCAAGCATCGGCCACAGTATGAGCCAAGCAATTGATCTCACTGACGATTGAGAAAATTGATCAGCTCACTTATGGTACACATCGGTCACACACATGGAGACCTATTAAGATGTCGGAGTAGTCTCGATTGACGGACTGGGGGTGGTTTTCTACCCAGCTGATATGTAGTTATAATTTTTATTAACGTTCTCATAACAGCTACTGAAGACGCCCTGTGAGGATACCCGACATCTGACTAGAATTAATTGACATGACCTCAAATGTAAGTTTTGAAATATTCTTCTTTTTATTAGAGAAATCTATAATTTGTTGTAAATGATAGAATCGAATCCAGCACACCGTTGTGAACCTCCTATGCTCTAGTATCTTTCCCGCCATAAAACGCCACAAAAGAACAGCAGAGTCTCTTCCTAGCCAAACGTAACTAGCAAATATGCTCAGTCTGGCAAGACAATAGACATGGCCACTCTTCTCTTCCTGGGATTGACTAGATCACACACCACAGGGTTGTGCCTAGATACCTACGATCAACTTCAATCTCATTTAGTGCTTCTTCCATGGAACCAAAGAAAATTTCCCTCAAAGGCCGAGGGCCGCTCTCCTGGAAGTTGTGGCGCAATGACTTAACTAGGCTGACACCCGTTCAAAGAGCCGTCGTCTGAAGCTTTTGTCAACAAACTTTAACCCGATGTTGCAATTATTGCGTAACACGGCTTTAATGTTTTGATATCTTACGACTGGTATACTACATCCTCTCTTATCTCAAGTTTATTTCAGCTACTGCAGACTGATGCTAGATGACCCACTGCTCCCATTCCCTCCCTGGGCCGTATATCCTTCCGTCGCAAGAATTTGATAGTTGTGATTTCCCAAGTTTAGTCCCACCTTTTTCCATTCGTCAAAGTGTCGACTCATCGTCACTGATCCACCAACTCGCTGCTCCTGTCTAACTGACCAATATTGCTGAAAGGTCCTCGTACCCTCAATCGAAGGCTTGTTAACGCGCGTGCTTGAGAAGATCTCATAAGAGCCTTCCTCAAACGTGAAGTTGCCTTTTGAAGTCCACGGCTCGTTGGGAGCCAGGTCACCGTGAGACTCTATCACGTAATATTCGATCAATGGATTTTGGGTCCATCCGTATATGGCGAGATAGCCTGGGCCAGTCGGTGTGTATGTCCCGCTATAGTTGACGACCCTGCCACTGCCTTGACTCCACCCTTTTCCGCACACGAATCCGCCTGTGCCTGACCATTGAGCTGAGTAGGTGCCACCGTTGCTGTTGGTGCAGCGGTGGTTGATGCCACCTTCAGACCAGTCGGACCAGTACCAGCCCTGTCGCTTAGCGAGGTCTTGTTCGACGACGATATCGGGCTCGTCGTTGAGGGGCATTGGCGATGACACTGCTGTTGAACATATGGCCAACAATGGCCCAAGAATTGGAAGCAACGAGGTCAAGAGCATGATGACTGGAGTCGTATGTGTGAAATTCCTTTGCTATCGATAGTAAAATAGGGTTGGAACCGAGAATCGTGATTCAGACACATGACAGAAGAGCTTGAATTGCTCCTTTAAATCGTAATGACTAGACAACAATCACAAGATGAAATGTATCGGAATCCACATTCAGCCAACCACAGAGGAAGTGGCATCGCGTACTCAACTCGGTCCCCAGAACAACGCTGCAAATATATAGGGCATTCTATGACCATTTTACCCGGCTTTGCCTTGTTGTCGACCATATCTTCTGAACCCAACCCTGACAGCCTGTGGGTTCCTCCACCACCTGACCAATTCTTCTGCATGTGCTTGGCTATTTTGTCCAACTTGAAGACATAGTCTGCCTTCTTACCTAGGTAGTGTAGTGGACGATGCAACAGTCGACTCTGAATGGCATACATCTTTCCAGGTTTTATGGTTTGAAGACCTTATGACTTGTCGGTGCTCCGACGGCTTGGCAATTAACTTATAGTGCCAAGTGCAATAGCTCGAGAGATTGATAACCCTTCCCCAAGGTAGATCAATCGCTAGCCACTTCTTCTACCCGAGTTCATTAAGCGCGGAAAGGGATCAGAAAGCAACACTCTCCATATGCATCTTCAGCTGTGCCAAGCGTTTTAAAGTTGTTCAACGTTGGTCTCACAAGCCAACAGGTCGGATAACACACGGCACCCATAGCAGCCGGACAAACGGAGCTCGGAATCGTTGACTTGTTACGTTGGCGTACGCTCCAGATCCCGTTGATGAGGATCCCTCCTCTTCCTGCCGGCAGATGTGATGTCCGGGGAACGGCAACCACTTAAGAAGATTGGTCAAAGTTTCCAATTCGCAACGTTGTACTCCCTTTAATATCCATTAGAGAATCATCGTCGTCACGTGTTCTAGCGATTGGCCAAATGATAATAGACATTGATTCGTATCCCTTGGCTGTCTATGCATTGTGGGGATATTTTGACTGTCCATCTTCTGGCACTCGTCATTCCCCTTGGCCGCCCGCCTTGCAGTGGACAGGCGGCTTGGGATGATGATGACTGGCGACAGCGCTGCTTCGACGCAGCAGTCTCCGACAACGACCTGCTACAATTGTACCGTCTGTGGTGATACCTTCAAGCGTATGGAGTATTTGTCTCGGCATCAGCTTTCACACAATGGCGCGCCCCCGTTTTCTTGCCCGACCTGTAGCAGAGCCTTTGGTCGCAAATACGACACGCTCACCCACTTACTCGAATGCCTGTCTCCTGGCTAATACAAAGAGAACTTGCCAGAGACTCACTCGTGCTGCATCTCACGGTGCATCAAGCCAGGAGCGGTTCGCATGTCTACAATAATGGTCCAGGACGTGTTGCTCGGGCCTGTTCACAATGCGCCAAACAACGTCTTTGGCGTGATGGACAGGATCCTTGCGCCCGGTGCAGTAGCAAGGGCATGCAGTGCGTCTACTTACCGCATGCAGGGACGCGTCGTGTCGATCAAGGGTTTCGTACTCGTCGACGCCTACCGGAACTCAGGCCATGGCGTACCCGGCAACACGGATGCCAGCCAAATGGTGAGACTGGCGGTTCCCAGAGACACGAACGCAGCCGGCCAAGCCAACACTAACAACACCATCGTTGTGGTCTCCGCCCCGGCCACCATGAGCTCGCAGGCCGACGCCGACGTAGCCGCTTCACGGGAAACCTGTCGCCATATTGATGCCATTAATCCCTCTCTGGAGGGCCATTCACTTCTCAATGCTCTCAGTCAGGCCGCTGCCGAACTTGACCGTGCTCTGCCCAGACCGCGATGCCATGAATCAGACGGTCATCAACATAATCACCACCCTCCAGGAGCAGTAATGACGGTCCCAAGGACGACGCCGGCAACAACAATACCATTGCCGGTGATTCGTTGACACAGTCACCGGAAACCACCAACGCCAACCTGCCTCAGTCAGGTAGCGTTATGCGTCTGGACCCGACGCCTAGGGACCATGCCAGCTTCGGTCTGGGTGACCTCAGCACCACGCCCTCCCAATCGACGGTCTGCTTTCCCAGAGTCACCGCTATCTAGAGCAGAACTGTTCTCTTTATACCGGGAGAGCCTGACTTGTGGAACGTGGACCCGGTCTCGCCACATCAGTACGACTTCAGCGTCAGCTTTCAGAATGCTGATCTCAAAAGTTGTCCTCATGCCGCGCAGAGAGCACATTAGTTGCAGATCAAGGGTCAGAAGTGCCGTCACCACCACTTTTCCCTGCATTCACCACATCAAACAGCTCCTTGAGCCCCTGGCCCTGACTCATAAACTTGTCCTACACCAGCGAATGTTTAGTAAACAACGGGAAGATTCTATGTATATATGACAGTCGTAAGGAAATGTCAAGTAACCATGAATATGAGTATCTTACCATCAAAAACCTCGGCAGCCAGCCAGTCATGAACTTCAATGAAGCCGCATAGGGGCCCCGCCAAACTAGCCCACTGCTTTTCCCATTGTCCAGAACATTCGCTACCAAGATCTCAGCAAACTCTTCAGCAGAGCAGCCCTTGGGCTTGGCATCACCACTGGCCCACGTGGCGATGATGCTCTTGATGGGCGCATAGCCAGAGTTGAGTGGCAAGTCAAAGTTGATATCGTTGGCATGGAAATTAGAAGTGACGACCCCAGCCATCACAGTGACAACGTCAACGCCAAAAGGGGAAAGCTCCAATCGTAGAGTCTCAGATATATTGGTCATAGCGGCCTTAGATGATGAGTAGGCAGCTAATACTTATGAGCCAAACTAGGCAAGTGTCAATGCGGAACAGGTACACATACAGATCCATGGCGTATTCACAATCGAGCCGACTGTGCTGATATTCACAATTCGACCACGACGCGCAATCAGGTGGCTAGCAAAAGCTTGTATGGTGCGAATAGGTCCCCAGACATTGACATCGTAGACTCTCTGTGCCTTGTCGATGTCTATATCGAGCACTGGTTGGGCGTACCCTGCACCAGCATTGTTGATGAGCACATCAAGTCCGTGGCCGCTATCTCCGACAAGCTTGGCGGCGTCGGCAACAGAGGAGGCAGACAGGACATCCAACTGGAGGACGGTGACGTTTGAAAGGTTGGAAAGTTCCTGAGAAATCTTTGATGTATTGCGAGCTGTTGCGAAAACGTGCACGCCGCGTTTGGCCAGGGCGAGGGCGAGAGCCGCACCAATGCCACCGACCGAACACCCCGTCACCAATGCGGATTGAACTGGCATTTTGTTCACTAGGGCGCGGCGGTGCTTGAAATGGTAATTGTTGAGTGGAGAGAAAGAATAGCGAATCAGGAAGTATTTCGAATTGCTTCTGAAATGGCTTGAGAGAGAAAGTCTTGGTGCTGTTCGAAGGAGGCTGGTCTGGTCTGGACCAGATTAAATTCATCGATGTTTGATGCAGGCTGTTGCAGTATGCGTACCAACTCCTCACACTGGGGATACACAGTTTTGTGCCATTCTGAACGTTGGCCCTCACCCCTTCGGTTGGGTGCGATGTAGCATTGCATATTGTAACCTGCAGCACGCGTCCCTGGCGGCTGCGTGTACAGTACCTTATTCATAGGTACTTGAATATTCTCCACAGTGTGCCGACTGCCAGGCTAGCCCGGATTAGAACCAACAATACAACCAACAGTCGAAGGTGGCAGCCTACCTCGGTACCCAGAGGCCTGGTACTTGCAGGTCTTCGAAAAGAGAGTTGCTTGACAAAAGTCTACAGCACAGGGCAGCCTTTTCGGAGGATTCGTCACATTCGCTGCCGATGCTGGTTACAGGAAGGCAGTTGTTGCATAATCCACAGCTCTCCCTCCTTCAACAGGGCATAGAAGTTGCGTGCTGGCCTTCTGATCCCCTGTACCTGAGAACATTGTAGAAACCTGACTATCTGTCTATTGAAGCGACACTTGCTAGGAGTGCAATCAAAAGAGCTCTAAAGTCAATCTCTCGATTTCTAGGGCGTTCAGAATAATTGGATTGTCTAGTTAGCAGTATTAGAACTTGTCACGATGAGATTGAACTTCACTGCATTGATTAATTGACCAGAGAGAACTGCAAATCTAGAGTCTTTGGCTCTGTCAGGGTGTCAAATTGGATATGTGAGTGCTTCATGCCAACAGAATGATACATTACTACAGTATCACGTCTTGCCACGACACAGAAGAGACCGGAGGTATTTCCTTCCTTTAAACTCAATATCCTATGGAGCTTACTCAAACACTCTCGATTTCGAAGGTTCTGCGGAGATCACATTGGATTCTATGCCACCGAATCGAAGAAGAAAATAGTGCATCATTGTACATCAACACCCCATGAGACGACTTTCTTACCTCTGCATGCAGTTGCATATATGCATTTCGTCACCGAATACCCTCGCCCCTTGCAATCATCTCATCAGACATATCCTCATGAACTCCTTTAAGATAATTATCGAACTTTCCGGCAACCTTGATAACGTGTCGCAGGTGTCCGTATGTCATCGGCCTCTTCTTGAACTGAGCTAATTGTCTAGCGGTAGTGATGGCGTTGCGAATTTGCCGTCCATTCATTTCGTACTCGGACAATTCCTCGATATACGAGTCGATAGTATCATAGTCGATGTTCTCCTCGCCAACAAACTTAAGCCTGTTGAAGAAGTTCCGCCAAACTTTCGTACGCTCAGGTCTGCCGAGGCTCTCATAGTGTAGGGCCAACTGAATACGTGATTTGAAGGCTTCGTCAAATATCCCGACTCGGTTCGACGTCAGGATCATAATCCCTTCGTAGTATTCAAGTACTCGAAGAAAAACAGAGACTAGGGCGTTCCTTTTTAGGTCGCTCAGCGTTCTTTGCTCCAAGAACACGTCGGCCTCATCGAGCAGGATAATACAATCCCAAACCTTGCCAAGATACAGAACAGACTCGAGATACTTCTCCACATCTTCTGGCTTCGTACCTATGTCACCACAGGTGACAGAGTATAGTGGTTTCTGAGCAAGTTCGGCAACGCTCTCTGCGGTAAATGTCTTTCCTGTCCCGGGTCCGCCGTGGAGAAGCATGATCAGCCCGTTGCCTTTGGTTCCAATCCAGTCTGGAAACATCAGCAAACCCGTCATGTTGGCGACTACATAGCTTTGAGTGTGAGAAATTATGGAACCTACCAGTGCTCTTATCCGCTGCAATCTTGTTAGTGATGAGAGCATGGATAAGGTCTTTCGTTTCTTCATCTACGACTAGATGATTGAAGGCTTCCTTTCGCCATTGGATCTCTCGCACGTAATCGATGTTCAGATCATCTATTTTTGGGTCAGCTGTTGCCAAGAAAAAAGTTCTAACATGACTGTCACTGACTCCAAGCTTTTCGGCGCATGTCATATCCGATGATGGTTGGAGGAAACAACATCGTGTCATCGCCTTCAGGGCCACCTTCGTCGTCCATGAGATCAAATTCCTCATAGTCACCGGGGTCAATTTTCGGGTATTCTCGTTTGAAACCGGCTGTATCTGAATGCAGCTTTCGATAGACGTTAAAGTCTATCATATACCTTTCGTCGATCTGGACTGATATCAGTAATGGGTCTCGCGCGAACAAAACCTTCACTTTCTTACCTTGCTCAGCCGGTCATCTGTCTCTCGATTCTGATAAGATACGAATCTTCGACTACGACACTTCCAAAAAGTGGACCCCCTCTTCTTGAGCATCAGTCTGTTCTCTTCGGTCTCAAACCTCATCGGTACTGCACGAAGTGACGAAATTGCCAGCTCCTTATCGTCTTCAGGCACACGGTCATAGTAAGGGTTGAGTTGCCCGTGATTCTGCCAGAACTTCCCATCATACCGGTATGTCCACGCGCTGACTTCCCATAGAGAGTCGAGGGAATCGATGGAGTCATTTTTGTCCCGAGGGCTCCATCGCGGCCATGAGTTTGCCTTGTATCCTCTGATTTGACCATGCTCTTTCCAAGAGAAAAGCTCGCCTGGCGCAATCAAATAAGGCATTTTGGAGGATTTAACAAAGCCCCTCTTGAGCATCTCGTCGGCCTCAGAGTACTCATGTCCGTAATTTTCTTCTATCCAATCTGTGAGAAGCTTGATCAGCTCTTGCTCCCTATTTGTGAGACCATCAACGACCCCAGTTTTCCGGCAGTGAAACCAAAATGGGTAAGGGCTCCAGAGGATTTCGTCCAAGTCGATGTTCTGGAATTCTCCAAAATGGCCCTCCGCAGCTCGCAAAAATGCTGCAAAAGCGTCCTTCATCTCGTCGCTGTTGAACTGAATACGCGTGGAGCGAAACATAGGGTCCGGAAGGCTGATACCGGCTTTGTTGGCTGCCTCAATCTCCTTGATATTTGGCATGCTGTCCACATTGAACCATCTCTCAATCAAGAAGGCTACATTCTCCTTTCCCTTCAGGAAAATGTCCATATCCTCGACAGTTTGATTGACCCTGATTCTGTATCTGGAACCTTCTGCTCTTAAAGTTGGCCAGCCCAGAAAGATTTCAGGCAGACCAACGATGCGGTTCAAAGTTTGAAACACTGGTGGTCGTTTCTCTTCCGCGTCCGTATTTAATTTAGAAGAGGACTGTCTTAAATCATTGATCTCAATCTCCAGTTGCCTAATTCTCTCCTTGAGCTGCATCGTGGAAAGCTCTGTGCCACTTTCGTCGATGTCCTCGGGTTTGACATGTCCAGATGCACCTCCTAGTGGGCCATTCTTGTTGTTCATGTTGTCTTGCCCAGCCTCAGCCATGGTCGATAGCTTGTTTTGCTCCCTGGGCGTCAAATTGGGGTCAGTCTTGAGAGCTCCTATCAATGTTGCTCTCGAGAAGATGTAGGAATCGCGTGTTATTCTAGGCGATGGGCTACCTCGAACGGGATTGGTCGTAATAAAGGGCCGGGTAGCAATGTTAGGGGCAGCGTGCCTGGAATCAGCACTGAGAGATACGAGGAGATCCCTTTCGAAATCACTCGCGGCCGTTTGGTCTCGTGATATCGTCAAGTGTCTAAAGTTCAACACATGCGAAGAACTTTCCTCAGACGGTAAGGGTTGCTCTTCGCTCGTGTCGTGTTGCTTAATCTGCGGTAGGCTGCCACGACTGATAGCTTCGTTGACGCGTTCGTAAAGCCAGTTTTCCAGACGGGAGGTATCGACAGCTCGATTTCGTGGTACAGTATCATCGAAGTCCACTACTCCAATAACCGAACGTTCACTTGAGTGTATAAGGGAAGGCCCAGGAGGTGAGACTCTTTCAACTGTGTCGTAGGGAACTCTGTACTGTTCATGTCGTAAAGTCTGGGGTGCAGCTTCTAGTTGGTCTGGGGTATTTTCTTGGAGAGTCTCATCAGACGATATGTGACTATTGTTGGATGAGTACCCTGAAGAGTAATCATCGGATTGCTGAACGTCCCTCTGTTCTCCAGTCTGAAGGCGTGAGTCCCAGAATACTTGATTGATCCGCCTTGGGTCAACGTGATGAGTATCTTCATCCCCAGCCAAGGTCTTGAGAGCCGTAGAGGGATCCAGGTTGGCGGGATCTGCAAGTCAATTTCCAATGCTGTCCTGCTGCTCTCGATGACAGACTTCAATATTCGAGCAAGGGGATAGAGACAAATTTTCTTTCTGCGGGCTGTACCTGGAGCGGGGTAGATTCAGGTCCACCACCGCGTTACTGTCCTTGCAAGAGATTAAGCAAGCAATTCATCCTGAGTGGACGGAGGATTAGTGGGTGCAGGTCATGTGGCGGCTTACTGCAGTAGTGCTCTAACATCACGCAACAGGTAAAATGGTTCTATCTTTCCCCCTAAAAACTCCTACGTAGTCACGCTGTCAGTAGGGCATTCTGCAGAGCCCTGGAAAGTTCACGATGAATGAGACACGGCTCTTAGAGACGTGGTATGGGAAGTTCAATAGCGATGGCAAGAATCGGTGAGGCCCCGTGGACTTGACCCTTGCCCAGTTCAAGTTGGGATGCAGCGAGTTCGTATTGGGCTATATCTATGCATATACTGACTAAGCCTGCAAAGATCCTCGAGCGTCGCGCAGCAGGCTTACGAGGCTGCTGTAGACCGTTTTTGCAGTGTTCTCAGTCATGATGATCGGAAGAAGCTGCTAGCTCGGGAGGCGAACAGCATCGATGGCATCCGTGATACTCTGAATTCGTGTCATGTCTTATATAGTGACAAAAGGAGAGGTCAGAAAGCCAGAAAGTGGATTGTTCGCCTCACTTCCAAAATCCAGCATTATGGCAACATCCTGGACGTCTTCGTACAACATCACCCTGAGTATACATCCTTAGTTTGGGGTGCCTTTAAGCTATTGCTTGTGGTAAGTGGTTCTGAAGCCTTTAAATTTTCATTAATGGGTTCTCTCAGGTCATTACAAGACACTTAAGGTTTCTAGGGAGCCCAAAACCATGAAGCAACTTTTGCCTTACTTGCCAAGGCCCTTGCACAGATTGCAGATGCTCTTCCTCGACTTGAGCTCTATACGGTTCTATACCCCACGGATCGCATGAGGTCCGCGTTAGAGGATCTTTATGCATACCTTATCAAATTCTTCATCCGCGCATTTGACTGGTTCCAAGAAAATCCATTCCAGCATATACTACACAGCATCACCAGACCGCCTGAGCTTCGCTATAAGGATCTGCTTGATGACATCGACTGCCACTCCCGCAGACTAGATCAGCTTGCTACCTCGGGATCTCAAGCCGAAGTGAGAGCAATCCATATCGAGATTGCTGACACACGTACTACAGTTATGGAGATGAAGAAGATGATGGCTGGTAAGTTCAGAATCGACCAGTCTGCTGTTATCGCTGGCTCCAGCATGAGTTGCTGAATCCATGCAGAGTTCCAAGCGATTAACTCTAGTGCCGCCATCGACACAAATCAACGGGTAACAGATATCCAATTTTCGAACATCGTATCAAGCGTGTCTTCGTCCCCATTGGGAGACTACATGAAGACATACCAGCATCTCATGCTCCTGGCAAAGCGTGGTAAGCAGGCGGAAAGGCAGTCTATTAGTAGTCTGTGTTCTTCTAGGACATTGATGGCCTGGTCGAGCTCCGCCGTATCACAGGTGGCAGCGATCAAGGGCTCATTCAGCAATCGACTTGCAATGCGGTACTTCTGTGTTGCGATCGTGGAACAATTGCAGCAGTCAGGCATTACCATCCTCTGGGCATTAAAAAACACAGCGAATCACGACAACCCTTCAAACGAGACACAAATTTCCTCCGTAGACATTTTGAAGAATCTGACCCTACAGGCTCTGAAGGCGGGAAGAGCCTTCACTCATGAAAAGCCCCTTTCATTGACTTGCTCTCGATTTCACACTGCCACTACGGGTGAAGAGTGGTTTCAAATATTCGAATCTGTGGTTACGCAGCTCAGCGGTCCTGTCTTCATCATCATCGACCTTCAGGTTCTGCACACTGCCAGCCTCGAAGCGGAAAATTTCAATTGGGCGAATGCGCTTCTGTCATTTTTGGAATCTACCTCGCAGCGCGGCATTCGGACAATATTCAAGCTCCTACTTTTCGGATATGGCCCAGCGGTCTCGTCTCAAACAGCTGGTTTACAGGTTGCTAACACAACTGTGAAAATGAAACCTGCGCGAGGGTTGAAGCACAAGAATACTCCGAAGAGAAGGGTTGATCCTGTGAAGATAAGACAGTCTTGGTTGAAGAAGACTTGAGAAATTCGCACAACTGTTCGAGCGCAAACATTAGTCTCTATTCAGATCAAATACCAGATACTTTTTCTTTTCAATGGCTAAAGCGGTTTTCATCTGGTAAACAAGGCGCAATTTTGTAGACTTTCAGCAAATTCTCAAGGTGAGGCTCAGATGCTTGCCCTCCAGCGTGGTCGTCTCATAGCCATGCCCGGACGGATCATCATTTGCAGGCTCGTCCTCAATCTAGATGAGCTGTCTCGGAGAGCGATTTGTAATTATTATGGTGGGAAAGTCCTGAAGTCCAGTGTAAGCAAGCTGCCACGAACTGAAAGTGCTTCATCGGCATTCAACAGCGTATCCGGAGTATCTCAGCGACTTGACCATTGACTAGAATTCCATGTTTGTTACATAAGAGCTAAAATCTCGGATTCGTTACTTAGTCAGCTTGTGTACTCTGTCAAGTTTCGACTGCACTCGAGAGAACACAACGATATTACCAAGCACGAATACCGCATCCTGTGGCGTCGTCTTTCGGGTCCAGAGAAAAGGGAGATCTCAGGTCACAATGGGCGAATCATTATTTATCTCGCGCAGCCAACGTCGGCTTAAAGCTAGACAACATATCATGTAGCACAAACTATGATTTCTTCCAAATTATACTTTCGATACCAAGCGAAATGGCACGAATAAGTAGTTGCTCTCAGAAATGCGCGTCTATCTCATCGGTTAGTGTACAGCCACAACAGCAAAGCAAGTTTACCTCATCCTTGAGCGAACTAGCTCACAGACTCAGCGACCTCATCTTCTTTATTCCCACCAAGCATCATATCCCCATGATTAGGTAGCTGCACCGGTATAGCAAGCATGGTGTATGTGGTCATCAACTCATGACAGCTACGAAACATATCCTGTGAGGACATTCAACATCTCACTGTGACTTTCTTTTGACATTGTGGTGTGAAAAACCCTCTACTGGTAATCAAACAAGTCAGAACTCCGTAAGTCTTTGCTACGGGAGGTATGACCTGTCCCCAGCCCTAAAAAGAAATTATTATGTCTCATAGAAATGCCTGAGGAGCGCAACCAAACGATGACTCATTGTTGAGTCCTGAAGCATAATTTGTCATGGTTCGAGGGAGTGCGCTGTAAACCTGAAGAAGGTCTTCGCAGTCTTTGACCGGATGCTGGTCATGAGAAGGTAGGAGACTGGAAGTCATAAGACATGTCCACCTGTTAAATCATACGGAAGTGCTGAGTGCAGCTATATTGCGAACCCACTTCATCACGCGATTCTTTTGGTCTTACGAATGAGGGATTTGAGCTGGGTACTCACAATTGTAGCCATGCCACACAAGCTTTTTCAGCTTCTGATGCCACAGCAGGGTGTTACTCACTTGGTGTTGTTGAATCACGCCATTTGACAGAATCATAGTCTGTATCATAGTTCCTAATGACTTCAATGACCGTGTAAATATTGAAACTCTGAGAATAAATTAAGCAGTAATTATGACTGTCGATGTACGTCTACTTGTTTTGTGACTATTGCTCCTTCTTCACAGAACCAGGATAACTGTCTGAACGTCCTCTCTCACGATCAAAAAAGTTTCATGATACAAAAAGAGATCGCATTACTGTCCAATAGTACTGAATCACAAACCGGTTCAGAATTCTATATAAGAGCGCATTTTCTAGCTTTACTTTCCCCTTCCACACCTACCAACCAACTCAACAAGGCACCCACAACAAACCACACACGTACAGCAGTCTCAAAACGAAGATTAATCAGAACTGAACCGACAAAACTTACAAAAAAGCATCAGAAAGCAATTTCCCAGCCTTGGCCTTGTCTACGAGTCCACACATCAAATCTCTCCACAACCAACCTCACGCGCAAAGCACAACCAGAACTGAGACTGTTGTTTTCAATTCAGCCCTCGACGGCCACAGTGAGACCGAGTCCACAGAATCAATGTATGCTTAGGCCCAAATACCCAAAATCCTCAGAAGTCCAAAAGTCACTCACAGAAAACAATAGTTCTAGTCATCTTCACAGATCTTACACCACCACGCAATGGCATACCGGGGGATTTGCAACGGGGACCCCTGTCACAACCGCGGCTTGGAATATTTCTGTGACATCAAGGGTAGGATGGTTTGTTGCGGGACTCAGTGTACGCACTACTGGTGGGAGGATTATGACTGAAATCTGTGCAAGCGGCACCGGCCGGTAGCAACCTTTCGGGTTGGGCGGTATTGAGATCATGAGATCATGAGAGGCGCAAGATAGGCATATAGATCCAACGAGATGATGCCTTGAAAGAACTTGGACTGACACGTCTTCTGTGTGACTGTTCTCCGATTTCATGCCCTGTGTATGCGTGCCACCTTGGACAACTAGGTCCGGGCGAATAGCTTCCTTACTACATGGCTTCAAGTAGTCAGCAGACTGGATCCTGTTTCTAAGGGGAAAAGGTGTTCGCCTTGATTAGGCGTCTCGCTGTACTCAACCTACCGCTCGCAGGTGGCTTAGAACATTGGCGTGGGACCTTGTCAGCCCACTGCCAAAAGCAATATATCCGGCGGGACTGCCTCCAGGGACCAGATCAACTACCAAAAAGGATCCTCATAACACAGGCCCTTGATTTATAACATATTTTCTCGACACCTGTGTCAAAGTAGGGGTTCCTCTTTGTTCCCTGTGTATATAACTGCTAACGAGCCCATAGCGCCATGCAAGACTACTACGCGTAAATATCTACATCTCTATATTAAAGCACGATAACAGACTTCAGAGTCTCTTCTTATCCACAAGTGACTAATGCAGTATTTCACTCCGGCAAGACAACAGGCTCATCAACTTCCTCCTCTTTGATATCAATAAGCCTCAAAGCCCCACGGTCCCGCGGCCGCACCGGTGTGGCAAGCACAATCGTCTCAATCAGCTCGACGGGGCCGTTCCAGCCCTCTTCAGGGCCCATTGGCAACGAATCAACGTCGATCTCAAGGTCCAACAGGCTCCGGAGGACGACCTCGGCGCCGGCCTTGCTCATGACCTCGTTGGCATGCTTGCAGAACTCGCTGGCGACGCACTCGGGGCAGCCTGCGTGGCAGCGGCAGGCCTCGATGCGGTCCAGCGCCTGGTGCAGCAGCACGTCGACGGACTCGAACGCCTTGGTGTTAATGCCGCTGCCGCCGGCGCCGCCCTTGGCGTCGTAGAAGGTCAGGCGCGCCGGCCGCTTGCGGTTCGAGTTCTGCGCCGCGAACTCCTTGAGGCTGTTCTTGCACTCAGTCCGCACGTCTCCCGGCATGCTCATCACGAAGTTAGGCACCAGGCTCATCATGGCGTGCTCGGCTGCGTGGATCGCCCCCGCCACGTGCAATCGTCGCGACTCGAGGATCTCGAGGGCCCGCCGCGGGAGGTCGATCCACATGCCCTTGCTGAAGCGGATTACCGGCGGGTTGTCGACGTGCACCGCGTCCAGCACCCGGTTTTGCCGGTCTACTTTGAAGTATCCAAAGACGACCTGTTTAATCTTGATCGTGCCGAAGAACGCGCGCGACTGCGATCCCTTGATCTTGCGGATGGCTTCGGTCTCGATAGGGTCAATGTCGGTGTAGTCACGCTGGGTCGTGGTCCAGTCCACCTTGACCTTCTCGACCCGGGCCATTTGCTTCTCCGGGTTGACCTCCCGGACAAGGTATGTTACGCCTTGGTGTAGGAAGATCGCGCCGTCGTAGATTGTGAATGTTGCTCGGGATGCCTCAAGCTCTTCGAGAACCACGTTGCGCCCGTGAGAGATGTCTATGATAGCGAAATGATCTTCTTCAGTATCTCGGATCGAAACAAATTTTGAAGGCTGCGGCCGGAAACGCTCGTGGGTATGGTAGAAGCCTGAATCATCTTTGACCAGCCGCTCCTGGCAGAGTTTCTCGATGTCTTCACCAAAGTACTTCGCGTCTTCCTTCGGCCGTATCGGCATCTCATAAGCCGCACATTGGATATGTCCCTCCCGGACCATCATGTTCTCAAGATCCACCTGGAGCTCTGCGTTGGGCCTGGTGAACAGCTCATCCGGATTCTGCATGAAATGCTGGTCCGTTGGGAAACAATCGCCCACAAGGATGGACAAAGAGTCCTTATTCCTCCTCCCAGCCCTGCCACTCTGCTGCCGGAGGTTTGAAATGGTGTACGGAAAGCCCCACGTCAAGACACAATCGAGACTGCCAATGTCAACGCCCAGCTCGAGGGCCGTAGTGGCGATGATCCCAATGAGTTTCCCCTCAAACATCTCAGTCTCGATCCGGCGCCGATCCTGAGCAGTATATCCGCCCCGATAACCCATCACACGGTTGATGCAGTCGCTGCGACCTAATCTCTCTAGCTCGTGCTTAACCGCCCCCACGAGCTTCTCGCACTGCTCCCGCACCCTGGTGAAAGCAATGACCCTCACGCCGCGAAGGATAAGCTGGCAGAACAGCCTCGCACATTCGAATTTGGTATTACCCCTACCACTCGTCGGGTCTCCAGGGTCCTTATACGGCGTGTTCCAGCACAAGAATTCTTTCCTGCCGGACGGGCTCCCGTCGAAGTCCACGAGGTGAACGTCGTCGATGCCAAAGATCGTGCCAAAGTGCTCCCGCGGGTTCGCGACGGTCGCGGAGCAACTGACGAACTTGACCCTCCTGTTGCCCACGGCGGCGCAGATCCGCCGCAGCCGCCGCATGATGAAGGCAACATGACTGCCCATCAGGCCGTTGTAGTAGTGAAGCTCGTCGACGACGACGTACTTGAGGTTCTGGAGGAAAGTGCGCCAGCGCTCCTCCTGCGGCAGGATGGATATGTGTAGCATGTCCGGGTTCGTGAAGATGATGCGCGCCTCGTCGCGGATCATGTTGCGCTCTTTCCATGGCGTGTCGCCGTCGAAGGTGTCGACGAGCGTGTTTTCTAGGCCCGGCAGGTATGAGAGCATGTCCTTCAGGCTGCGCCTTTGGTCCTGTGCCAGAGCCTTGGTGGGGAATATGTACATTGCCCTTGTGTTTGGGTCCTGCTCTAAGGCGTGTAAGACTGGCAACTGGTAAATGAGCGACTTGCCAGAACTCGTTGAGGTGGAAATGACGACGTGGTGGCCGTCATGCAGGTTATTGATAGCTTCCGCTTGGTGCGCAAAGAATTGAGTGATGCCTTTTGCATTGTATAGCGCGTTCACCAAGTCCTGGCTCAGTAGGAAGTTGAGGTCGCCGAATACCGGCTCCTGTACCTCAAACACCCTGTGGCCGTCGGGTACGATCTGGCCCGTATACCAGGGGCTGTTCTTCAACTCATGAACGATCTCGGGAATGCTCTTCCTCTCCTTGGGTATCGTCTCCGGGAGCGTACTGCTAAGATCTGGCCTTGGCGTGCTCTCCCGAGTCTCCTCGCTGGGGACAGGCACGAACACCTCCGCCTCGCTCTTCAGCGCTACCTCCGGGTCTAGGCTCTGCTCGACGCACCTGTTGATGAACTCATTGACCGCAGCGGTGAACTTGACGTTGCGCTTCTCGATCAGCCCGGTCATCTGCTTCTGGCTGTACACGGGCATCTTGAGGTCCTCCTCGCGCAGCTTCCTGGTCGGCTTGGTGGGCTCGCCCGTCTTGCGGCACTGGACCTGCCTCTTGAGGTCGCCGTCGATGAACTCAAAATAGAGCACCTCCTTGCCGCCAACGACGCCGTTTTCGTCGTCCGGGTGGCCCCTCGCGCCCAGCGCCTCCGTACCCGTGATCCCGCCCACACTGGCATCCGCGGCGAACCCCTGGTTCTTGTAGCCCCGGCCGCCCCGGCCCGTCAAGAAGGTATCGTTCCTCTCGGCTCCCTTGACGTCGATCTGCAGCATCACCTCGTCCACATAGCCAAAGTTGATGCCGTCCGGCCGCAGCGCCGCGATGGCGGCGACGTCGGCGACCTGCAGCTTGCGCTTGGTGTGGCTCTCGACGGCCGACTGGATTGTGTCAAAGGTCGTGACGAGGTGCTTGCGCGTGCAGCAGAACGTGAAGACCAGGTTGAGGGCGCGGTGGGTGGTCTCCAGGGCCTTGAAATAGGGCGGCCACTCGATGACGCATTTGACTTGCTCGATGTTGGAGGCTGCGGTCTGTAGCTTTGCTTTCTTGCCTCCTTTGGCCCCACGACGGGGCTTTGGAGGTGCTGACAGTGAGGGCTCCTCTCCATCTTCAACCTTTACTACGGGAGGGTCTGGCGCTGCAGCAGCATCTTCCTCGGTGGGCACAATAGTCGGATGCAAAGACGGGTCAGTCGCCTCTGGAATCTCGATTGAGCGCTTCCTCTTGTTGCCCCTGCCTGGGCCGCCCTTCCGTGCGTGTAGCGGAGGTCCTTGAGCAGAAGACATGGTGTCACATTATGATTGTAAGCAGTAGGCAGCCATCAGTGGGGGCTGTCCTGGTGCTCATGCTGAGAGACGCATAAAGGAGACGTGAAGGCGCCGCCAAGAGGGTGGCAAGGCGGGTAGTCTGGACGCGGGGCAGGCGCGAAGCCACGTGCTAACCTTCGCAAGGATAAGACAAAGACGAGACGGACAATCTCTACAACATTCATTCCTGACTGATTTACATCCTTTGCTTCCGAGGTCCACTTCAAGTCATCAAGTCCTTACACATGCTTGAGACGGATGTTATTGGTCATTGCCGCTGCCTGACGGCCATCTAGTTCATCCTGTACCGCCTCTGGCTCTATCCTCTGGTTACTGTGTGCCTCTGGACCGCCCCCTCGATCGTTGTAGAGATTCATGGTATATACATTGAAGGCTCAATACGCTGCAAGCATACCAAGGTGCATAACGTAGCTAAGTCCCGATGCCGCCAATATCGCAACCCCCCTTGATCGTAAAGAACATAGGAAAGTGGGGGGATCTCGGGTATTCAATGCTTGGGCCCCCAAGCAGCACCTTTTGTACTCAAAACCAAACCGACATGTTTTCCTCCTGTATATTTTGGGCCGATCGTAAGAAGTCTCCCAGCATCAATGTAGGCCTTTAATAGGAGACCGATAAAAGTGTGCGTTACTCAGGGCGTAAGTCTGCTCTGATAAACCCAGATGGAGGTCAAGTTATGCCTTGTCTTTCTCATCCTTCGCAGCTTGCTCCTTCAGCTTCTTCTTGATCATTTCCACCTTGTCACAGAAAGCTCCAGCATTCTGCGCGCTCATCTGTGGGAATATGTTTAGCAATGCGCCTCGTTCCCGTCTTCGCAGCAAAGGCAAAGTGTGACAGGAAACGTACCTTCATAGTTATCGGCACGTACTGGCCATCATCACCCTCTATGGCCGTGAACAGTACACTCCACGTCTTGAAGCCTTCTTTCAGTTGAAAGTCCATGCCTGCCACCATTACCGTGTTCAAGATAACTCTCAGCGTCGAGTCTTGCCGCATGACCAGCCGAACAAGCTTGGGGTTGTCGGCCGTACTGTCTTTCAGGACCGCGGGATCGAATGATTTCGGATCCACGGCGCCCGTCTCGGGATCCACAGTCACTGAATCTTCCGGCACGTTGATCCGCAGGTTACCGACGCCGCGCTCACGCCAGCCAACCTGGCCTGTGTTGTCCGCGTTGGGCGTTTTGTCAAGATAGTACATGCGCGCACGTACTTGGACTATGGTGGTTTCGCCGGCTTCACCATCGTCGACAGCGACTTGGTATCTGGTTAGAAGACATGCGTGCGCAAGAAACGCTTAGACAGACTCACCTCGCTTAAATTTGCCCTTTTTCTCGTCTTCTCCGACGGCAGGCGTTGACTCATGAGTGCTGGCAGTCTCGTCCTTCTCCTTCTCTGCATCAGCTTCGCCACCTGCGCCGGCCTCCTCGTCGTCGTCGTCGCCGTCGTCGTCGCTCTCATCTTCGGCATCGCTATCCGGGGCACCAAACGGTTTCGCTGGCTTATCACTCTTAATAATAGGAGGCTGCCCAGGCGAAGCGAAATTGCCAGTCCTTGGTCCTGCTCCACCAAGCGCACTTGAGAAGGGGCTCCCGCCACCAAAGCCACTTCCGAAGCCTCCGGTTGCCGGTTTGGCGCCATTCATGGCAGCGAAAGGCGATGGAGCGGATGCATCCTTGCTTCCAAAGCTGAGCTTCGGTGGGCTGAGTGGTGTTGACGTCGACGCTGCTGTGGATGCTGGTGCGCCGAAGCTTGCGAACGGCGATGGCGCGGCTGCGGACGCCCCGCCGAAAACACTCTTCTGGGCTCCAATCGCGGCGAACGGCGAAGAAGAGGAAGCAGCTAGCTTGGCGAAGCCAGAATCGGCGAATTTGGAGGGGGAGGTTTGTGGTTGTTGGCTGTCCTTGCCTGGGAAGTCGACCTTGGGGGCATCTGAAGTAGTCTGGAGGTAATAAGTCAGCACACATCTCTGCCTTACATTGCACCATAGACTGTAGGCTCACTGTCGCTATGGACTGGTGCAACTCCGCCGGCGGGCTCGTCTCGTCGCGTGCCCGCTTCTTCTGGGGCTCAGACCGGCTCTTGTTGGTGTCGCCTTCGTCGACCATAACCCATCCGTCTGAGTCGGTACCGTTGCTGCCTTGGCCTTCAGAGTCCTTGTGTGTTTCCACCTCGTCATGCGCGCGCTTCTTTTTGGGCGACGAGACCTTCCTCTCGCCAGCATTGTCTCGGGACAGGTTCTCGGGCGGCGAGAGATCTGGTGTCTTCTTTCTTTGCACGGAGGTCGGAGCAGGAAGGTTGAACTCCTTCCCGGATCGCAGCTTCATATCGTCGTCTTCACCCTGGCCGTCCTGGTTTCGTGTGTTGGACAGAATCGACAGGGGAGCTTGCGTGGTGCTGTTGCCGTTGTCGGAAATGTGACTGTGTCTGAGTTCTTCCCTCGTAGCTCTGGTCTCTGCGTCTTCCAAACGCTGGTCGTCAAGGTTGACATTACTGGAGGAAGGAGGGTCGTCGGCCATGTCGTCGGCTTTGTCCCCACGATGGTTTTAAACAGCCCTGTTGCTATGCCCTTTTGGTCAAGAATATTTCGGGACAATCAAAGCAAGATGCTGTGCTACAGTCCTTTGTGTTGAATAGACAGGGCGTGACCAGATGCGCAGAGAAGGGGGGGTGTCCTTCAAGTAGAATGGGTGGTGGACAATAGCGTGCGTATTGTGCAAAGTTTGGCTGCTTCACAATAGTCGCCAAAAGGGTTGGACAGTAGTAGAGTGGAGGGCTCGAAATTCGGACGAGTCGGTTCTCAAGCGAGAGGAGGGGCGTGCCTATTGTTCAGCTGATAGAGCCGCAGCGGGGTCCAACAGCGTTTATCTTGGCTTTTAGTCGCCGTGCTAGTAGCGAAGCCAGCCAGTGCAGAGCCAGGGCAGAGAGAGTGCAGAGAGTAGAGAGCAGAGAGAACAGGCCGAGCCTCGGGAACACAGCTAGGACTCCTGTACCCAGGTCGGGAAGGGGAAGGGCACGGGCGCGGGCACCGAGCGACGAGGGACACAGGCGAGAGGAGGCTTTGTGTGCGCAGCGCTGCCTTGTTAGTTTGAAGTCTGTTCTGTGGTGTGCCGTCTGTGGTCTGCGGTCTGTGGCATTCTGTCTCGTTGGCCTGGGAGGCAGCAGAAGCCGGCGAAGTGGAGGGCTGACTTGACTGACTGGACTGACCGACCGTGAGCGGGCACGGCGCGTGTGGGGCACAAACAGGGATCCGAGCCAATTCAACCTCAAGACGGCCAGGCCTGCTGGGATCAACCGGCCTACACTAGAGCATTCTACATTTACAGTACAGCATTCTGGCTTGCGCTCCACAGCAGAGGTGTCTATCGCACAGCCAACCTGTCTGACAAGGAACCATGTCCATACTGTGGTATCTAGTCTATGTTGTCCGGGCTACAGTCACCACTGTCCAGTCTGGACTTATTTGGGTTATGATCTTCTTTTCATCCGCTTCCTGGTACTTATTTTCCACCATTATCTGAAGCTTCCAAACAGGTCTGGCAGTGACCACGACGCTTTGTAGCTTGCTGAACCTGCCGTCCGTGTTCTACTGGCTCACCAAAAGGCCTGTGATCAAACCGACCACAAGCTGCATGGTCGTACTACCACTACAGCCAAGCAGTCCGCTCCCTCTCCCCCGTGGGGGATATTCTCGCTTTTGACCACCAATATAGCCAGCACACAACAACTTTTGTTACCCTCTCTAGGTCCAAGCGCCGGAAATGCAAAGAGCAGATGTCTAGACCCCTTGGGGAGCCGGGACGCCTTCGTCGGACTCGCTCATGCTTTCGTCGCCGCTGACTTCTGCATTCTCCCGCTCCCGCTTTTCCATGAGTGCCTGGAGCTCGGCATCGTCGCTCTCCGTGACGGCCTTTGGCTCCATCTTGACGGTGAGCTTACCACCGGCGCCCTCGATGCTCGTGCGGATGTCGATGATGGCCTGCTCCAGCCTCGCGATGCCAACTGTCTTGTCCAGGCACTGGCTGGTGAGGACGTACAGAGGAGGGGATACCAGCTTGACCTTGACCTGGTTGTCCTCGGTGTTGCCGGCTTCGGCGCGCCTGTGAAGCAAAGACTCGTGTCAGCAAAAGGGGGTAGATGTGTGCAGAGTACCTGGCCGTCTTACCTCAGGGCGGTCTTGATGGCGTCAATGCCCTCGTAGCTAAAGCACGTCACCTCGATGTCGGCCCGGAGCTTGGTAGGCTGAGGGGTCAGCCTCTTGGAGATGTAGCTCTTGAGCTCCTCTGCGATGGCCTCGTTGGGAAACTGGATGTCCTGCCAGACATCGGGGTTGGTGATGCTGAGCTTGAAGGCGTCGATGGCGTGTCCGTATTTCCGGTTGAGGGGCCACGCAATGGTCTCGTAAAGCTGCTCGATAGGGGTCTGGACCTTCTCGGCGACGTGTCGCATTATCGAGTGTACAACCTTGCTCTTGTTGTATCGCTCGTCGCACTTGACAATGTCCTCGGGCGAGACTCGACGCTTGGACAAATCGATGTATCCCTTCTCCTTGTCCACTCTCAGAACGACGACGACCTCGTTCCTTCCGACACGGATGAGCTTCTGGATAGATCGAATACGTCTTCTAGACAGCTCGGAGAGCAAGATCATGCCATCGCTGGTGCCTGTTAGCGGTCACGAGTCTCTAAAAACATGGTGGCAGGGCAACCACAAACATGTTGTCGTATTCCAGAAGCTTTACGTATGCTCCCATATCGGCGATCTATCGGTTCTAGGGTCAGTTTTGACCTGCGACGTGGTGGGTGGCGTGGCTTCGGGGCCCCAAGTTACGGACCTGCTTGACGTTGACCATCACGAAGCTATCCACTTCGGGATACTTCTCCTCTGGAAGGTGCGTTAGACCAGACTGCCGCAATATTTTCTGGCTTGAATCGTCTCCAGCTTACCGTAAAATCGACAATTCGTCAGCGACATGTTGGCGGCTGATTCTCGCGAGATGCTGTGTCGGGCTGTTTTGGGTCGTGATGGTGGGAGGATGCTGCTGAGATGGCAGTTTTTGGAGGGCGCGTTTTCGTCAGAAGGCAGGCTGCGGAGTGGAGATTTGGACCGTCAAATATGCAGTGCTCGGATCGGCGACAATGATGCGGTGCAGTGGAGTCGAGGATTCGGAGGCACGAGGGTGCAAGTTGCGGTCTCTATGTCGAGGCGTGAAGGCGGCGACAGTCCCTTTGAGTCACTTAAAGGTTCGGTTGGATTTTTGGTCGGAGCCAGCCCAAGCCAAACCAGCTTTTGGAGGGGCCAAAGCAACAATGGGTGTCCTGACTGGCATCCTTGGCCTGCCTGCCCGCCTGCCTGCCTGCGCACCAGGCTTGCCCGCTTACATAGTGCTGCCCCTCCCCCCAAAAAAAGTTTCGACCAGCCAAGTGGCGCTCTGCGGCTGGTGAGAGGGACTTTGTGTGGCTGACAGCTTACGGCTGCGTACGAACACGCCTTCCTCTTGGACAGCAATTTGCCCAAAGAGCATTGACTGGCCTCCAACCTTTAAGGTTATCATGACAGCCACGATGCCCACAACCACCTCGACGCGTTTATTACTACAGGCCTCTGGCCTCACTGCCTTGATCACAGTCTCTATCTTCTGATTTGATTTCTTCAATTGCTTGCTACACTACTTCAATTGATTGGCTAACAGGGCTTACCGATATCCTCAACGACCTCATACCTGACTGGACTGCAAAATTGAGCAGTGCAACTCAAGCTCTGTCTGCTCTTCTCTTTGAGACGACAGCTCGCTGCTTGGCTACCAACTACCCATCTTCGTACATGGGGTCCCAAGCACGGCATCCAACCGAGACCAGTGTCTCCAGCAAGAATCGTCAGTTGTGCCGGGGTCCCGACTGCGTAACGACCTGGATGGCTGTGATCTGCAGTGCACATCGACACGACGTCGCACCTGAGCCGCGAATAGCAGAAATAACAAGACGGCCCCGAAAGCTTGTCACGCAACGCCACGCAGGGCCAGGGTTGCCATCTCATTAGACGCCATGGTTCCTTATTTCCCGTGGTTGCTGGCAGTCGTAAGGCTCGTGGGGCTCTTGCGCGAACCCATCTCGGAGCGGCGCAAGGCCTCGTAAGCTGCTCCCAGCTGATTGGCTGCCACCCCTGGACAGCCATGAGATGCTTGCGCAGCGCCAGAGCCATCACGTTTGAGCGTCGTCGCTTTCTTGGTCTGATCTCTCTCTTCGATGGAATCTCGAGGGACGACAAAAACTTCTCATTTGGCTTCCTTCTTTTCTTCTTGTCCATTCATTCATCCCCAAGCCAAAAGCCATTCTACCTGGCCTGCTTTTATTGCAGACTTTGTGTGTTGATGCCGAACATCCCAGTCACGGAAAGCCCGCTTTACACGCCATTCCCGCGGCACTGGGCTGAGCCTCAAAAAAGAGACCACGGGCCCAAGTGGGTATCCACTCCCGATCCTAATCTAGGCGTCTCCCCCCACCACCCGAACTGTCTTGACTCTTGGCCCACCAGGGGCTTGTTCCCTCTCGTTCATTTATATCATATCGAGTGACCCTTGGCCTTGCAGGAACCCAGTGCCTTTTCTTATAATTTTCGCTTGTTTATTCACTCGCTGATCTCGTTCCTTTTGAACGTCGACGGATAATACCTTTGTTCTTTTTCACTGGTGGTGTCTCGTGTGGCCTTCGTTCTGCTGCTGTCAACCTATTCTCAGAACGCCATGCGTGGTCTCCACACGGCCGGTGTCTTAATGGCACCGGCTCTGGCAGGAGCGATTTCTCTCGTGGAGGGTGAGTTGATATACACATCTTACGTACGTTTTCGGGTTTGTAATTTTCAGAACTGATACAAGACCAGACTCCATTCCTAGAGCCTTCATAACTCTTCATCTGCCCGAGCCCGTCAACTCGCCTCCGAGCCCGGACTTGGTTTTCCGCTTCGACATCAACGAATCTCAGGATGCTTGTGGACATGCGAACGTCACTATCAACGGCCAGAAACTATCCGAGAACGGCAATGGCTCCTTGACCATGGACGGTGGACGTGTTGTTGATGCTGCTTGGAATTTCACTTGTGTGGCTTGGAACGATAAGCCCCAGGAGCAGTTGCTCAGCCTCAACGTCGAGCATATCAATGGCCAGGCGGTCGAGGACGTTGGCTTCACCTTACGGTTCCAGCAAGTTGCACCCGTCTGGATATCAGATGTCGAGGGAAGCGCTTCCATGACCCGTGTTCACTCGAACGTCCAGGGCCAGCCAGAACCTGACTGCGACGACAAGGAGATCGACCTTGATGCAGAGTTGGCAGAGTTGGACTACCTGAGGTGGCAAATGGCTGAGCTGGCGCACACTCTCCATGCGAAGGAGCACCGCTTGGGCGAGATTTTTGGATGGGAAAGGCACCATGGGCCGTCCCCCATCCACGAATGCGACAGTCTGAAGTGTGTCATTGAATCAATTGCCCACACCGTGAAGGGCGCAGCTTCGTCAATCTATGGAGGCGAAGAACGCCCAGGGCCTCATGGACCGGGACGACATCACGGTCCGGGGGATGACCACCGTGGCCCCCCTCATCACCGCTTTGGAAAACCTGGGCATGGCAATCATACCGACAACGGCACTCATCCTTACCCCCCTCCTGGACACGGAAAGAGACCTCAATTTCCCCACCCTCCTCCGTTCTGCAAGTGTGCGCCGCCGCCACCACCGCATCGTGGTGATCACCCACCTCCTCCTCCACCGCATCATGGCGAATACCCACCGCCTCCACCGCCGCATCACGGTGGTCCTCCTCCTCCACCACCACCACCCCCGCCGCCGCCGCATGGTGATCACCCGCCACCACCTCCCGGCCACGACTTCGGCTTCCCTCCGCCTCCGCCTCACCACGGCGGGCCTGGAATCTTAGAGAGCCTATTTGACTTCATCCACCCGCATGGGCCCCCACCGCCGATGCCCTGGGAACAGCCAGATTGGGTGCATCGCGGGCACGGGCACGAAGGAGGACCACCTCGCATGGGTCATGAGGAACACCATGGCCCTGCTGACGACAATCACGAGAAACACCACGACAGTCATCAGCATTCCGACGAGTCTGAGCGACCGCACGGACATGAGGGCAAGCCCCATCACCAGGACCACGATGATCACAAGCCTTCCGGCGACGCCAAGCGACCTGAGACAAAGGTTGAGGAGCCAGAAAGTGACAGGAAAGACGCAATTTTGCCCGTGGCTGACCCCGAGAAGCATGAAGATTCTAAGCCCTCTCGCCCCGAAGAGCATCCCCATCCCGATGCCCCATGGGAAGCTGAACTCCGACGAGACCACGACCACAGGCCCCCACCACACGACGGACCCCATGATCACGAAGAGTTCCACGGTGATCACGAAGAGTTCCACGGTCACCACCCACCTCCTCCTGGACCTCCCCCACCTGGACCTCCTCCCCCTGGACCTCCACCACCTGGGGCTCATCCCCACGGTGGACGTCCTCACGGCCCGATCTTCATTCACATGGCCTCAGCCATCGCTTCCCTCATCCTGGTAGTTGTGTTTGGCAGCGTTTTATATCAGCGCTACGTCCGCAAGTCCATCAAGTCTCCCCGTCGCCGCCGAAACTCCAACGCCCCCTGGTACAAGAAGCTGTGCTTCGGGCCCAACTACTCCGAGCTCTCCGAGGACGAGGAGAAGGAGGCCATGCTCCGGCACTGCGGCGACTCCGAGTCTGACTCCGACGACGACGAGGATGACAGGGACGTCGTTGCCAGGGACATCTCCCAATTCAGAACAGCAGCGGAAGTGGTCGGCGAGATGGTCGCCGTCGAGGAGGCACGCATGGTGTCACACTCGCGCCAGCCGTCCTTCTCGCCAGCTCCTGCGCCAGCCTCTGTCCCCATGCCGCAGCAGCAGCCCATGCACCCGTACATGCCCGCCCACCTCATGCCCACCAACAGCATCCCCGTGGTGCCCATGCCCACGGGGCAGCTGAGCCCCGACCCGGCGACAATGGCCGCCATGGCCGCCATGTTCCCAGACCTGGCCCACGATCTGGGCCACGGCGGCGACGGCCTGGCCGGGGAGGAGCTGCCCGCATACCAGGAGGCGGACCGGCAGAGCGAGAGCGACGAGTCCGAGTTCGCGTCGAGCATGGTGACGGACGGCTACAGGCCGGGCTGCTCCGGGTCGTCGTACACGCCGAGCGAGTCCGGGTCGCAGGGGGCGAGTGATATTCTCGGGGACACTAAGAATTAAGGTGTGTATATAAATTTATATAAAGAGAGGAGGAGGCAGAACAGCGAGATACCCGTCGGTCTATTAATTTTCTATTTACCTATGCACCGTGCCCATTGCGGCTATGCCCTTACTTGTGTCACACACCATTTGTTTCCTATGTCTATGTCGCCTATTTTTGTATAGCATTTGTCATAGCCGACCTGCTAGTGTACGATATGGATCAGCATGAATGAATTACCGAGCTTTTTCGCCTAATCAATATGCATTTCATGCAATTCTGAAATGTTGTCTGCTGCTTCTACATGGTCTTTGTCTTTTGCGGGCTTCTCGATCTCAGGTTCGGTTTGACTTACCGTGCAGTTCAGTGGAATGGCGTCCCTGTTTTCACCTGGCTGTTCAATAACACAGCGATCATTTTGCAACATGCAAGGAGAACAGGGGACTACCATATAAATAATACATTATCTATCTTTCATAGCCACTATCTTCTCGTGCTCATGACAAAACTTATTACATAGTTATTTGTGGCGATTGCCACGAATCCGCCTATTCATAGGCGACTCACTCATCGCCTCGTGATTCTCTCAAAAAGTAAGAGCTCTTTGTGCCAGGCTTTCATTGCTGAATATTTGATGGAATGTGTCTCCATCTCTTTTCAAATGTCCGCAGACGTTCACTCTCTCCTAGCAATGGGTGGTCGTTGCCAATCTCTCTGAGACCTACTGACTCAAATCGCCGTTGCACTTTCAGCGATGTCAGTGGCCGCCTCACCGGGCTTGCAATCGCACGCAAATTCTTCCAAGAATTTCTCTTTCGTCAATCTCTTCAGCTTTTGCACCGCCAGTCTGGCAGCAGCCACTTTTGCATATCGCCCACTCTCTCGAACCGCGCCGTCCACCACCCGCCCATGAATAAGGATGCCGGCCGCAACTTTGGTGGAGCCGGTCCAAGTGCCCTCGTTGTCCATCATCTTCGTCTCCTCCGAGTGTAATCCGTAAGCGTGGCAGCCAAACTCTTCGTAAATGAATTGTGTGCAGAAGGTCACGGGGTGCTTGTTGGCGAAGGTGTCGTAGATCCGCATATCCAGGAAGTATGGCTTGAAATGGTCATTGAAGAAGCGCTGAACCGTTCTGTAGTCATACTCAGAGTCGACGAATATCGCGCCGACATACGCCTCAAGGATATCTGGAATGCACTTGGGAGGCTGTCGGGCCTCGATCCAGTAATCGCGAGAAAAATGCGAGCGAGGCTTGCCCGCTGCCTCGGCTGCGTCCTCGGCAACGCGGCGTGCCTCATTGATGACAGTCACATATTCTAGAATTGACGAGCCGAGAACCCCGTTATGCAGGAGGAATTTGTGGAAACCTAACTCCACTGCAAGGCAGCCGAAAAACTGATTCGATACCATGGCCATCTTGTGTTCCGTCAACCACTGTGGGCCCTTGTCTGGCGCGATATGGAAAAGAAAGTCAACACAGACCATATCCAGCAGGGCATCGCCCAGGAATTCCAAACGTTGATAACTTGGTACCTTGTCAAAAGAGTAAGGACGCGAGGGGTGTACAAAAGCAGACCGGAGCAGACGGGGATATTTGAACTTGTATTTTGTGGCTTCCTCAATCTTCTTGGCCATATCCAGCTCAACAGCGCTGGCGGCGGTAGTTTGCCAGTTCGGCTTCTTGTATGCAGCGTAGTATTCCTCCCACTTCATCATGGGATGATGTTTGTGGTTCGTAAGCCGAGTCACTGCTTGAATTGCCAATGTGTAGTCGTTGTCTTTGCGAGTGCTCATGTATGCGGCGCCAATGAGGGCCTCACAGACGTCGGCAATTGACTTATCAGCAAGGCTGTGAGAATCCATGTTTTTCAAGGTACTCTGGTGCTTCTTCCCGAACTCTAGGCTTAAGTTGGGATACCAGGTCGCACGTGAGAAAGCCTTGGACCGGATGTATTCTTCCAACTTCAACCAGTCACTGCGCGCAACTCCAAAGAGATTCTGGTTGCAGATCATGATCATCCGCTCGACGTGATAGTCGAACTCATCTTTGTTTGGTATAAGCGTAAAGAGAGAAATTGTCGTCGCCAGCTTCAAGAACGAGTCACCTAAGAACTCGAGTCGTTCGTAATTGTTGCCCATCCCCGGCTGGATGTTGACAGGTTCAAAGGCCTCCATTGAATCTCTTCCGTCATCTTCAGATGAGTTCTCACTGTCTTTAGTGAGTGCCTCGAGGGCAAGATCCGGATGAATATCAAGCTGGAGCATCTTGCACGCGTCTAAGGCGATGAGATTTTGCTCGATCCGGTGGATTACAGACGGAATGAGGTAGGCCATGGCAACCACATCCACAGGAAGCTGTTGCATGTTAGATCATGGATTCGGAGAAAGACTGTGAAACTTACTGGCGAAATTCTCAGTGGTTCGAGGATGAAGTAACAGAACGGATTCTTGGGATTTTCTTCCATCTCGGAGAGGAAATCTCGGCGCAGTGACACATATTTGCCCACAACGACAGGCTGGTCCTCCATCCATGTCATTCCTCGAGCTTCGCGGGTGGCCTTCCAAGAGGTGACACTCCAATTCAAAATGTCGTGAGTGACCTCGCCACGCTTCCACTGTCGGTATCCTGGAACATGCTCAACGTCATCTGGAACTGGGCTTCGGGGTGTTAGATCCTTGCGAATCCCACGCAGCCAGAATCTGCGGGAACCATCGTGGGGATCGACAATAAATTTGTCCATGAAAAAGCTCTCTGGCTCCTGGCCCGTGTATGGCAATGCATCAGTGCTCAGCACTTGGCGCAAAAGGCACCAATCGATGACCTCACGTAGATCAGGGAGCTCCGAGAACGTGAACTGATGGTTCTCCGTCGTGGGAGCGAAAAAGTATGGCATGCTCTCCTTATCCGCCACGTATTTCTTGTTGAAAAGATCAACAAAGACCTTCAAAGTGAATCTGGTGAAGAGCTGTAAGTCTTCTTCCGATGTTGTGATAGGAATATTCAAAACTTGGCAAGCGACATTTGAAGACGTTGCCTTTGATCCGGGCTGCCCGAAGTACAGAGGGACCGGTTTGATCTGGGGTAGCTTTGTCCTCGTTAGGAACAGAAGAGGCCGGGATGGGCGCTCTAGGGCATTGGGCCTCGCAAGAATCAGCACAGTCGCGTACAATTCCTGAACCGGGCCGAGCTCATCCCACAGCTTTGGTTTCAGTCGCATGTCGTATTTTGCCTGCTTCTTCGAGGATACCGCTAGGCGCGCATTTGCCATCACGTTGCGTCTCTCGACAAATCTTGAACGCAAATGTTCATCGATAAATTTGCTTGAGCTCAGCTTGAGGCATACTTCAAACGCTGCGGAGCACTTGGCGACCTGCTTTGTCGAGTGAATCCTTCCTGTTGCGCCGGACACTGGGGAGGCGGTTGGCATTATCAATTCACAGACGAAGCCTCCTTGGGTCGGCATGATATGATAATCAGCCACAATTCCCATGTCCATTGTGAAGTCTTCTTGGTGTTGAAGCGAATTGAGAAAGTCCCCAAGAATCGACATGCTATTCTTGTACGTGATCTTTGCTCCGCTAGACTGAATAGTGTGCTGGAGTTGATCTCGCTCTTTTCGGAGATAGTAGTCCATGTCGAAGTCGCTGCCTTTGAGCTGCCTGTCGTCTGGTAGGGAGCTGCAGAATTTGCGCAAGAGGTTCTCGTTTGTGGTGTTCTGGTAGATTCTTCGACGATGATCACCATTGCCCTCCTCAATCATGTGGACGTACGTAGATTCAGCCTGCCTAGCTCGACCTCGTGACTGTATGTACTGTATCATCGTCTTGTAGAGGTCAAAGCGAATTATCAGGTTGCAGTCCGGAATATCCAGGCCCTCCTCAGCGACTGAAGTTGCAAAGATGCAATTGAGCTCACCATCCCTGAAATTAAGAATTGTCATAAGCTGCTGGCGGAAAGACGTCGACGAGTAATTGTCTTCTTGATTCGCGCCCATCAGAACTCCAACTTTGAGCCCGGGGATCCTGACGATGCCTTCTTGCTGAAGCAGGTCCGTCAAAAGCTTGGCTGTCCACCGCTGTTCGACAAAGACTATACATCGAACTTTGTCCTCCGCACCGTTGAAGTGGTCTTTCAAAAGCCTGAGAAGAACGTGGACTTTTGACGACAACAGGAACTCCTCCGGTTCCTTGAAATGATGCTTCTGGATCAGCTGTCGAGCAGTCTGGATGCCTTTCTTGTGCTTGTCCACCGCGTCGGCCGAAGCCATGTTGTTGACAAAGCCCCGCTCGGTCCTTGCTTCGAGCTTAGACAACTCATCGTCTTGTAAGACAAGCTGCCAGTTTCTGTCTGCAAACCAAGTTCCAAGCTCCCTTGAAGCGAACTTCGAAAAGGCGAACGCTTTCGAGAGATATTTATTGCTGCCAACTGCTGCCCTCAGCTTTGCAGTGAGCTCTGTCTCTGGTGGCTGAATCAGGTGAGGATATATTGCCAGATCCTCTTTTTTGGGTTTTGAAACAGTTGTTTGTAGGGCCTTTGGATCTGCTGTGGTCGCGATCTGGCTGTGCAACAGGCCTTCGAGCTCCATTGCTGCCAGACGGACGTCCACCTGTGCACCGACAGGCGACGCAGTCATTCCGAAAATACGGGGGAGTCGAGCAGTAGTTCCCTCTTGGGCAGCATAATAGTCTTTGATGATGCGGGCGTAGGGGTGATTCTTCTTGGTATGGTGAGCCTCGTCGAAAATCAGAAGGTTGATCTGGTCGATCCGGATATAACCAAACTGAAGACATTTGTTCAATATCTCGGCTGTGCACACTATGACTTCGTGCTCTGTGAATTTCTGCTCCCAGAAGGACTTGTTCCACAAGGATCGCACGGAGTCTCCGGAGAAGGCGGCCACAGAATGGGCAAGGTTGCAATCGAGAACTGCATGCTGCTGATAGGCGAGAGCAACCTTGTCAACAAGGAAGAAGGATAGCCTCCGGGGGAGGCCTCTCTTGCGGTCCTCCAGCTCTTTTTCTATCACGTACTGGAGGAGCAGCACCGCGATTAGGGTCTTTCCAGATCCTGTCCCAATGTAGTCAGCCGTCTGATATGTTCAGACAACCGCGATACATGGAGACCTTGCGGCTTACCGGTGTCTAGAACAGCAATTGTGTTCTTCTCTTTGGCCCTCTCAAACAGCTCCATCTGGTAGTCACGAGGATTGTTGATAATCTTTTCACCCTCCCAACTCTTGACAAGATATCCGATGGACTGATCCTTTTCTGCGACACGGCTCTCAGGCTTCTTAGATAGCCTGTTCTTGTTATTCTCCAGCCAAGCACCGAAATTTGCTTGCTCGATCTTCTTCTTCTGGCTGATCTTACGGGGCTTGCGGGGCTCGTTCTGGACCAAGCGGCCTGCACTCTCGTCCTCGCTTCGGTTTGCCAACTCATTGTCACTATCGTCGTCTGCTTCAGCATCGATCTCAGGGTTGTCAGTACTAGCGGACTCGACAGGATTTTCATGACTAGGCAAGGGGGCAGTCTTTCCATGAACGCCAGCTTTGCTGGCAACAGAGGCATCATTCTGCAGAATTGTCAAGTTTCTGTGTATGAAGTCACCCGTGCGAGGGTCTGTGTCCAAGGCCATCTTGTCCTTGTCGCCCATGACGGGCTGTGATTGCAAAATTGAAGATGTATTCACGGAAATGGGAAAGGGTTAGAGTAGATGAGCGTGAGAAAGGGGGTTTGCTGCGAGATCAGGTTCGTCAACGAGATCTATTCAAGTGGCTGCTGTTTGGGGTAAACAAAGATGGGGTGAGGATGGGTCAGTTTACTGGTGAGAACTGGGCCATATGAGAGCGGGCAGGGAGAGAAGGGAAAAGTGTGTGTATGGGTGTTGTTGTTGTTGCGGGGGGGAGGGGGGATCGAGTGACGGAGAAATAAGCAGAAAGAGTGAGCGAGAAGGAAAGAACTGTCAGATAATTAGACTGCGTGGTTGTAGGATCAAGAAGACGTTGGTCTTCTCAACTCGGTCTGCTTAGGAGACCAGAGATGGGCTGACTGACCAGCAAACACAAGACGATTAAGCTGTATCTGCAGATGCACATGCAAACCATTGGGAATTGTTGGCTAATTCAAGGTTTTGAATTCCTGCCTCTCGACGAGCAGACAGCATGCTTCGAGGCTCATGGACTACCATCTCTCACTACCAGGCGCTCTCTATCTGGTGCCCTCAGACATGGGGAGCTGAGGGAACGTTGGAATTCCCGGTCTGGAAGGCACGATCCATGGCCACATGGGTGCACCCACATGTGCGTTTGAGACAGGCTCTAGCTACATCGACCGTTACCCAAGCTTTCTGACGTGCAGGGACGGTCTCGGCTTTCAAGGGTCCAGAGCTCCACTCCACAGGCGACCCCCTCCCCCGTCCAGATCTTGCAGCTACCCCGCAAGGGCTGGGCTCCCCTGGGCCTGGCTCCCCTTGCCCCCTGGCTCCCTCACCGTCCGATAAGATAAGGCAGTTCAAGCCCCATGTGCCGCCATTGCAGGTACGAGGGGCTAGGCGAGCCTAAGCTTCTGCGAGAGCTGCTTTGCGATACCCCAAAAATCCAGCCCAAGGGACCTATACGCCACTTGAATATAAGTACCCAACTCACACACGCCCCAAGGTCGTGTCTCGCCGTCTCCTTGCACCTGTCCAACATCCCCATCTGCAAGTCTGACCCGGAGTTTATGCAATTTCTGTCCACCCAGCCAGCCTACAGCGGTGCCGCCAAGATGGAAGACACGAAGTCTCTCAAGTCAGTCTTTGCCCAAGCCGAAGAGCGGCGACTGGCCCTCGAGGGCGCCTTCGAGGTCACAGACCCCAGCTATCGTGACGTCCTTTCCAACGCAATAGACGAGTACACCGAATGCTTGGAGCTCATCAGCCAGCTGCGCATGTTCAGTCCCAACGAGTCCCTGGAGGACCTGTCCACAACCGATCTGCCCTATTTGCTGGTGCACTACCACCTCGCAGAGCTCATTCAAAAGGTCCCCACCACTTCGCCTACTGGCCGCAAGACCGTTCTCGAAAAGGCTCGACACTGCTATGAGCGCTTCCTCTACATAATAGACAGCTACAGCCTTCTGGAGCCCCAGTACTCAAAAATGCTCGAAACCTATAGCGAAGAGCCGTCCTCATTCTCCACAACCCCCTCGTCCGACCCAGCAATCCGCCGCAACGCTAAGATCGCAAATTTCAAGGCCGAGCAAGCCCTCAAGCAGAAGCTTGCGTATCTGAGGAGGAACCCATCATATGGCGACCCGGATGAAGAAGACGGCCTGGGAGGAGACGAGGAGATAGTCCGGCAGGTCCATCTTGCGAACCTCGGCCTCTGTATCCACATGGCCTTCCAATCCCTAGAGTCGTTGAACCGTGAGGCGGAGATTCTGGCTCAGGCACCCACGCCTTTACTTCCCCAGGCCACCACAGTCGAGGATGACGAAAGACGGCGGCGCGAGGATCTCAGGCATGAGGGCTATTCAGACAGGCTTGACAGGCCGTTCAAGAGGTTACAGAGCTTCAACGGACCACTGCTGAGCAAGGAGGGCAAGCCTATACAGCCGTTCACAATCGTGGGGACCAGGCAAGATCTGGCCAAGCAGGTGTTCAGGCCTGGACATAATCTGCCAACAATGAGCATCGACGAGTACCTCGATGAGGAAAGGCGGCGAGGTGGCATAATTGAAGGAGGTGGGGAGGCAAGTGGGAGGCAACCCGAGCCAGATGAAGACAACATCGAGAAAGCAGATGCAGAAACGATGAAGGCGCGAGCATGGGACGAATATGTGGAGGCAAACCCGAAAGGCAGTGGCAACACATTGAACAGGGGGTAGATGGTCTATGTACCAGAGACCACATGGGATGGCTATCTGCTTTAATGCATTCACAACCATCCAACAAACGAACATTGCAGCACAAAAAGTCATTCATGATGAGTTCTATGGGCTTTTCAGTGTATCCAGGGCCACCAAGTTGTTAGACGAAAATTTCGGCACCCCAACCACAGGTTCAGTTGGCTTGATCGAGTGCTGATCAGACGGAAGCTCTCTATTGCTACCCACTAGCATCTGGCTGGGGCAGCTCTCACTTGCAATATAAAATCAATCTCGATGGCAGCAACTCCATCTTTGAGCTCACGCTTTGTGTTCACCAGAACCCCTGTTTCAGTGAAGCGTCCACGGACAAGCTTCATCGTGCATCCCTATTGAACCACAGGTCCGTACAAAGACAACCATCGTCTGAAGCTATATCTCGTTCGCCATCGCTCATATTTCTTCAGTCACCAAACGAAGACGCGTCGCGCTGTTAACGAAGCTCCCCGCTATCGCGCTATCGATCCCACACAAGAACCAACTCGTCCTTCAGGGGATCACAGCACAAAGACCGCACCCAACTCCTCCCAATCACAAAGTTTGACCTTGTACAAGCAAGCCATGGCGGACAACAAAGAAAACGACCCCAGCTCCATCAGCGGCTCCGCCGCTGGCGCTTCGACCAACAACAACTCGAACGTGTCCAAGCCCACCGAGGACCCCAAGACCAAGGGTGGCATGAACACCAACACCAGCTACTCCGTCCACGACACCCTCGACAGTGTCATGCGCGGCGGCTGCTCCACCTGCGGCTCCTCTGAGCACGATACAGTCCGGTGCGACGAGAAGGATGCGCCTGAGTGCATGATGAGCGGTGCTCTGCAGACTGGCAACGATTCCGCTGCCGCCGCTGACTTCGCCGCTGAGGATGGTGGTGAGAGCAGGGGACGGAGTCGCACTGCTTAATGGATGGGGGCAATGCAGATTTCTCTTCTTTGGGGTTTCAGGGGATGACGAGGTTCTTTGGAAGGCGATCAGACAATACCAAAAAATAGGTGTGTAAGGCAGGAAGGAGGCGACTTCAGCGTTTTTACCTGACGTTGGAATTGGAGGCTTGCTTGGGAGCACCAGAGAGTAATACATTTGCAACGCCCAAGTCCAGAGCTCCCAGTAAATTCAGTCTGTCCTCGCCAGTATCAGATTGTAAAACTCGAGTAAATGAGGGAGTAAATGAGTGGCTCTCCAGTGAGCGCAGTATGTTAATCCTGAGCCCCGTGCAGCTCGTGAGGATACCAAATATTTGCCAGTGACTTCATCGTGTACTCTTTCAATGAGTGCAGAGGCTACAGAAAACCCACACATGTGCGAATCGCAAACTAGAACATGTCAAGATGAACTTATGGAACTCGCTTTTCAGTGGTCTTGTAGAGACAAAGTAACGTATTCAGCAAGTCTCTTCCTATCCCATCTACCAGATCAATATGATTTCGACGCTCGATGGCCGCCGAGCGGCCTTTTGGTATCATCTGTACATACGTTGGCATCCCACCGAATCATCAAGTCGTGCCATCCTTCATAATGAAAATCGCGTAAGTCGTTGAGTGGGTGCTGACTGTTGGTGGGTCCAGCCATTCCCATACTGGGAACCACCACCATGAAAGAAATAAGTCTCCTGTGAAAGCACCGCAGCTTGACAGAACGCCCAATACGCTAGTTGCTCATATGGATATTTCTGCTGGCGCTCGTGCCCCCCTGCGATGTCTTTTGTGTGTTGGTCTGCCGTCCGCACTGTGCTTGAAAACGAGTCGCAGACCCGAACATTCAGCGACCATCTCGACCATCTTGGGCCCGCTGGCCCGCCGCGTCGGCATCATCATGCGTGATGATTTCCATGTCATCCTCCTCGTCATCATCGTCGCCGTCCAAGATCGACAAGTCGGACTCATCGTCGGTAAGACCGCCGTCCGGCAAGCTATCATCGGTGCCGTCCTGGGAGCCCTCAACGTACTGAGCCACGGCACGCGCCTGCGGTTGGTGGGCAGCAGGCAGCACGAACTCGGCCTCAGCAAAGTCCGCGCTCGCCGCCTCATCAGTGAAGCGCTCCGATGCGAGGGTCTCGGACGGCGTCAGGACCCGGTTGCGGCCGAAGACGGTGGAGATGCCGTCCTGGACGACGACAGATCCGATGACGGTGCTTGTGCCATCGTCAGAACGAAGAGCTAGGTCATCCATACCCTCCGCGACGGAGTCCGACACGCTAGGCACGGTGATGCCCGTGTGGAAGCTGGGGCCTGGCCCGGTGGGGCCGAGCACAGCCTCGGGGATCTCGGGCTCGTACAACGACTCGTCCTCGAATCTGAAGTAGTCCATCTCCTTCTCGTCGAGACCAAGGACCAAGTATTGCGTTATGTTGTAGCCAAACTCGCTGTCTGGCCGCTGGCCAAATTTCGCAGCGTAGTTTGACACTCGCTCAATGATGTGCTCGAAAAGGTCAACGTAGAAGCCCGAGTCGTGTTCATCAAAGACTTCGGGATAAGAACCGGGGAAGACAATGTTGTTTCTCTTAGCGTTCTTAAATTCCCTAGAAAAGGCAGCGGCAGCGTCATAGGCATCACCTATGCCAGTGAGGTCTATGATGGCCAAGTCGCGCATTTCAAGCCAGACGAGAGGGCACAAAGCGCGTTGATACTTGTTCAGACCAGCATAGACAGTGGAAAAGGACTGCGAAGTTGCCAGCTGTTCCTTGGGGACCAGGTAAGAAAGCCCGATCTCGCACATGTCCATCCTGGATCTTGTCGCAGGACTCCTGAATAACTCTCGGGAGGTAACGCCTGGTGGATCTATGACAGCTCCGTCGACACATCTCGTGACTGCCCTGAGGAAGATGGCCCGAATCTTTTCCAAAAGCGCGTTGTAGGTGCTGAGAAGGCGGTTGGTGAACCCTTCAGTCTTGGGAATCACCTTGCCCAGCATGATGAGCTGGTTCCACTCGGGAACACCCAAGAGACCCAAAGCATTAGGGTCAAAGAGGTCATCGATCGCTTTCCTATATCGCTCCGCCATGGCAACACCGGCGTGCTCCACCATACGCATAATGAAGTCCGTCTGCTCAGTACCGGAAAGACAGCCCGAGCTGCGCCGACCGAAGATGGTGGTGTTCTTCCGGGCCTGTTCACCACGGACATGGCCGCCAGCGATGACCAGTGCGCGCTCGTTGACCAGAATTCGGAAAGCGGCAAAAGCAAGGACAGGTGCCTTGATGATGCTGGCGATACGCAGTGTCTCTTCTGGCAGAACTTCAACAAAAAGGTAGTTGTTGCCAGCGTTGAACCACGTGACAACATGATCGCGCTGTGTACTTGTCAGGGGCTTTTCGATCGGCAAATAGCGATGTCATACTTACTAGCAGGTCGTAGTTGGTCATGTTGAACATGCTGAAAAGCCCCACGAGCGTCCACACTTGATCTCGCATTAGCATCTGCTAATCTAGGCTGGGGTGGGGACGACGATAGTTCACACTTACTTCGAGGCGCAGAGTCGATCTGCAGGTCATTGTTGGCAAGCGATCGAAACAGTCTCAAGACATTCGCACCCTGACGGACTTGGGAGAAGTCGTCGATATCGCGGTGATCATCCACAGGCCAGGTCTCCGTGTCAAGAAGAAACGCTGCGACATGCAATCCATCGAGAGGCTTTGATCCCTCGATCGAGAACGGTGGTGTTGGGATCGGATAAGCTGTATCGTAGCTCTCTTTGCAGCGGCAAACGTCATCGTGTCCTGCAACAGCCTCAATGGACGCACCAAAAGCTGCAGCACGGTACCAGAACTTGATGCCTGGAGTCAACGAGAGCAGTTGCAGCGCAATGGTGTAATCATCCTCCTCGACCGAGGGTGACAGGTCCAGAATGTGAGTGACGCCTTGTGGCAAAGCTACAGGAGCTCTCTCAGCAGCTCTCTTGGCCCGGCGCTGGTGAGACTCGCTGTTGAGACGCTCCTCTAGCTTTGCAGAACCTGTCGCGAGAATCTGATCACGGGTCAAGATGACTCGAGCTGTGTCAAACTCGGACTTCTGACAGCTGTGATGCGGTTCAAAGGCGGGAAAGGAAACCAACACGAGCACATCACCCTTTTCATTGCCCTGCAACTGCTGCTGAGTCTTGTACAGGTCGCTGTTGTGAGCCTGCTTAGCAACAAGGTTGCGCTGAAGCTCCTCGTCTACGAACGTGAGATGCGAGTTCTGTAACGCCTGGTCGAGCTGAAACGGGTCCACAGCTCTAGAGAGATAAGTGGAGGGATCCTGTTGTTTAGAGGTCAGCGAACTGAGTGGCAACAAAGCAAATGGACAGTCACACATAGACATACCATGTTGTCTGCTGCTTGGCACCGTTCGCCTTCTTGTTATGGTAAAGGCTCAGTAACTGGAGTCTGTAATGTGAGAAAATTGCACAGGAGAGATTGTTTGTGGGGGGATTGAGTGAAGTGTGATGGATTAGTCTGTGGGCAGCTGGAGGGGAAGCTGTGCAACTATAGCAACTGAGAAGAAGAAGCGAAGTGAAGATGTTTGCTTGATGGGAGAGCTTCCTCAGCCTTAGGCATCAGTTTCCATTTTCTTGTCAGAATGAAACGCAGCGTTGTCCCAGAGAGAGGGCCAAACACTGACCAGGCTTTGGCTTGCACATTCACAGACAATGAGACATACTTGGACAAACGAAGCCAGCGACCCAGACAGGAGGAGCGGAATTAAACAGTGAGATTACGCAGTCTTGAGAGCAAATGTCTTACCAGCTTCCATATCATGAGTGGACCTCTGGGATGGCCTGTACGCAGAGTTGATAGTGACTGGGAGAGGCGGTATCTGAGTAACTTGGGAGGTTCTCCAAGGTGCTGCAGAGGGTGCGAGACTGAGCCGTTGACAATACAAAGATGTGTCTAATGATATGGAGGGTTCGTATCAATATTCTGAGCCGTTGCTTTCTCAGACACAATGTGATTTTGTAAGGCTCCCAGACCAGGACAGAGGCAGTGATATTGTGAGGTGGTCAGTGAGGCTGACTGGTGGGACCGAAGGCAGCAGCTCACTGCCCCACGCTAGAGCAGCTTGCACAGCATGGAATGGATGGTGGGCAGTCAATCGGTACGGCGCATGTGCCATCGAGGTGATGGGCAGAGGCAGGAGGCCAACCAAGGTGGTGAGCCGTGCCGCAGCAGCGCATGTTGGTACTACCAAGCAAATGGACTGAGAGAGTCACATGAGGGTGAAACCTCCCAATCAACGGGAGCATAAGATCAACCTTGTTCGGTCCAACCAAATGCCCGGTACTGCTCCCACGAGCATGGGCTGTCAACTGCGAGTGCTAGCCTCAAAGTTATTTTCATTCGAGTACACCGGCAGCTGCCGATCGATATTAAAACTGAGGGTCAGGATGGATGGTCTTAAGAATACAGATATCTAGGAGTTTGAGAAGAATACGTGTATTAATTGAAGCTTTTGTAAGTTGATGTGATATGATTCAAAATGGCCCATAGGTGCCAGCCTATGGGTGCGAACAGGCAGACAGAGTTGGGGACGTAGACGTAGACGCGGACGGGCTTGACGGGGTTAGACTCGGCAACTTATCGGGTCCTATCGGATGCGAGCCCCACAACACGCCCCACCCTCTTTGCTCCCTGGCTCGCATATTGAAGCCCCTCATAGAGCTGTTCCTCTGCAGCAGGTAAACTATTGGCTTGGGAGCTCTGTGGTTGAGGCTCCAAATTCCACTGGTCTTCAAATAAGAAGATGGACCTTTAGAACAGAAGAAAAGATATGTTCTGTCTAACCACACCATGTACTCCAGAGGTATGTTGTAGATGGACTACCAGTATTTAATCCCCCAAGGTTTCGTGAAAAGCAGCTAAGCTCTCAGATGCCCCAAACTTAATTCTCCACGGATCTTCCCGGTCATAGGGAGGTAAACAAGCAGTCCTGAGACTGACCGATCAACAGTATTTCTGGAGACATGGACGTCAGTCTCGCCACCGTGCTGGCTCCCAATGCAGCACGCCAGTACGTGCTCTTAGTTCCTACAAACAACGGGACGATTTGAAACCAAGCTATTGCTCAGGGCCATAGAAGCGCAGCGGGGAAAGAGACACCCTCGCAGAGTAGCAGAGTAAGTAGGCTGCGTGCTACAAGGCTCGAGTGGTACCCATGACAGGGATCCATGGGCAGCTCCATCTCAAGTCCTCCCCGCATATCAGCACGAGAATCAGGAGAGGTCATTACGACAATGATGGGTCCGGGAATGGAAATATGTCGCGTGTCTAACGTCAAGCTCTCCCCAGTCCCCACTTCCCCAACAAAAATCGTACCTTTATGGTTATATAGCCCCAGACCGTTTCCCCCTTGGGACATCGGAATAGGCCGCTTCGACTTCAGTTGTTGCACGCCACTGTCCTTCTCTCTTCTCAGTAAACATTCACACCTCAGCTTTGCTACCTAGATACCAAGCATAGCCAGGAGCACGAGGCCGGACGTTCAACACGCTCGACCATCACGACGTCCACTATCCCTCACATACCTGCCAGGTCTGCCTTTTTCTCCACTACCCAGAAGCAAAATAGAATCATGGATCACGCCAGGAACAACATGCACCGCAGCGCTACCCGCGCCTTTCCGTAAGTACAGCCGCAGGACGTCCCTGGCAGCCTGGCCTACCTCTCACCGACATTGGTCCTACTGCACCCGTGCCAACGGTGTTGTAAACAAGATAGAAGAACAAGAACAGGAAAGTAAATATACAACTAACAAGACCGCCCACACGCTCAGCTCTCGCCATCCCCGCCTCGCCATCTTCGCCCTGACGGCCGCCGGCGTGGCGCTTGGCATCAAATACCAGTCCGACAACCTGGCGAGGAATGAGAAGGCCCAGAGGGCGACCAGGGACCCCAACTACTACGTCTCTGTCGACAGGTCTGGCGGGGGTATCTAGAGACAACAGGGAGTTGAATATAGGATCGCGCTCAAAAGAGGACAAGCTAGGAGCCACACCGCTCCTCAGCAAAGAGTTAAAAATATGAGATGAAGATATGTCTGAAGGTATGGCACATGGACGTCAACCCCAAGGCAAGAGGTGCCTATTCATAGACAGCAGATTGTCTAGCATGAGCCCGAGGGTGGGCTGATCGGTGTTGTGTATGAGCCGAAACGTATGGTTCGAGGAATTTCAAAACATCATTGGCGTGTTGCATATACATACACATACGATCATTCATCGAGGGAATGGGCGTTTCAATCGGGCCAAGGAAGGCAACAGGTCACGGGCCAGGCACTGATATCACCAGATGGCGTGCTGCATATTACGCTGCATAGAATGGAATGAATGAACAAACAAGAAAAGCACAATGCATTACAATTCCTCGTTTCTCTGCGCCCTAAATGCCGGGATCGCCTTCAAATGCCAAACAGACAAAATCATACAGGATGAGCTCAACTCAGAGAAGAAAAGAAGACAATGCGATCCCAACATGCGAGAGCTGAAAAGAAAATAGAACGCCATTTCCCACTCCCTTGACCACGCCGAACAGCATTATCTCTCTATGCACGCCAAAATCTTGAATCCAGAACAGCCTGCAGTATGCGGGTGGGAAAAACAAAAGCGAATGAAACACACTGTAGAACGCCAATTCGTATGCAAGCCCTCCTGTACAGTTGCTCCAATGGGCCGGCGCCTCTAGACAAGTCGTCTCGCCATTAACGCTCAAAAGGAGCTCCCCTTCCTCGTGATGTTCGGCCGCGCTATATCGGCCTGGGGACCGCCATCGGACTCAGAATCCTCGTAATCGCGCCTCGATTCAACCTCTTTGCCCTTCCCTTTGTAGTCGCCACCAAAGCTCGACTCGACAGGTGATCTCAGTATCACACTGTTGCGGTTGGATTTGTTACCGCCTCTCCGACTTCCGGGTCTCGACCCGCTGGCCTTGCCGACCGAATTGGCCTTGGAATTTCTTCCGCCTGTTCGTGCGCCGCCGCCAGCGGCACCATTCCTTTCCGCAGCCTCGAAGATCGTATATGGAGTCCTCACTCCATCGCCTTCTCCATCCCAGACAATTGAGCCGCCTTCACTTGCTGAGTTGCGCGCGGTATTAGATCGCTGCAGTGATTTCATTTCCTTGACCATGTCTGAGAAACCCTCTTCAAGCGTTTTCATCCTCGCCAGTACCAAGCGACTCATCCGGTCACGATCATTGTCGCGTTCTCGCTGCGCCTTGTCATTGCCGCGGCCGGCACCCGGTGTGATCATACCGGTCGCCATGGCCATCTGCGTGACGAAGCTGGACGGGACGCCTCCAAATGCATCGTCTGCGCCAACTCCGGCAAGATCTGACTGAACGTCGAGAAGATCCGAGGAAGACATGCGACGAGTCTTCCCTGGCCGACGAGGATGCGGGTCGGCGGCCATTCCAGTAAAACGGCTGATGAGTGGGGCCGTTTGCATACCGTCGCGAGGCGGCATAATCGGTCTGGGACGGGAAGAGCCAAGATTGGCGGGACGTCGGGGCGATCTTGGCGCGGGGCTCTCGGCTGGCGTTGGGCGGCTGCTGAGAGGCCGGGACCGAGTCTTTGTATGCGGGCCTGAGGACGAATCATCATCTTTGTGCGGCAGACGGCCACTCTTCGGTGGGTTAAAGAGGATCGTGTTGGTGGACAAAGTGCGGCTATGCATGCCTGCCCGTTTCGGGGGAGGTGGTGCTAGCTGATGTGCAGGTGATCGATTCGAAGAACCGAGAGAGGTTGATATGATGCGGTTGTTGAATCGAGTGGCGAGAGGAGTCGTGAAATAATCGTCGTCGTCGTCCTCGACCCGGGATCTTGTAAGACTCCGTCGACTAGGAACAGTAGCTGCCTCATCTTCGTCTTCGTCATTGGTGACGAGCTCATCATCCGCATCTTGATCCTTCAGAATACGGCGTTCCACGTGATCCCTGCGGTCAATACCGTCCAACGCCCCGTCATCCAAGGTCGACATGAGTTCTGCCGGGTCGCTCACGATTGACCTGACTTCGGAAAGATGTCGAAGTCTAACAGGCGTTCTTTCCTTGCTTCCGTTGAGCCTTCGTTGCCAATCCTGTTGCGCACGGCTGTCAACAGTCGAGAAGTTGTTTGGTGATTCAGGTATAGTCTCGTTTCGATCCATCCAGTTCCTGACGGCATTTTGTGTCCTCTTACGCTCGTGCATTCTCTGAGTTCGTAGCGAGGCGAAGTCGGGCGTTCTTCGGAATACCTCCTCCAGGGCGCGATCCTGGTGAAACCCAGCTACCGAACCTTCTCGGATCCGGATGGTGGGGCTGAACAGGGACGACCTGCCCACAGGGTTCATGGAGAGAGCTCTCGCTCGACTCCGTTCCGGGTGCTCGACAAAGTCTGTCGGCTCGAACATCGATGGAGAGAGAATATACTTCTCGTACAGAAATATGCAGAACAGGAGCGGGAAATGTGTTATCTTGATGATGGTCCGATTCAGCCACACGAAATGGCGCAAAGGCATGAAGTATCGAAACGGCATCAACATCCAGGCGAAGATGTTACCGGGAGCGACGTAGGAGAACAAGGACTGGTCCTTGACCATGGCGATTGTATTTATCGCGAAAAGGAATCTGGATTCTCATTAGCTAGGTGAGGCACACTATGTCGCGTCTGCTAGCAGCTCACTGATGTTCCTCCTTTGCGTTCGAAGCAATCGACATGAATGAGTTAGTCAACACCGTGATGAGAATGGTGCTGTCGATTCGGTCAGCGAGCATCAATACGTCAGGGTCTGGACAGGACTTACACCACTACAAAATGGCAAATAATGAGAAAGAGCACCATCAGCGTTCTATCTAGCCAACTGTACGTGGGCCAGCTAAATGTTACTCGTCAGTAATTGAATCGCTTGTTTCGGGCCACGGCCCTCGAGGGTTGAATGAGGAGGAAGGTGTTCTGAAGAAATAAACTTACACATCCCAAGCCGCCGGAGTGAAGCCCATGAGGATTTGGAATATCTTGTACGCTACCTCAGCAGCATCTGCTTTGGTATTTGTGAGGAAGAAAACAAAGAAGCCACTGCATGAAATGAAAATCAACACGAAGACTGCCGCCAGATCAACACTCATGATTCTCATGGCAAGAAGAATCTGCGAGAAGTAAGGGTAGTGATCCAGGACCGAGAATATCCGTGGTAGCAGCAAGACCGCGTTTGCAGCAAGCACGTCGTAGGCGTCGACGCCAGTGTGTGAATCGACCAGGAACACCGTGTAGATGCGCATGCAGTAGTAGATGATCAATAGCACGAGAATGCCTAGATCAAAAATATTCCAGAAGCTCATGATGTAAAGCGAGAAGCCCTGCTCGGTGAAACCGACAAGCTCGTCCATCATGAACCCAGCACTCCAGAACCAGAACACCAACTCTAGGCTGGTGATGCGGTCGGACCTCTCGACAAGGACTGCCAAGAAAAGACAGATCAAGATAGCCAGAGAGCATGTGGAGAAGAATTGCCTATATCGAGGCACACGAAGTCTGGAGAGCTTGAGTAAAGACGCGTTGCGCGGATCATACAGGGACACTGTTCGCCTGGCCGGCAGCAGATCCAGATTGGAGGCCTTGGGCGCCTCCAATCCCTTCTGGAAACGAAGAAGAGGCGTCCTCTCATTTTCTCGCCGCTGCGGACTGCGCCCTCTTGCAGAAGCAATTGACTCCCTCAAGTTTTGTCGATGCAGATTGTCTGCAGAGGAATAGAAACTGATAGCACCGTTCCATATCGCTTCAAGCTGCTGTACTACGAGTGGGTGGGCTAGGAAGTGCTTGGCAGAAGCACGTATGGCGACCTCAAGGGTTGAGGTCCTCGCCGCAGCCTGCTTTGGCTTCCCGTCTCGAGGGGTCAGGGGCGTCTGTACGCCAGGCGCTCCTGGCATGCCCTGCAGAGGATAGAAATCATAAGACAGAGCATCGATGAGCTCCCTGGTCGTGTAGTCCTTCAGGAGTTTTATGGCTAGCAGCTCGCAGACCTTGGCCCTGGTGCTACTGGTTCCGGCATTTCCTGGGTTGAGCTGCCCCTCCTTGGCAAACTGCAGGCAATTTGCCATGAGCGCATATATGGTAGCCCTGGAAAAGTGTTGGGTGCGGATCTGCTGCTGCATGGGCTTGACCAGGAACTGTGAGACCTGGGGTGACCTCAGCTGGTCCCAAGTCAGAGCTGTCTCAGTTCTAGACTGGACGATCATTCGGATTGTATGGGTGACATTGTAGACCGGCAGGGAATCGAGGTGAGACTCGGAGAAAAGAGGCAACACCGTGCCTGAGGGGCGTCTCCCACCGTGATCCTCATCGTTGGGTGAGTCGTCGCCGTCGTCGTTATCATCATCTTCGTCTTCGTCTTCGTCTTCATCGTCATCGTCGGCTTCTGTGAAATCGGCGGTGGCGTGTCTAGTTCGGGAGTATGGTTGGCGCTCATCCTCGGTCTCATCACCTCCACGGCGACTGCTCCTGAATGACTGCAGCAGATTCGTGAATGGTAAGATCCTCCTGGCGGGCATGTTGTCGCCCGCTCGATCCATCAGTACTCCATGAAAACACCGTAGCCCTCAGTCACGGTGTAGGGTCGTAGGCTGCCTCGTAGTACTGCGTCTGGGGAACTCTCCGTAGCTGGGTAGGTATCGGAGGAAGTTGAGGAAGCTCACTGCCCTTGCGACTGGCCCAGGGGAAAGGCGTAGTAACAGCTCCGAGTGCGGTGCAGATCGGTCATACAAGATTATGTCCTGGGACCGAGGGTACTAGGACAGCATTGTTTCTGTCAGTGGGAGCAATGGGAAAATTATGAGCAGCTGGCGGCGGCGGCAGCAGCAGCAAATAAAGATTGTTGACAGGAAGGAATGCGCGCGCAGCGCGATGGTCAGGACCGGGACCGGGAGGTTCAAGTTGGACGGGGAGCCCCAGCCCAAGCAAGCCTGGCAAGCAGCTGTGTGTAATTCCAGGGAAGGTTGCCAGGATGACTGCATGCCTGGGTAGCACTCTCCCAGAGGTAGCTGATTCAGGAGCCAAAAGGCCGTGCAGACAGGCAATGACAGGCAACGACAGGGCAGCTGCTGGCAGAGTGGGATGCGATGCGGCTCAGCAGCGAGCAGAGTCCCACTTGGTGCACTTGGTGCAGGTGGCAAGCGCCCCAGTTCCAGGTTTCAACGACTCCAACAAGAGCCCAGGCCCGGGCGAAATCTCTGTTTTCTGCTAGGCAAAGGTGGTGAATTGTGGATAGTATTGGTCAATCGGGACAGTGGTTTGTCTAACATTAATGGAATGAGATGGGCTCAGTGCCGTGTGCCGTCCTTCGACGACGATGATGCAGCACGCCGCACCCATCTGGGCCTGCAAGCTCCATGCACTGCAGCATCCCACTGTCCTTATCTATCCACATATTTGCCGCATTCCCCAGATCGACGCATGACCTCCGGCGCCATCGAGTGGGCCGATACGCTGCAAGATGGGATGAATAGCTATGCCTCGCCCGCCCCCCTCATTGGACAGGCCGCCTAGAACAGCATAGTTTTCACCACACCATCCACGACGACCGTGCTACTGGTTGGGACGGCGGTGAGCCAGATCGAGGGCGTGGGCGTGGGCGAGGGCGTTCGACTTGTGCGCTTGTGGCCTTGGTGTGCCTCTTTGTCTGGCTGCAACTGCAACCTTGCGACAGACGGCGAGGACGGTTCTGGTTCTGGTTCTGGTTCTTCGCTAATCTGAAGATGGACACTGTAACTGATACATCAGGTTCTCAGTCGACCTGCCAGGGCTGCCGGCCTGCACACTCCAGAGGGCTCAATTTCCGGAGGTCTCTTCATCCTGCCTGTGAGCAACGATGAACACAGAGAGTATCTAGGTTTCTCTGAGCGGGTGTTCCAGTTCGGTCTCGACGAGCCTTTGTGCTTCGACAATGCATCTTTGCGAGATCAAACGAGGTAACCTTATTGTCTGCTCTTCCTATCAAATCAAAGCATCTTCGCACATCCATGGGTCTAATGCTCTGCCGGGCTCATTGCTCCGCACCCCCTTCCTGCGCGGCTTGCGACATTGCAACCCCTTAGCTCCACACCGACAGGCCGCCTGCATCATGTTGCATCACATGCACCGTCATCATCAGTAGATTGGTTTCGCTTGTTAACTGTAAGTAGAGCTCGGGAACATCGTCGGTCAGGATGAGGTGAAGGTGTCCCTCGCATGACAAAACTGATGACACCTGCATGTACGTTCATATTCCGTGTTTCGACATCATGGCCCTAGCTGCTGGCTGGACTTGGCGTAGAGGCACACAATGGACCTGGGAATGAACCTACAGCGCTCTTCATTGAGAAAGCAAACACGAACATCGTTGGGCTCTCTACCATCGTGGTGCAAAGTGCTACCAGAGCCGCAGCCTGCAGTGTTGTGACTAACAATTGCCACGCAGGCTCTTATGTTCAAGAGTCAGCCCAAGCACCGCCTTCAAGAAACAGAGGCATCACAAATGAATGACTGTAGTCCGTATGGGCGGTGAACAAATTTTCTGGTGTGTGTGTGTGCGTATGCGTGTGTGTGGTGTGTACTAATCCCAAACCGTGGGGGCTTTAGACAGTCAGGTCACACACATGTGAGGACGCTTACTGGGCTGCGCAAACAGGCCCACTCATCCAACAATAATGTGCTATAAATGTCAGTTGGGGGCAGAGGGAGTACGAATCTCCTGGCATGCAGTCTCTCATCTCTTGCTGAAGACCATATCATCATGTGCCCAGGTGTAACAATGCCTCCCATGGTCAGCACCAGCCCCGGATCCGAAGCTCTGGGCCGGACGGGTCGGAGCGAGAGCCGGAAAGCATACATTATTATTACGTCTGGAGTGTTCGGTGTGCTCGAAGTCTTCGACAGATCAAGACTCAACACCAGCCAGAACGCTTGCCTGAGCCAGGATCAGGTCAATGCTCTGACAACGAGCGGCGCTCATGCTCCTTTATATACACATGAATTGAATTCCATGCCTTACCTATGCAGGAAGGTCAGCCATCTTACACGCACGCCCACTTGATGTTGGTTGTCGGTGCAAGGACCAGGCGAATCTCGGTTTGCGGCCAAGATTCTGAAGGACCCAGACTTCAAGCAAATTCTCTTAGATTTCCCACTGTGAATTCGACTCCCTCGTGACTCACACGGCACGTTGGTCCTAGTGGACATAACAATAACAAATACCCGATTCACTGGGCCGGAGGTCAAAATCCCGATCTGGGCTAGATGCGCCCCAAGATCTCAAGTTTTAAAATGCAGGGATACGCGACTCAGTCTGGCTCCTCCGCTTGCGCGTCGTCCAACCACAGGCCACAATCCGACTACCTATCGATAAGTCTCTAAGGGCAGAAAATTTTGGCTGTTCGGTCCAAAGGTTGGTGGGGAAAGTTTTGGGGTCGGTCACAGCCTTCTGACATCCCACTCTATTCCTGTCTCTGCGTCTTGTCTTGCCTATTTTTTTCTTCTTCTTCTTCACCCCACCAGTCGAGGCATCTGACGCTATTCTGTTACATTCAATAGCCCCTTGCTGGTGAGACGAGGCTGTTGTTGACTTTATAATGGTCGTGTCTTGAGCTAATTGAACCGTCTTGCCGAAGGAAACACAATCCGCCCTCGAGCAAGCCTCGCCGAGCTTGCTGCCATCTTTGGCACCGACTCGTTCAGCTTCACCACCTGCCTGCGCTTCTAGGGAGACACCTCGGTACCCCCGCCCCATCTTGACCATGGCTTCCAAGGCTTTCCCTCCCGCTTCGGCTCGCCTCGGCGAAGCTGAGAACGAGGACCTCTTCTGCTTGGAGCTCGAAGATGGCTCAGCCTACCAGGGCTACAGCTTCGGTGCTCCCAAGAGCATTGCCGGTGAGCTGGTCTTCCAGACGGGCATGGTTGGCTATCCCGAGTCCGTCACAGACCCCTCCTACCGAGGTCAAATCCTCGTCATCACCTTCCCCCTGGTCGGCAACTATGGCGTTCCCTCGAGGGAGACAATGGATGAGCTGCTGCGCGACCTGCCTGCCCATTTCGAGTCGTCCCAAATCCACATCGCCGGTCTCGTGACAGCCTCCTATTCCGGCGAGGACTTCTCCCACTTCCTGGCAACCTCTTCCCTCGGAACTTGGTTGAAGGAACAAGGCATACCGGCAATGCACGGCGTCGACACTCGCGCATTGACCAAACACATCAGAGAGAAGGGCAGCATGCTTGGCCGCATGCTGCTGCAAAAGTCACAAGCGGCGAATGGCATCCCCAACGGAACCAATGGCCAAACAAACGGTGTGCCGCAAGCTTTGAAAGATTGGAAGCCGTACTTTGATACTGTCGATTGGGTCAACCCCAATGATAAGAACCTCGTAGCAGAGGGTGAGTGAAAGCGAAATGGGCCTTGTGTCGACTTTCTGCTCACTTCTCCTTAGTGTCCGTCAAGGCGCCAAAACTGTACACGCCTCCTGCAGACATTGCCTTGAAGCACCCGTCTGGCAGGACGATTCGTATTCTCTGCCTCGACGTTGGCATGAAATTCAACCAGCTTCGGTGCTTCCTCAAGCGAGGCGTCGAAGTCCTCGTATGCCCCTGGGACCACGATATTGTGGCACAAGCGGGTGACGAGTATGACGGTTTGTTCATCTCCAACGGTCCGGGTGACCCTTCTGTCTTGGATGTCACCGTGAAGAATATCGCAACGGCCATGGCCAAGAACCGTACCCCAGTATTTGGTATTTGCTTGGGCCACCAGCTGCTGGCCAGAACCGCCGGAGCTGGCACAACCAAGCTCAAGTTCGGTAACAGAGGTCACAACATTCCTTGCACAAGTCTGATCACTGGAAAGTGCCACATTACTTCTCAGAACCACGGTTTCGCCGTCGACAGCAAGACTCTTCCCTCCGACTGGCAGGAGCTCTTCGTGAATGCGAACGACGGCACCAATGAGGGTATAGTGCATGTCAACAAGCCCTACTTCAGTGTTCAGTTCCATCCTGAGAGCACTCCCGGCCCTCGAGACACCGAATTCTTGTTTGATGTCTTCATTCAGACCATTGTCAAGTGCGCATCGGACAGCACCCTTCTTTCAAAGCCTGTCAGCTTCCCTGGTGGCACAGCGGCTGAAAATGAGGCACTGCACCCTCGCGTCAAACCGAAGAAGGTTCTCGTACTCGGCAGTGGTGGTCTCAGTATCGGTCAGGCCGGTGAATTCGACTACTCTGGTAGCCAGGCCATCAAAGCCCTCAAGGAGGAAGGCATCTACACCGTCCTCATCAACCCCAACATTGCCACTATCCAGACGTCCAAGGGTCTGGCGGATAAGGTCTACTTTCTGCCAGTGAACGCCGAGTTTGTCCGAAAGGTCATCCAGTACGAGCGGCCCGATGCCATTTACGTGACGTTCGGTGGTCAGACCGCTCTGCAAGTTGGTATCCAGCTCAAGGATGAATTTGAGGAACTTGGAGTCAAGGTGCTAGGTACACCCATCGACACCATCATCACCACCGAGGACCGTGAGCTTTTCGCTCGCAGTATGGAGTCCATCGGCGAGAAGTGCGCCAAGTCTGCTTCGGCCAGCAGCGTCGAAGAGGCAATGAATGCTGTCAAGGACATTGGCTTCCCCGTGATCGTGAGAGCCGCCTATGCTCTCGGTGGACTGGGCAGTGGCTTCGCGAACAATGAAGCCGAGCTTCTTGATCTTTGCAACAAGGCTCTGGCTGCTAGTCCCCAAGTCCTCATCGAACGCAGTATGAAGGGTTGGAAAGAAATCGAGTACGAAGTTGTCCGAGATGCCCAGGACAACTGTATCACTGTCTGTAATATGGAGAACTTCGACCCGCTTGGTATTCACACCGGTGATTCGATCGTGGTTGCTCCTTCTCAGACGTTGTCTGACGAGGATTACAACATGCTTCGAACCACGGCGGTCAACGTCATCCGTCATCTTGGAGTGGTCGGAGAGTGCAATATTCAGTATGCGCTCAACCCCTTTTCCAAGGAGTACTGCATCATCGAAGTCAACGCGAGATTGTCGAGATCTTCGGCACTCGCCTCCAAGGCAACTGGCTACCCTCTGGCTTTCATCGCTGCTAAGTTGGGTTTGAACATTCCGCTCAAGGACATCACGAACACTGTCACCCGGTCCACCTGCGCATGCTTCGAGCCGTCGCTGGATTACGTCGTTGTCAAGATGCCTCGTTGGGACCTCAAGAAGTTCACTCGGGTGTCGACACAACTGGGCTCTTCCATGAAGAGTGTTGGTGAAGTCATGAGCATTGGCAGAAGCTTCGAAGAGGCCATTCAGAAAGCGATCCGCGCGATCGACTTCCAAAACTTGGGTTTTAACGACACCTCGAACGCTCTCATGTCGATCGATGACGAGCTGCAGACGCCGTCGGATCAACGTCTCTTCGCCATTGCCAACGCTATGCACGCCGGCTACACCGTCGATAAGATCTGGGAGCTGACCAAGATCGACAAGTGGTTCCTTCACAAGCTGAAGGGCTTGAGCAACTTTGGCAAAGCCATGACGCAATATCATACCGGCGACATCGCACAGAATCCCAACATCTTGCTGCAGGCTAAGAGACTTGGATTCTCGGACCGACAGCTGGCCAAGTTCTGGAACTCAAACGAGTTGGCTGTGCGCCGCTTGAGAGACGAAGCCGGCATCATGCCCTATGTCAAGCAGATCGACACAGTGGCTGCCGAGTTCCCTGCTATGACAAACTACCTCTACCTGACCTACAACGCCACCCAACACGATGTCAACTTTGATGAGCACGGTGTCATGGTCCTGGGCTCGGGTGTCTACAGAATTGGCTCCTCGGTCGAGTTTGACTGGTGTTCTGTCCGGGCTATCCGCACACTCCGAGATGCTGGCTTCAAGACCATCATGGTGAACTACAATCCGGAAACGGTAAGCACCGATTATGATGAAGCCGACAAGCTGTACTTTGAGAATATCAACGTGGAGACGGTGCTCGATATCTACCAGCTGGAGGCCGCAAGAGGTGTGCTCGGTGCTATGGGTGGTCAGACTCCCAATAACATCGCTCTGCAACTTCACCGAGCCGGGGTCAAGATGTTGGGAACGTCACCTGAAATGATCGACTCGGCAGAGAACCGATACAAGTTCTCCCGTATGCTCGACCGTATTGGCGTTGACCAGCCTACCTGGAAGGAGTTGACGAGCTTCGACAAGGCCAAGGACTTCTGCAACAGTGTGTCTTACCCAGTGCTGGTTAGGCCTTCCTACGTGCTTTCCGGTGCCGCTATGAACACGGTTTACTCCGAGGCAGACCTGGAGAACTACCTCAAGCAGGCTGCAGATGTGTCACCGGAACACCCAGTCGTCATCACAAAGTACATCGAGAATGCCAAGGAGATCGAGATGGACGCTGTCGCCCATGACGGAGAGCTCGTTGGCCACTTTATCTCTGAGCATGTCGAGAATGCTGGTGTGCACTCAGGTGATGCAACTCTGATCCTCCCGCCTCAAGATCTTGAGCCCACCACTATTGAACGCATTGAGGAGGCGACTCGCAAGATTGCAGTTGCATTGAACGTTACTGGGCCGATGAACATCCAGTTTATCGCAAAGGACAACGACATCAAGGTCATTGAGTGCAATGTTCGAGCATCTCGTTCATTCCCCTTTGTCTCGAAGGTCATGGGGATCGATCTCATCGAGATGGCCACCAAGGCCATTATGGAGGTGCCTTTCGAGCCATACCCAGCGGTTGAGAGACCTGCTGGTGCTGTGGGTGTCAAGGTTCCGCAATTCAGCTTCTCCCGTCTCTCAGGCGCTGACCCTGTCTTGGGAGTAGAGATGGCTTCCACTGGTGAGGTGGCTTGTTTTGGTGTTGACAAGTATGAGGCATACTTGAAGGGCTTGATGTCCACTGGCTTCAAGATTCCCAAGAACAACATTCTGCTCTCCCTGGGATCCTACAAGGACAAGATGGAAATGCTTCCATCCATCAAGAAGCTGCAGGAGTTGGGATACAAGCTTTTCGCCACCGCAGGTACCGCCGACTTCTTGCAGAGTCACGACATACCCGTCCAGTTCCTGGAGGCTCTGCAGGAGGACGACCAGAAGTCCGAGTTCTCGCTCACGCAGCACTTGGCAAACAACATGATCGACCTGTACATCAACCTGCCTTCGAACAACAAGTACCGTCGCCCAGCCAACTATATGAGCAAGGGCTACAGGACACGAAGAATGGCCGTCGATTATCAAATTCCCTTGGTCACGAACGTCAAGAACGCAAAGATTCTCGTCGAGGCCATTGCCAAGCACATGGCTCTCGACGTGAGCATTGTGGACTACCAGACCAGCCATCGCACTGTCTTGCTGCCTGGTCTTATCAACATCGCAGCTTTTGTACCTGGCATTGTGTCGGAGAAGAGCCGTGACCTGGAGAATGTGACCAAGGCCTCCCTCGCAGCAGGTTTCACCATGATTCGTACCATGGCCGTTGGTCGCGAGGGTGCAATCACAGATGCGCGCTCGCTCGCCGCCGCTCAGCAGAATGGCAAGTCTGGCATCTACTGTGACTTCAACGTGTCAGTCGCTGCCACCTCTTCGAACGCCAACCAGATCAGTCACGTCGCTGGAGAGGTCGGAGCTCTGTTCATCCCCTTCAACCACCTGTCCGACAATATTAGCAAGGTCGCCGCTGTCACTGCTCACTTCGATGCTTGGCCTGCCCACAAGCCAATCTTGACAGATGCCAAGCTCACCGACCTGGCGTCAATTCTTCTTTTGGCCAGCCTTCACAACAGGAAGATCCACGTCACATCTGTCACGACAAAGGATGACATTAAGCTTATCGGCCTTAGCAAGCAGAAGGGGCTCAAGGTTACATGCGACGTGTCCATTTACTCGCTGTACCTATCACAGAAGGACTATCCCCAGTGCGAGTTCCTGCCGACTGTCGAGGATCAACTCGCTCTATGGGAGCACTTGAGCGACATCGATGTCTTCTCCATCGGCAGTCTGCCTTACCAGTTGGCTACCGCTACTGGCGCCAAGGCCGACGCCACAGTTGGAATTGCAGATGCTCTTCCACTCCTTCTCACCTCTGTCAGCGAGGGCAAGCTCACCATCGACGACATCAAGAAGCGTCTGCACGACAACCCTGTGGAGATCTTTGAGCTGCACGATCAGACCGGTACTTTCGTGGAGGTCGAGATCGAGCGTCCTTCCACCGTCCCCGCCTCTGCTGGCTGGTCTCCATTCGCTGAGCGTGTCATGAGGGGAGCCGTTCAGCGCATCACTTTCCAGAGCAGGCTTGTCTGCCTCGATGGACAAATTCTCGAAGGCTCTGCCATCGGCAAGGACATGTCAAGACACGGCGCTCTTCCGCCACCTATGTCGCCGTTGATGAAGCCACTTGCGCAAGCTGCAGAGACTCCACGCGGGACAGATCGACGCTCCTCAGTGATCGGTTCGGCGCGGCCTCTTGTGAAGCCTCGCGGCTTGGACAGCGCTCTTGGTCATTCTTTCAAGAACCCTGTCTTCGAGGACTTCGGCCCCTCACTGCCACTGCAGCCCGCACATGAGAGTCCTCTGCAGGCGCTGCTTACCCAGCCGCACTCGTTCAAGATGTCTCATGTCCTCTCGGTCACCCAGTACACTCGGGCTGACCTCCATCTCCTGTTCACCGTTGCACAGGAAATGCGAACTGGGGTTCAGCGTGAAGGCGTATTAAACCTGCTCAAGGGCCGTCTGCTCTGCACGCTGTTCTATGAGCCCTCGACCCGGACATCAGCCTCATTCGACGCCGCAATGCAGCGCCTCGGTGGACGAACTATCGCCATTTCCACGTCGACTTCCTCGGTCAAGAAGGGCGAGACACTACAGGACACACTGCGGACTCTAGCTTGCTACGGAGACGCTGTTGTCCTACGGCACCCTGAGGAAAACTCGGTCAAGGTCGCAAGGAAGTTCTCGCCTGTGCCAGTCATCAACGGTGGTAACGGGTCCAAGGAGCATCCCACTCAGGCCTTCCTGGATCTCTTCACCATTCGTGAGGAGCTGGGCACCGTACAGGGTCTGACCATCACCTTTGTTGGTGACCTGCTCTACGGCCGCCCGGTGCACTCGCTGGTCTACCTGCTCCAACACTACCAGGTCAAGGTGCAGCTCGTGTCCCCCAAGAGCCTGTCGCTGCCGCCGCAGGTGCACGAACAGCTTGTCAAGTCCGGCCAGCTGCTCACCGTGTCGGAGACGCTGACGCCCGAGATCCTGGCCCGCAGCGACGTCCTATACTGCACGCGCGTGCAGCAGGAGCGCTTCCCCAGCAGTGAGGAGTACGAGAAGGTCCGTGGCGCGTACCGCATCGACAACGCCACGCTGCAGCACGCCAAGAGCAGCATGATCGTTATGCACCCGCTCCCCAGGAACGAGGAGATTGCGGAGGAGGTGGACTTTGACCCTAGGGCGGCATACTTCAGACAGGTGAGTGGCCCAATCAATGTTGGGTACGATGTTTTGCTGACATTTTGACACAGATGAAGTATGGTCTTTACACCCGCATGGCTCTCTTGGCTCTCGTTATGTCCAACTGAGAATCTTTGCTGTTGTGTATCTAGACTTTACTGGCGCATGAGTGCACGGAGATATTGATTGGGGAAATTTTCGGTCCCAGAGGAAAGAGGACGCAAAAAAAGTATTTGAGGGTTCGCTATGGTTTCAATTTTTTCCTTTTGGTCCTTCTTTCTAGAAAGTAGACTCGTAAAAGGTCACAGACCACGTATATCAAGGCATCAGTAGACGTAAATGAGCTCGCGCTCGACTCGGTTAGGTTTTATGAGTGAATGATTTGGGAGTACGCTGGGCGTATACGTTATTTATGTATTATGTATTATGTATTATGTATGTATGTTATGTACGTTAGGTGTTTAGGTGTGTTTTGCGTTTGGGTGTATTCTTTGCGTTTGGTGGCGTTTTGTGTATATAGCTTGTCTAGGATTTAAATGATACCCTTTATTGTGCCTCGTTTATTTTCCTTCGTTCGTATCTTCGAGTTGGACTGTTGAATCATTTGAAATTCTCAAGACAGACCGAGAGAGGTGAAGGTAAAGTGTGTGGTGAGAGACCGAAGTGCGTGGGCGTGGCGTAACCGCACGGCCCCCTGAGGGCCTACTCGCACCTGCATGATCTTCTCACGAGGGAACGAGCTTCTAATGGAAAGACCGGTTGTACATCGTAAAAGTGTTTGAACGTCACTTTTGGTTGTATTGAGTTCAGTCTCGCAAAAATTAATTATGGACGTATCTATCCGCACACATCCCCTTCTCACTTCCCGCGCACTCACCATCTTGACGGCTGGATGGCACTCCGTGTCACGATATATTCTGGTTGCGGAACGACGTCTGCCAGATTTCTTGAGTAGGGCCTCGCAACTTGGAGGAATGATCGGCACTGCCACCGAGCGGCCGCAGATCTAGCCAGTACCTCAGGCTCTTATACAGCACACCACAGGGCATTACCCTTCGTGAAGGATCTGATCTTCGACCCTCATGATGAGCTCATGAACTGATGTAGTAATGGTGTATCAAAGCGTGCTGTTATTATACGATATATTAATATGACCCAGGCAGCCCAAAAGCAGGACTGTGCCAACCCGCTTTCGATGCTGTGCACAACGCTGTTTCTCCATCTGTTGATCGACCCTGGTCACAGCGAAAAAGTGTCACCAGGCTCGGCGGCGCCGGCGTGAACAGTTTTCAAGACCTGGATAGAGAAGCCCTCTGACATGAATTCCGGCTCAACAATTGCGCTCCCAGAGGATTGGCTACTTTCCTCTGCCCAACCATGCCAACCCGAAGTTGCAGCCTGGCACCAGAAAATGCAGGCACGCCGGTGCTGTCAACGGAGTGCTTGTACTCCACTGAACCAAGATCCAATTATTAATTTCCACGGTGGCCGAACCTCGCATGCACCGACTCAACCTGTATCGACCAGTCGAGTACCCGTGGTCTCAAGCCTCCATCTCTCATTTCAAGCGCGATGGCCGAGATAACATACTGTACTCCCCAGCCCAAAAATTTATTCCCCCCGTTTTACCCTGGCGAGGACCTCAAGCCGGCGGGAGACAATCTGTACATTGGGCTCCGGACCAACGCATCGAAAAGGACCCAAGTTTCTTCAATGTCTGTTCAAAGTCCTTGCGTGACGGCGTCGGACATTGTCGACAAGATCTTGTCCTGTCCTAACGGCTTGGCTTCGGGACGGGACGGACCAGCCCAAGCAATCTCTCGAGCCGACATACAGAGTCCACAAAATATTATCCACCGATGGAAGAGGCACCTCAACAACTCAATTCTGCGGTTGCCTAGGAGCTGATGCGTCCGTCCTTTTTAACAATTTTGACGAGCACACGTAAGCGGCCTCCAGGTGTGGAGGTTGCTGTAGTTTCTTTCGGACAGCATGATGAAGTTTCCCTGGCGAAGAGGACGGTGTTTGAAACCAGCCTGGTATTGTGACATTGAGAAAGGCTGGCCTGGGCAGCAGCTTCAAAATGCATCGTGCTTCATCTTTGGCCGGCCCCGTGGGTTCGCATTAGCGATGCGTCCGTGGATTAGCAAGTCGGAGTGCGTTCTATATTACTCAAGTGTTGACGTGTGCAGAGTGCAGGCCTCAGCGCTCTGGGTACTGTCGGTCCTGGTACTGGTAATCCTCGTAATGGATACCTTGGCCTTCGTAAGGATACTCCTGCTCCTCGATATCCTGGCCGTTCCAACCGCGGTAACCGTTTTCTCCCCCACCGTACGCATAGCCTCGATCCCCGCCGCCGTAATAACGCCCGTCCCAGGATGGCTGCGGCCGCAGAGACATACGCGGCACTGGGGCCCGGGCGTATATCCTCCCCGGGTCGGATCGCATCGAGTACGCCCTGTTCTCCCCGTACGTAAACGAGTTGGGCGGGTAGTAGCTTGGCCGCCGGCTGGTGCGCGTTATGTTGCTCCTCATGCTGTTCGCGCGCGAGCCCCCGTCGTACACAGACTCAGGCCTGGCCTCGGGCATGTCGAAGGGCCCGCCGGCCGGGACGTAGTACTCGGGCGCTTTGACGGGCTGCCGCGGCGGGACGCGGTCGTAGTAGCCAGGCCCGTACCCAGAATCGCTGCTCGCTGCCCCGCCGGCGTAGGCGTCCTGGTAGCCGCCGTAGTCGTCCCCGTACTCGTCGTAACTCTGGCCCCGCGACGCCTGTGAGACAACCGTGGACCGCTTGGCGGACGACATGGTGGGCAGCCTGTCGGCCCCGCCGCCGCCGCCGCCGCCGACATCCTGCTGCTGCCACAGATCGTCGCCGGTCGGGGGCTGCACGGCGCGCTCGACGGGGCGGAAGGTGCCGGTGCGCATTTCAGCGTTGATCTTCTTCTCCAGCTCCTTGACCTCGCCGTCGCTCATCTGCTTCCAGCGTCCGCCGAAGAGCCGCCTCATTGTGCGTCGAAACCTGCGCAGGACCATCCTTTTCACCGTGTCGTCATGTCTTGTCGATGGTGTGATGATGTCGATCCCAGCAACACCCGAAGAGCTGCGGCGGCGCTGCTGGGGCTGGGATTGCATCACCGGGTGAGTCGGGGAGCGGGATGAGTAAAGTATTAAGTGAGTGAGTGAGTGAGTGCGAGGTGTGATGGTGAGTCGGCTCAGCTGGGTGAGTTTGACTTTCGGACCAGCCAAGGGGGCTGTGTGGAAGCACCAATCAAGGGGGTGCTTGGTTGGTGAAGAGTGGGAAAGCCGTATGTATAATGGCGGTTGTGAGACGTTGTTAAGGACCAGGTGGTCCCAGACGAGTGGAGGCTCAGAGGGGCCACGCTTGTTGAGCAGCCAAGGCCCATGTGCCTGCTGTGATTTGGACAAGGTTTGGCCAGCAGGTCGGTCAGTCAGTTACTCATTGCACGACTTGAAGATGCCGCGTCACGTCGGCCGCAAGCTTTGGGGCGTTATGTTGGTGGTGGTGTGGAGGTTGTGTGCAGGTATCTTGATGGTGCTTTGCAGCCTGGACTTGTGATAAGATTGACTCGACCGTGCTAAGCGAGATATAAATCAACAAAAAATGACAAGCATGCTCCCGAGAGGGTCCAGATTGAATGGCAGCGTTCCTTGACTTGTCGTTGCTGTTCAACAGCATTCCTAAAGTGAGAGAGGTAGAGCAACTACCACGGTGGTTGTCTGGGAGTTTCAAAAAAGGGAGCTAAAAGCGTTTCAGCGACCATGACCGCAGCCGCAAGGACATCGCTGTCTGTGTCGAGCTAACGAGCAGCGGTTCGTTCGGACGATGAGCACGTACGGTGTAGCTGATAACCACAACAATGGATTGTTGTTAAGGGGGGTACTTGCTGATCGCAATGACTGGCAACATATATCCCACCGAAACCTGGTGGTGGCTGGTTGTAGGCATATGTCCTTGACAGCACATCCAGCAGATGATTGGGCTCAGTGCCCTGATCTTGGCCTTGCTCGTCTCCATCTCCCATCTCCATCTCCATCTTACTCCTTGGTCCAGCGCCCCTCTCCAGTCCTGCCTCATAACAGGATTCTGGACGCTCATGCATCCATCAATGTCGTGGTCTCGCTCCCTGTTATGCGGGAACGCACAAGCTCTCCTCGTGTCACCGCCACACCAACCCAGCCAGCTCCTCTCCTATTGCGTTCTAGGCCCAGAGTCCGCGCCCTGAGATCGGATGGACGCCCGACCATCTGTAGGCTAACGTGCCTGCGGTTACGCGGTCTCATGCTCTCCGCTCTGGGCGTCAGAGCTAGGGCTGCCGATTGGGTCGGTGGTGGTAAGCATACCTGCGAGTCCGCAAACGGACATTTAGAGCTGTTTGCAAACGAGCTCGACAATACGCAGCCGCAGGGTAGGTAGCATTGGACAGCTGCATTAGTCTCTGGTCTAGGTGAGTACCCGGCTCCCCAGGGCTCCCCAGGGCTCCCCAGGGCTCCCCAGGGCTGCTCAGGGTTGCTCAGGGTTTGTCTGGACCCCCACCCCCTCCCCTCGTCCCTCAGCCACCCCAAGGCTCAAAGATTGTCATGTCACATGGATCACCAGAGTTTTCAGGCGCGAGCATCATGACATGCTTTACATTCCGTTTGAAGTTTCATGCACTGATTCTCGAAACGAAAGTGGAAACTCACGGCTGATGTGGTGTGGCTGACAGGACCCAAATTCTCGGGTGCGCTGAGCGGGCGTGGGGTCCATGCCGCCGCCCCTGGCCCTATTTGGTCGACGTCATGAGATGCTGTTGACTCTGTCCCTCGACTATCTCCTGATTGGATGACAATTCGCGATTGTTTCCAGACGAGACAGGCCAATTGCTAGACACTCCGACCGAGCTGTCAGATCGTATAGATACTCGTAGAATCCAGGTATCAGGAGACTATCGCGAAGGTGGAATCGTATCTGCGGCATATATCACGAAGAGCCCCGTCAAACGCCCGCCTCTGGTCTGCCTCAACCTCTTCCATGCGGTTCACTGCCCCAAGTTCCTATCTATTCCGAGGTTTCGCACCTACAGTGAACAGGATGGCGCTTCACCAAGCAAAGTCAGACAAGCTGATCTGTAAGTCACTCTGCCATCACATCACACCGCCAGACTCATCGCACGACGAGACGCATGAGTCACCCCCCTCTGCTCCACGTCTATGGGCTCCTTCAGTCAAGCACACAGGATTCCCACTGACGCACAAACCAGTCGCGCCCGCCGGTGGCGCCCAAAACGCCCGCGCAGACCAGTTCACCCAGCACGAGTCCAAGGGCGGCCTGCACCGGCGCGATCTGGACCCGCACAGCCCTATCACACAGTTCCACTCGTGGTTCTCAGCAGCGCAGACCTACGGCGGGGCCAAGGAGTCAGGAGAATCTGGCCAGCAGCAGCAGAAGATCGCGCACCCAGAGACGTGCACCTTGTCCACGGCGTCGCTGCCGTCGGGCCGCGTGTCGGCGCGCGTCGTGTACATGAAGGAGCTGGACCACCGCGGGTTCGTGATCTACTCCAACTTCGGCACGAGCCGCAAGGCGTCCGACCTCGCGACCAACAGCTGGGCGAGCCTGGTGTTCTGGTGGGAGGCGATGGAGCGGCAGGTGCGCGTCGAGGGCCGCGCGGAGCGCCTGACCCGCGAGGAGAGCCAGCGCTACTACGACACGCGCGTGCGCGGCAGCCGCATCGGGGCGTGGTCGAGCCGGCAGAGCGCGGTGCTGAGGCCCGAGGGGGGCGGCGGCGAGGACGACGGGCGCGGGCAGCTGCAGCGGTGGGTCGAGGAGACGGAGGAGAGGTTTAAGGGCACCGAGGACATCCCCGTGCCTGACTTCTGGGGCGGGCTGAGGATCGTGCCTGAGAGAGTCGAGTTCTGGCAGGGCAGGGAGAACAGGCTGCACGATCGGTTCGTGTATGATAAGGTGGAGGGGCAGGAAGGCAAGTGGACGCTGGACCGGCTGAGCCCGTGAGTGGGTGTGTACGATATGCTTGTCGAGAGCAAACAGCGAGATACGTCTTTAGCAATGCCACCCGGGTTGCTCACAAATCCTCACTTAGTTGGACCAAGGGAATCGACGTTGACTGCAGTGGGCTATTCTACTGACTCTCTCAAATGTTCCACACGCATCTTTTTGTTATCAGATATTAACCAAGAAACAGACGGTCTCATAATGAAAGTCCAGGTCTATCGAGCATGATATGCTGTATTCCATACACGCGCTGACCAGTATTCTCGACAAACGCCTAACGCGGGTCCGCCAGCCCGTAAACACCGACAAATAACCTGGGTCTTCGCTCTACCACTCTACAAGAAGTAATCAGCCACCGGTTTTTTGGCCGGCATGCCTCTTGAATCCTGCGGTGCTGCTTGAAACACTCTGTACCGCCTCGCCGGCCCGACGCTCGGCGGTGCTATCTCACCCTCCATCAACGGCGCCCTGCCCGCCGCCCCGCCGTCGCTCCTGTTCACCTCGCCGTTGCTCCGTGAGAATATGCCGAGCCCGGACTCGTCCTCTGAGAGCTCCAGCAGCGCCGCGACGTTGCCGCAGCGGTAGCAGTAGTTGGGGGCTGACCAGACCGTCACAATGCTAGTGTCGAACATCTCCTTGAACCCTTCCATGACCAATTGATGCGCACGCGCGATCAGCGACAGGTTGTTCTTGTGGTTGAACTGCCTGACAATATCCGCGCCGAACAGGAACCCTGCGCCACGCGGCGACAGGCCCCAGCCGTCGATGTCGTCCGGGTCGGACCACAGCAGATCGCACATGGCGCCTTCGTGGGGGACCTCCTGTTTCCGATCGAGCAAGCGGATCTTGTCCACAGTATCTATCAACGGACTGAGGCCCCCGTGAACACACAACACTGCGCCGGCCGGGTTGCCGATCGACCCACCGCTCGAGCCCGATGCGCCGGACCCTGGAGGGCCTGTCTTGTCTCCAGTGCCTGCTGGTGCGCCGTTGGGACTTTTGTTCTGCTCCTCGCCCTCTATGTTCCGACGTGGGAACCTGCTGATGACGTCTCGGTCTGCGTTGCAGACCTCAATCTCGGTGTTTTGCTCCAAGTACTCCTGTGCCGAAGGGCTCTCGCTGGCGGGGTATAGGGTATTCGAGGCACCAAGAACGATGGCGCCCAGGGCCAGGTAATCGAAAACGTCGCAGCAATATCTCCATACGTTGGCGCTGCCGTATTTGCGCAAGCATTCATCGTAGAATCCATAGACTGTGGTGATCTGTCGGGACTCGTGGTTGCCCCTGATGAGAGTCATGCGATCGGGGTAACGGACCTTGAGGCAGAGGAGGAGAAGGAAGGATTCGAGGGAGTAGAAGCCGCGGTCGACAAAATCGCCTGGAGAGACAGTATGTAAGCTCGCAGGTCCAGAGGTAAGCATAGGGCAGAAGAAGGCATCGTCATACCCATAAAAAGGTAGTTGGTGTCCGGCACGTCGCCACCGACTCGAAAGAGTTCCATTAGATCGTGGAACTGGCCGTGTATATCGCCACATATCTATTGTATGTCATTAGGTTCTAGCCCGACGAGATAGCAGGACTGAGATCGCCATACTGTGACCGGTGCGCAGACTGTGACGACATTGCCCTCTTCAATCAACAGCTCGCGTGCCTTGTGACATATCTCGCGAACTTGGGCTTCTGGTATGGGTCGACATGCTCGAAGTTGTGCGATAGCTCTGTAACATTTTATCAGCTTTGCTCGTATCGACTTGGGCTAGTGCCAGGGGTGTGCTGACTTGTCCAGGTCACTCATCTTGTCGGCGGCTGCAGCTGCGCAGCCTCAGCAAAAGGCTGGAATGCAGCTTCAAAGGGTCAATGGTATGTTCTCATAGCAGATGTACAGGTCTAAAACGAAGCCACAAAACGGATAATATTCTGTTGATCGAGTCGATATCAGATGTTAATAGTGGAGAGGGTTGTTATCGAAGATGGAATTTCTGGTGGGATTGCGATTGAAGCTGTCGCGATTTCGGCGGCGAGTCGCTACCCCAGACTTCCAAGGTTTCCTTCTGGAGCAGATCAGCACTCGCTTGCAGGGATTATGAGCCTCATGCAGGCGCTAAGAATGCCCGCCGCCAGCCCCCAGTGAGTGAATTGCAGAGGTTTGCCTGCCGGAAGGAGTCCAATGAGATGGCAGCCATTTGAGCTTCCCTCGCGATTTTCGATGATCACGCCAACCCGCGCCCAGGGCTGCTGTCACTGCTTCACAGTCCTTTGACTTAAGTTCACATGCCATGACAACGACGTCGATGGCTTTATGTGAGTGCAATTGGTAATTCTTCACAATTTTCTCCAAGCTAACCGACTCGCAGAGTACCCCGATCTCCACCCTCGCCATCATGCCACCACATCTTCACCCGAGGTCCCGAATGACCTCGTCCTTGTTCGCAACCACGATGCTTGCCAGTTTCTTCGTGGTCGCTCTCCCCCACGCCCTCCCTTGTCCCGCTCCAAGGATCACATACGCCGATGGGGAAATAATAGAGGACGAGAATGGTAGAAGGAGGCGGAGGAGGAGGGTTCAACAACAAAGCCAGGAGGTCCAAGGCGGAGTTGTGCAGTTCAACAACATAACCCAGCAAGACTTGGTGGACCACGAAGGAACCAGAAGCAAACGCGAATGCCCAGTGCCCAAGCCTGGCGGAAAAGTTGGCGAACTCTTGGGTTTCAAGCAATCCAACAAATCTCTCAACGCCGACAACAGCACCGAGAACCGCACATTATAACAGACAGAGGTCAAACAATTGTACATTAGAGGTCGACAGATCCTCCTCGAGCCAAAGGCAACATCAATATGTCTTGGCCAAGCGATCTGTGAGGATTCTTGGAGATTCCCGCACCATCTTCACTCACCGAACCTGACGCGTCGTCGAACGCCCGAAACATCGAACAACTCGAATGGGGATAATATCGGTTGATCGAATACCTGCTAAATTCGCTACCACGAAATGGATATTGGATCTAGATGCAGAGACATTAGGCGCGACAAAACAAAGAGCCGGACGAGCAGCCAACGGAGCAATCCGGAGTCGCAATAGCACGATATAGAAACTTCAATATAAAAACCAGTCAAACAGCAGCCGTGTCCGTGATGCGATCGCAAAAACATCGAGCGAATCAAGAGACACTTCGTTGCCGGCAGCTTGCTGCATTGAATGAGGGTCTCTCAGCCTGTGTGCACTGCAAGCAAACAGAGATCTTAGAAAGCGCCAAACGCTGGGCCCGGCAACGGTAACCCTCCATGTTGCTTTCAAACTTGATCATGCGATTTATTGTCTGTGTTTTATTTGTCAAAGAAGGTGTTTCCAAGATTCTGACCCATCGGTGCGAGGCCTTCCCAGCCCGTCAATGAGGAGTTTGACTCAGGTTTGGGCCAAGATTCCCCTTGACAGTCGCCCAGGTGATCAACACATCACCGTGCAGCAACTTGATTTCCGCTTCCTGGCGGCTACAGAGCCGCCTGGGTGAGCAGCGCCCCGAAATGAGACGGGTCTTCTTGGCCGAGGCTCCGTGTCGATCTTTGGGTCTGGGGTTGCTGGATGTCGCGGAACGCGGATCCTCACCCAGAAATCCAACCCGCTTTCTTCAGACAGTAGCGAGTTCAGATGTCAGTGCATCACCGCGGGGAACCCGCACCAAGTGGGTGCAATCTCTCGATGTCAGATTGCCTTTTGTTTCTTCTGTTGTCAGACTTCAGATGAGTTAATGTTTAGTTGAATTATCGATCACCAGCAGCTTCAATGTGGCTGCAGAGCTGGCTCTTGCCACGAGTCCCAGCTGGAGGGCGGACACGTGACGAATTCTCAACACCAGGCTCATGCAGACGTCAGTCCGATAAATCTCCCTTTTGGTCTGGTTAAAGACCGATGACATCTGTCATCTCATGTTCATACCCAGTGACAGGCAGGATTTATCGACCGGCCGAGTGCATTTGGGCCTTAGTCAAAGGCGAAGGGGCCGGGAGTGTACTTGCCGGACTTGCTTATATGCTCTAGTATACTCTTGGCTCAACACCACGAACGGCCGCCGGAACGCGATGCTGGAAGGCTTTGGCGGGTTTCATCGACAAAGTCCCCGCGATCCGACATGATCGTCAATATTCATGGAGGGTGTGCTCACAAGGCTGGGCAACGTACACATCACCAGCTGTGATATATAAGTGTCGCCTGGGCACTCACCAGTCCCCTTCACCCCCTGAACAGGTGATGCCATCTCTAAACTTTTCGTAATATATTCAACCAGTCATTCATTTCAGAGGTATGCTATTGGTTTAATGTACTACGGCTTGCAGACGGTGTGGGCTGACCTTTAAATCTAGCTGTGCTCTCAATATCCAGTCGTTATAAATCACTATCACCTAATCAGGTCCATTCATAATGAAGTCTTTCACGATCCTTCTCCTAGCCAGCCTCGCTGCGGCCACCAAGAGCAACGGTATCAGAGCGGCATCAGGCAACTCGACCGACGTCAACCAAGGCTCTGGTGCCAACGCAGAAGCAGGCAATAACAACCAAGGCAACAGCTCATCCAACGCATCGGACGTGATCCAGGTGCAAAATGGCCAGCAATGCATCAACGTCGATGCCCTAAACGACCCAAAGTGCGTATCGACCATCCAGTGACCGTCTGTCTACCCACGGTGCACTAACATGCTCTCCCATCACAGCTTCGACCAGGCGTCGCTTGACCTTGGCAACATGAACCTGGGCGGCCTGAACCTCGGCAGCGTCAACCTGGCCGACCCTGTCTCGCTCGCCTTCGGCATCGACTCGCTGCTGAACGGCTTCTGCCTGGGGCAGCTCGTCGACCTGAACACCCTCCTCGCCCTGGGAGTCAACAACCAGGCGCAGATGTTCCTCGAGCTCGCGCAGCTGGCCCAGCTGCAGTCGCTTGGCTTCTTGGATACCTTCGGTGTGCAGAATCTCATCGAGTCCAACCTTCTCTTTGGCGGAGGTGGCTTTAACCTCCTAAACAGCGGTATGTCTATTTACTACGATGTGTAAGGTCGAGGACTTCAAACTGAACTTGGAACAGGTATCATCAAGCGGAAGGCTGGTGCTAAGCATGCCACCTTGAAAATGCGCCGGGAGGAGATGGCTAAGAGGCAATGCAACTTGGGACAAGGGGCCAACGCCCAGAATGCCCAGAACTTGCAGAATGCACAGAACTTGCCGCCTTGCCAGGTGGAGAACAACGCGGACGCGAACAACGGTGTCGAGAATGTGAACGAGAACGCTGGCGAGAACGTGAACGAGAATGCTGGCGAGAACGTCGACCAGAACGCGGAGGCGAATGCTGGGGAGAATGTCGACCAAAATGCGGAGGCGAATGCTGGGGAGAATGTCGACCAGAACGCGGAGGAGTGTCAGGCCTAAATTGCCGCGCTGGACTCGCGGTACTAGGAATGGCGTTAGGTAGTCACAATCACACTTTTTTTGATACCCATAGGCTCGCCTGAGCATGACCTGGTACACTGCTGATGTGTATTGATATGGGCCTTGCGATTCTGTTTTAGTCAAGTGGACTCCAGCTCTGTTGCTTGTACGCGTCTATACTGGAAAAGATAGATTTCTAGTATAATTCAAATATTTTACTACTTCTTAAGAAGAGCGTGCAATAGTGCTGGACTGCGAGTCTTGCAAAAATTGTGAGCGAGACTCTTGAAACACATATAAACAGAGCTAACAGCTGCGCATGTATCTGTCTATTTTCTTGGTGGAAGTTGAGACCGTCGAATTCGAAGTCAATTTACCAGAAGTAATGATTCAATCATTTGGTGAATTGCTGCCGGAATTTCTTGAGATGCTGACTTCTCCTTCAATTGGTGCAAACTTTAGCGGTGAGCAACGCTTTGCCCAGGGAAAATATTTCTTAATCCCAAGCTCTAAGGCAACATCTGATGTCGGCTCCCGTCCTGTTCCTTTGCTAGACCTATGACTGCCGATGGCTATATTCGCCATGGAACATTGGGATGAGCCCAAGTCGAGTCGTACCGGACGGCTCGGGCGCAACCGCCTGAACGGCTTCGTCGTCTCATGAAGCTCGGATGAGAGGCGATTCCGGATGGCAACCGTCAAATAATGGCTAGGCTGGGCTGAGGGGCATGGACGGAGATGACACCATTGATACTATGCCATGTTATCCAACTAGTCACCTGCATCAAGTTTTCTGGCTGCGACAGTTTGAGATGGGGATCACGGCCCAAAGGAGCATGGTGCGACCCTCGAGCAAGCGACGTGGTACAGGGGACAGCCCCTGCTGGGCGGGCATAGCTTAATGGGCTCTGGTCCAGTGAGAACGGCCCGTCAGCCCCTGGGGACCACTAAATAGGCAAGGTGCGTCTGTGCCCGCTCCCATGCGGGTCCCCTGTCAAGTGTCGCTGAACTCAATCGGGCTGAATTCAGGCCAGTCCAACCCAGTCCAACCCAACTTCAACCTCACCTCGCTCCACCAGACAAGCTCATGCCCAGGGACTGCCCGACTGTCCATGTCCTTTCATCTGACCTTGTTCTGCTTGGCCTCTTCTGACCGCCATTGGCAGGGCAATGCTAACCAGCGTCCGAGCACCATGACCATGGCCCTATGGGACGTTGGACTGACAGTTGCTCGGCGTCCAATATGAGGGGAGATGACAGGCACTGCCTCACTCAATCACTGGATGACAGGCGACAGGCCATTGATTTGTCCTGTTCTCTGGTAATAGTCAAGCCATCTGGCACTGCCTGTCACACAATCATCGCTGCAGAGTAATCATGTGTCTCTCGTCTCTAGGGAACGTGACGATCTGTCTCGAGGGATCATCATCATCAACCACTTCGCCCTATCCACTCGCCCACATAGCACGGGGTGAGAGGCCCCATGTCGAAGGCTCTGCCGTCTGAACAGAGCCACATGGCATACCGAGTTGGACATGCTTGGGTTACTCGTACGACGGCACGGCGGTCGGATTCTCAATACTCAAACATCAACCCCACCCACCCATGGCGGCGATCAAGTAAACTATTCGGCTGGGTTCCTTGATTCTGCCAAGCTGGAAGCTCGGTAAATGTTTCTGCCAGCCAGCTCCTCCAATGCAGAGACGTATCAACGGCGTCAAAGCTGCACACTAAGCCTTGAACCATTGGCAGCATTCGCGATTAAGGTTATTTTGCCACCCTGGTCTCTGCGTCCTCGTTTTCTGCAGGATCCCTACAGGGTCTTGTTAGTCCTTGGCCCGTCACCTTCCGGCCCACGATAACTTCCGTCCGCGTGTGTCAACTTGGTAATCCTAACCAACAGTGGGGCTCTGGGCGCACCCACCGGCTCCAGGGCAATAAGGTCTTAGGCGAGTATCCAAGCTAGGGACTCTTGCTCTATGGCGCCAAGTCATCCCGTTGCCCTCGTCCCGTCTCTCAGCCCGCGGCTTGGTGCCAGTGCGGCAAGCCTTGCAACATGGCTCTGTTTACCACTTTCACCCCATGATTATGCACCCTTACCTGCCCATATAGTCTTACCCCTGTTGTTTATCTGTCTACCCATGCAGTCTGATACGCAACGGAAGACTCCTTCACTACACATCCGGATATGCTTTGTTGTTTGATCAATCTTGGCAGACGGTTCATCGCTCATCCGTCCCAAGCCCCAGGCTCATCATACTCGTCTCCATCTGTATATAACATCCCGTGCTGTCTTGTTCCTACTGCTGTTCACTCCTTGTCATCATCCACCAAAGCATCATCGGTCTTCAAGCCTATTTCATTCACTCTACAGTCGTTCTCTTCTGAGGTAAGCATATCTTCTCGGCCTCTTCCAGAGGTTGAACATCGATGACTAACTTACTCATCAGCTGTGCTCATTGTTCTCTACTACATTCCTTCGATACCCAATTACCTGAACTTGAGGTGAGCAATCGCATCCTAGACTGCGAGACCTGCCCTGCGAGCATGACTAACAATGTATCCAGCTGTGCTCCTAATCCTTTTTTAATTCAAAATGAAGTTCTCTACCATCTTCGCCGGTGCCCTCGCCGCTGTTGCTTCCGCCGCTCCCACCGAGAAGCGCGGACAGCTGGACATCTCCCAGCTCAACAACCTGCAGAAGTTCAACTCCCTGGACGTCAACTACCTGAACGTCATCAACTCCCTGGACCTGCAGCTCCTCAACACCCTGGCTGTCCAGAACAACTTCAACGCCCTGGCCTTCCAGGGTCTGTTCCAGGGCAACTCCTTCGACGTCAACCAGCTGCTCCAGCTCCAGCAGCTCCAGACCCTTCTCCAGCTTGGTCAGGTTGGTGTCTTCAACACCTTCGACCTCTCCACCCTGAACCTCCAGGCCCTGCAGCTCGGCCTCATCAACAACGTCGGTTCCTTCGATCTGTCCTCGCTCATCGATGCTTCCTTGGTCCCTCAAATCACTGCCATCTCCGAGCAGACCGGTATGTTGAAATCACACTACTGCGAGACGCCAGAGCAAATTCACTAACATATACACGCAGTTGTCGTTGCTAAGGAGTAAACTCGTCACACGAGATAATGCAAGGGAAATAAGACGGATCACGATAAGTGCACGGGTGAAGACGAACTTGGGAAACCAAACAAATCGTCTTAGTCCGTCACATGAAGAAACATACCATTCAGGGTAAATAATAACGATCACTATCGAGACCCACGGTCTTATGATGAGGGGATTGGGTTTCTAGTGGGCGAGAGAGGGTCTATTACTATTCAATATTACTGTTTGCACTGGTTTTACCCTGAGGGTGGTTAGACAACATTTCTGGATATTATAAGAGGAAGGATGACACGCAGATGCTGGCTTCGAGGCTCTCGTCATCTTAGCTCGCTGGCTTTACTCTCGGAAAATATACTGGACATTTTCCAATTTCGATCTTCCATCACTTCGTTCCTGGGATTTTTGCGATGCTCACACTAACAAACAGGTACGGGAAATTCGGAAACGGCGATAAAACCAACCATCAGTTGGGTGGAGGTGATATCTTCGGGCAGGGGCTTAAACCACAACGGAGGCCTCGAACCACATCAACTTGCAAAAAGTGCGGCTCAGGAAGACAAGCCAAGAATCTCCAGCCCTGTCTGTCAACTGACGTCTGTCAAAAGGTGAAAGAAAACGCCCGATGCCAAGACCAAAAAAAGCTTGGTGTCGCATTGGCGTCTGATGGGCATATTCATCGACAGCTGCCATCCGAAACTGAAACGCATGAAAACGCGGGGGCGAGTCGTCGGAACTTTTGACTTCCGCCCCCAATAGGGAACCAGGGGAGTGTGGTTCGTCGGAGGCAAGACCTTGGCTGGGGTTCGTGTGCAAGCTTTTTGGTTCTTATTGAATTATATCTGCCCTACTTATTAGTGGCTCATGTGCATGCGTGTCTCTCTCTTTTCCTGGGGGTACGTAATCCTTGTTCAACATGCCCTTGCCCTTGTCACTACGAAAGGCCGCCCCCCCCCCCCAATTCCATAAGTGATTCCAGCCCTATAGTATCTGATGAAACGATGCTATGATAATCTACCACTGGACATGTTGATTCAATTCCTGGTCAATTTTGCTGTGTCTTCAGGCAAGTGAGGATCTCTCAAGACACGCGCAAACAGTAATTACCTAGGTACTCAAGGGACTTCAGGAGGTAGACAACATGTCAAAGTGTGACCAAACGTTCAAAGATGTACTGCACAGGAAGCAGAGGACTAGGAAATGAAATCTTTTCTTTCTGGGCTAACAAGCAATCTTTCATGCGATCGTTTGCAAGATTCCCACAAAACTCAGCCGGAGTCACCACATGTTCAGACAGAACCTCCAAAAGTCGCAATGTCACGAAGACCTCACAATCGAGACTAAAAGTGAATTGTTCAGCACCAAGGAAGTTTACCAGAAATACCTGTTACGCGTGGAGAAAATTGTCAGCATTTCACTCAAAACAGCACGCGACCGTAGAAAAACATCACTCACTTGGGCCGTTGATGCGCAAACCTCCATACAGTAAAGAACCCCTCTAGGCTACTTCGGTATTGCAATACCCTCAGTTCCCGAAAGTCGCCTGAACACCTCCTGCAATTGACACACGACAAGCTTATGGAAGTCTTCTCTGACTCTCTGGTTTTGATCGGAATCGAAGATTTGTGCGTCGGATGCCCAATTATTATCAAGGCACGTTTTCACAACCTCATAGTACGTCTTTCCCATTGTCCTTCGCAAAATGTGTAGCCGATTCTGAAGTATTTCATCACGTCTTTGTTGCACCGTCATTTTTTCCATCGATGAGCCCTTCACGTTCGCGACTGGGTGCCATTGGCCGATCTCAAAGAGTATGAGACCCAGGCTGTAGTAGTCGTACTCCTGCCGGAAGCCTGATCCCTTGGGAAGGTAGTCCGGATGAGAATATGCATTTCTCGGGTCGCTGGAGAACTCAGTGAAGTGATCGCGCTCGTTTGGCCGGCTGTGGCTGAACCCAACAATGTATGGGTTCAGGATGATTTCCTCGGCCTTGAGTTTCTCTGCCTTGGGGATCGCGCTGTCACGTGGGGCAAAAAAGATGATATTTGACGGGCGCAAACGTTTGTGAAACCAGCCCACTTGATGGAAGTGATAGACGGCTTCAGCTAAGGCATGTGCAAGTCTGAACTTGTCTTCGAGGAACGGGTGGAATTTGGGTTTCTGGCATATTGTGATCACGTCGAAGAGGGATACCGGCTTCAGATAACCGGCTGGGAGATTGAAGACCAGGCCCAGCGATGCGTTCCTCCCTCTGATGAACCCACGACATGTAAGGGCGTGGAAGAAAGTCGGCTTTTCGATTGCAAGGAGTTTAGATAACCGGTTTGTGTACTCCACGAACTTCTGGCCATCCTTGTTGCCCTCGTCAGAATGGACTGATGTAGGTTCGCGCCATTCGACGAGTACACGTTGTGGAACCGCGGAAAACCGGACTGCACTTGACTTCTTGATAGTGCCAATACGATGTTCGCCGAACGGGTCTTCCATTTCGATCTCATGGTGGTCTATTTCGAAAGATTGTTGAGCAGTGTTGAGCTCGTCGAGCTGGTCTGTCATTTGCTTGATTTTCAACACAGCCTTCCGCCTGCTATCGAAGAAACTGGGATCTGGACATTCTTTGATTCTGTCGTCGCCTCGAAGTAGCTCTTCATCAAAGTGTGCGTCTGCACGCTTCTTCTCATCCGCTGTCAAGATTTCCCACAGTCGGTCGATGAGAAGACTCACAGGAGACAACAGCAGGAGTGTTCTGATCAATTTCTCTTCAAGCTGAAGGAGCATGTTCCTGACTTCTTCGAATGGGAACGTGTCCCTAATTCCAACAGTCGTGATATCCTCAAGCAGTTCTAGTGCATAGCGCCAGCTCTCAAAGCGGATGCGCTCCCTCTCCGCGCCAAGAGTTGTGGATTCACCATCGGGCACGATTTGCTTAAATTTTTCCGAGACTGCTGCAGAGATTTCGAACAGGGCAACAAATGAAAGGCGACATAGCATCATGGACGCACGCGGCCGCTTGTCCGCCTGGATGGAGAGCATGTCTCGAATCAGTGCCAACAAAGGGTTGAGACTGAGCAGGCGCTCGGGATGAGAGAGGCTCGTAGGGGTAGGACATCTTTCCAAGTCTTCGAGAAACTTATTGACGATGTGATTGATGCCATCTCCCCCAATGTAGAACCCGGCAGATCTGATCCCTGGACTCGTCGTGTCTTGAGAGCGTT